>NC_064923.1:780108250-780733250 GCF_023897955.1 Schistocerca gregaria | reverse complement strand
TTGATGCTGTGGTTTGCCGTTCTCAACACTGGCTCTCTAACTACAATGTTGGCAACCAGAAAGTGATCAGCAAAACGTGAAGCCTGTATTTAGAGTTTCTAGTGCCCACTTCATCTGAGAAATACACTTATAGCTCTGAGGAATTAAGAGATTGTTTGGGATTCATAATCAAAAACGATTCACTCTAAAAGATTCACTATATTCTGAAAGTCACTGACCAAAAATAATCCACACAATCCAACTACCAGAGTAGTTCAGAGTCTAATGCGCTGAAGCAACTATAACTGTTCAAATTAAATGTTTAATTGATTGCTCGCCATAATTTGATGACAATGTTCATGAAACGCCACGCTAAATAATGGTAGAATGTCTGTTCCGCGGCGGTACGTGAAAATACGACAAACGCAAACTGAAGATAGATGATCATTAAAGTCATCCCAGAATTAACACTTCACTCGAAAATGATTTTCTGGCTACACGTATCCCGAGTAACTTATTACGGCAACCGAGGCTGTTTATAGCAATGATACCGACGCAAAGCGACTCCGGGCACAGGTGTTGAGCTAATCAGAGTCTGGAGAAAACTGGGGCCTTACTTTCTCGCACTGCGTTCTTATATATAAAGCCGCGATGCGGACGGCTAAGGGAACGCCTGATTAAATCCGCTGTCCCGACTAGCTTCTGGACTAGTAATGCACCACTTTAAGTTATCAAATAAATCATTGCTTCCTTTGCTGATGACCAATGAAACTCTCAATTTAAATGTGCAATCAGCACACAGGTAAGTAATCATAATAAAAGTCTGACGTGGCTAAGTCCAATATTTTGGGCGAGAGAATTAATTTAATTACGCTACACGCAGTAGACGAGATCTGAACTTGCCCTTTGGAGATACTCTATAGTTTTATAGTTATTCAATTGAAGCGTCTCACATATTTATGAATATAGCGGATCTCCCTTCTACTTAAATTTAAACATCTTAGCCTTATTTATTCACCTACTTAATCTGTCTTGTTTACTTAATTTCTAAGACAAAAACCAGAAAATTATGAATATCAACTAAAATTTAAATTTGTGAGATTCAGAACACTGTTTCTACTAAATTATTATGCAAAAGAAATCTAAATATAAGTTTTTAAGTTTCTAGCTCTTTTCTGTTGCGCCTATTATTTTTACAGAAAAACGTCCAAATCTCGAAAATGGTTAAAGTTATTGCACTGATATTCAATACATATTGGTTTAGTATTGCTCCTGACAAGCTAGAAACGTTTCAGGTTATTTACATGATTTTTAAAGTATTGCGCAACATTTATGACGTCAGAGCTAGTTACAGTGGACTGGTGGCACACAATGGAAAGACTGCTGTGAATTTTATACGGCGTGAGTTGGCTGCTTCCCTACAGCGTGTCCAATAATTAAGAGATGATCGGCAAAGGATGAATTTAGGTGACTGGTGCCGTTTCTTCTCAAAAGATGTTCTTTATATCTGATGGTGAAAGCACGTCCAGTTTGCTCTATATAATAGGAGGAGTCGGTATCACAGATGATCTTATAAACGCCGAAACTTTCTGTAGGGGAGCGAATGGATTTCAAATTATAAATGAAGTTTCTCTTCAGATTGTTGTTCGTAGAGAAGACAATTTTGAAATTGTATCTGTTGCGAAGCATGCGCTGAATCTGATAGGAAATGGGTCCTAGAAAGGAATAGAAAAAAGTTTTTTGGGAGTCACTTCAGCGCGTGAGTTGTTGAACGTATTAGTTCTTGCTGTTTTCTTTTTGAGGATATCGTCCACTATGTTAGGCGTATATTCATTATTGACTGCTGTGATTTTAAGTAAATTAATCTTCTCATTAAACGTTTCTGTTAAAAGTGGTGTAGAGGTGACTCGGTGGACGGCAGAGTGAAAAAAGGCCATTTTTTGAGACTGTGGATGAAAAGAGTAAGCAGGCACTATTTGGTCAGTATATGTTTCTTTTCGAAAAATATTTAAAGTGATGTTATTGTCTTCTATTGTAAGCGTTAAGTCTAAATAATGTAATTGGCGGTTTTCGTTTTCGAGTTCAATAGTGAAAGAAATTTTTTCATGGAGGTCGTTAAAAAGTTTAAGTATATTATCAATGATATCGGCGGGTCCGTTATAGATGACTAGAATATCATCAACGTATCTTGTGTAAGAAAGAATACCCATAGAAGCGGCTGAGAAGCGGTTAAACAGCTTTTTTTCCAGTGAATTGATAAAGATGTCGGCAAGGATGCCGGCTAAAGGGTTGCCCATAGCGAGCCCATCAGATTGCTGGTACAGTTGTCCGATGACTTCAAAGTAGTTGTATTTGACCACGACATGAATGAGATTCATTGCATGTTTCTATCCTGAATCTCTGATATTTTCTGTTGGATAGGATCTATCTCTAAGAGAGACTCACCCATATCGCTGATACGCTTACAAGCACACTTCCATCACATACATATATAATACATATAAGTGAGACACTGAAACAGATAAAATATGTCCAAGTACTATTTGTGCTGCTGTAACAACGAGTAATTCGGGGTTACTGTTCGCTAGTGAAGTTAGATATGGGGGTTGGCAGAGCAACTTTATTGTACTGAAATATATTCACCAAGCTGGTAAAGTTGATTTGTTTTGGCTTGAACAGTGGAATCAACCAACAAGTACATGATACTCGACTGGAGAAAACTTAATGGAAGCCCTAAGAATGACACATAACTTTTAAGGCTTTCGTGGCCACTTGTTGACAAACTTCCTATTGGCTTCTGTCTCGGGTTCTTCGGCCGACGTTCATCTAATGATTTTACTGTCCTTTCTCCAGCACGAGTGGCTGGCCTTGTCACATTTCCCCCTCCATTGCCGGTGCTGAACTGGAGCCGAGCTCGCGGCCGCAGACTACATGTACCTGGCGCCCCGACGTCCGAGGGCTTCTCCGCGGTCATTTCCGATGCGGTTCTCCTCTTGCTACCTGCGGCGGCCGTTCACTACAGTACAGAAATCCAGGATCCGTTTACCTTAAGGCTTCTTTCTTGTTGAAACTTTTGGCGTGTTTCTGTATTTCTACAGCTTCTCTGAACAAGCGCGTGTGATAGTGCATCTCTACAGCCAGAACTTCCGTGTCGGCGAATTTTATTAAGTGGTCGGTCTCATTCAGTGCGTGCTCTGCCACGCCCGATTTCTCCACCTGCCCCAACCTGCAATGTCGCTAATGCTCTTAAGATCCTGGTGTTAATTGATCGTCCAGTCATTCCGACATAAACTTTTCCGCATGTGCATGGTATACGGTGTATTCCCGACATTGCAAGTGGGTCTCTTTTCTCCTTCGCCGATCTAAGACACTCTTTGATCTTCCTTGTCGGTTTGAAAATCGTCTTTACGTCGTGTTTGCGCAATATACGGCTGATTCTGTCCGTCACTCTGGGAATGTACAGCAGAAAGGCAGTACCCGACATTTCTTTTTCTGATTGCTTACTTCGCCGAGTGTTTGGCTCTGCTACACTTCTAATATGACTTGTGGAGTACCCATTGCTCCTCAGAACACTTTCCAGGTGTTGCATTTCGCGTCTGATATGCTGCGGCTCACATATTCGTCCTGTTGGCGTTACGAGCGTATTAATCATGCCTCTCTTCTGGCTAGGGTGATGGTTTGATAGTTTGTGCAGGTATCGGTCCATGTGTGTCGGTTTTCGATACAAGCTTTGTCCCAGGTTTTCACCATCCTCTGTGGTCTAGAAATGGCAGTTTTTTGTCCTTTTCTACTTCCGTAGTAAATTTTATGTTGGCATGGAAGCAGTTGAAGGGTATTAGGAAGACACCGAGCAGTTCTTGGCGACTTGCAAGGCTAAGGTGTTGTACGGGTACGTCGACGATAGTTTCGTTGTGTGGAGCCATATATATATATTATTTTATTTGCAGGTAACTGCCGTACACTGAACTTCGCGATGTTGGCTCCTCTTAAAACAGCAACGGAATGGGGCTGGAGAGCTGTCCTCCAGGATATTTAAAGGCTCGGTCGATGAGCTACAGTGCACCTCCGACGTACGCGACAAGGTCTTAGTAGGCAACCTAACAGGGGTGACAGGAGGAACCGTTCCTGCTGTTATGGCCGCCTGGAGTAGTAGAGCTCAGCTCCTCAACTGGCGAGAATTCTCAGAAGGCGGGAGAACCGTGTGGACGATTTGAAATAACAGCGAGAACAGCAAGCCAGATTTCGCTATCTTGGGTGTTTTCTATATGAGTTAAACGGTTGTAACACTATAATCAGTATTGTTAATAATTTGTGCTGATTAATTCTGCATAATATCAAGTGTATATTTTTAACTATGCGATGTCTTTGATCTACTGTAAAGAAGTGGAAAGGTAGTGTGACATGTTTACTCTTTGCAAGTTAAGTTCTTTGTATTATTTTGAGGGAAGTGGTATTTAATTATGTATATTTGTGTTGACTTCTTAATATGTTTAAAGAGTGAGATCTTTAAAAATATGTTTGCTGGCAACTATGTAATAACTGGATCATAAATCGGGACTTTGTACTGTATAAAGAGAAACCCAAAGTAGTTCCCTATGCAACGGAAGTGAGTTGGTGCCCTACGAAAAGGTGAGTGTGGCGCTCAGTCTGGGCGGCAAGTGAGAGAGCACAGTAGGCAGTCGGTAGCACGTAAACAGTGCAGGTGCCGGGTGAGGCTTACAGTATTGCAGTTGGACTGGAATGGCTTCGGATTTAATACGCAGCTGTAAAATGGTGCTCTCGAGTTGGGAAAATCTCTAAAAATGATATCAACAACGACACGAAGAGGTAAATAGAGCACCTTATTGCCAATGGAAAGACCACCTAGCAGCCACATGCTCGCCACCACGATTGCGCAACCACTTCGTCAAGGCCAGAAATGTATTACTGTATGATCCAGTACTGCTGTGTATGGTTCTGTGAAAATACAATCCTAATGTTAAAAATATCTTTGAACAATGTGTCCATCCTATGCACTGATCCACGTAGGCTCCTCTCCTTTAAGTGATGAAATCCGAGAGTGTCCTTTGCATAAAAAGCATTAAAGGTTTTACAGTGCATTTTATTGATGTGTGGCAAAGTTATGCCAGTACTCTTGATGTGCAGGGTAAAATTCACTTCTTTTTCATACATGTAAAAGAGACTATTTATGTTTGAGTATTTTGAAACTTAGCTAGAAAATGTATTTGAATATCAGCTTAAGAAAGAGTATTACTTGAAAAACAAAAGTGTTCTAATGTTTGTTGCTTTAAAGTTGTTGTCAAAAGTACTCGCTTCACAAGAAGTATCATGACACTTTGTCTTGAGGTTGTTTGAAGTAAAATTTTACTGGTGACTACTTACGATTTGTAGAGGTTATTGTCAGCGTAATGAGTAGTAAATTAGTACAAACTTAATGATCTCAGATGAAAGAGTAACCCAATTCTACCTTAATGCTACATAATTCTCGAAGTGTGTATAGTTTTGTGGATGCAATCGAAGGGGTAGTTAGTGGAACATATTTCTATTCCATCATAACAAAAAAGGATAAATCAGATTAGTAGGTTTCTGGCTAATGAGTCTTGAAGTGATTACTCAGAAGCAAAGGTAGAAGGTTTGTATGCTGTATCTTCTTATTACTTTTGTATAGTAAACGTGTGTATTAAATGTACTTTACTATTATCATGTGCTATCTTGTTTCGTGTGGGTTGTGAAGAGCAAGTTTAGACTGTATTAGTAAAAGGCAAAAGTAATGATTAAAGTAAACAAGGAAAAGGGCTAATTTGCAAATCATGTGACGGCTTAACTGCTAAAGTGACAACTGCTCCTAACCACTGTGTAATTTGTCCATTTGGGTGTGTTCATTGCACTTCATAGAACAGTATTTAATGACAGTTCGTTTTGAATTAGTAAAAATAGGTTCCTATAAATAATGCTTTTACATTATTATGCCTAATTAGGCAGTTGACGGTATAACTATTTCAGTTAACAGTAAACAGTGTCTGATACTTTTTGCTAAATTATTTTCTTTCCGTTAACTACCTACAGCTATTCCTACGAAATTAAGGTTAGATACCAAGTTTCCGTTAGGCAAACTCGGTCAATTTTCTAAACTGTTCTCAGAGGGTAACATTTACTGCAACTTTAGGCCATATTTGGGAAATTTACTGCCGCAGTAGTGCTATACGTGGCTGCCTCGTGACAGAAGTAAACCTTGTCGTCAGTAGGTAAACTGCACGCCGGTGTAACAAGCGAAGCAGTAGCGTTATACGGGAAATGCTAAAATTATCCTGCCCCTCTAACCTGTAGTCCTCTATCTACACAATACCTCGGTAATGTCTGTGGACTTGCAAAATTTAATTTAGTGGTATTAATTCTACGATCAATTATGATGAATTCTTAATTAATCATTCTACTGGTCAGAGTTAGGTACCAGTCTATTCGGAATTTTATATGGAGTTCGCATCTGTGATGATAATTAAACGATTAACTTTATTTCTCTCTCTCCTTTTGTAGTGAGGTCTGGTCCGGACAGACGCCGTGGCATTGCCAAACAAAGTCACTGCGTTAAAACCTGTGCACTGTAACGTACGGGTTGTGAACGACTCCGATGGTAACACCAGTTAGTAAATCTGTAAAGTAAATTCCTACCTTTCAAAAGATATTGTGTTCTATTGCTAACTATTGCAGACCATAGGAGACAAAGCCAACAGTACTTCGCCAGAACTCTATTAAACGATATCTGAGAAACTTCGGCTGTGGTTGCACAGATAATATCCCAGGAGACAGTAGTACAGGTAATTGAATCGTATTTTTCACAATTTTCCACCACGAAAAAACATTCCATATAGATTCCGTGTACTGTTCATCCCGCGGTACGAAGCGGAAAGCGGTTCATCTGCGCATTGTAGGGGTATTAGCTACAGCTCAGCATAACGTTGCGGTAAAGTTATAACGTCGGCGAAATACGGTGTCAGAGACTAGGGTGGTATTAGCTGACTGTGGAGTGACCTAATTACTGTGCGCCAGCATGGGTGCAATATAGTACTGCATTTGTAAAAGCAGTGAGAACAAAATGCGAACACGGTGCCATAGCTGGCCAAATTACGTTACTCGTATATTTCTACCCCATTTACTTATTCCACTTTATTAGATCAGACTCAGAAATGTGATGCTTAGTATTCCGTAGATATTTCTAGCTGAAGCAGCAGCGAATTGACTCTACAGATCTTCTGTATACTATAGTCCACCCGAACAGGCTATGAAGGCCTATCGGTACCGACTGGCCGCCGCGTCACCATCAGCCTAAAGGCGTCACTGGATGCGGATGTGGAGAGGCATTGATCAGCACACCGCTCTCCCGGCCGTATGTTAGTTTACGATACTTCTCAATGAAGTAGCTCCACGTTTGGCCTCACAAGGGCTGAGTCCACCCAGCTAGCCCACATTTCATGGCAGATGGGATGGTCACTCAACCTGGTGCGGACAATATTTAACTACTCTGATCTGACGAGAACTGAAATATTTGTTGATGCACGTAGATCAGATACGGAATTATTAATAATTTTAATTAAAGAGTACCACTCTGGCAAGGCCCTTGGCTCTATGGAGCGTCTACTAGACCAAACTCAATAATATTAAACCTGCAGGGGCGTTGCACTGGAAAGACTGAGGCAATGTTTGAGGTACGTACTGCGTCGACGTAAACTGCGTGGAACACCAGTCACAGAGGTATTCACTGTTGCTAATAGAGATATACACTATTCTCAATGTAAGTGGGGCGCAGAGATAAGAAGTGTTTTCTCTGCAATATATGTCATATTCAGCCTACGGGGTGAACATTCATAAGACCGACAAACTGCAGGGACGGATTCCAGACTGAAAAAGTCCTATGAAGATGTGTCCGGAAACGCACCTTAGATGGCGCTTATGCATTACAGTTCGTTTTACCATTTGCAGTATGTTTCTTGTGTGTTATAACAGGCTGTATGATTGACACATCTCACTGTAAGCGGCAGAATGCTCCAGGACAAGCGGTATGGTGTCCGCGCACAGCAAACAGATGTACACGATCGAGAGGAACCACGGCTATAACAAGAGAATAACCTTCACAGACACCAACCACAGCAACTACATTCCAAGCCCGTGCTGAGCGTTTCTGTGTCACGGATCCTTTCGGACAGACGAATGTGCAGGGAGGCGACGGACTGTGGGTACACCACATTTGGAGATCCGAGTTCCACAGAATATTGAGACGAATCCTAGCACAGGCTCCAGGCAATTGGTCCCGCCAACATGGTGTAAGGCAAAGTACGACTGTATGTATCCTGCATGACATCCGCTAACATGGAGGCCGTTCTGAACATACGTTGTGACATGGATGCGATGCACATCTGTACTGTATTCCAGGATGACTTGTTGTTACACTCAAACATTCCGTTTCCTGGCACGTTTTTTCCTCCTAACACTCAGGAATCTGTCCCTGCAGTTTGTCGGTTTTGTTAATGTTCACCCTGTATTTAAGATAAATGTCACTAACGAAATGCTACTTGCGTATCAGAGAGCGTGTCAACCTGCCGGTGTGGCCGTGCGGCTCTAGGCGCTTCAGTCTGGAACCGCGTGACCTCTACGGTCGCAGGTTCGAATCGTGCCTCGGGCATGGATGTGTGTGATGTCCTTAGGTTAGTTAGGTTTAAGTAGTTCTAAGTTCTAAGGGACTGATGACCAGAAATGTTAAGTCACATAGTGCTCAGAGCCATTTGAGCGTGTCAATGTGTTGTAAATATTTGTATAACTAAATGTGTAAAATGCTCAAATAAACAGCTAGTTCCAGTGGCAGTTTGTCTATCTAATGGTTTCCAGAGACAAAAAATACCAGATTTTTCAGTATTTATGTAATTACTGAACCAATTAATAAATTTGAAATTCTTTTCTAATGTCCTCAATAAGCAGTATGATCTTACGTAAAAGGCTTAACACATTATGTCAATTATTACATTTAGAAAAAGTGTGTACATCTTGTAGCAGCATAACTCACTGATCACAGATTGCCTAGACTACATTCACGCAGTATTTAAGAACAGGAGGATGTAGCGTCATGCAACAAACTTTAAACATAATTTAAAACTTTTTCAAGCTACCACCCGCCCTCCGACACACACATGCACAAAAACACACACGCACACACGCACTAAATAATGAAAGGAAATGAGTTTGTTGCCCGCTACAATTTTGCTGTTCATTGAGTAAACTGGTTTCGAGACATCGTTGCAGGCAGAGCTCAACACGACCGTTATCGTTCACAATGTATATAAGTGATCACTTAGAAAGTGTTGGTAGCTCCTTAAGACTGTTCACAGATGATGCGGTTATCTACGAAAAAGTACCAACGCCAGAATACAGTATGGTTTTGTAAAATGACCTACAGAGGATTGGTGAGTGCTGCAGCTTCTGGCAGTTGCCATGAAGTCAAACGAGTGTAACTGATTGTGCGTACAAAGGAAAAAAAATTCACTACTGTACAGCTACTCTAGTGGCAACATAATTCTGGAAACTGTATGCACCGTAAAACATCTAGAAGTAATCATCCATAGAGACCATAAGTGGGATGACCACCTAAAACAAATAGTGGGAAAAGAAGATGCCAAACTGCGATTTTTAGCAAAAATTTTAATGAAATATAACTCATCCACGAAGAAAGTGTCTTTTAAAGAGCCAGTTCGACCGATTCTGGAGCGTTGTTCATCAGTGTGGAAAACTTACCAGACAGGACTAACATAAGAGATAGAGAATACCCAACGAAGAGTAGAGTTTAGTCGGCGCGAGGTCGTTCCAAAAACGTCCAGTACCAGACGTTACAAGAGAGGCGTTGTCCTTCTCGGAGAGGTTTAGTAATGAAATGACGAGAGAGCACTTTCCAAGAAGTGTTGCACAACATCTGACTTCCTCCCCAAACGTCTCGCAAAATCAGCACGACGAGAAAAGACGAGAATTAGATTTAATACGGAGTCTTAACGACAATCATTCTTCCCACGCACCACTAGCGAGTAGAACAGGAAAGGAGGGTATCAGTTAGTGGTGACAGAAGCCCCCTCCACCACTGAACGTCAGGTGGCTTGTGGAGTGTTGATGTGGACGTAGCGCCTGGCTAGCATTTTAATTTATTGCTTCTTTATTAAGAACTCTCTTCACAAGACGTACTGCACACAGTATCCACGTACACCTGTAAATGCACGTGCAAAATTACGTCACTGTACGACATGTACATTGAAGCGCGAAAGAAACTGGTATCATCATTGAGCCGTGGGTGGCTCGTGTCCGTGCCGTCTCTTATTTAACATCCTGTTTTTGCTGTACTGACACCTTGTTATGTTATTTTCCATTACTTGTGTCACTGAGTTGCTGCTTTGCTTGACCTTGAGCGGCAGTAGCAGCGCTTATCGATACAAGCCCTGCCGTAGTATCTTTGCTGGACTGCCATGACTTCTCGGTCGTCGTGTGTCGACCAGTTTAGCTGGAACGCGCCAGCAGGGAGTTCGGATCAGTCATAGTGTAGTTCGTCTTGCAGGTGTTCGTGAAACTGTGTGTAGTTCGTACGATTTTGACTGACTAGTTACTTTGTATGTTGTTGGCGTACTGGCTGCGAGGAGTCGGTCGGTTGGGTTGTCATCGGATCGTGAGTTGTTGGCCCGACTGCCTGTCTCACCTAAGCGAGCGTTAGTGCTTGAATTACAGGCCGATCTTCGAACATCTGGACGCCCTTGCGTGGACTGCCTTTTTTTTTAAAAAAAATTGTTATTGTTTCTGGTACTTGTATGGCCTCTAGCCGGTTTTGTGTTTTAAATTAGAGTTGTTTTAATCTTAAGGCCTTCAGCTAAGTTTAGAGTACTGTTTCAGATAAGCCCTTGGAATTTTAAGAAATTATTTAATTCTTTAGTCTTCGGCCTTCAGGTGATTTGAATTTAACTTCTTAACTGCAAGCAATGGAATTTTTAAGTCTTTGGCCCTCAGCCAGTTTGAGTTTGAGTTGTTTGTTCTTATGGCCTTCAGCCTAAATTAAAGAACTGTTCCACGCAAGGACTTCGGTATTCAAAATAAGAAAAAAAAATATGTTTTGGAGTTTTAAGTTTTCGTGTTTCAGGCGATTTGAATTTAACTTGTTATTTTAGCCTAATTAAAGCACTGTTTTCAGATAAGACTTGCCTTTTAAATTCCTGATTATGCTTGCGTTTTAAGTTATTGGGCTTCAGCCGTTTTTAATTTAAAGTAGTCAGTAGCCAGTAATTAAGTCACAGAGATTAAAGCTGTGTGTTTAAAAAAACTTTTCTGGCTCTTGTAATGTTTGATCAAATAATAAAATTGTATGTTCGAGTGTAACTGACAGCCCCTTATTTTGGCCACTTTCCACAACTTATTCTATCTGTCCTATATGCGGGTTAAGCAGGGCATTTCAATCATCATCATCTTCATTGGGCAGTCTGCCTTGCGGCAGGTTTTGACTGCAAAGCCCCCGATGCCTCCCTGTCTTCTGCATTCCTCTAGATTCTTCAGTACCCTCCTTGTGGCCTGCTGACATCATCCAGCTTCTGGAACCTTCCTCTCCCTTCTCCCTCTTCCCGGAATGAACCCTTCAATTGCCTCTCCTAGAAGGCAATCTCTTCCTAGATTGTGGTCTGTCAAGATTAGTTTCCTGTTGTTCACCGTCAGCAGTATCCCCATTCTTCTCCAACTCACCTCAGTACTCCTCATTCCTGACTTCATCAGGCCAGATGATATTCTCCATTCTACGCCTTATCCACATTTCACCAGCTTCCATTCTCTTCGCATCCTGATTTCTCAAAGTCCACGTCTCTGCTCCATACAAGGCCATGCTCCATATTAAGCTTTTAACCAGTAACTTCCTTAATTCCTTGTTTAAACAACTAGTTAGGAGTCTTCTCTGCTTTTGTAATGCGTCTTTCGCCAGAGCCTTTCCCACTTTCATATCTTGTTGGCAATCCATGTCTTCTTGGAATGCTCTTACTTCTTCTATGATATCTGACCCAAATTAATTTTCACTTTTGTTTTCTTTAGCCCAATGCTTTTGATTTTTTCTTTGTATTACTTTTCATACTATATGCTGCACAGGCTTAATTCAGGTCGTTTAGCATTTGAGTCAGCGTCTCTTGATTTTCTGCGAGGATCGCCATGTCATCTGCAAATCTTATACATTCAATTTTTCCGTCCATCTATCCTGACGCCTCCTGTCCCATCCAAACAGATCTCCAGTATATCCTCCCGATAGATGTTAAATAAGATCGAAAAGAGACAACAGGCCCATCTAACACCTTTCCCAATCTTGCTGCCACAGAGATCCCATTACCCATTCGCACCCGAGCTTTCTGATTGACGTAAACATTTGCGATCAACCTTCTCTCCTTCAACTTTACTCCCTTCTTCTTCAATCTATCTAACAGCTGCTCCCACTGCACTCTATCAAAGGCCTTTTAGAGGTCTATAAAGACAGTGTACACTTATTTGCCTTCTTCTATGCATCCTTCGCCGATGATTCTTAGAAGTCCAATGGCATCTCTTGTTCCCTTTCCCTTACGAAACCGTATTGTTCTTCACCATAGTCTCCTACTCAGAATTCGGAAAACTACTTTTGCTCCCTGCTATATTAGGATAATTAGTCTTTGGTATTGGGACTATTATACTTACTAGAAAGTTTTCTGGCCATTCAACTTTGTCATATATGTACTTGCAAGGAGAGGTCAACTCACTTTCGACTGTTTCTTTTAAACTCTTTAAGGTTTCTGCTGGAATGTCATCTATACGACACGATTTGTTGTTTTTAACTTCTCCCAATGCCTTATTTACTTCTGAAACTAGTATAAAATCTCCTTTTCATCTTCATTTACCGATTCTTCCTTCTCAATCTGTAGATCAGAAGGTCTTTGATCCGCTTCATAGAGAATTTCAGTATATTCTTTCCATCTATACTCGACAGCGTGTGGTTCACTTAAAAGAGTTCCATCTTTCTTTTCTATCTCCATATTTTTTTGTTCTTCCTTCCCTGACATACTATTTCTTTGGCTAATCCATACATCTTTTCGTACTTGCCCTCTTCCTCCAGCGCCTCAATTTCTGAGCAGATTTCTGTCGTCAATTTTTCCCTGGCCTGATCAATTACTCTTCTTAGCCCATTGTTCACTATTCTGTGTGGCCTTTTTCCTTCATCAGTTTGTGCGTTATTTAATTTTCCCCCTTCCTATCACCTTCAATATCATGCTGTCGGTAACCTATGGTTTTCTTCTCCGCTTGCACTTCACCAGACCAACAAAATCTTTACTAGTTGCTTTCAGAGTGTGTCTGAACTGGCTCCACTGTTCATTTATGCCCTTTCTCTTGTCTCTAATTTTCCACTTGTCTCGGGAGTCTTCTTCAAGCTTTTTGGTTATTCCTGCTTCCTTTAGAGCATCCAAGTTAAATTTCTCTCTCACTTTACCTAGCAACATTCTTTTCAATCTAACCTGCACATCTGCTACAACCAAGTTGTGGTCAGAGTTAAAATCTGTTCATGGATTTCTCATGCATACCTGGAATGTACTCTGGATTAGTATGTAATCAGTTTGGTATGTGCTATTGTCTATATTCGATGTCCTTGTGTACCGTCTTCTTTTGTGATGTTCAAAAAGCGTGTTTCCAGCTTACAAAACCTGACCATTCTCGCAGCTCTTCCATTTCTGTTCCCCAATCCAAACTTTCCAACCACATCTCCGTCTTTCCCTTCGTCAACCACCGCGTTCCAATCTCCCATTACTACGATGCACGCGTTTTTCTTCTCTCTCTTCTCTCTCCATCAGTGATTCAATTCTACTGTAACACTCTTCAATCACATCGTCACTGTGTTAGCTGGTTGGCTTGTGGACCTGTATCACAACTACATCTTTCTTGTGGCCTTTGTAATGTATTGCGAATACATAGAAAGCAGGATCCTTTATTGTATGATTGTATGACAGCGGAACAAACTCTGGTAGCTGTTACTTCTGTAAAATATCTGGGAATATGCCTAAGGAACAATCTGAAGTGGAATGATCATATAAAATTAATTGTTGGTAAGGTGGGTGCCAGGTTGAGATTCATTGGGAGAGTCCTTAGAAAATGTAGTCCACCAACAAAGGAGGTGGCTTACAAAACACTCGTTCGACCTGAATATTGCTCAACAGTGTAGGATCCGTACCAGGTCGGGTTGACAGAGGAGATAGAGAAGATCCAAAGAAGAGCGGCGAGCTTCGTCACATGGTTATTTGGTAAGCGTGGTAGCGTTACAGAGAAGTTTAGCAGACTCAAGTGGCAGACTCTGCAAGAGAGGCGCTCTGCATCGCGGTGTAGCTTGCTGTCCAGGTTTCGAGACGGTACGTTTCTGGATGAGGTATGGAATATATTGCTTCCCCCTACTTATACCACCCGAGGAGATCACGAATGTAAAATTAGAGAGATTCAAGCGCTCATGGAAGGTTTCCGGCAGTCGTTCGTCCCGCGAACCATACGCGACTGGAACAGGAAAGGGAGGTAATGACAGTGGCACGTATAGTGCACCCCGCCACACACCGTTGGGTGGCTTGCGGAGTATAAATGTAGATGTAGATGTAGAATCTCAGCATCATCAATCGGCACCTTCATTATCACGGTTTTCACCTTCTTCTTTACCATGATATCTACTCTATTCATTAAGTTTTCAATTCGTTTTCCTCGCGTGAGTATAGTAGTTTGTAGTCATCACTCTGTAACAAACCATTCCGTCCCCATCTCACTTCGCACATTCCAAGAATATCTATATTGTTGCGCTCCATCTCTTTTTTTCGCATATTCCAATTTGCCGGTATCTAAGAGGGTACGAACGTTCCATGTATCAATCCTTAGCTTTACCTCCTTCTTTTTCTTTTTTTTTTATCTTTATACTTTCAACTAGCCTCGATTTACTCCCCTCCCAAATATATGATTGAGGAGATGTCTTACCTCCGGAATAATTATTTTGCACATAGAGGCCGATGTCAAGTGGGAATCAGAATGTGGTAGCTTCCCGGTACTTTTCACGTATGATACCCGCCGCCCACGCTGGGTCAGACGCTGTTTGCAGTCGCTCACTTTGAGTCAGACACTGCAGCTGCCTGTTGGTCTGCGGGAGGTATTTGATTTCCCTCCTACCACCCATATCTGAGAGGCGTTCCCCGATCCGCCATCTGCGGACGCTCTCTCTAGGCGTTATAGGCACGCGTAATCAAATATAATGATATGTATATAGGCAGAAAACGGCGCTGACGTCGGCGACACCTATTTAAGAGAAGGGGCGTTTGGCGCAGCTGTTAGGTCGGTTACTGTTGCTGAAACGGCAGGTCATCAAGATTTAAGTGAGATGCACGTGGCGTTACAGTTGGTGCATGAGCAATGGGACACAGCATCTCCGAGGTAGCGATGAAGGGGAGATTTTCCCGTATGACCACGTCACAAGTGTACCGCGAATATCAGAAATCCACTAAAACATCACGTCTCCGACATTGCCACAGCCGGAAAAAGATCCTGCAAGAAAGGGACCAACAATTTACTGAAGAGAATCGTTCAGCGTGACAGAAGTGCAAGTATTCCGCATACTGCTGCACATTTCAATGCTCGGCCATCAAAAAGTGTCAGCATGCGAACCATTCAATGAAACATCATCCATATGAGGTTTCGAAGCCGAATTCCCACTCATGTACCCTTGATGACTGCAGTCCACAAAGCTCTACGCATCGCATGGACCCGTCAACACCAATATTAGACTGTTGGTGACTGGAAACATATTGCCTAGTCGCAAGAGACTCGTTTCAAATTGTATCGAGCGGATGACAACCTCATGAACCCATGGACTCTGCATGGCAGCAGGGGACTGTTCAAGCTCGTGGAGGCTCTGTAGCAGTGTGGGACGTGTGCAGTTGGACTGATATGGGACCCTTGGTACCTCTCGATACGACTCTGACAGGTGACACGTACGTAAGCATCCAGTCTGATCACCTGCATCCTTTCATGTCCATTGTGCATTCCGACAGACTTGGACAATTCCAGCTGGACAGTGCGATACCCCACACGTCCAGGATAGAGACAGAGTGGCTCCATTATCATTCTTATGAGTTTAGACACATACTCCTCAGACATGAACGATATTGGGCATAACTGAGATGTCTTTCAATGTGCTGTTCAGGAGATATCTACACCCCCTCGCAGTCTTACGGATTTATGGACAGCCCTGCAGGATTCATTGAGTCAGGTCCGTCCAGCACCACTTCAGACATTAGTCGAGTCCGCGCCACGTCGTGTTGCGGCGCTTCTGCGTACTTTCGGGAGCCTTACATGATATTACGTAGGTTCGCCACTTTCTTTGGCTCTTCAGTGTAGTTCAGGAGATAAGGCGTCACAAACATTGAAACTCGGATAAAATTAGCTCCCTTAAAAAGAAGTGCATATTATTCAGATTTCAACCATAAAGGTTTCTCATGGTTAATGTCAAATATTCAGCACATTAACTCTTTTATAAATTGATCATACAAGTTGTTTTAAAGCAACTGGTTTGTGAAGCAAGCGAAATCTTGTAAAATTTGTCAGTTTTCTAAGCAGTGTAGCTAAAAGGATAAGAGTCGTAATCCAGTGTAATGCTTACCATCTTTTAAAAGATCTTTTGGTAACAGTTTGATTTATGGATGACAGGTTTCGGTCTCACACTTTTCTCCACAATGTAATGTGTGTTGCGATTCAATTAAATTATGTGAATTATTTATCTTCAGCGTGGATACACATATTGCGAAACAAAAGCGAAGTAGAAGCTTGATATTTTTCCTGGAGGATTGAATTAAATTATGTTAATTGTTTATGTTCAGCGTGGATACACATATTGCGAAACAAAAGTGAAGTAGAAGCTTGATATTTTTCCTGGAGGTTTTTTTACACTGTTATGTTAACATGGTAGATCGCATCTTTAAACAATCGTTATGGGGGGGGGGGTAATTCCTCTTCAATAACCCCTAGCCCCTACAAATATTCGAATAATGAGTCAAGATACACAACAAGATTTTAGGAAAGTTGCGCTTCGCACGTGACTATGGAAGAAATATCTGAGAGCGCAATGCGATAGCACGCAATACAAAACATGTCATCATCCACACTGAACATTATCGAAAAAGTACGATGTAAAATTTAACAGTTTTGTTTCATTCCTAGCACGCTTTTCGAACGCGTTTACAAGCAACGGTGTATATTCCTGTAACAAGGAGTAAGAACGTCGGTCGTCGGAAGGGACCACATGCGAATGTCAACCCGTATCAGTGGCAGTGTAAAAGGGACCAGGAACCGCTCCTGTTAGTGGGTGCTAGGCCATCCCAGCCAGCTTTTGAACTAAGAATGCGAGGAGAACTGGGTGAACTAGACATTTGGAGTGGGGTACCTCGCGAAGGTCCATTTCGCTCACCGGCGCATAAGCTGCACTTCTTCAACACACAAACTAGTCACAGCTGACTGTAGTTACGGTCTGAGGAGTTGTAATTTTGCAACTTTTCAAATGATTCAAGGCGTAGAGATCATAGTCGGCCCAATGAGATATTTGACCTGCAGCGTGTTGAAGGAATAGTTGAGGTCGGACACTGTTACGTGATGTCTTGGAGAAGATTTTCGGAGCGTGCATGGACCCTCTCTTTAGGTTACCGAGAGCATGGAGGAGGGTGTACATTTCGCATTCTGGGTCATCAAGTGTTGCACTACTCTACATCTCCGTGATTTGTATGCTGTGGAGACACCTGTTTTGCGAGATGATGTGAGCCGTGTTCATTCGGCAGGACTCATACATTCCTGGTTTGACGAACACTCCAGCATTTTGTCACATCACGACTACATCGCTAAATCATTCCATCTTATTTCCACATAAAATGCCTGGGAGTATTTCAAGCAGCTAGTATGAAGCTCTATGATATCTAATCGCTGCGTAACTTTGGATGTTCCGTACTTGAAGAAGTTTACGGTGTCTTATCCTCGCAGAAATGAGACCATTATCAAGATTGGATCCGGCGTTACACAGTGACGTCTCCACCTGCTCACGAGTCATATGTGCAGTGTTGTGACGAGTACTGTTTAGAATGTAAATTCTTTTGCACGCTGTAACTGAGAGCTGAAGTCAATAATGTGATCGAGGTAACTGATTACATATACGAATAATAATAGATAGGCGTCTTCATGATATGAGGGAAAATATTTTATTTGTGAGGTCTCATGGGAACTAACAACAGGTGCGAAAGAACTACAACATACGCTAACACTAAGGCAGCTAGTAGCAGTATTAAAAAATGGGCAGTTTTTTCAATGCAGCTGCCTACATAACACTTTGCCCACAGAAAAGTTCTTTAAGCAACTTCTAGCACCTAGTATCTGTTTCAGCATTTCTACTAGATTAGTGATTCTACAAAACGTGCTGTCAGTTATACAAACAGCGACATATAAAAGTTATTACTTGTATGCCAGTAGGTGTTGGAACTGCTTTAATGAATCTTCGGTTAATTTTTCACGGGGTTATGGAGTTCAAAATCGACTGTATGTCTTGGCACATAAAATATGCTCTCATTTCATCAGTACCCTCCCCATTTTGACGTACATTCCGAGATTTCGCAGTAGATGCGATTAAATATTATTTCGTTTTTAGCTTGCGGGTGGACAAATTAGTGATCGGTTAATGGACGGATAAAACTGTATCGAGAACAAAACGGACTCTTTTTTAACACCCCTCCAATGTTCCAACAGCAAATTTCCAATTACACAGAAATTTCATCACGACTATAAATATACGACCGTTCAGCGGACGCAATGAGAGAGAACTCTCGCTACAGGTGGTCTCTACAAAAGAGTACAGCTACAGCAGTGACTCCTGTTTCTGAATAAAGAGTAAACAGAAACACAGTTGTTAAATTACTGTTATAGGATATCACTGCCGAACTGAAAATGTACTTAATCTTTCCTAAATATACTCGACATTCAAGCAGAATCTATGTTTTCATTCTTAGAGCGACTTACTGCGCTTTCTTTCATGTCAACCTCCCACCTACACTGTTCATAGGTGATTTCCGAACAGATAATTATGTAAGAATGCGGTGCTGCTCATAGCTGGGAAGTAACATTGGTCGAGGAGTACTTTTTGCATGAAATGACACGATTTCAGACACTTTTTTGGTCTCACACAGATACTATTGTATGTGTATAGACTGAAGCGGCGACTGAAAATTTGTACCAAAGCAAGGAATCCAACCCGGGTTATCTGTTTACATTGCAGTTGGGTTAGCCACTAAGGCACCTTGGCACAGAGGTACACACCGCTGCATGGATTACCCTGGAATGCCTCCCACTTCGATCCAAATACTGTGCGTGTGTAAGGGGAATTTAAGGTACACTGTGGCGGTAGTGAGACTTTGGATCGAGGAGGGAGGCGTGTCAGGGTAATCCGTGGATTTACCTGAATCGCTGTGGCGAGGTGGCTTAGTGGTTAACGCATCTACATAGTAAGCAGGAAACCTGGTTCAATTCCCTGCCTTGGTACAAATTTTCGTTCACCACTTCAGTCTTCATACATAGCACTTTTTCCACTGGGGAAAACTGAACCATTCTTCCTTCGACCCACAGTATCTGATAGCAGAAGTCTTCAGAAAACCGTTTAAAATAATTTTCCATAATGCCCAAGGTGAATTACGACACTCGCTTTCCCTTCTTGCTGTACTATGGTGCCTGACTGTCTATTGATATCGACATCCACCGGAGGTTGAAGCCAATAAAAAAAGGATGTATACATCAAAAACAGATTCGTAATGTTAAAAGGGGAAATATGTCAACGTCATTATGTTGGTTTCTTTCAAAACGCCGAACTCGAAAGTGAGAAGAGTTTTATTCTGCTCCACGGCAACTAATTAGGCGGAAATAGGGTATAGCCTGCCAAGGAGAAGCTGACCAGACCAAACGTATCAGATTATTCTTATCTGTATTAGGTGTCGAACTCATAACAACCGTACTTGGCAGGGAGAAAAAGTAACTAAACAAAGGCTGCAACTTAACATTTAGAGTACACACATGAGCTAAAACGGTGATAAGCATGTGTGGCCGCTACACAGAGGCTCTGAGTTCGTTTCCCGGGGTTGTTGTTGTGGTCTTCAGTCCTGAGACTGGTTTGATGCAGCTTTTCATGCTACCCTATCCTGTGCAAGCTTCTCCATCTCCCAGTAGTTAGTGCAACCTACATCCTTCTTAATCTGCTTAGTGTATTCATCTCTTGGTCTCCCGCAACGATTTTTACCGTCCACGCTGCCCTCCAATGCTAAATTTCTGATCTCTTGATGCCTCAGAACACGTCCTACTAACCGGTCCCTTCTTTTTGCCAAGTTGTGCTACAAACTTCTCTTCTCTCCAATTCAATTCAATCCTTCATCATTCGTTATCTGATCTATCCATCTATTCTTCAGCATTCTTCTGTAGCAACACATTTCGAAAGCTTGTATTCTCCTCCTGTCCAAACTATTTATCGTCCATGTTAAACTTCCATACATGGCTACAGTCCATACAAATACTTTCAGAAACGACTTCCTGACACTTAAATCTATACTCGATGTTAACAAATTTCTTTTCTTCAGAAACGCTTTCCCTGCCATTGCCAGTCTACATTTTATATCCTCTGTACTTCGACCATCATCAGTTATTTTGCTCCCCAAATAGCAAAACTCGTACCGCCATGAATTTTTCGTTGGCGGGAAGAGTAGAACGGGTGTGGTCAGTCTCGTGAGGGCGACTGAAGAGCCACCTGACCGATCAGTAGTGGCTTCAAGGTCGCTACAACGAACAACACCCTAAAGAGTCGTGTGTCCACCTCCCAAGCCTGCATGCAACAACCAGTAAGGCAACGGATGACAAGGCGGTCGACCGGTAGGGACTGACTCGTCTGGACCCCCATATGGAGTTTCGCTTGCTTGCTTTGTTCAGCTAAAGCACTGGATAAAACCCACCGTGAGGCTGAACGCCTCCTGATGGCGTTATGGACACGTGGCACGCCAAGGAAAGTATCTGTGTGGAGTACAGACGAAACAAAAGTCATTGTAGCGACTACATAGGTCGCAGATGGAGGAAATTCCAGTGACATTAGGTACTCATGAAGAGCGGATTGTTGTGGTCCACCGTCTGGCGAGGAGGAGCATTTCGGTAACGGTGAAGCTGGTCGGCTATCTCTGCAAAGTGGCTGAAGGACAGTGAAGCCACGAACAAGCGACCAGTGTTGGATATCCACACCTCATCACCGAACGTTTATGTCGGAAGGCCTGCGCGCTTTGTGCAGTCGGGTAGGCAGCCACGTGCGGCACATCTGACGAGGCGGTACAGTGCTGAGGCGGCCCGGGCGTTAACGAGGCACTCTGTGCAGCGCACATTGTTGACCCTGGTGTCCGCCGAAGACGACCGCAGTGTGCGCTGGCAGTGACCCAACGACGCCGTCAGAAGCGGCTGCACTGGGCACGATGGTCGTTATTGCCTCGTTCAGTCTTCATATTTTCTGCATTTCCGATGTGGCGATGCAGTGACAGTTTGAAACGCATTAATATATGTATGCTCTCACCCACTCTCGCACATGTTTGAAATTTTATTAGTGGTCTGAAAGGTACTTAAAGGAAATCAAAATTTATTTGATTGGGAGTAAGGACCCATATACAGGTCTAAGTGGGAAATTTATGAACTGTGGCCGAATGCCTATTATCAAATCCATGTCCGTAGTTTCATTTTAGTAACGTCTGATTAAGGTCCAGTTCAATAGATAATAGACAGTGCATTATGTGTAGGCGATAGTTCTTATATACAATACACGTAGTTATAGCCTCTGTCTGCTAGGTAAAAACTTCAACTGCAGAAGCTACAAACTCCTCCATAGCCGGTCCTAAGCCCAGTTGAGAAACAGAGTACATACTCATCAAACAGAGGTTTAGGGGCAGCGTGAAACACTCCAAGACTGAGCCCGCTGCCGATGTCGACTCGGATAACTGCCTTTTGGTTGAAGATATCAGTACAAGGATGAAGACGATCCCACAGCACGGGAGGGGAAAGCACAGATTTGATTTGAAAAACTAATAGAGGACAGTGGCGCAGTATAGGAGTGCTTGTAGCAACGCTTTAGTGAAGCGACAGGTGAAAATGGAAGTTCGGAAGTGCAGTGGCTAAAAGTTAAACTGGATTTGTTGAATACTTCACACATTGAAGTCCGGAGGGAAGCAAAGACAGGGAGGTAAACGTGGACCACCAACGAGATGCTGCAGAAGATGAAGGTAAGGAGGAAGTGTAAAAATGTTAACGAAGAGAGATGCAGAGGTTAGAACAACACACTCAGAAGATGCCCAGACAAAGCAAAGAAAGAGTATGTAGATGATGATCATGATGATGATGACATTTGATTTGTGGGACGCTCAACTGCGTGATTACCAGTGCTCGTACAAATTGCCAATCCTTCCACCGTCCAGTCTCGCCACTTTGCCGAATGACGATGATATGTTGAGGATAAGGCAAACACGTAGTCTCCAGGTGGATATAATCGCCTACCCGGCCAGGTATCGAACAATATGTGTGACGAAACAGAGGAACGTACCATCTCATGTTTCTGAAGACGAAGGAGCTTAGAGGGAGGGAGAACAAAGAGTAAACACCTTCGGAATAGAAGACTCTACAGAAATGGTTACTGAACAAGCGATAGCCCAAAAAATATGTGAAGAATGTGTAAAGGAACGCTACGATAAGGAACCTCACCCACAAGACTTGGAAACAGACAAAGAAGAGGCGACTGACGAAGCCGAAAAGTGTAGCATAATGATAAAGGAAAGAAGGAAACAGGGAAGGCCATTAGGGACAGGACAGCTACAGGAGATGGCAACATACCGGTGGATTTGCTGAAGGAAACGGAGTTCTGAAAGCTCGGACGCAACCCCACTACAAAATCTATGAAACTATAGAACGGACTAAGGACTTTACGGACATCACAATGGTTGCTCTTCAGGGGAAACAACAATCCAACAAATTTAGTGATTAGAGCACAATTAGTCTCATCTCAGACATGGAGGAGATCATTGCAAGAATAGTCAGGTGACGGCTGGAACACAAAATTGAAGAAGCAATGGAAGACGACCATTTGGGATTTAGGAAAGGAAAAGGTACCAGAGACGACATCAGCATGGTGAGGATTTTGTGGGAGAGAGTTTTGGCTGTTAACGAAGAAGCATACGCTTGTTTTATAGACTGGCAGAGGGCCTTCGACTGAGTCAGGCGGTTGGAAGTGATGAATTTCCTTAAGGAGATAGGACTGAACTGGAGAGCCTGGAGACTCATTCTCAACTTTTAGCTGGGACAAGGAACAAAGGCGCGACTGAGTTATGGGAAAGAAACAGCTTGGAAATATCGTAGACGTGACTGAAACTAGTTGTAGAGGCATACGACCGTCATAGTAGCGTGTTTAGAAACGGTTTTAAAATAGCTGCTTGGCCGCGAACTAATAGTCATACGATATTTTTGGACACTTTTTTCATTCATCACGCATTTCTGGCTCTGCCCATCTTCAGACGACCTGGTTCTCATAGGGGGGAACGGCCGCCAGCCACTTCACTCGGCTGTTGGTAGCGCACATGTCTACGTGAAGTCTTAGTTTGCGGTGTGGAATTGTAGAACCAATGTCGCTGTTGACGTTACTTAACATCTTTGTAAAAGTTTTATGTTCACTTTGAACCAAAAGGTATGTATTACGTGTTGCATGTCTTGTTGTATGGTGGTTTTGTATAAGGGCTCCATTTATTCACAGGTCTAATTTCGCGAGATAGCAAAAATAAATGTATTTGTCATCAGTTCATCTGAAGACGGACAGAGCGCTAAATTCGTAATGAATAAAAAAAAACAAGAAATATCCTACAACAACTATTTAGCGACGAACCAGCCATTTTAAAGCCATTTCTAGCTAGGAAATAGGAAGTGGAGTCACTCAGGGATGTTATCTATCGCCGAGTCTCTTCGACCTTCACGGAGAAGGGGGGTGAGAGAAGCTTTGAAAGGATGTGGAATCTTAAGGACAGGACAACGACACATCAACACCATGAAGTACCCTGGTGAACTGGCAGTGCTGGCCAAAATCATAGACAACTGGAACACATGACGAACCGGCTGATGGTAACTGTAAGAAAATATGGCACAGAAACCAACTTCGAGAAATTAGAAGTGATGCAGATATCAAAACGGGAGACACCTTTGAAGATAACTGTCGACAATCGAGAACTGGAAAATGTAATCTATTTCAAGTACTTGGGAAACCTCCTGACAATGGATGCCTAGTGCACAAATGAAATTCGAGTAAGAACAGCTGTGGCCAAAGTCGTATACAACAAGAAGGGGTCTCTGCTAAGCAGCAAGTTGAGCTTGGAATTAAATAAGAGACTTCTGCATTGCACGGAGCAGAGACAATGACCATGAAAAAACTGTATGAAATACCTTGGAGGTTTTGGGATGTGGTGCTGGAGAAGAATAGAAAAAGATCAAATTGGGAGATCCCATGACAAACGACGATGTACTGAAAAGAGTAGGAGAAAAGGAAACTACTTTCAATACAGTTCTTTAGAGGACGGCTAACTCAATTAGAATGTAATTAGACACGGAGTACTCGTACAGCAAGGGAAGATCAAAGGAACGAAAGATCAAAGAAACTACAAGACCAGGATGAAGAAGAATGCAAGATCTACATTACATGAAAGATAGAAGGACATACAGCAGATTGAAGGAAGAAGCTCAAGACACGGAGAGTTGGCTTCAAAATTC
Source organism: Schistocerca gregaria (assembly GCF_023897955.1). NCBI lineage: Eukaryota > Metazoa > Arthropoda > Insecta > Orthoptera > Acrididae > Schistocerca > Schistocerca gregaria. The sequence goes on along the minus strand of NC_064923.1, from coordinate 780,708,392 downwards.
TCCATACAACGACACGTACGTGCCACTAGATACCGTATAATGATAATAGTAACAATAACAATAATAAGCTACAGTCCTCACTCACTTTCGTCACTACTTTCAAAGTAACAAATACACTACTGGCCGTTAAAATTGCTACACCAAGGAAAAATGCAAATGATAAACGGGTATTAATTGGACAAATATATTATAATAGAACTGGGTGCATAGATCATGAGAAATTAGTACCCAGAACAACCACCTCTCGCCGTAATAAAGGCCTTGATACGCCTGGGCAGTGAGTCAAACAGAGCTTCAACACTCCACAACACTCACACTCAACAACTCCAGCTTCAACACGATACCACAGTTCATCCTGAGTAGTGACTGGCGTATTGTGACGAGCCAGTTGCTCGGCCACCATTGACCAGACGTTATCAATTGAAGAGAGATCTGGAGAATGTGCTGCCCAGGGCAGCAATCCAACATTTTCTGTATCTAGAAAGGCCCGTACAAGACCTACAACATACTGTCGTGCATTACCCTGTTAATATGCAGTGTTTAGCAGGCGCATCAGAAATGTAATGTCCACTGTTCACAGTGCCGTCAATGCGAACAAGAGGTGACCGAGACGTGTAACCAATGGCATCCTATACCATCACGCCGGGTGGTACGCCAGTATGGAGATGACGAATACACGCTTCCAATGTGCGTTCACCGTGATGTTTCCAAACACGGATGCGACCATCATGATGCTATAAACAGAACCAGGATTCATCCGAAAAAATGACATTTTGCCATTCCTGCACCCAGGTTTGTCGTTGGGTACACCATCGCGGGCGCTCGTGCCTGTGATGCAGCGTCAATGGTAACCGCAGACATGGTCTTCGAGCTGATAGTCCATGCAGCTGCAAACGTCGTCGAACAGTTCGTGCAGGTGGTTGTTGTCTTGCAAACGTCCCCATCTGTTGACTCAGGGATCGAGACGTGGCTGCACGATCCGTTAGAGCCATGCGGATAAGATGCCTGTCATATCGACTGCTAGTGATACGAGGCCGTTGGGATCCAGCACGGCGTTCCGTATTAACCTCGTGAAGCCACCGATTCCATATTCTGCTAACAGTAATGGGATCTCGACCAACGCGAGCAGGAATGTCGCGATACGATAAACCGCAATCGCGATAGGTCACATTCCGACCTTTATCAAAGTCGAAAATGTGATGGTAAGCATTTCTCCTCCTTACATGAGGTATCACAACAACGTTTCAGCAGGCAACGCCGGTCAACTGCTGTTTGTGTATGACAAATCGGTTTTAAACTTTCCTCTTGTCAGCAGGTTGTAGGTGTCGTCACCGTCGTCAACCTTGTGTGAATGCTCTGAAAAGCTAATCATTTGCATATCACAGCATCTTCTTCCTATTGACTAAATTTCGTGTCTGTAGCACGTCATCTTCGCGGTGTAGCAGTGTTAATGACCAGTAGTGTGTACTCTAGTTGAGGTCATTTTGGGAATGTATGCACGAAAATAGCAAAAGCTGAAACAGAACTCGATCTAGAGAAATTGTTTCCTATCGTTCTCATGGTAATGTTACTTTTAAACAGTTCAGCAACTTTTAAAAAATGTGCATCTTCTTTGACAACTCTACTGTGCCTTCTTCGTCCCTGAATCAGCTAATATCAGTATTCTTCCTCTCGTTGCATTTCCCCTTTCTACCCATTGCTGAGCTATAATTCTCCATGAATATTAGTCTGTGTTCCCAAAATCCAGCCTGCAACACTCGCAACCTGGCTCTAAAACGAACTCAGATCGTAAAACCCGCATCATCAGCACCACGGTGGCCAACGAATGTCCGTCTGCCAAAGTTCTCGGCCGCGGGTGAATGTGGTGAGCTCACACGAAGCAGAGCGAAAGCAAACGGCCTAACTCAAAGACGTTTCATGTAACGGAAGAACTGTACAACAATGCCTATAGTAGAAATGCAAATCGACAGGATATGAGACGCCTGAGAGGTACTACAAATACCTCGCGAAAGAACTTGTTCCTGTTCTAGCCATAGTTTATCGTACGTCGTTGGCGTACTGAGAAGAAAACAACAGCTCATTTCGATTTTCAAGAGGGGCTGTAGGACAGGGGCACTTCATTGTCATCTTATTATCACTGACGTTAATACTCCGTATTAATGGTGTATGTTCTAGGATCAAGCATTACAGAATTTCTGGGAAATGAAACTATCCTCTACAGAAATGAAAGCAGTTTCTGTAAACAAACTTATTGTGAAACAGCTAGCTCTGTTCGCTTATGAAATCCAGGCCACCGTTGACAAAGGTTCACAGGTTGTTCCTTTTTTTTTACTTTGGAAAAGGCATTCAGTAATGTTCTATACTGTCGTTTGGGAAACAAAATCCAAGCTTACCGTGTATCGGACCATATTTGATACTGGCTTTGGGACTCCGTTTCAGATAGAACTCAACACGTCCATCTTAACTGAACAAAATCGTCTTACGAAAAAGTAATTTCGAAGGTACAGGAAGAGGGCGTTACAGGGCCATCACTGTTCACATTTTATAATGTTTATATAGTGGTTGAACTTTCAGGCTGCGTGAAGTTCTTCGCGGACTTTGCTGTGGCCTACAGGAAGATTGCAACGCTAGGGAACTGAGGCGAAATGCTGGATGACCTGCGGAGGAATGACAAGTGGTGTGCGGACCGACGGTAGATCCTGAACGCAGCTACGTGCAACGCACTGCACATAAATATTCGGGGAGAGCCACTACTTTCGACTGTACCTTTGGCGACAATCACTGGAAAGTGGAAGTACCGCAAAATGCTTAAGAGTAACCAGTCCGAGCGACGTAGAATGGGATGATCACAAAAACTAACATTAGGGAAAACAGTTGACAGGCCGCGATTCATTGGGAGAAAATGGTTCAAATGGCTCTGAATACTATGCGACTTAACTTCTGCGGTCATCAGTCGTCTAGAAATTAGAACTAATTAAACCTAACTAAGCTAAGGACATCACACACATCCATGCCCGAGGCACGATTCTAACCTGCGACCGTAGCGATTCATTGGGAGAATTCTAAGGAAATATAACTTATCCAATTATTACTTCATACCACACTCATTACGCAAAATGGCCACAACGAGGAATTTGAGAAGACGAAGCTATACCGACAATCGGTCACTCGACGCGCCATTCACGAATGGAACAGTGAAGGAGGCATCAGGCAGTGGGACTACAGGCACCCTCCGGTCACGTTCCAGGAGAAGTGGTCGAGTAAGGCTGAAGCAAAAAGGCTGCGTGTCGACATGTGCCCTATTCCCAATGTTTGCCGAGATAGACCACATTTAATGCAAATTTCATAGTTTGTACTATTTAATACAGTGTCAGGTTTCACACGTACATTTGTTCAACAATTAGTAAACATTATAACACACATTTTACAAAGTATGGATTGAAAAATAAGCATTTTTAACACAATCGTCTGTAAGCACTGTCGTACACGTTACATCACACCTGTTGTACAGATCACAATAAACTTTCGAGCAGTGCGAGTGGCCCGTTGGCTTGAGGCGCCATGTCGTGGATTGCGCGGCCCCTCCCGCCGGAGGTTCGAGTCCTCCCTCGGGCGTGGGTGTGTTTGTTGTTCTTAGCATAAGTTAGTTTAAGTCGTGTGTAAGTCTATAAACTTATAACATCAGCAGTTTGGTCCCTTAGGAATTTACAAACATTTGAACATTTTAAACTTCCAAGTATCCTACGGTCAATTTAAATGCATTTGTGCACTCATGGGAGAACGTTTTGCTTTTCTAAGTTCCTAATGAGGGTAGCATAATCTTTCGTTTGTGCAACTCAGATTTCATCCAACCCCGTAAAGAAAAATCAAAGGACGTGAAGTCTGGCACTACTACCACAAATAATCTACCGATTGGGGCAAGTACGCTTGAGATGTTCAGTCACACGTCTGATAAAATATAGAGGGGGCTCCAACATGCTGGTTGCACAGTGCAGTCTGCGCGGCCAAAGGAATTTTTTCAAGACGTTCAACTAACGTATATCCCAAAAATAAATAAATGGAAGTGATTCCGTGCCGTCACTCGCTGTTCTAAAATCATTGAACTTATCAACATGTTATCAATCATGTCACACCAAACACTCATACAAAAAAATAACTTCGACCGTCGGTAAGTATTACGTGTGTTGTTGGTTCTAATCCATGTAAACGTGGCTTCACCATTGGACAGAGTTACATTAAGCAAAGCTTACTATAGTTGTCCATTAACCAGTGACAAAAGTCAAGTGTTGTGACATTGTCGCTAATCAGAGGAGTGTGGATGTGCAGTATGTGAAATGACTACGAGTTTCCCGCGTGTAATATTCTCCATAAATGTGTTCGTGGGACAATGATACGTGCACAAAGTCGCCGTGTGCTACACCACTTGGACAACGTTTTGCTGTTCCTGCACAGGTTGTTGAAGTGCACTTTCAGAAGAACGTGTCGGAAAGCGCCGATGGTATTTTTCGACGGCAGCAGGAGCACTACCGTTGCAGAAACCATTGACGTAAATCACATCTGCATGTTCTTCATTACTGTAGCTGTGTGATATTTTAATCAGCACGTGTACAAACACAATTAACCGATACTTCTCTCTGATACACTGCCAATCCTTTGCACTACTTCATTCAGAAAACCTATCTACAACTGAACTTTCAACGGGCTCATTTAATGGCTGAAAGACATCCAGAAAAAATAGGTCGCAAGCAACGGCGTAGATAGGGCTGAAAGAGAACGTCAAAGTGGATGGGTAATACACATGCCACTAGCCCACAAACAAATGTACAATAAATGTATTCTACCCAGGAAACCATTTGGGAAAGGGCATATGTCCATACAAAGTTTTTTGTTTCAAACGAGCATTCCTCATATCCTTGGATACCCTTCCATACAGATAGAGATACCCCGCATATGGAAATGTATATCGATGAAAGAAGTAGATTATAAGATCGACGAATTCTTGAGGATTGTTCATCAGTCAGCGATCCTCAACAAGCAGTATTAGTAACCGCCGTCTGCTGCACGTCTGCTATGCAGCGAGCTACCTTAATTTTATTGTTAACTGTATTTTTCTTACTTGTTACTTCTTCTTCCGTGTGTTTTTGCTTTTAGGAAGCTTTAATTGTCGAGTGCTATTAATAGTGTTCCATAGATTTCGTGTTTGTTTTGAATGCAGTCAGAGAGAGTCCCTTTAGTCAGCCATAGTGCCAGTATTCTAGTGTTTGTTTTGAATGCAGTCCAGAGACAAGAAGTGGTTAGCAATCACAGTTTAGTCCATAATCAGCAGCCTTTAGTGAATTAGAAGTCTAGTTAAAAGTTGATTAAGTCTCTTCACTAAATTACGGAGATGATATATAAACTCCAGTGGAAGACTCTGCAGGAGAGACGCTCAGTAGTTCGGTACGGCCTTTTCTTAAAGTTTCGAGAACATACGTTCACCGAAGAGTCAAGCAGTATATTGCTCCCTCCTACTTATATCTCGCGAAGACACCATGAGGATAAAACCAGAGAGATTAGATACCTCACAGAAGGATACCGACAATCCTTTTTTCGACGAACAACACGAGACTGGAATAGAAGGGAGAACCGATAGAGGTATTCAGGGTACCCTCCGCCACACACCGTCAGGTGGCTTGCGGAATATGGATGTAGATGTAGATGTAGATGTAGATGTAGATAGAGGGAAAGCCAAGAAAGATTTGGTCAGTTCGTCAAGAGGTCGTTTGGTACGCGTGATAGCAATACGGAGACACTCAACAAAGTCCAATGACCGATTAGACAAAAGTTCTAATGGTCGAAAAGAGTGTATGACCTCACCCTGATTGTAAAGCTGTAGCCTAGGCCCGTGTGACATGAAGCGGTGCTGAAGATCCGTGTGCATGCAAAAAGCTCTTTTCTGGACTACACATAGTGGTTTGTGCTCCTGGAAAGACGTAGCTTTTGACGTCATGTGCTTAGCTGTACGTGAAGATGTTTGCAAAAAAGGAGAGCTTGGTATTGAGCTTTACAGTATTATACAACATGTTGGAATGTCTTCTGACTGAGATTAATAATTAGAATCGTCGACCACAACATGCAAGAATTCATATATGTTCAAATGTAGTTTTGTAATATGACGAAGATTAATGCATTTTTCCGAAACTGAACAATATACAAAGTAGCAACTTCACCTTGTTTAACTGAGTACAAACAACTCTGCTAGTTCTATTAAGTGTCTTTTTTGTGTAAACAAAGCCCATCCAAGTTTTATTGTACGTACGATACTGATAAATGCTAAATTATCAGTGCTTACGGACAAGTAGGAAATTTATTCTGATTTATAAAGTGGATAAATTCTATTAATCTATTAGCATTGATTAATACTTTAAGAGATTTAAGCTAAGAATTTTGCTAACGTCTTACTTGAATTGAATGAAGTATAAAGAATCAGTCCCAATACATTTGCAGTCTATATTGGTAGATAATGACAAGCTTTTCTCTTAGACAAAGTTAATTGAAAATGATTTTATTCTTGTTGAAACGGATTTAATTCTGCAAGTAATTAAAGCTTTTCTTTTACTTGACAATTTATTTAAAAGGATTATTCTGATTCAAGCAGCTCTTACTTTTCAAGTAAGTAGAGTGTTTCTGAATACTCACATTTTATGCAAAGAGAAATCATTCAAACTAAACTAACTTAAAAGTCGTAAGTTTCTACAGCATTTTCTTAAACATAAAACTTTAAGGTCGACTGTGTAACCTTATGGCATTCCCTTCGTATGCTGCGCTATCACAAACTGTGACGACGTTAAAGAATGCTTAGCAGGAAGGAACTGAAAAGAGTGTTACTGTGTCTTCGGTCGTCCATTGCTTACTGTTCATTTACAGACTGACAGTACGTCACAGTTGAGACTGTTGAAACTGTATAATTAGGTACATTGTTAGATACTGCTATGAAACAGGGTTAGATTGAAAGTATTTCATTTCATAAGTTAAGTGAATTCATTGTAAAAACGTTACTAGGCAACCATATAAGGAGAACTAAACTTGTAAACTAATTATAAATTATCTCACAATTCTAAAAGTATTAAAAGTCTGAATAGTAATCGCTACGCGTTTGACCTGATAATAGCAGCCGTTTACGTTGTGCGTTACGGAGAAAATTAGTACTGAAATTTTGACAGAGTACCTTCTTAGAGGAATCAGAGTACACGCACTACCGGAAAAAAATGAACGCCTTCAGGGACAGTGTTCAGTGGTACCAGGCCATAACGTGTGCACACTGAGGGCTTGTAATATTAGTAATTCATTTGTCACGGTGAATGGCGATCGGATGGCTTTCAAGAGGCCTGCGCGTGCACCCTTAGCTTCGACTCTGCAGACAGTAACTGTGCTTAGTTAAGAAGCGAACAGTGTTTGCAACATTCATTGTAGGGAACTACCATACCCCACTTCCGAATATACACTCCTGGAAATGGAAAAAAGAACACATTGACACCGGTGTGTCAGACCCACCATACTTGCTCCGGACACTGCGAGAGGGCTGTACAAGCAATGATCACACGCACGACACAGCGGGCACACCAGGAACCGCGGTGTTGGCCGTCAAATGGCGCTAGCTGCGCACCATTTGTGCACCGCCGCCGTCAGTGTCAGCCATTTTGCCATGGCATACGGAGCTCCATCGCAGTCTTTAACACTGGTAGCATGCCGCGACAGCGTGGACGTGAACCGTATGTGCAGTTGACGGACTTTGAGCGAAGGCGTATAGTGGGCATGCGGGAGGCCGGATGGACGTACCGCCGAATTGCTCAACACTTGGAGCGTGAGGTCTCCACAGTATATCGATGTTGTCGCCAGTGGTCGGCGGAAGGTGCACGTGCCCGTCGACCTGGGACCGGACCGCAGCGACGCACGGATGCACGCCAAGACCGTAGGATCCTACGCAGTGCCGTAGAGGACCGCACCGCCACTTCCCAGCAAATTAGGGACACTGTTGCTCCTGGGGTATCGACGAGGACCATTCGCAACCGTCTCCATAAAGCTGGGCTACGGTCCCACACACCGTTAGGCCGTCTTCCGCTCACGCCCAAACATCGTGCAGCCCGCCTCCAGTAGTGTCGCGACAGGCGTGAATGGAGGGACGAATGGAGACGTGTCGTCTTCAGCGATGAGAGTCGCTTCTGCCTTGGTGCCAATGATGGTCGTATGCGTGTTGGGCGCCGTGCAGGTGAGCGCCACAATCAGGACTGCATACGACCGAGGCACACAGGGCCAACACCCGGCATCATGGTGTGGGGAGCGATCTCCTACACTGGACGTACACCTCTGGTGATCGTCGAGGGGACACTGAATAGTGCACGGTACATCCAAACCGTCATCGAACCTATCGTTCTACCATTCCTAGACCGGCAAGGGAACTTGCTGTTCCAACAGGACAATGCACGTCCGCATGTATCCCGTGCCACCCAACGTGCTCTAGAAGGTGTAAGTCAACTACCCTGGGCAGCAAGATCTCCGGATCTGTCCCCCATTGAGCATGTTTGGGACTGGATGAAGCGTCGTCTCACGCGCTCTGCACGTCCAGCACGAACGCTGGTCCAACTGAGGCGCCAGGTGGCCATGGCAACCCGTTCCACAGGACTACATCCAGTATCTCTACGATCGTCTCCATGGGAGAATAATAGCAGTCTGCATTGCTGCGAAAGGTGGATATACACTGTACTAGTGCCGACATTGTGCATGCTCTGTTGCCTGTGTCTATGTGCCTGTGGTTCTGTCAGTGTAATCATGTGACGTATCTGACCCCAGGAATGTGTCAATAAAGTTTCCCCTTCCTGGGACAATGAATTCACGGTGTTCTTATTTCAATTTCCAGGAGTGTATACTCTTGTCGAACAGCTTAAGCCGTATGAACGGGATCGCTCTGTGCTCCTGTGGGAAGTTTGCTGGAGATATTGACGTACTGCTGCAAACGTCGGTGGCAATGTATCGATAGTAAATTGTTGTTTTCAGCAGAGGTTGCCAGCGACATCTCGACATGTATCGTTAAGTGAACATTCATCGGAAGCGATAAAGCGGGAATTTACTCTCTCCAAGGCTTGCAAGAACAAAAGATACAAGATGCTTGAAGAATCTATTGCAGGATTCTGTTCGAACTTTTATGATTGTTTTCATGCAAGAATACAAGCTGACATATTCAATATAGAGGGCTACGCAGTGTATTGATGTGAGTGTTTGGAGATCCTTTACAGTGACGAGTATTTCAATGGGTCTGAAACAGAACCTTTACCCAGTGAATGTTTCTTATTTTGTCTTCCGGAAATGTGTTAATTTCTCAGACATATGTCTCGTAAAATGATCATGACGAGAAGAATGAGAGAAATCTGATGTTATACGGAGCCACACGCTTTAGAAGAGTAGATGTAGTAATTAGAATGTAAGTGATTTATACCGCCACCGCCTGTTTCCGAACCCGGTTGGTTCGCTGAGTTTCGGTGCTAATTCTGCTGAGTCAGCTTCCACTTGCCCCGCGCGCGCAGGCTCTGCCGCGCAGCTTCACGGCCGCCACGTGCCTGGAGGTTGTTCCGACGGCGGTGGCGGCGCAGAGCTGTGTGTTGCGGGTTGCGGCCACACAGCACCTAAGGGGACGGCCGGTCTCCTGGGCGCACGAAGCGACAAGTGACGGGCTGCGGGGAAGCCTAGCCTTACCCCGCGACCCCAGCCGAGCTGGCGGGTCGCGCAGGAGTGCGTCACGTCACGTCACTTACCCCGTGGGCCCGGCTGATGTCTGGTAGGGCCCTGGGGACGGCGCTCTGATGCTCGCGGGCGTCTCACACCTACGCCCTATACCCGTCACGTCCCATTACCCTCGCGCATTATTCCCCAAATGCGGGGATTTATTAACGTCTCCACCGAGTGTTCAACAACCACCTTTTGATTACAACACTAGAAAAAAAATGTGTTTTTAATAACAATTGAGGCGTCGCAGCTAGGCTATGTTAATAGTTCACACCAACTGTGACTATTTGAAAAGATATGATAACACCTTTAGTGTTTGGATTCAAATTTGGAAAGTTTTGATTTTATAAAACCTTTTCGTAATTTCCCTGTAGTAATACCTTTAAGAATTTCAAGTAGATATTTATGTTTCGTGTTAGGGTGAGTGTGAAAAAGGATACTTATGTGACTGTATGTGGGATATTCGCCAATACTGAATTTTCAGTTTGTAATTCTCTATAGGAACTTGCAAGTATTCCAACTTTGTATCGTAGGAACGAATCATCCAGTGGTTCCCCTACTGGTGTATGACGGATGTCCAAACATATTTGAATATGTAAGAGACATCCAGAACGTTCGCGACTATATAGTTAAATTCCGGACATAAAGTACAGCTCAAGGTTTATTTCACTTTATTTGTGTAACAAGAGAGTTTTGAGTTGCTTATTTTAATAACGTCAATGAGCTGAGGGCAGTGGTTGGCTCTTGCTAGATTGCGGTGCGAGCCGCGCCCCGACAGTCAGTTCTGATTGGCCGTAATTCTGTACAGCCAATAAGAAGTGAGACGGTTGGCCACCAAACGCAGGAGATAGAGGGGCTTGTACAGGCAGAGAGAAGAAGGAAGTGGTGGACTAGGTTTCTAAGAAGCCCGTGATGCTGAAAGTGTCCGCACGCATTATGTGTAAAATGAAGTGATATTGTGATTTCCGCGTTTCGGTACAGTGATAAAGGTAGCTGCTGTTTAACATTAACTATTTGTGAATTTTTAAGATTCGAGAAATATTTTGTTCTGGAGAAAATTGCGTGTGTGAACTTTGAACTGAAAGCGTGTCGGTACTAAGTAAATTTTTTTATTGAGTATTTATGGCGAGAAAGAACTTTATTTAAAGACAACCACAGAATGCTGAGTGCAAAAGTAAATAGCAGTTTATTGACTGTGTTACTCACATAAGTGATTTCGGAATTGGATAGGAAACGTTCTGGCTGTTTGTGTGTAACGAGGTCTGTGAACAGGAACTTTAAATATCTGAACACATGTGGGCTGATCTTGCTTAATACCAATAAAAAATCCTAACGCAAGTTTAAAAGGACGCCTTGCGTCACACAGTGACTGAATTATTTTTATTTAGAGTAGACGGTAGAGTTTTGTGGGTGATAAAGAAAGAAAAGGGAACTTCATCTTTAGTCTTAGTTGCTTACAGTCCATGGTCCGATCATGCTTAATTCATTATGGTAAATAATAAACTGTTTCTACCCTCAGATTGTCCCTAAATGGTATCCTTACACTGATAAGCTAAAACATTATGACCACTGCTCACCCCGACGTTGGATGTCCCTTGGCAGTTTTGCTGGCACGTGACGCAGTAACGAAAACTCGAAGGCGTAGTAGGATCACCCTACCGAAGATACGAGCTGAAAGTTGGAAAATCGGTTGAGGTAAGTGACTTTGACGAAGGCCTGATTATTATAACGCAGAGCCTATCAAACAGTAGCTGGAAAACGGTGAAGCTGGTCGAATGTTCAAGTGCTACTGTCATGAGCGTGTACGAAGGGAGGTAGAAGGACGGTGAAACTACCACCAGGCGCTAAGTGGTTCAACGTGCACGACTCTTCACAGAACGTGTGGGTCGGAGGCTCGTGTGCTCTATAAAGTAGGATAGATGGTGGCATCTCCACCGAAATAGCACAATGCCAGTCCACGCACAATAGTTTCGGAGCACACCGTTCATCGTACACTGTTGAACATGGAGCTCCACAGCAAACCACCACTACGTCTTCATATATTGACCCAATTACATTGTCAACTACGGTTGCAGTGGCCACGTAACCATCGAGATTCGATCGTCGATAAATGGAAACGTGTCGGCTCATATGGTGAACCACATTTTTTCTACGCTAGGTCAATGGTCGTCTCCACAAACACCGTTATCTAGGTAAACGGCGGCTGAAAATGTGCAACGCGCCACGGAATCAGACTAGTGGAAGCAGTATTTTGCTATGGAAGACATTCTACTGCGCTTGCATGGGAACTGTGCTAGCAACCGTTGACACGCCGAGAGCTGTGTACCACCTGCATACCTTCATGGCTGATGCTCTCCCACACGGCGATGCCATGTTTCAGCAATATAAGTCCTTCGTGCCTAGGAGCCAGACCCGCGACAGCGAAGTTGATGTCACCAGATTCACCCGATCCAAATCATATGAAACTCATCTGGGACGCTATCGGCACCATCACTGCGGACGCAAATCAGCGGCCCATTATTTACGCGAATTACATGACCTGTGCGTAGACATCTAATGCCACATACCTTCACAAACCTGCAAACAAACTGTCGGATCCCTGAGACGCAGAATCAGTTATGTATTTCGTTCTAAAAAGGGACAAAGGAGTTGTTAAGCAGGTGGTCATAATGTTTCGGCTCATCAGTATAATTCTGAATGTATGGCTGAGTGAGTTTCCAAATATGCTGATTGTGAAACTGACAGTTTCATTTCTCTCATGCAGAGTAGTGCAAACATTAAGACGTTCATCCAAAGGCGTCTAGCAAAGTGGTTCCCTCTCAATACCGAGCTTTCCCTCTTTTTTCGTCTATACAGTTGGCTGCAGGGACGCCCATAACCTGCTGATAAAAAGTGGTCGTCACGATAACGCCATTGGCCAGCGTTGAAATCAATAAACTGTTTACATTCAACTAGATATACAAAAAGGTATAAATAGTAACAAAGTACATAAAAATAATAAACTACATATTTAATAATTAATGTTCCCTTTAGCACAGTTGCAACGCTTATAGGTTTCGTGTTTATGTCTTTGGTCTGCGCTCTCCACTATTATTTTGGTGCTAGGCACCCACTGTGACAGTCACCTTAGCGACGGCTGTTTTGACATTCCTCACTGCTTTGTATATCACAATAATCTCTCACGACAGGGCATAGTTTATAAGAGAAACATGAGTATTATTTCTCATGCATTTAAGAAGTAGTGGATTATTGTTCGTAACAAATAAAAATACTTGACCTGCAGTGAACAGTGAGAAGATTGTTTACAAATGTTTGATAGACTGTCGTGTTATGCAGAGACTGCACTAAAATGAAATGAAGTGGTTTACATTACTGTGATGTTCATATGCTAGGATCACAATGCAGTTCAAAACATGTTTCATCTAATTAAACAGTTAACGCACGTCTCCTAATCATGTAATACAGTATGACACAAATAAATTGTTATAATGATTAAAACTATAATGTATTATAAATAGAAGATAGTTGAATAGTTCACACAAATCGATAAATCGTATACTAAAACATAGTGAAATTCACATGAGTGTTTAGTTATTCAGTGATGCTGAAATGCTCCAGTAAGCTGCAGCATAACTGTTATGATCATTAGCGCTGTCAAGAGCTTAAAACTCTAACGACAGTGCAATAGTTAAAACAAATCGATTAATCACACATTAAGATGTAGTAAAATCGATTCAGACTGTTGTAATTCGGTGATATTAAAATGATAAAGCCGCATATATGCTATAAAATGATATGAAATCGTCAGTATTCTTTGCCAATTTTAAACTATATTAAAAAGGTTAAAATAACTACAGCTTATTTATATTAATACTATGTAGTTAGAGTCACATGTACTGATAGGAATGAAAGGGGTTTAACGTTTCTGTTTTATGTACGTCTCTGTTCTTCTGAGTTACTACCTGTGTCGCTTTGTTATAGTGATTCTGCACCACTCCCCTGTCTCCGTTCCCCTGGTGTTGTGGCCTCTGCATTGCTCCTCGGTGTTCCCTGCTCCCCAGAATTCCGCTTGTAGGAGTCTTGACGTGGTATCGGCTGTCTCATTTAGTTCCTTCTAGCTTTCCGGATGCCGTGTTGCGTGGTTCATGTTGTAATGCATAAGTTGGATACGTATTTCTTGTGCGTGTTTAATACAGTGTAACACGACGTACTTAGGCGTATCTTCTTATCCACATTCGCAGTTTTCCACCGTCGTTAAGTTCATGCGATTTAAATAGACCGGATATCGGTCGTAACCGAAGAGAAAATGAGTCATATATCGGCTTTGGTCGGCGTGCTAAATGCTTAAACTCTTCCTTACGTCGGGGCAGAATGAGCACACTCGCCTTTTCCCTAGCGTCCCATTCTCATTGACAGGGAGTTGTCCTACTACATTTTAATTCTTTCTTATGTTTTACACTTCCATTTGGTATTTGGAACACCTTGTCATGCTAGCCTAGTCTTAACCAATGCGCCACTGCCCTGTGCCTAATCGTTAAGTCTATAGGGTAAGTGCCAAGTATCACACACGGTGCTTCTATGGATGTAGAACTAAAAGCTCGTGATAATTGTAACACCACGTTTCTTTGGCCTCTGTGGGCAGACATTGGTTGATAATCTGAGTCGATGTGCCAATGTGTTCGCCGAAAAACTCACTATCTACTCATATACTGCGCAGTAGCATTGTTTTCTCATTTTTGGAGGCATTCTGTATTGGGCTGAGTTTATCTTCGCTTGTTTATGTAGCACTTTGACTGCCTTCTTAGCTACAAGCTTTATGTGGTTTTTGAATGTAAGTCGCTCAGCTACGTGCACTCAGAGATATCCGGTAACAGTTATGAAAATAACTATTTTGTGGTCACAGTCAGCACCAATGGACAGAGCAAAGTGTTCTACGCAGTGTGATTGTCTGTTGCTGTGATGCGAATCCAATTTAAATGAAATTTTCCACGTTATTCACCTTCGTCAGAAAGTTCTGATGTCCAATTCCGTCCCGCAGCAGTTCATGCCGTTTGTGTTTTGTCTGCATGGGTTTCTGGTATTTCGGTAAGATCCTAAATTCTTAGAACCTCTATAGGCGCTTCACTGTGTCTATGAAAAGAGCCGAGTTATGGACCATTTTGTAAAGTTTTCTGGTTTTCAAGTCTCTTCCCTCGGAAGTCTGTATGCCAGCGTTCTTGCTGAGTCTTGGCAGAGTGCAATCATTACATAATTATGTTCAAAGAACATGTTTTTCTTCCATAACGATCGGATGATATTTGATTTGCTTTATGTTAATGTTCAGATTATTGTAATAACCTCCCATTCTCTTTGTAGATGACTTGCAAAACTACATGCCTGTCAAACGTTTCCATGTCCTACAAATCCCCCGGAATAGCCACGACTCATACTTCTCAGGAGTTAACATAATCGTTTTTCAAACTTTCCTCACCAGGAATAAAACCTATTACTTGATGTGAACTGTGCCTCTGTGAACTTGTAACGTAACTGCAGCACCATTCCGTTGTGGATCTACAAGTACATTCAGGGCTTAATAAAAGACGTATGCCATCAAGAACACATGACATATTATGTACGGTAGACGAGTGTAGTATGCAAGAAATAATCAAATTACTAGCTTCCCCCATCCAGGGAGAACATCAAGTCCATACTGGCATGCAAAAAGTACGTTTACTAAAGTAATGGGAAACCGGGTATTTTGAAAGTGGTAGAAAATGTAACTTGAGGAGGGAGATGAGGCTTCTTACAAGGCACTGCCTACCAGAAACACTCGAGATCTCAACTGTAGGTGACTTTTCTTAGAAGACTACTTTTGGCCAGGAATGCCTTACTTTTATGTGATAGTATACTTCACTCGAGATCTCAACTGTAGGTGACTTTTCTTAGAAGACTACTTTTGGCCAGGAATGCCTTACTTTTATGTGATAGTATACTTCATGACCCCCTAGCTTCGTCCGTCGTATGTTATTTCGCTGCTAAGGTAGCATTAATCATTAATTACGTCAACAAAGTTTTCGCAAACTTCAAGTCACGTTACTCACTATCCTCGTTTCTGCTGCTCTTCGTTATTTTTATCTTCTTTCGATTTACTCTCAGTCGATATTCTGTAGTCTTTGGACTCTTCACTGCAATCACCATGTCCTGTCTTCAGGATAGCAATATCATCAGCGAATCTTATCATTCATATCCTTTCACCCTGAATTTTAATCTATCTCTTTAACTTTCATTTCCGTAGATGGTTTTTCGGCGTAGAAATTTAACAGCTGGGGTGAAAGACACCATCATGTTTGTACATACTCCTTAATCTGAGGACTTCGTTTTTAGTTTCCATTCTTATTGTTGCCTCTTGGTTCCTGTACGTATTGTATTTTACTAGTTTTTCGCTAGAACTTATTCCTATTTGGCATAAAATTTCGAACCTCTACCATTTTACACTATTCAGCGCTTTTTCTAGGTCGAATAACGCTACGAATGTAACTCGATTTTTCTTGAGTTTTGCTTCCGTGGTGAAGAACAACGACTGAACCGCCTCTCCGAGGCCAGTAAGTTTCTGAAATCCATACTAACTGTCAACTAACAAATCCTCAGTTTTCCTTTCTGGTCTTCTGTATATTATTGCTGGTAACAGATTGGATACTTGCGCTCATAACTTATTATCTTCCTCTACGTGATTACTCTGGTATTGACATAAAGTGTATGACGGAGGGTTCAATGAACCACCCTAAGCCGTCTCTCTACCGTCCCACTCTCGAACGGCGCGCGGGAGACACTAGCACTTAAATTTTTCTGTGCGAGCCCTGATTACCCTTATTTAATCGTGATGATCATTTCTCCATATGTAAGTGCCTCGCAACAGAATGTTTTCGCAATCGCAGGAGAAAACTGGGGACTGTAATTTCATGAAATGTTCCCGTCGCAACGAAAAACCCTTTTCTTTTAATGATCACGTATCATGTCTGTGGCACTATCCCCCCTATTTCGTTATAATACAACACGAGCTGCCCTTTTTTCAACTTTTTCGGATACTCTTGCACTTACCAGCTCTTCCTATTTTCAAAACTGAATAAATGATATTTTAAAAAGAGTGTGATCGTATGTCTCCCGTCTCATAGATTCTATACATTAACTTGAAAAACACTTCGCTTACAACTTCCATACAATATTCTCGAAAATCCGAAGGGATGTTGTCTGTTCTTTCGCTTTATTTGATCGCATGTCTTTCAAAGCTTTGTTTGAATAATGCTGGATACCGTAGGTCTTCCATATCATCGACTGACCTGTCGCGTCTTCATATAAGTCTTCCTCCTCATAGAGGCCTTCAGTGTGCTCTTAGCACCTGTCCACGCTCTCCCTTGCATATAACAGCGGAATTCACGTTGTTCTTTTACCATTGATGTAGTTGGTTCTAATTTTACCAACAGTTGTTTGACTTTTCGATATGCTTCATCCGTCTATCTTTTTCTATTTCTTCACATTTTGCCTGCAGTCCCAATTTATTTTATTCCGAAGTGACCTATAATACTGTACTGCTGTCTTTCGCTTGACTTTTGTTTACTTTCTTCTTTCATCAATCAGCTAAAGTATTCTTTCAATCATACGTTTCTTCGTACTTCCCTTCCTTATATCTGTATCTGTCTGCCCGTGTTCTGTAATTTCTCTTCAACTACACGGCCTACTGTGATATTATTACAGCAGTAATTGCATCCTTAGAGAGCTTCAAAAGCATCTCATCATAGTACTTCAGTATCCCACTTCTTTCCAAAATGCTTGTTCCAGCTGATTTTCATAAATTTCGTTCTTCTCTTCACATTACTAAGTTTTAACCTCAGTTGTGTGTTAAAGCCTTGTGGTACATTATCATCAAGGAAACAATGGTAACCAACGATATATTATATGACATTCATCTGAGCTTTGACTTTCAGATGTGAAACATGTGTTCTCGTTGACACATCAGTTCGTAGTTTCACCTGTGGAATCACATCTATGATCTGGTCTTACATTCGAAGGAGACTTGTAATCACAGATTACACAACCCCAAATTGCATTGAAATAACGGAAATAGTAAGGCAGTGAAATCAGTGACACCAATTACGAAAAGAAAAAGAAAAACCACAGCAATTTCTATGACAATGCTCCCGGTTGCTTATATAATTCACGGTTGATGAGTCAACGATTGTTACTCATGTGTACACGTAAAACATTAAAGAATTAAATTCCATCAAAACTATGCATAGTTATTTGGCAACTGGTTGAACACAATAATCAAACCACCATAACTAAGAAGAAGAAGGAAAAGGGAAGAAAAATAAAGATAAAGAGGCGGCAAGTATGATCGGTTAAGTCTTAAAAGTTCCAAAGCGCAATGCTTTCATTCAGATGACAGAAGAAACCCCAGACGCACCACAAGACAAAATTTCTCTTCCACTTCTACGTATTAATTTTCTTATCGTGATAACACTAAGCATAATCATTTATTAACTTATTGATAAATTTTGTTAAAAAATATATTCTTATGGGTATGTCGTACCGTACAAGGCTTGAGTTCGGAATCTGTGTTGGACCATGGTATTAACCAGCTAGAGTCTTCTGTTGTGACATCCCGGGTCATGTCACCTACCCCTGCCTGGCGCAGTCAGGACGTTAATGGCATCGTGGGTTTAGTTTACTTTGTTATCAATCTTCGTAGTGGTTATAAGAGGGAGAAATGTCCTTAGTTGAAGGGAGTTAGGTTACAGAAAATCGGAGTTGGCAGGAATATTTTATTGAAGCAGCAAGTTATTATTTTTCTCTAATCGTTTTATTGTTGTTCTAACAAATACATTTACTTAGTAATGTGTCGAACCAAAAACCCTTATCAGAACTCAGATGCTTTCAATAATTCCTGTAGAGGATTTCTATCAGAAAAGAGTGCTTAACTGTCACTGTCTTCTAACATCGGTTACTTGGCCTGAGAAATCAATCGTCAACGCTATGAACTGCTTCCTTGCTACTCATAGGCGACTTTACCTACCTTACAAAGGACAACCTAGCACTAACTTGTTCTTTTTATTCACTGTTATTCGACTCTTCTAAATCTTTGAGACCGAGAAAGGCAGCCCATTTTCAGCACTATTTCAATGAGTACTGTAAAATGCTACTTAACTTGCAGTTAACGTGTGTCCACAGTGGTTTACCAACGTCTGCTCGTAGCTGAAATGTTTACTTCTGCACCAGGTGCTGCTGTGCAGCGACATTGCCTTCTGGATGCTCGGAACTGAAACTGAATACTCCTCCCACCCACTGTCTAACGACTGTCTATATCGTTCTTAATTGATTGTATCTGCTGGCAGACCTCTGCACTCTCTTTCTGCAACATTCCTTTCGACCCCTGCTTCTACTTGTGATCGAGATTCTTCCATCATGCTGGTTGGAAAATACGCTATTATTTCGTTGAACTCGATCCTCGGCGTATTTGGCGAGGTGTCACGTGTCCTACGTAAGACATGTTTCACCAGAAAAAGCAAACAGTATCCGGCTGCTTTGGGAAGCGTTATATGCACCCGATATCTTACGTGGCTTCCCTTTGCCACGCAAGCGGTCCCGTCTTGCATGCAAAACTTGATTTATTTCTCTATCCATAAACGACTTATGTTGTTGTGAGTTTTGAACAGTGTTCGTTATTACTAGTTGAAATTTATTGAGAATGGAACCTTATTTCTCTCTCATTCTTAATATCGAGAACGTATTCTCTCACAGTACTATAATCAGAACAGTTCACTACCACAGCGTTCCATTACCCCATACTATCAGATTATCATCTCTGTCTGCAGACTACACTACTGGCCACTAAAATTGCTACACCACGAAGATGACGTGCTACAGACGCGAAATTTAACCGACAGGAAGAAGATGCTGTGATATGCAAATTATTAGCTTTTCATAGCATTCACACAAGGTTGGCGCCTGTGGCGACAGCTACAACGTGCTGACATAAGGAAAGTTTCCAACCGATTTCTCATACACAAACAGCAGTTGACCGGCGTTGCCTGGTGAAACGTTGTTGTGATACCTCGTTTAAGGAGGAGAAATGCATACCATCACGTTTCCGACTTTGGTAAAGGTCGGAATGTAGCCTATCTCGATTGCGGTTTATCGTATCGCGACATTGCTGCTCGCGTTGGTCGAGATCCAATGACTCTTAGCAGAATATGTAATCGGTTGGTTCGGGAGGGTAATACGGAACGCCGTGCTGGCTCCCAACGGCCTGGTATCACTAGCAGACGAGATGACAGGCATCTTATCCTCATAGCTGTAATCGATCGTGCAGCCACGTCTCGATCCCTGAGTCAACAGATGGGGACGTTGGCAAGACGACAACCATTTGCACGAACGCTTGCAGTAGCATGGACTATCAGCTCAGAGTCCATGGTTGCGGTTACCCTTGACGCTGCATCACAGACAGGAGCGCCTGCGATGGTGCACTCAACGAGGAACCTGGGTACACGAATGTCAAAACTTCATTTTTTCGGATGAATCCAGGTTCTGTTTACAGCATCATAATGGTCGTATCCCTGTTTGGTCACGTCCCGGTGAACGCACATTGGAAACGTGTATTCGCTATCGACATACTGGCTTATTACCCGGCGTGATGGTATGGGGTGCTATTGGTTACACGTCTCGGCCACCTCTTGTTCGCATTCACGGCACTTTGGACGTTACATGTCAGATGTGTTACGATCCATGGCTCTACCCTTCATTCGATCCTTGGGAAACCCTACATTTCAGCAGGATAATGCAGACGGCATATTGGAGGTCCTGTACGGGCCATTCTAGATACAGAAAATGTTCGACTTCTGCCCTGGCCAGCACATTCTCCAGATCTCTAACCAACTGAAAACGTCTGCTCAATGGTGGCCGAGCAACTGGCTCGTCACAACACGCCAGTCACTACTCTTGATGAACAGTGGTGTCGTGTAGAAGCTGCATGGGCAGCTGTACCTGTACACGCCATCCAAGCTCTGTTTGACTCAATGCCCAGGCGTATCAAGGTCGTTATTACGGCCAGAGGTGGTTGTTCTGGGTACTGATTTCTCAGTATGTATGCACCCAAATTGCGTGAAAATGTAATCACATGTTAGTTCTAGTATAATATATTTGTCCGATGAATACCCGTTTATCATCTGCATTTCTTCTTAGTGTAGCAATTTTAATGGCCAGGAGTGTAAATTAGCAGTTCAGTACCCTCGTATACAATCTCTGCCTTTCCTTCTTCTATTGAATCAAGTATTAAATGTTCCGCCTCGGCTGTTGATTAATAAACAGGTATTTGCTTTATTACGTTGCGGCCATACTGGCCTTACTCAGCCACATTCTACGAAAACTGGTGTACAGCAAATTTAAGTTTGGCTTATTAACACAGAAAAATATTTTTCAATAGCCCAGCCTAAAATTCTCACTTGCGGGTGGCAGCAAAACATCTCATAATGTGTCCTACTATTAGCAGTGGACATGGTATTTCGGAAAGCAAGAAAGTACACGTGCAAGCGTCAATTTTACATTAGAATGTTTACTAAATTCAATGTCATCATCGTAGAATCTATTGGCGAGTTTCAAAATACAGTACGCGCTCACTTTCGTGGTCAGGAACAAAGTGTCAAGTTTGTTCACTTGGTTACCGAACACAGCAAAGATACAATATTGTACATAGGTGTGTTAACAAAAAAGTACACATGTCACAGACGTATTGTAAAACACGTATGTAGGTCTCCGGCTTATGAGGGTGATTTATATACCTGAACTGTTGTTCTTGGAGTCAGTTTGCTGTCGATTCTGTCGAACTCAACCCAGTCGCTGAACTCTTCACAGTTACTCACTCATGCGCGGCCTTACTGTTCATAATGAATCCTCTTCCCATTATACCATTTACTGCTGCTATTGGTATTAAGCTGTAATCTTCTGACCAGAGATCCTTAACTTCTTTCCATTTCACTTCACTGACCTCCAGATATGGTTTAAGGATAAACAAAGCAAGAGGAAGTTGGCCATTTGGAGACAAGAATGCCTAACAAACTAAAGTTTTAGAAAGAGCCGTTCAGAGCTGTGGGAAAAGAAATGGTCGAGTTGGTCAAGAATAATTGTGCCACCTCTATCTGACAACACTTTTATTTGGAAGCAGATAGCACCGAACGAGAACAGTGGCGATCACTTAAAGAGTTCCTTAGTAGAAGGCAGCACGTCCTTTCACGTAGCCCACTACTTGAGGCTCCACTTTGTAGCAGTGTTCCCGAATGTTAAAGCCCCATAGGTTTAGAGACGGCTTCCAGATTTCGAGGAGCAAGCTGTTTAAGCAACCTGACGCTTTCTACCCGCGACGGCGCAGTTAATGGACACTACAAAAGTAGATGAAACGTACGTATGCAACCACAAAGGTAGCCGCGCTGCGCCTCAGGTGGCGGTAACATTTTTCTGCTGCTGAGTTACTATCGTCCCACCATCAAAAGCATTAGTAAGAACGCATCTGATAATATTCAACCTTTGTTATAATTAAAGATCCCATCTGCAAACGATCATGAACAAGTTACTGCAGAATAATACTTTAGTGAAGTATGACATTAAAAAGAAAACATGAAACCTAACCACTCCAACACCTTCCGTTCCCTCGCTAATCGATTTCCCAGCAGTCATTGTAAGTAGAACACTTGTACCATAGCTAGCCAACTGAAATTAAGAGTAGTGCGTTTGTACTGGAATCTACACAGAATACTTTCTACAGCCTACGGATGATAGGACGCTAGTTCCACTTTTCATGGCATACAGTATAAGCAAGCACTTCAAATGAGGTTATGAATTACAGCAGATTAGAGGAGTTGCTTTTTTTGGTCTTACAGCTGGTTCCGAAACCGTGAATCATAAGGAACTAAGAAAGAAGCTCTACACAACTAAGGACTACGGACTGAATGAGTTTATTCAGTGCTGCAGAACAAATAGTTTCTTGCCACTCTAAATGGAAAAAACTATATATGGAGAATGCAGAAAAATGGCCTTCTCCAGGAAAGTGGCTCCGATATTATATGACACATTACCAATGATCTACCGCTCAGCAATGGAATCATCTACAAAGATGGCGCAGCTGTTGCTACTCAGGGAGCAACATTTCAAGAGGCAGAATCCAAGCTAACTTCTACTCTCGAAGAACTTGACATTTACAATGACAACAAACACTTGAAACGCAAGCGTCCGTGTTTCACGTACGGAACAAGGAGGAAAGGAGAACGTTGAACATCACGTGGTAAGGTCGCAATCCAAACCACTGCGCCCAACAGCAGTGCCTAGGGTTATTGCTGAATCGCCTGTTATCATACAGACAGCAATGTATAGTCACCAGACAGAATGTATGCATCGGCAACAGTCTTATCCGGAGGCTGACAAACACGAGGCAGGGAGCGCCGCCGAGGGTCCCAGGCACACACGCACTCACACAGTGGTTCTCTGCTGCGCAGTATGCCGCTCCAGTCTGCAAGAACTCTGCACATCATACAAAGCAAATTGGTGCTTCTCTTCATGAGACAGGCCACATAGTTACAAGATGCCAAAGACCAACCCAAGTCAACAAGAAATCTCCACTCATGGGAGTAACCACGCCAGATGTTAGGCGACAGGTAGCAGCAGAGAACGAAAAGAAGAAGCAAGGAATAGAGTCACGACATCCATTGTTTCGAACTCGTACGTATCCATCACGACCGTAATCCAGAAGAAGCTTGCTTCTCACAGCTGCACCAATTACACGTGGAGCAGAAGCCTGCCAACTGAGCTGTAGAAAACGAAGTCTCCTGGAGGATTATCCAATACGAAACCTGAAAACCCTCAACAGGCTCATAACAGAGGCGAAAGGTGCAAGAACAAGTTCGAAAACTGAGGTGTCAGTAATGATGGATGTTGTCAATGTGCGGCAAGACATTACTCTGGATTAACCTGGACGAAATCTGTGACGTGGGAGACGTGTTTGCAGCAAATAACCGTGCTATTCTGTGTGATGGACATTGGACTCATAGAATGAGAAGTTATCTGTAACTAATGTTAGATTATAGTTTTTATTATATTGTACTTTAGTCTTGTTTTAATTCAGATAAATAAACAAATAAAATTTAATATGTTCGCGAAAACACATCGTATAGTGCTACTAAAGCAAATCTCTAGTGTTTTTTACGAACGGAATATACAAGTGCAATATTCTGTCCTTCTCATCTGATGTTGGCAGTGAATATGTTCAAGAATACTGCGACTGTGGCTATCAAACTAAAAACTCAGAATAATCGAAGAGCGGTTTCTAAACATGTTGCTTAGTATTACGAAAACTAGAGTTCATTACCAGGCAAGACAATAACCAGTACGTACTTCGCTGTTTATGTACCACAGATAGTTATACAGTTATAGTATTTCATACATGCAGTAATGAAAATTGCTATGTGCCATAAATGAATTCTTATTAGATCGAAGGGGGGTTTATAGTCTCTCGAATGAAAGCAGAATTTACACATTTAATAGATTTATTGCAGAGATCAGTTTACACCATACCTTTCAAAACAAGTATCGGAACAAGAGTAAGTAATCTCTTATCATGCAGATAATTATATTTTACGAGAGTCAACCAAACACGACTAGTTAACACAGGCTCACACCTATACGTTCCATGACTCTTCCTCGTATGCGACGAAAATAACAGTTAGTGCACACAGCATGTCAAAGTAATAAAAATCAGGTGGAATTTCCTTACAAAATGCAGCATCTTTATTGTTCGGCATCTAGCAATGTTGAATGATCTTACAAACACATTTTAGAACTCCAAAGTGCCCCAAACGTGATGGATATTCCGTATTAATTTTGATGGATAATTATCTGGAGTGCAAGCACACCAATGATCTGAGAAAGGATCACGTCTGTAAAACAAAACGTTATTTTGAATCTTATAATGAACAAGCTTGTTTGGAGGGTTGTACAATACTGCTGCTTAACATTTTTCTACCTGAGGTCAGCATCCTGCAATCATTCAATGTGTTTCCATGTATCTAAATAGTAATTCTTAAGGATGGAGTTTTTCTTTAGCAGGACTCCAAAATCTGAAAGTTGTTCTGTAATTTTTGACACACTTGATAAGCATTGCGGAAGTCATGAAAGTGCATCTGCCACGACATTACTTCGTCCCATGTTGTGAATGGTCTTGAAGTCATATTCTTGAAGGAATAAAGACCATCTGGTTAACCTAGTATGTAACAAGTTACAGCTTAGAAGAAAACTTCATGTTTGGTGATCAGAGTACACTTTTATGCGTTTATTAGAACCACAAACATGGTGACCCTATCGAGCAACTCAGGCCCGTGCACTTAATCTAAGGCCACAATAAATTCAGTGGAACTAATGTTCAGTCCAAATGGTAAAACCTTAAGTTGGTAAATATGGTAAGCACACCCGAACGCAGGATACTTGTGTGATTCCTCTGGCAGGACTATCTGCCAGTAGGAGGAATGCAAATCAATATTTCGACGAAATTTCACTCGATGAAATCTTTATATCTTGTCTGCAAGGCTTTTTTGTCTTGTTTGAGTCAGAATGATCACTTTATTAATACTCCTTGCATTCAGAACCGAACTGATGTTGTCCCCCGTCTTAGCTACTGCTAGCAGTGGAGTACAAAATGGCGATAGTCATGGTTCTACTATTTTCCATGACAACATTTTCTGAATTTTGCGGTCAACTTAAAGACTGATGTGCACACATAATAATGTGGAAACGCATGAGTATGATACCGATAACTACCAACAATTACAGACTCTTCTTCAAGTATAGTTGGATATCTGAACAAAATATTTATTAAGCCAATTTCTTGATCTTGGGTTAGATATATCGATTCAGAAACCTTATTTTCAATGATTTCCTCAGCACAGTATGCCTCGTTAGTATGAGTCTGCAGACTATCTGAATTGTGAATCTGTCAACTAATTAATTATATTTTTGTAACGTCTGCATTATTTTTCATAGTTTGCTTACCATTTTATTAAGTCTACTGCGACGTTCATCCCTTTTATAGTCATGTACCACTGTCCTGTAGAGAGGTTTATTGTTGAGTTGTCTCCCTAAAGAACTCAATGCTGTCAAACAATCTACCACTGAAAACGCGCCTTTAGTCGATGAATTTCCTAGAGTGACTGGAAGGCACAGTTGTATCTTTACATGTCTAGCTCAGGAGCCGACGACAAAGAGGATTCTACAGTTCTGCAGTGGCATTATCATTTCAGTTGTACTTTATAATCCCAGTGCCTTTTGTTCTCAGGTGACTCATTGTAAAAAGTTTCCGATGTGTTTATGGCAAGACGACGGAAATTAACAGACTTTGTGTGTGGAATGGTGGTTGGAGCTAGGCGCATGGGACGTTACATTTCGGAAATCGTTAGCGAATTCAACATTCCGCGATCCACAATGTCAAGACAGGGTCCAGAATACCAATTTTCAGGCATTATCTCTCACCACGGACAACGTAGTGGCCGACGGCTTACACTTGATGGCTAAAATAGCGGCGTTTGCGTAGCGTTGTCAGTGCTAACAGACAAGCATCTCTGCGTGAAACAATCATAGAAATGAAAGAAATCAAGGTCCTCAAAATTTGGCGTTACTGGGCTTTACCAAGACTAAGTTATCTGTGCACTGTTCAATCGTTCGACAAACTTTGCTGTATGGGAGCAAAAGCTGGGTGGATTCAGGCTATCTTATCAACAAGGTTGAGGTTACGGATATGAAAGTTGCTAGGATGATTGCAGGTAATAGTAGATGGGAACAATGGCAGGAGGGTGTCCACAATGAGGAAATCAAAGAAAATCTGGGAATGAACTCTACAGATGTAGCAGTCAGGGCGAACAGGCTTAGATGGTGGGGTCATGTTACACACATGGGAGAAGCAAGGTTACCCAAGAGACTCAGGGGTTCAGCAGGAGAGGGTAGGAGGAGTTGGGGTAGACCACGGAGAAGATACCTCGATTCGGTTAAGAATGATTTTGAAGTAACAGCCTTAACATCAGAAGAGGCACCAATGTTAGCACTGAATAGGGGATCATGGAGGAATTTTATAAGGGGGACTATGCTCCAGACTGAACGCTGAAAGGCATAATCAGTCTTAAATGATGATGATGATGATGATGATGATGATGATGAGCTATGGCAACAGATGACTGACACGAACGACTGTGCTTACAGCACGACGTCGTCGGCAGCGCCTGTCTTGGGCTAGTGACCACATCGGCTGGACCCTATACTAGTGTTGGACCAGACCCTGTTCAGATGAGTACAGATTTCAATTGGTAAGCCGATGGCAGGGTTCAAGTGTGGCGCCGAACCCACGGAGCCATGGACCGAGGTTGTCAAGAAAACACTGTGCAAGCTGGTGGTGGCTCCATAGTAGTGTGGGCTGTGTTTACACTAAATGGAGTAGAGCCTCTGGTTCAATTGACACGATCATTGACTGGAAGTGGTTACGTTAGGCTACTTAGAGACCATTTGCAGTCTTTCAAGAACTTGATGTTCCAAGATAACGATGTCATGTCACTGAGTCACAACTCTTCGCGACTTATTTGAAGCACATTCTGGACAATTTTAGCGAACGGAATGGCCACGTAGATCGACAGACACGAACCCCTTTGAACATTTATGAGACGTAATCGGGAGGTTATTTCAGGCACAAAATCCTGCTCTCGCAGTACTTTCGCAATTTTGGACTCCTAAAGAGACAACAAGGCTCATTATTTCTGCAGGGTCTGCCACCGACTTGTTGAGACCATGCCACGTCGAGTTGCTGCAATATGAAGCGCAAAAGGAGGTCCGCCACGATAAAGTCATCTCAGTGTAAAATTGACAAGATGTCTCTATGAGATATGTGCTCATCGCAATACCTGATTTTATTTACATACTTCTCGAAGAGCATGCCATACATAAAAACGTTTCAGACTGAATCCTATCTCACGAAGTCTCTCCTGAAGCACAACGGACCAGTACTTCCAAATTGTTTATTGCTTTGGCAATATTAGGGTATTTTCCGCCACCCATAGGAAGGTTCACCTTGGATTAAGCCTCTTACAAACTGGATTTTCTATATATCTATCCAGGTTCATGGAAACACAACGTTACAGGACTTCACAAAAACAACAGGGTGAATGGTGTCTTTATCGAGCAAGAAAACTTGAAACGGCCCATGTTTCAACAATAATTGAGTATACACCATCACACCATCACATACAGTTTGCCAATAATCATTGTGTTTGTCAGCTTAAAACGATATTTCCGCTATCTGTTCGATTGTAGTGGGGGAAGGAGCAGACTGTCGAAGCGATATATTATTAATATCGTGTGTTGTGATTTTCGCGTCTCTTAGTTCTCCTTTCATGCCATTTACTTGTATTGAAATATTAGGTTGGTGCATAGCAGAGGCTTTAGTCAGTAATAATCATCACATCAAGAAAAGTTTTGCATCACCTCGATTCCCAGAGTTTGGAACCTGTACAGAAATTTGGGATGGAGAGCAACATAAATATCATTACCACCCTTTTTTTTTTTGCTCATGAAAACCATACATTGCATGTTTACCACCATACAGCAAGACCTTCAGTGGTGGTGGTCCAGACTGCTGTACGCACACAGGTACCTCTAATACCCAGTAGCACATCCTCTTGCATTGGTGCATGTCTATATTCGTCGTGACATACTATCCAAAGTTCAATCAAGGCACTGTTGATCCAGATTGTCCCACACCTCAACGGCGATTCGGCTTAGATCTCTCAGAGTAGTTGGTGGATCAAGTCGTCCATAAACAGCCTTTTCCAATCTATCCCAGGCATGTTCGATAGCGTTCATCTGTGCAGAACAGGCTGGCCACTGTAGTCGAGCGATGTCGTTATCCTGAAGGACGTCATTCACACGATGTGTACGATGGGGGTGCGAATTGTTGCCCATGAAGATGAATGCCTCGCCAATGTGCTGCCGATATGGTTGGGCAATTGGTCGTATGATGCCATTCACGTATCGTACAGCCGTTACGGCGCCTTCCATGACCACCAGCGGCGTACGTCGGGCCCGCATAATGCCGCCCCAAAACATCAGGGAACCTCCACCTTGCTGGACTCGCTGGACAGTGTGTCTAAGGCGTTCATCCTGACCGAGGTGCCTACAAACATGTCTCCGACGATTGTGTGGTTGAAGGCATACGCGACTGTCATCGGTGAAGAGAACGTAATACCAGTACTGAGCGGTCCATTCTTCATGTTGTTGGGCCCATCTCCACCGCACTGCATGGTCTCATGGTTGCAAAGATGGACATCGCCATGGACGTCGGGAGTGATGTTATGCAACATGCACCCTATTGTGCACAGTTTTAGTCTTAACACGACGTCCTGTGGCTGCACGAAATGCAGTATGCAACATGGTGGCGTTGCTCTCAGGGTTCCTCCGAGCTATAATCTGTAGGTAGCGGTCATCCACTGCAACAGTAGCCCATGGGTGGCCTGAGCGAGGCATTTCACCGACAGTTCCTGCCCTCTGTATCTCCCCCGTGTCCGAACAACATCCTTTTGGTTCACTCCGAGACGCCTGGGCACTACCCTTGTTGAGAGCCCTTTCTGGCTCAAAGTAACTACGCGGACGCCGTCGAACCGCGCTATTGACCGTCTAAGCATGGTTGCACTACAGAACACCAGCCGTGTACCTCCATCCTGGTGGAATACTGGAACTAATCTGCTGTCGGACCCCTCCGTCTAATATGCGCTACTCATGCAGGGTTGCTTACATCTTTGGGTGGGTTTAGTAATATCTCTGAACAGTCAAAGGGACTGTGTGTGTGATACAATGTCCACAGTCAACGCCTATCTTCAGGGGTTCTGGGAACCGGAGTGATGGAAAACTATTTTTGATGTGTGTCTATTCTGCTTCACTATTTACAAAAGTAACGTTCCGGTGCCGCTAGTACAGAAATCGCGTAGTTCTGAGGCCAAGAACTCGTCTAGCCATAATCGGATCGTATTTTCATTCCTATAGGAAGTTCCTTGAAGGCTGTTCGATAGAGTGCGGAAAAAGTGAATATCTGAGGAGTCTGAGGATGAGGAGAATGGGGTGGGTGCAGAATGACCTTGCAATCCAACTCCTGTACATCGTCTTTCGGCAGTCTAGAAGAATGAGGGAAAGGGGGCGGGGGAAGGGGTAGATTATCTTGGAGAAGCACCACTTCTCGCACTCTCCCTGGTCTTTTTTCTTAGATAGCGTGTCCAGGACGTCTCAGTTGTGACAGTAAAGTCTGGCAGTGATGGCTGCACCTCACTGAAGCAATAGTACGGGACACAGTCGTTGTTCCACCAGATGGGTAACAGAGACAGGTAACAGACGAATAACAGACATCTTTTGTGGATGCACGCAGGTCTTTGTACGGGGAGCTGCTGCTTTGTTTGGACTCAACCATTCCTTTCTTTTCATTATGTTAGGATAAAGCACCATTTCTCCTCACAATTAACTAGATAGGAGTGGTCAGTGTTGTTTAAAAGCCAATTGGTGACTATCAAACAGAGATGCACATATGGCCATCCACTGATTTTTGTGAATTCGGCTTACAGCATGCTGTACCCGTACATCAGATTTCTGAACATTTTCCACTGCATCCCAATGTCGCAAGATGGTATAATAATCACAGATCATCACATTTGCGATTTCTCTAGTACAGTAACGAGGATAGTTGTAGCTTAATGCGTTTAACCGATTTTCAACAAATCCCAAAGGTCTTCTTGAACGTGGAAAGTCAGTCATGTCAAAATTATCCTCTTTGAAACGAAAGAACTAGTTACTGGCCGTGTTCTGGCTAGTAGGATGATTCCCGTAGACGCCGAAAATGTTTCTGACTGACCCCGCTGCCGTCACACCTCCACTGAACTCAATCAGAAAGATATGTAGGAAATGACAAATTGACAATCCATTTTTAACGTCCACATCTCCACTCGCTATTTCCAAATGACAAAGTGGCAATAAGTAAACAAAAATAGCAACAGTGATTTACTAATACAAAAATGACAATCGATAAATAAACGCATAGCAACCGGAATAACAACAGCAAAAACAAAAACGCTACTAACTTATGCATCAACCTAATAAAATCACGCCAATCCGTTATCGCTCAATGTGACTTTTCTTTGATTTTCGACGATTCCGACTCGTTACTTTCTTGTGGGCTAATTGGTTCTTTCTGACATCACCCTTGCACAAAATTTTTACGTATCCTCGTCTGCTTGAGGTCCTACCTTTTTGTCAGTTTGGCTGTCTCTTTCAGCAGACCAGTCCGAAATCGCTTTCGGACGTCGTCGACTGTCCGACTCAGATTTCTCCTGCGATTTGTTGCCGGGTTCAGCAGTAATATTAACTTCTCTTATCGATAGCTGCTGACCAGTGTCCGACAGTGTTGTTTGAGCTTTACTGGCAACCGAATCGTCGTCAGTCTATTTCTCTACAGCCTTAGGTAGGCCTTCCTGAGTTAATCATAATTCCGGAATTTCGCCCTTTAGTTGTTTCGCAATGTCCACTTCCTTTTCACTGAGATGCTGACAATGGAGCCTGTGCTGACGTAATGGCGCTCAATTCTGTCGACTCCGTTGTTTGCACTGACTAAAGTTCACCACTTCTATCGAGAAAAGTATTCATTATTCTTGCTCTATGGAACATTTCTGTTTGTGGGTTAGTGGCTTTGGTGGCTTTTTCAGTCAACGTAGCAGCAAAGGCCTGAGATTGTTCATCAGGATACGTTTCAGATTCCATACCGGACTGCTGTTTCACAGTTTTCATCATTACACAATGAAATATGAAAAACCCTCTCAAATTAGATATATCACTTTAGAATCAACAATTAATAATGGTTGATGATATCTAACTTGAAATACGCTGGATCTCACTGCACCGTCGGAAGATTTCCAGTCTGTCTCTTTTAGATAGTATTTCTCGTGAACTGTGAATGTGTGAGAAACAAAACATCAAATATTTTTTATAATAAGAAATATTAATACATCACACTTTGTTTCTTATATTTAAAGTTTTTAAGTTTGTCACTGAACGGCAACATGTTAAGGTAACACCAGTATTCATATTCTTTCTATTGTGTGTAACTGAAGCTGAAATTATGTACGAACATTTATTTAATCGTTTAAAGTTTTTGTCACAATACTTTCTGATTTAGTCGTAACAAGAGGGCACTAGGTTCTTTTAGAATGAAAACAATTTTCGAGCACCGTAGAAAGTGTTTACTTGCGGCTTTCTTCTTGTGTTAGTGGAAATATAGTTGTATACATTTATTATCTGAAGCCGTTAATAGAGACAAGTTTTATTTACGAAAAAATAGAGTTTATGTGCATTGACATATTATGTGGATAACATCAGCAAATAAAAGCAGGTCCGACTTGAATTACAAATACATTTAGTAACAGAGGTACCACAACGCTCGGTATTTTTAGCCATCAGAAAATACGTTACGATTCCTAAAAGAGTCTCACCTCAACAATTCGGAAAGAAAAACTTTTAGTCTTATGAAGGGATTAGGTTTGTGCATAAAATAATAAAAGTTATATCATTAGTAACTGAAACATTATCGATATACCTTGTTTATTTCCTAAGAAATACAAGAGGCTCAGCTGTGCGCGAAAAGAAAAAGCAGTACAAGCGAAGAAAAGGAAGTAGAGAGAATGCACTCTTTCTGCACTTATATGATAAAAATCAAGATACATGAAACATAAATATAGTTCTAATGTCACTCATGACCGTATGAGAAATATAGGTGACATAATTATTTTTTTATGCACAGGATAAATGGAAGATATTGACACAGTAGAAGACTGGAAACAACAGTAACCTGCACATAATAATTTTCTCTGTTAATTTTCATGCAAATGCCTCTCAGCGACGGAAAGAAATTTGTGTCTAATGGTGAGTACATTCCTGGCACGAGGTTAAACCTAAAGAAATTCTGCTTCTTTGTTACGGTGAACTGGAAGTGCGACAACCAATGTTTCAGAACTTAATCTAGTCGTGTGCTCTCTTAACATGTGCCGTAGCTAGTGCCAATCAAACCTAAAGCGCCTCGATCTGAAGAAACTAGTGCCTTGACAGAATCCCAGAAATGACCCACGCAACTCATTAACAATTCCAGTCTCACTTCAGTGTCAGAAAATGAAATTACGTGAACACCACACTACTACGTTAAATGCTCGAAGTAAAACTATAATTTATAGTATCCAGAACTGGACAACTGTGAATACGAATATCAGTCCTAAGTTCTTAACAGTATGTTAAGTGCTGTAGTGAGTTACTTACAGTTGAGCACTGTGCTGCGGGGATGTAGACACCTAACTGTAGCCGTAATAGCCGAAAATGAACCACTCACTATTTACCAGCAATGGGCCTTAACTCTGTTAGATGATACTGCAGTTCCAAAGTTTCGATACGCATGTTTTGTCAAGATGTGCTACACACATCGAGATAATACTCCATTCGACATCGTTTTTTAAAACAAGAATAAATACATCTCTGCAGGATTATGGACAGCGTCTGTTGTCAAGATCTACTTTGTTAGTTAATATGTACTCATCGGAATGGGGATACGTGTTCTTAAAAATAAGAGATGCAACTATCGACATGAAATGCCCGATAAATTTAAGAGATGCAATATTTAGCAACACGTAACACGCTATCATGAAATAGAAAAGGCGAAAGGAGATGCTAGGTTCCACTTAAATCCCAATAAACCATAAAGAAGATTGAAATAAAAAAAATATTATAATTTAAATGACATAACTGATGAAGATAGTAAACATTGAAGCCTTGGCATTACAAAAAGGCGTGACATACAAGTCGGAGATACGAGAGTCCCATAAACTCAATTCCACAAGCTACAAAAACTAAATCATAGACTGAGATAAACCGAAGGAAAACGTGAGTGAATTTATTGCATGATTATTTAATTAAATTACAGAAGTTTGATTCTGTAACCAGATTCGTATTTACTAATTTCAAAAATTCACAAACCATTTGCAACAGGATGAGGGGAAAATGTTCATTTCCGCAATTATAGCAGCACGAATTAGTTATAGTTTAGTCATGGAATACGAGCACCTCACGAAAGAGTTTATAGAATGGTGTCAAACACAAGCAATTCGTTCGAATAACCATAATAAATAGAACAATATCACAAAGACTGCTAACCCGGGGAAATGTCGTTCAACATGGTTCGGCCGTCTGCGCACCGCTAAGCGACACGAATAGTCGCGTTTGAAAAGCTACTAGCTGGTGTACTCCTCGCACGAGAAGAGGCAGCTAACGTTGACGTGGGCTCAGACGGGGTTGAGGTCCACTGTCGACACACTGGACGAGTTGGGTAACATGATCTTTGCTCCCAGCGCTATGCAGAGGCCGTTATCGGCTTTATTTGGCTTGCAAGCCACACAGTTGCCTGACGAAAATGGGTGCGTGAGAAATAGCTGCGTTAACTCTTTCAGTGGTTGTCAATGAAGTGCGGAGAAAAGCGAGAAAATGATTCTGGACGCGTCACTGGCTTGAGCAGCGAACTGCTGGTGAGGAACACTACATAAGGCCATAAAACGTTCTGAGATACATACTGGTTGAAGTTATTCATCAAGTTAACCGAATTTTCAGCCAATTTCCGGTTTCACATTGGACATCGTTAACGCCTAGTGTGCAATGTCACTCTGCGCATGAATAATGTCCATGTTCTCGTTGTTGCATTGGCAACCAGAGCTCTGAAATAAAGTACTTTATCACACAGGTTTCAAGATCGAATTTCGTTCCGTAAATTCATCCGAATGAAAGAGGAGATTTACGCGAAGCTGTTCACAACCAATCAAAAACGCGATAATTAATTGAAACCCTCAGCTGCCGACAGGTTTGTTGACATACCTTGATGGGGACAGCTGAAAACGTGTGCCCAGATCGGGACTCGAACCCGGGATCTCCTCCTTACATGGCGGGCGCTCTATCCATCTGAGCCACCGAGGACACGGATAAATAGCGTGACTGCAGTGAGTTTTCGCTTGCATGCTTCCCGTGAGACCCACATTCCCAACTGTCCACAGTCTACATACGTAGTGTTCCTAATAGATACTTTGCCCATCCACTCATTACTCGCGCCCACTGGATCGAGCATCTGCCATGTAAGCAGGAGATCTCGGGTTCGAGTCCCGGTCGGGGCACAAATTTTCAGCTGTTCCCATCAGGGTATGTCAACAAGAACTGTCGGCAGCTGAGGGTTTCAATTAGTTATCATTTATTCTAGAAAAGCTGCACTGTCATCAATGGTATCTGTATTTTCGAGAACAGTTACTATCTTCATATATACTCAAAAAGGTATTTACCTACAAGATACAGACACGAGTCAATCAATGATCCCAGAGGTAGGCATACACTAATGGGCCAAAACAATATTACCGCCTGGTTAGTAGCTGGTTTGCTCGTCTCTGGAACAAAACACGCAACTGATTCTGCGTATGAGCGACTCTATAAAGTTTATTGATAGATTTGTGGAGATATGCGGCTTTAGATGTCTACGCACATATCATGTAATTCGCGTAAATAACGGGCCTCAGATTTGTGTCCACGGTGGTTCCTCTCAATAACGACCCAAATGGATTCCATAGGATTTACATCAGGCTTAATTTGGTCTTCGACATATCAACGTGAGTTCATTATAATGCTCCTCAAACCACTTTACCACGTGTGTGGCTCAGCGGAAAATGACGTCGCCGTCGGGGAGACATCAAGCGTGAAGGGATGCAGGTGGTTCGCAGCTGTCTGCGTGCTTTCGATTACTGCCGCAGGGACCATGCAAGCGGAGGAGAATATCTCCACAATACTGCTCCCAGCAGATTGCGTCCATGTTGCGCTGCACATTTCGAGCCGCCGTTCACTTCGATGACAGCGTTTGTGGAGACGACCGGGGACCTAGTGTAGCAAAAATGTGTTTCAACAGAAGAGTCGACATGTTTCCATTGATGACGCTCGAAGCCCGGTGGTCCCGTGTCCACTGAAATCGCAGTTGCTGATGTCGTTGGCTCAACATGCGAACACTTAGGGGTGGTCCGCTGCGGAGCCTCACGTTCAGCCATGTACGACGAACGGTGTGCTCCGAAGCACTTGTGCCTCAGATCGCCATCTGTCCTACTTTACAGTGCAGACAAGCCTCCGAACCCCGTGTTCTGTGCAGAGTCGTGGATGCAGTTCCACTGTCCTGCGTCTTTCTGTATGTGCTCACGACACTAGCACGTGAGCATTCGACCAGCTTAGCCGTTTTCGAGATACTCGTTCATAGACTTTGTCTAATAACAATTTGTCCTTTGTCACAGTTTTTTAACTAAATGGTTTCCCTCATTTTCAGCCGTTTTCTTCGCAAGGGTGATACCTCTTACTTGTCTTCTCCGCTTATACGCATTTGTTACCGCATCACGTGGCCGCAACGCCACCAGGCGGCATCCAGCATCGCAGTGGGCAGTGGTCGTAGTGTTTTGGCTCGTCAGTATATGTGTTTCATTAAAAGTTTCAACATGACGAAAACTTCTACTGTGATGTATGTCTACTTTGAGACATAGACTGGTTAGACATGTGAAGATTTCTGGTCACTAGGGAAACTTTCCAGTAATTTTCCTTTCAAGAAGAATTCCAGCAAAGACATTATCTATATAAATAAAAATATAAGTGTTCGTTTGATCACACACGAACACACACACACACACACACACAGACACACACACACACACACACACACACACACACACACACACACACAGGCGCGCGCGCGCGCGCGTGAACAATATAATTTCAAAGCAGTCGGTCAAAATTGTTCGGAGATTTGTGAATTTGTGATTAGGAACATCTACATCATAGGGTGCATATACATCAAAAGGTCACTGTTGGGCCGCCCGGAGTCGCCGAGCGGTTCTAGGTGCTACGATCACAGGTTCGAATCCTGCCTTGGGCATGGATGTGTGTGATGTCCTTAGGTTAGTTTGGTTCAAGTAGTTCTAAGTTCTAGGGGACTGATCACCTCAGCAGTTAAGTCCCATAGTGCTGAGAGCTATTTGAACCATTTGCAACTGTTGGTTTGTTCAAAACCGTGTACCTCTGAAAGTTCTTGACGGACTACTTCGAAATTATGTCACAATGTAGCCCATTCTAATACAGTCGTGCTTATATGGATGTACAATAATAGTAATAATATAAAATTGAGAAACAAGGCCAAAAACTGTGTCTGTTTACTTAATTTAATATAGGAAAGCGTTACAAAATTTTATATATATATATATATATATATATATATATATATATATATCCGACACACACAACATTTTAAGGTATCGGTCCATAGCTTAATGTACAATTACGTCAATGTTCATTTTTTAACAAATTACATACATTATTACAAATTCAGCAATTACTCTACGATGGCCAGACTAAAGTTATGCGTCAGCTTAGGACTTTTCAACTACGGTGGACTGGGGCCTAATGTTTTATTTCTATCATGGGATTGTGATCTCCTCTGAGATGTGGTAATTGTACATTAAGCTATGCAAAGATACCTTAAGGAATTGAGACGATCATCTTTGCCTTGTCGTCATGTTTACCTGTGCATTATAATCTTTGGGAATCAGTTATGTACTTAAAATGGGTTTATAACCAGAAACATAGGTTGTGCAATAACAGTAATAATAAAATTGTAAAACAAGGCCAAAAACAGGGTTAGTTTACTTTATTTACAATGTTTTTCCAAGAAGCCACAGTTGATTCAATTAAAACTATATACACCAACCTAGTATCGATATAACCCTGTTCAGGCGGTAGTAGAGTCACCTGGCAGGGACTGACTGCTGG
Organism: Schistocerca gregaria; assembly: GCF_023897955.1. Taxonomy (NCBI): domain Eukaryota; kingdom Metazoa; phylum Arthropoda; class Insecta; order Orthoptera; family Acrididae; genus Schistocerca; species Schistocerca gregaria. Next base: position 780,670,679 of record NC_064923.1, on the reverse strand, counting down.
TGAGAAGCACATAAGTTGCATGGAGTATCAGTCCATGCAGTCCGTGTATATAACGGGGAAGGTGCACGGTATACCTGAGTATGACGGAATATAGACTGAGATGGCCTGGATGCTCGGCACAAGCGTTTGGGAAACTGCCCGGCTTGTGGGGTGTTGGAGGAATGCTGTTCTGATTGTCTTTAACAAGTGGTAAAACCAAAGCGAAACCACATCTTGCCATCTTGGGATCGGGCGGCCACCTCTCATTACATATGCTGGACTTGTAGGCTATGCAGGCTCGTAAACAGGACAGTCGGCGAACTGTTGTGGAACTAACATCACACTTTTACGCTGGGCAGAGTACAAGTGTGTCTAAAGACACAGTGCACCGAACGTTCCCAACAATGGAGCTCTGCAAATCAACGAATTATGCTTGTGCACCACGGCATCGTCAGCTGTAACTGAAATGGGCAAGCGCCCACTCTTACTGGTCGCAGGCGTAGTGGCAGAGCGTTGCACGGCCTGATGAATCCCGATATACTCTCCATCACGCCGACAGGAGGGAACGCATCCGTCGTCTTCCAGGGGAACAGCTCCTTGACACCTGTGCTGTGGGATGGAGACAAGCTGACGGCGACTTCATTATGCACTGGAAAACATTCACTTGGGCATCCATGAGACCAGTGGAGCTCGTGCACGGAACCATGACGGCCAATAGTTGTCGTACGCTAGTTGAGTGGTTGATTTAGAAAAGGGTACTAAGCAGTGAGGTCATCAGTACCATGAGATTTGGGAAGAATGGGGAAAGAGTTTGACCACGTCCTTTCAAAGGAACCATCCCAGCATTTGCCTGAAGTGATTTAGGGAAATCACAGAAAACCTAAACCAGGATGGCTGGAGCGGGTTTGAACCGTCGTCCTCCCAAATGCGAATACAGAGTGCTAACCACTGCGCCACTTTGCACGGTATCGTACACTGGTTGAAAACCATATATTCCCCTTAATGACGACCATGTTCGCCGACGGAAGTGGCATTTTTCAACAAGGTAATGCACCATGTGACAACGCCAGGAGCGTGATGGAGTAGTTAGAGTGAGAAGATGGCGAGTTCCAATTCTTATGGTGGTCGACCAACTCGACAGATCTGAACCCGATCGATCCGGGATGTGACTGAACGTGGCGTCAAAGCTCATCGGCCTGCTCCCCTTAATTTACGGGATTTGGATGACTTATGTATGCTGATGTAATGCCAGCCACGTCCAGCGACCTACGAATGCCTCACTGCTTTCATGCCACAAGGCCTCGCCGCTGTTATCCGTGCGAATCGTGGACGTACAGGCCATTGGGTAGGAGGTCATAATGTTCTGGCTCGTGTAAAAACAAATGCGCTTTCGAATGCAACGTTGTGTTAAAATTCCTAATTGCATGGTCAAAAACTTTCAGAGATTTTCAGTTAGGAACATCTACATTTTCTATGTGAGTGAAAACAGATGTTCGCTTCTTAAAAATCTGCTTACTCCGAAGGTTCGTCACGGGTTGCTTTAAAATTTTGACAAAACGTTGCATTCGAACACTCAAGTGTTTTTATACACCGCCAGGTGGTATATATGTAATATACACTCCTGGAAATGGAAAAAAGAACACATTGACACCGGTGTGTCAGACCCATCATACTTGCTCCGGACACTGCGAGAGGGCTGTACAAGCAATGATCACAAGCACGGCACAGCGGACACACCAGGAACCGTGGTGTTGGCCGTCGAATGGCGCTAGCTGCGCAGCATTTGTGCACCGCTGCCGTCAGTGTCAGCCAGTTTGCCGTGGCATACGGAGCTCCATCGCAGTCTTTAACACTGGTAGCATGCCCCGACAGCGTGGACGTGAACCGTATGTGCAGCTGACGGACTTTGAGCGAGGGCGTATAGTGGGCATGCGGGAGGCCGGGTGGACGTACCGCCGAATTGCTCAACACTTATGGCGTGAGGTCTCCACAGTACATCGATGTTGTCGCCAGTGGTCGGCGGAAGGTGCACGTGCCCGTCGACCTGGGACCGGACCGCAGCGACGCACGGATGCACGCCAAGACCGTAGGATCCTACGCACTGCCGTAGGGGACCGCACCGCCACTTCCCAGCAAATTAGGGACACTGTTGCTCCTGGGGTATCGGCGAGGATCATTCGCAACCGTCTCCATGAAGCTGGGCTACGGTCCCGCACACCGTTAGGCCGTCTTCCGCTCACGCCCCAACATCTTGCAGCCCGCCTCCAGTGGTGTCGCGACAGGCGTGAATGGAGGGACGAATGGGGACGTGTCGTCTTCAGCGATGAGATTCGCTTCTGCCTTGGTGCCAATGAAGATCGTATGCATGTTAGGCGCCGTGCAGGTGAGCGCCACAATCAGGACTGCATACGACCGAGGCACACAGGGCCAACACCCGGCATCATGGTGTGGGGAGCGATCTCCTACACTGGCCGTACACCTCTGATGATCGTCGAGGGGACACTGAATAGTGCACGGTACATCCAAACCGTCATCGAACCCATCGTTCTACCATTCCTAGACCGGGAAGGGAACTTGCTGTTCCAACAGGACAATGCACGTCCGCATGTATCCCGTGCCACCCAACGTGCTCTAGAAGGTGTAAGTCAACTACCCTGGCCAGCAAGACCTCCGGATCTGTCCCCCATTGAGCATGTTTGGGACTGGATGAAGCGTCGTCTCACGCGGTCTGCACGTCGAGCACGAACGCTGGTCCAGCTGAGGCGCCAGGTGGAAATGGCATGGCAAGCCGTTCCACAGGACTACATCCAGCATCTCTACGATCGTCTCCATGGGAGAATAGCAGCCTGCATTGCTGCGAAAGGTGGATATACACTGTACTAGTGCCGACATTGTGCATGCTCTGTTGCCTGTGTCTATGTGCCTGTGGTTCTGTCAGTGTGATCATGTGATGTATCTGACCCCAGGAATGTGTCAATAAAGTTTTCCCCTTCCTGGGACAATGAATTCACGGTGTTCTTATTTCAATTTCCAGGAGTGTATATGTTGTAAAAGAGGAAATGTTATAAAAATGTAAATGCTGATATCTTTTCCTCATATTTGATTCCATGCCAATGATTCTGCTCCACGGCCACGATACAATCCAAAAATGTCCTGAAATGTTGAATTGTTCAGAATCTTATTTTCTCAAAAAGCTCTTGCTAATTGCTTTACAATTTTGATGCAACGTTTTATTCTAACACTGGCTCGTTTTTAGGCACCTAGTTATTTAATAAACGATTTATAATGTATGTTTATGTTACCTCTTGAGATTCGTTTGTAACAGCGGTTCCTTCTATTTAATTTAATATAAGTTTATGTTTAAAAAAGGTTAATAAAAACGTGTGTATATGCCAGTGGAATGTTGTGTCAAAATTTCAAAGAAATTTGTCAAAAACTTTCTTAGATATATGCTTAGGAACATCTACATCTATACACAGAAAAACGTTAATGTTAGTTTGCTCAAAATTGTGTATCTCCGAAAGTATTTGACCGATTGCTTTGAAATTTTGGTATGAGGTTGCATCTAATACAGGTGTATTTTAAGTACCTACTTCTTTAAGACACACACACACACACACACACACACACACACACACACACACACACAATAAACCAACATTTTCATGTGCATAGATGCAGATGTTCCTAAGCACCACTCTTCGAAAGTTTTTGACCAATTGCTTGGAAATTTTGTCACAACTTTCCATTGGTATAAGTATAGGTTTTTATTTACCTGTTTTTAACATGCACTGTTTTAAGTGTTTTCTTATTATTAAATTTATAAAACGTTATATGTATCATACATTAAAAGAGAGATAAATATAAACAAAAATTTAATTTAATGCAACACCATGACAAAATTTCTAAGTGTTTGGTAAAACACTTTCACACATTTTTAATGATGAACATCTACATTTTCTACATAAGTACAAATGAAGGGCTTGTTTCAGTTGTGGTACAAGTCCATTTTTGTTCATTTTGATATACGAAGTCCCGAAGTTAAATGAGTGCTGAAAAATCTGCATTTGAGATACCGGAAATATTGAAGCATATGGCTTCTTGATATAAATGAACCTTTCTTTCTGTTTGTTTGGATCATTAATTTCAGGAGCATTATAGGCAGAAAAGTGGAGGTAATGGACTTGTACCACTACTGAAATAAGCCCTTCAAATTTAGATGTTTAGTTCTTCAAAAATCTCCAATCTCCCAATGTTCTTCGTGGATTGCTTTAAAATTCTGACGCAACGTTGCATTCGAATACTCACGTATTTTTGTGTACTCTTTGGAACACCTTGTTGTCTAAATGTAATATGTGTTTAAAGTCGACTAAACCGATGGTTTTGTCGCCGTTCACTTTATCGTTATCTAATATTCAAATTATATAGAGAGATGTGTAGATCGAATTGATTTGATTTCATTGACAGTACATTCCTTTATTGTTATGAAAAATTTTCTGATACGCTTGCGGAAACACGGAAGGGAGGATGAGCAGACGTGATGTGGGCTCAAGACGAAACGCTCGCTTGGGTTGGAATCCCCTTGCCGAAGTTCGAGGTGTCTCTCTGATATACAGGCGCTTTGCGGACATCCTCAACTGCTTCTCGAAACCGTCATGAGCCTGCTTTGCGTCGACTACGATCGCCTGTTCTGGAGAACAATAACTGTTAATAGGAGGGGGGTGGGCATGGTACATCCGCCTAGGTTCTGACTGCAGAAGCGAACTGGAATTGATTTTCCCCTATGGAATGAACAGCTTCTTGGCCGTTTAAGTTAAGTAATTTCACACCCGTTTCTCGATTTCTGATTTTCTTTCTTTGGGTTTAAATTGTTGGTACTTAAGTATAGGGGTGTTCTTAGAACACAATAGTTGCTTGAGATGGTACATAGAAACTTAGCTGTCCGGTTAATAACTGTTTTGCTACTAAAAAAAATGGTGACAGCTGTTAGAATATTTTTCATAAACTCGTGAATACTAAGAAATCATATGAACTGTCTGCTTAGTAACCATTTTCATGTACAAAAATTGGGACAGTTGTTAGAATGGTTTTCTTAAATTGGTGAATACTAAGAAGGCATGTGAGCTGTCTGTTTAATTACTGTTTTCCTATTACTTTTAAAAATGTTTACGCTGTTGGAATCTTCCAGTAATTCCCTGAAGGAAGCTGTATTCGAAGGGTTCAAAATTGGTTCAAATGGCTCTGAGCAATATGGGACTTAATACCTGAGGTCATCAGTCCCCTAGAACTTAGAACTATTTAAACATAACTAACCTAAGGACATCACACACATCCATGCCCGAGGCAGGATTCGAACCTGCGACCGTAGTGGCCGCGCGATTCCAGACTGAAGCGCCTAGAACAGCTCGGCCACTCCGGCCACTCCGGCCGGCTATTCAAAGGGAAGTGAATGCTGCAGAAACTGAGTGGGGCCCCAGTGTTTTCATTTAGGTGACCAGATCCTTAGTTCCCATTCGAAATCCACCTCATTAGCAGAATGTTATTAAAGATTTTCGTGTTATAGTTCAGTGCAACTACTGCGCTCTTAGAATAAAACTTATGGTAATTCTGACTCTCATTACACACTTCTTTCACCTGGTCACAAAATTGACTTAGAGTGTCACTGTTCCATCATCCTTTCCAAGTTTGTAGTGGAATAATTTAGCGCTCAGCAAAATTCATTGCATAACAAATGATAGTTTACGGTCTTCATAGAGCATCTTCACTCTGGTACAGATTAATGACCTAATGGCGATTTTTCTCGGCGTACTATAATGTGTAACAAAAGGGGGAAAGCTATAAAATGGAATTTTTTCACCATTTTCGATCCCATGTAAATGGTTGTGCCCCACGACCTTCACATATACCAGGACAGAAGGAAGGTCAGCATCGTCATTTTTATTGAATTTCACCGCCTTACACTGCACAAAAATGATAGATGATAGTACGAACAATGCTGACATTGAAACTTCCTGACAGATTAAAACTGTGTGACCGACCGAGACTCGAACTCGGCAGGGAGGCGGCGGAAGGTACGTAAACCAGATTTGGAGGACCGCATTCTGCAGGATGTTGTGGAATCAGGTCCTCCAAATCTGCTGCCTCCCGACCGTTTCCACGCGCTTGGCCGTACACAGACTTCATCTCGGCTTGTTCTCGACGTGAATACCCGAATATTCTGCTGCTTACTGTACGCTCCTTCAGTCACATAGCTTGCAACACACAAGGTCACACGAGGTCAGTGCAAGTTTCATTCGCCAGTGACATCTACAGTGGCAACGATCAATTTCCGGAAAAATGTGCGAAGGACCTTTTCTCCTCCATTTATAGTCAGAAATACGTCCCTGCAATTTGTCAGTCTTATTACTGTTCACCCTGCATACATAAATTTACAGATGGCGACGGCTAAAGATTTGACACTCTATAGCGTCGTAGGGTGACATTTCCGGACGTAGATTCCAATGTAAAACTTGATCTACTAATTCCCCTCTACAAAAGCTTAGATCCGTAGCACGTACTCCATGAGGAAGAAAATCGACCAAATACGATATTTAGCGCCATACTATATGGTAGCTGCTAAGTTTTGCATCTCACTGGTGACGTTCTCCTGCACGACGCAAATATCTGACACACACCAGATTCCTTATTTCACGCATCGCAGTTTAGTGGAACGTGGAATTCCGTGCTGTGACGTCACCAGCTCCTCGTCCACGTCCGTTTTTACGTTCCGTGAGACGACGACCTAGAGGAGGCTAACCAAAACGTCAGGGAACACGTGACCAGAGCTTCCGCCGAACACCGTACACAGAAAACATCGAAGACTTTGACTACAATCGATACTGGCTACGGTGAGACATCTGCAGCCAGTAGTTCACGAGGTGATGTAAGAAATTTACAAAAAAAAAAAAAAAAAAAAAAATAGAATGTGGCTGTTTAATAGGTAACTTTTAGCCTGAACAAGAATCTAGAAATTATGAAATCAGCCCCCAAAAGCCGAAACAGAAGCGCGACACAGGAGATGTACAACGTTTTCATTTCTCATCTTTCCAGGCTTCGATGCTACTGCAAAACAGTCCGTGTATATCATTGATCTTTTCTTGCACGGTCCATAGTTTTCTGTCGTTTCTTGAGAACAAACATTTTGCACTGACAACAGTGAACCTTTTAATGTGGAAACACTGAGTCACAGCACCAGAAACTGCGCCAAAGAGTATTATTCCGCCGCCTCCACTGGCGCAGTAGTTGTTCAGATAATCTCGAGGGCAGTTGTAGTTCAGAGGATGCCGAGAGCAGTGCTTGTTAAGTGGATGTCGAGAGCAGTACTAGTTGAGAGCATGTCGTCAGCAGTTGTCGTTCTGTTGGGCGAGAGAGTAGACGCTGTTCCGTTTGTGTAATGTATATATGGAAGATGTCGCAATGATCACAGTGTATTTTTCGTCTGTATATATATATGGAGGTAACAAAAGTTCCTTTACTTCAAATTTCCTAAATAACAATTCCTCTTGGTCACAGGTTCAGTCAACAAAGCATCTGGCTCGTGTTCGTGTGTTAAACTTGTAATTCTGGTTTCTATGTGTACTTATAGTATTTCTGGTTTTTCAATTAGTTCATTGTAAATGGTGTTCAAAATATCTCGTCGTATTGAGGAAGAACCGTGCCAGATACATGTACGTTGAGTCACACTACCACATACAGAACAGTTACACTTGTGCTTTGTTGTTTCGTAGCTTTTATAGTTGCTGGGGCTCAATTAATCAATTGTGTTAACGGAAATTTCCATTCTTTATTGATATTTTATGCAGTCAGATTGCATACTATTACTACTCAGGGCCAACCGGTTATGAGATTTCGTAACCGTATACACAGCTACTAAAATTGTTATATTTTCATCATTTCTATAATTATGCTCCCATGCACTTGGCGACCGCTGCTTCGGATCGCCCCTTCGAATTCTTTTGACAGTAAAAATAGCAGACAGTAGTATTGGTGTAGTAATTTGTAGTTTAGTAATTGTAGTCTATATTGTATGTGTAGATTTGGTAATTGAAAATTTGTAGTTGTCTTGTCATTCTTCTAATTGTATTTTTACAGAATTTAATTTTTGATATGTCGTATACGGATTTGACAGTTCTGTGCAATTATGAAGATTTCAATTGTTCGTTAATCGTGTCGTCGGGAAGCGTTTCGCGTGAATGGTATCGTCGGTGATTGTTATATTGTGTGTAATTTTCGTATAGTGACTAGTTTTGTATGTTTTGTAAATGATTACGCGATCGATAAAAAAAGGCAAAAATGATGGATAGTCAGAATGACGAAATTGTTAACATGGTTAACTCGCCAACACAGGAGAACAGTATGATGAATAATGAAGTAGAAAACAATTTAATAAGCCGGGAAAATAGTCCGGAACCAGTTCAAAATTTTTCACAATCGGAAAATTTTCTGAACATGAGATTAACGACAGAAGATTTTGGAATAGTATCGAACACAGATAGCTTTACAGCTATGACGAAGGAAGTTAGTTTTACGGGAAATGTTAGGGGCGAAAACAATTTTGAGCCAGTTAATATGGGGCAGTTGATGGGTGCTATATTAAATTTGGGATCACAGATGGGAACACTGGCAACACGGCTAGACTCACAAATAAGAACAGTTAAAACTGATATGGTAACAATGGAAACACGGTTAGACTGACGAATAGGGACATGTTTCAAAAACATGAAAGAGGAATTAAAGAAAGAAATTAGAGAAGAAGTACAACCGATTTTGAATAATGACAATAATAGATTAATTTCAATAGAAATTAGACAAGAGGAACAGGATACAGAACAGGAAGAAAGAGATCGCGTGATAGTACATAAATTTCCAGAGTTAAATTTACAACGTGCACACGATAAGGAAGAAATATTTGAAAGAATCGAGGAATCTGTACCAAATGAAAGAATAAATAACCTAACACAACAATATGAACAGTTAACTAGTAAATACTGAAACTCGAGTCGCGACACTTACAGAAGACGTAAATAAACAGAAAGAACAAATAGGTGACTTATCGGATAGAGTTGACGTGATTTCAGATAAATTGACTAGTCTTAGTTTAAATGAGGACAGAGATTCAGATGATACAGTTCCACTGCCATTTGCAGAAACCGAAAAGTAATAGAACATAAATAAACATGTTGAAAATCAGGGAAAATTTAATGAACGCGTTAAAAGAGAATTTGACGCATTACCAAAGCAACAAAGTGAAAGCGAAATCGTATGAAAAGACAGTAGAAGAAATTTAGAATCACAGATAGCAGCGGGTTTAGAATAAAATAATTTATTTCATTCACGAGATGCAATAAGAGAGCGCCAGGCGCGCGAACTTGACAATAATCGACATTGGGACGGGGACAGACGCGGTAGGTCTTCGTGGCCACGAGGCGAAAACTTTGACTATAAACACTTCTTAACTGTTCGGAAATTTGAGATCTTTCGCAATTCTAAGAATGACACACGTACATGTTCATCGTTAGATCAATTTATGTACGCACTTCATCTACATCTACATCCATACTCCGCAAGCCACCTGACGGTGTGTGGCGGAGGGTACCCTGAGTACCTCTATCGGTTTTCCCTTCTATTCCAGTCACGTATTGTACGTGGAAAGAAGTATTGTCGGTATGCTTCTGCGTGGGCTCTAATCTCTCTGATTTTATCCTCATGGTCTCTTCGCGAGATACACGTAGGAGAGAACAAACAATGTATTTACCTCAATAGGCTTGACTCTTCGGTGAAGGTATGTTCTCGAAACTTTAACAAAAGCCCGTACCAAGCTACAGAGCGTCTCTCCTGCAAAGTCTTCCACTGGAGTTTATCTATCATCTCCGTAACGCTTTCAAGGTTACTAAATGATCCTGTAACGAAGCGCGCTGCTCTCCGTTGGGTCTTCTCTATCTCTTCTATCAACCCTATCTGGTACGGATTCCACACTGCTGAGCAGTATTCAAGCAGTGGACGAACAAGCGTACTGTAACCTACTTCCTCTCTTTTCGGATTGCATTTCCTTAGGGTTCTTCCAATGAATCTCAGTCTGGCATCTGCTTTACCGACGATCAACTTTATATGATCATTCCATTTTAAATTACTCCTAATGCGTACTCCCAGATAATTTATGGAATTAACTGCTTCCAGTTGCTGACCTGCTATTTTGTAGCTAAATGATAAGGGATCTATCTTTCTATGTATTCGCAGCACATTACACTTGTCTACATTGAGATTCAATTGCCATCCCCTGCACCGTGCGTCAATTCGCTGCAGATCCTCCTGCATTTCAGTACAATTTTCCATTGTTACAACCTCTCGATACACCACAGCATTATCTGCAAAAAGCCTCAGTCAACTTCCGATGTCATCCACCAGGTCATTTATGTATATTGTGAATAGCAACTCCCCTGCGGCACATCTGAAATCACTCTTACTTCGGAAGACTTCTCTCCATTGAGAATGACATGCTGCGTTCTGTTATCTAGGAACTCCTCAATCCAATTTCACAATTGGTCTGATAGTCCATATGCTCTTACTTTGTTCATTAAACGACCGTGGGGAAGTGTGTATCGATGTCCACCAAATAGGCCACTAAGTCACCGACTGGCATTGATATGTGGCTATTTAAGTCCTCAGGGGATTCACTACACTTGTAAGTAGGCTGTTTAGGCTTTTATATTGGTAACGCCACGTAGCGCTCTATATGAAAATCACTGGCTGTGCTGTGTGCAGTCTGTGGCTAGTTTGCATTGTAGTGTTGGGGAGCTGGAAGTGGACAGCACATAGTGTTGCACAGTTGGAGGTGAGCCGCCAGCGGTGGTGGATGTGAGGGGAGAGATGGCGGAGTTTTGAAATTTGTGAGACTGGGTGTCATGAACTGCTATATACATTATGACTTTTGATCCCTATTGAGGTAAATACATTGTTCGTACTCTATCAAAATCTTTCATTTGCTAACTATGCCTATCAGTAGTTAGTGCCTTTCGTAGTTTGAATGTTTTATTTAGCTGGCAGTAGTGGCGCTCGCTGTATTGCAGTAGTTTGAGTAACGAAGATTTTTGTGAGGTAAGTGATTTGTGAAACGTATAGGTTAATTTAGTCAGGGCCATTCTCTTGTAGGGATTACTGAAGGTCAGATTGCGTTGCGCTAAAAAAAATATTGTGTGTCAGTTTAAGCACAGTAATTCATTAATTGTTCTAAAGGGACGTTTCACACTAAGTGAATATGTGCCGTAGCGTGCACTGGGCTCCAAGCTGTAGTATTGCTATTTCCGTTTTAGTTTTCTGACTGCACCCACTCTTTTACTATTCCTTGTATCTATCAAAACAACTCTTCCACTATCAATCTATCTAGGAAGACAGTCGGTAAGGAATAACCGGACATGACTATTTTACCAAAAAGTAATTTCGGAAATTACCGTTTGGATTACTATATCTTCTGCAGCATTCATTTGTAGTTTAAACGAAATTTTACCTGTTTATCTTCGTGACAATATAACTTCATATGTTGACGATATTCGTTTTGCTAAACGTTCTTGGAGTGAGCATAAAAAATTTAGGATTCATTATTACATATTTTTGCTAGAGTTGTCATTACAGTGAACTTGGAAAAATCTGAATTCGGTCGTTCTCAGGTGAAATTTCTTGGTCATATTATTTCTACAGAAGGTATTCTTCCTGATTCAGAGAAACTAGACGCTATTCGTAATTATGCTGTTCCTACTACAAAACGTGATGTTCGTAGTTTCCTTGGTGTCTGTAATTTTCTTACACGCTTTGTTAGATTGGACAATTTGGCCACTCCTCGTTTCTGTGAACTATCCGGAAAGTATTCTAATTGGTGTTGGGATGAGGAAGCTCAGTGAGAATTTGAACAACTTCGTGATGCTTTAGTTGCTGCTCCACTCCTTTCAATTGCGGATTTATCTAAAGATTTTTGTTTGTCGACGGACTCACCATACAAAGGCCTAGGTGCACATTTATTTCAAGAGACAGAAGAAAACGGCGTTGTAGTACAGAAAACTATTGCATTAGGAAGTCGTGTTCTCTCTGAATCAGAAAAGAATTATTCGATTACAGAACTTGAAGCTTTGGCTGTTGTATGGATTTTCACAAAATTTCGTATCTTTTTGTATGTCAGACATACTAAGGTTTACACCGATCATCGAGTTCTGGAATTTCTTATGTCAACAAAATTAACACATGGAAGATTGTCACGATGGGCGCTGTATCTACAGGAATTTGATTTTAGTATTGTTTACATACAGAGTTCTTCAAATATTATAGCTGATGCTTTATCACGTGCACCTATGGGTTTGAAACAAAGTGCTGAGGAGGACTGCAAAGAAAACAAATAGTGTTTAATGTATATTCAAGGTGTTGCGTTTGAAAATTTTATTTCGTCTTCGCTCCAGGACATCGCTAAGGAGAAAAACAAGGATCTAATCTGGAAGGACATTAAGGAGGAGAAAGGAAAGCGTAGCGATTAGACAGTATTATTTACTTCGCAATGATATCCTTTTTAAACGAAAATCCGTTGACAACTCTGTTTGGTTAGTTTGCATTCCTGATGAGTGTGTTAATAAATTGATTTGGTATACACATTTCAGTTATGCACACTTTGGTCGCAGAAAATGCTTTCATAAATTACAAGAAAATTGCTACTTCAGTAATATCGAGAAACGTATTCGATCTGTTCTTGCCAAATGCAAATTATTTCAGAAGGCTAAGCCGCCAAATATTTCTCACAGAGCACCGTTGTTTCCTATCATTCCAGCGAAATTAAAGGAGATTGCTGCAGTCGATTTGTTCGGTCCAGTGGTTCGTTATAGCAATGATTTTGCGCACATTTTGGTAGCAGTGCAATTGACATCAAAATATGTGTGTTTTACACCTTTACGCAAAGCAACAGATCGTTCGGTATCTAATGCTTTCATCAAACGTTTTCTCAAAGAAGTGGGTCATGTTGATAAGGTTATAGCAGATAATGGATCACAGTTCCGCTCTAAAATTTGGCTTCGTACTCTACTGCGTCGTAAAATTAAAACAAATTTCATTTCACTTTTTCACCTTCAATCTAACGCTTCAGTGAGATGGACGAAGGAAATCAATAAATTGTGTCGACTTTATTGTCATCAGAATCACAGAACGTGGGATCAGTATATTCATATTTTTCAAACATTCTGAATGAACTCCCTAATGTTTCAACTTCTTTACCGCCTATATTGATATTAAAAAATAAAGCACCGACAAATCGCATTTCTGAAATAGTTGCTTTTCCGCCTACACGGAAACTGTGTCATTATGAAGTTGTCAAACTGGCTCTACAAAATATTGCATCTGCGGCTGCTAGAAGAGAGAAATCAGCTAAACGTCCTGGTCTTTCAAAAACTTTGTCAGTTGGTCAAAAGGTGTTAAATAAGTCTCATCGCTTGTCTCACAAAGGAAAAGGCTTGTGTCGCAAATTTTTCTGCTTTATAACGGTCCATATAGAGTTCGCAAAATTATTGATGATAACACTGTCGAAGTTGAAACTCTTAAATCACGGCGCTCCAAGGGAATACATCATATATCGAACGTTAAAATTTTTGTGGAATGACATACTTCTGAGAAACTAACAGTTACACGTAAACACGCAGAGAATACAAGGATACCGCGCCGTGTTTCTGGCGGCGGCACATACACAAATCAACAGTCAAGTCTGCGCGCCTTACAAGACAGTCGTTGACCGCAAACAGTTACTTCGTGCAGCTCGATCGAGCACTCAGTGCGAATGCACTGTCAACCGTAAACAAATACACAGTCTAATTTCTCAGAGTAAATTCAGTATAAAGCTATAGTGACTTGATAAACTATGTTATAAACGTCAGTTTTTTTCAGGATACAGTTGTATAAAATATTTAAGAACTTCAGGTAAATTCTGTGTGTGTCCTACGTTAAGAGGACTTTCTATCGAGAAACTTTCAGGAAGAATGTAATTTCGAAGAAGAAAGTAATAAACTGAAAAGGTAACTATTAATTGAGTTTATTTTTCAGGTAACATATTTCCACTTAGGTACGTACTTTAGACGTAATTTGTGTGCTCACGATTACGTGATTTATACTTTGTGTTAACTAATTTTGACAATGATTGATTAATGAATGGGGTTGTTACTTACGTATATTATGCATCGTTGGCTGCTCTGCTTTTTCACTGATGTCATATGTTTTTATTAGATGCCTGCTGTGCTTATTATTTAAATTATAATTGTCACCTGATTAGTTGTGCCAATATGGTTATGTATGTAAGTTGTACTTATGTGATTTGTCTCCTTGCGCCTTCGTGTTTACTTATTAAGATTACATATGAACGTTTATTCGCTTATGCTGATATGATGCTAATGACCTGTTTATTATGTAAGATATATATTTGCTGCTTTGCGTATGGATTGCATATTTACACATTTCTGTTTTGTTGTCATAACTACTCTTTAAATTGGTATATAGAAATGCTGATATACTCTGTACGAACATGGAGTTTAGGTCACACTATGGTATTAATTATAGATTGTTCGCTTTGCAGAGCATCGTTGTAGGGATTGTGCTACATCCACTTGTTGACATTCTGTTCTCTACTGATATATTTACTCGCTATTGCATGTTTTGCTTACCCTCATTGCTTTAAATTTTAAGATAAGAAAATGAACTGCTATAATTCTTCAAACGACATTGGCACAAGAAACTTCACTGAAGTCACATGAGCTGGAGGTTTTATGGAAGCTGTGTAAATTTATACTAATACAAAGGAAGCTAACGACATGAAATACCAACACTAGGTTTACACCGTTGACAGTTATTAGACTGCATTCTTCGTGAGCAATTGAAATAGCAAGTGACACTTGACACAAGAAATACTCCACGTGTTTGCCTCAGTTTTGCCATGATTCTTGAAGTGGTGTACACACTGTCAAATATTACAATTATTCACACTCCGTACTCGTACTTACTTACTGAATGTTATTCAAACTAAGGGCTGTTAGAGGTCATGTATACATTTCTTTTATTTAATGATGGACAAGGTAACCAAAATGTATTTTATAATTCATAATGAGTAGAAGATTTGGGTCAGATGGATTACATAGAGGTTGTGTGTGGACATTATGTCTTCGGATTGTATGGAATGATGAACTGAAGTTTGCACTAGGATTTTATCTGTACTTGTTCGAGGAGACTGACTAGAGGAAAGAGTTTTTATGGAAGTGAAATGATATTGGCGATAAGGTTTAATGTGCCTACCCATTGAAGGGGTATTATTGAGGTATTGAGATTGTGTGAAGTTGATGATTATTGGAGTTTTGGTGGGAAAGAGGTAAGGTAAATGATATTGATGATAAGGTTTATATGTATCGACGTAAGAGGTATTATTGAAGTATTAAGATTGTGTAATACTGTTTTTTTTTTTTAGTTTTGGTGGATAACAGGTAAAGTAAGTGAGGGCATGTTGTTTTTTTTTTTTTTTGTTGGTTTATGTGGAACAAGGAGGATGAAGATGGCAGGCTAGAACCCTCAAGTGGAAGGAAGATTGTCTACACACACACTTCGTTAAATCAATAAGCAGTATATACTACTTTTTTTCTTTTTTTTTTTGGAGAAAGAAAGTATTTGCATATCATGGCACACTGACAGCTGTTCAGAAAAAGTTGGGTTGGCAAACATTGGTCTTGACATTATGACTATGACGTCGACTAACTATTATTGACTGTTATACACTGTTGCCACTACCACTTGATACACATGTTGAACGTCAAATTTTGACAGAATTGCATTTACACAGTTAACACTATTCAATTACACAGTAGTACTTAATGTGGATGAAATATAAGTGAGTGTGTTTAGTGTGTTTTCCTTTCCTAATCCCAAATAATTGGTACCGACCTATCTCCTAAATGTTATTTTACTTGTTTGTTGTGGCTTGCACTGACACCCATAAATATTATAGGTTTACTGATATTTGTGTATTTGAAATAGTTCATGGGACATTTATCTGATATCATTTGTGTGTTTATTATAATTTGTATGTTTAGTGTAGGAGCAATGATAATAATTTTGTAAAAGCAATTGTGTGTGAATTCAAACTGTTGTTCGTTTGTTTGTGCTCGCACCTATCATCACTGATGGGTGCCACTTGGAAATGTTTAATTAGTGCTGATGAACTCTGATGAACTGTTTAATTAGTGATAGTGAATATTATGGACTGTTACCTGCGCTTGTTCAACATTAATGGGTGCCACTTGGAAATGTTTAATTACTGCTGATGAACTGTGATGAACTGTTTAATTAGTGATAGTGAATGTTATGGACTGTTACCTGCACTTGCTCAACATTACTGAGTGTCACTGATGGAACTGCTGCTACTGATGATGTCACATGTTGGTGTCTGCACCTGTTCAACATTGCTGGGTGCCACTGATGGAACTGCTTCTACTGAAATGACGTCACTTGTTGGTGTCTGCACTTGTTCAACATTACTGGATGCCACTGATGGAACTGCTTCTACTAAAATGATGTCACTTGTTGGTGTCTGCGCCTGCTCGCCATTCCTGGGTGCCACTGTTGGAGCTGTTTAAATACTGCTGATGAAATGTTATGAGACTGCTATTTGCACCTGCTTGGTGCCACTGTTGGAACTGCCAGCTACTCTGAGGAGTGCTACCTTTTAATTGAACTAATAAAAAAATTTTATGCGAATATTTGTATAAACTAATTTTTTGTGTATTTACAGTTTACGAAATGTTATGAGACTCTTACCTGCACCTATTCGTCATTGCTGACGCTATTGATTGAATTGTTTACCCACATGATACTTGTGTGAACTATTGTGTAAAATCACATGTATGCCTGCATTTGTATTCCTTACTATATTTTATATATTAGGTTATTGAAGGGTCAGTGCAAAGCCAAAATTTATTTAGTTACGTGATATTTACTTAATGATATCATCTTTCATCTTTGTCTGTATTTTTTTTGATGAATTTTGTGGTATTTTCACCACCAATGCTGGCAAAAATACCATCAAATTCTAGCCTATGGAGGAGGGGCATATGAAAGTGGCCTCAGAAAATGTCCTACCAAAATGTCTAGTCAAGTTGTGCCACAAATTTCTCTTCAATTGTATTCAACACCTCCTCATTAATTATGAGATCTACCCGTCTAATCTTCAGCATTCTTCTGTAGCACCACATTTCGAAAGCTTCTATTCTCTTCTTGTCCAAACTACTTATCGTCCATGTTTCACTTCCAGACATGGCTACACCCCATACAAATACTTTCAGAATCTGCTCCCTGACACTTAAATCTATACTCGATGTTACCGAGTTTCTCTTCTTCAGAAACACTTTCCTTGCCATTGCCAGTCTACATTTTATATCCTCTCTACTTCGACCATCATCAGCTATTCTGCTCCCCAAACAGCAAAACTCCTTTACTACTTTAAGTGCCTCATTTCCTAATCTATTTCCCTCAGCATCATCCAACTAAATTCTACTACATTCCATTATCTTCGTTTTGCTTTTGTTGATGTTCATCTTATATCCTCCTTTCAAGACACTGTCCATTCCGTTCAACTGCTCTTCGAAGTCCTTTGCTGTCTTTGACAGAATTACAATATTATCTGCAAACCTTTTTTATTTCTTCTCCATGGATTTTAATACCTACTCCGCTATCAGTATAGCTTGTTTATTTGCAAAGAATTAAAAAAGCCATAGATGTGTGCGTAAAGAAAAAGTAGCACAACCTAAGAAAACGAAGTAGAGAGAATGCAATCTTTCTGCACGTATATGATAAAAAATCAAGATACTTGAAACATAAATATAGTTATAATGTAACTAAAGAACGTATGACAAATATTGGTGACATAATTATTTTTTATGCAGAGGATAAATTGACGATATTGACACAGTAGAAGATTGAAAACAGCAGTAACCTGTTCATAATAATTTTCTCTGTTAATTTTCATAAAAATGCCTCTCAGCGACGGAAAGAAATTTGTGCCTAGTGGTAAAACCTGAAGTAATTCTGCTTCTTTGTTACGGGGAACTGGAAATGCGACAATTAATATATCAGAACTCAATCACTTTCTAGTCGTGTGTTCTCTTAACATGTGGTGCAGCTTGTGCCAATCAACCCTAAAGTGCCTCGATCTGAAGAAACCAGTGCCTTGACAGATTCCCAGAAATGACCCACGCAACTCATTAACAGTCCCAGTATCACTTCAGTGTCAGAAAATGAAATTACGTGAGCACCACATTCCTACGTTAGCTGCTCAAAGTAAAACTATAATGCACAGTATCCAAAACTGAACAACTGTGAATATGAATATCTCCATCTACATTTATACTCCGCAAGCCAGAAAACGTTGTGTGGCGGAGGACACTTTACGTGCCACTGTCATTACCTCCCTTTTCTGTTCCAGTCGCTTATGGTTCGCGGGAAGAACGACTGTCTGAAAGCCTCCGTGCGCGCTCGAATCTCTCTAATTTTACATTCGTGATCTCCTCGGGAGGTATAAGTAGGGGGAAGCAATATATTCGATACCTCATCCAGAAACACACCCTCTCGAAACCTGGCGGGCAAGCTACAACGCGATGCAGAGCGCCACTCTTGCACAGTCTGCCACTTGATTTTGCTAAACATCTCCGTAACGCTATCACGGTTACCAAATAACCCTCTGACGAAACGCGCCGCTCTTCTTTGGTTCATCTCTATCTCCTCTGTCAACCTGACCTTGTAAGGATCCCACACCGATGATCAATTCTCAAGTATAGGTGGAACGAGTGTTGTAAGCCACCTCCTTTGTTGATGGACTACATTTTCTAGGGACTCTCCAAATGGAAGTTGTAAGCTCTTAACAGTTTGTAAAATGCTGTAGTGAGTAACTTATAGTTGAGCACTGTGCTGCGAGGATGGAGACGCCGTACTGTAATCGTAATAGTCGATAATGAACCACTCACTATTTACTAGCAATTGGCCTTAACTCGGTTAGATGATGCTGCAATTTCAAAGTTTCGATACGCATTATTGACCAAGATGTGTTACACCCATCGAAATAATACTCTGTTCGACATCGTTAAAAAAAAAAAAAAAAAAAAGGAAATACATTTATGCAGGAATATGCACAGCGTCTGTTGTCAATGTCAATTTCTAGTTAATTTTAGCTAATATGTACGCATCGGAATGGGGATATGTGTTCTTAAGAGATGAGACTTTCGACATGAAATGCTCGATAAATTTATAAGATGCAACACTTTGTAACACGCCATCATGAAATAGCGACAGACGAAAGGTGATGCAAGTTTCCTCTTAAATCCCAATAATCCATAAAGAAGATTGAAATAAAAAAAATATTAGAATTTAAATGACATAACTGATAAGGATAGTTAACACTCAGGCCTTGGCATTACAAAATGACGTGACACACAAGTCTTATATACCAGCATCCCATAAACTCAATTCTACCGGCGACAAAAACTAAATCATAGACTCAACTAAACCGAAAGAATACGTGAGAGGATTGATTGCATAATTTTTTAATTAAATTACAGAAGTTTGATTCTGTAACCAGATTCGTATTTACTAATTTCACAAAAGCGCAAACGATTTGCAACAGGATAAGGGGAAAATGTTCATTTCCGCAGTTATACACTCCTGGAAATGGAAAAAAGAACACATTTACACCGGTGTGCCAGACCCACCATACTTGCTCCGGACACTGTGAGAGGGCTGTACAAGCAATGATCACACTCACGGCACAGCGGACACACCAGGAACCGCGGTGTTGGC
This sequence comes from Schistocerca gregaria, assembly GCF_023897955.1. Taxonomy (NCBI): domain Eukaryota; kingdom Metazoa; phylum Arthropoda; class Insecta; order Orthoptera; family Acrididae; genus Schistocerca; species Schistocerca gregaria. The sequence continues at coordinate 780,650,816 of NC_064923.1, read as the reverse complement.
CGTCGAATGGCGCTAGCTGCTCAGCACTTGTGCACCGCCGCCGTCAGTGTCAGCCAGTTTGCCGTGGCATACGGAGCTCCATCGCAGTCTTTAACACTGGTAGCATGCTGCGACAGCGTTGACGTGAACCGTATGTGCAGTTGACGGACTTTGAGCGAGGGTGTATAGTGGGCATGCGGGTGGCCGGGTGGACGTACCGCCGAATTGCTCAACACGTGGGGCGTGAGGTCTCCACAGTACATCGATGTTGTCGCCAGTGGTTGGCGGATGGTGCACGTTCCCGTCGACCTGGGACTGGATCGCAGCGACGGAAGGATGCACGCCAAGACCGTAGGATCCTACGCAGTGCCGTAGGGGACCGCACCGCCACTTCCCAGCAAATTAGGGACGCTGTTGCTCCTGGGGTATCGGCGAGGACCATTCGCAACCGTCTCCATGAAGCTGGGCTACAGTCCCGCACACCGTTAGGCTTTCTTCCGCTCACGCCCAAACATCGTGCAGCCCGCCTCCAGTGGTGTCGCGACAGGCGTGAATGGAGGGACGAATGGAGACGTGTCGTCTTCAGCGATGAGAGTCGCTTCTGCCTTGGTGCCAATGATGGTCGTATGCGTGTTTGGCGCCGTGCAGGTGAGCGCCACAATCAGGACTGCATACGACCTAGGCACACAGGGCCAACACCCGGCATCATGGTGTGGGGAGCGATCTCCTACACTGGCCGTACACCTCTGGTGATCGTCGAGGGGACAGTGAATAGTTTACAGTACATCCAAACCGTCATCGAACCCATCGTTCTACCATTCCTAGACCGGCAAGGGAACTTGCTGTTCCAACAGGACAATACACGTCCGCATGTATCCCGTGCCACCCAACGTGCTCTAGAAGGTGTAAGTCAACTACCCTGGCCAGCAAGATCTCCGGATCTGTCCCCCATTGAGCATGTTTGGGACTGGATGAAGCGTCGTCTCACGCGGTCTGCACGTCCAGCACGAACGCTGGTCCAGCTGAGGCGCCAGGTGGAAATGGCATGGCAAGCCGTTCCACAGGACTACATCCAGCATCTCTACGATCGTCTCCATGGGAGAATAGCAGCCTGCATTGCTGCGAAAGGTGGATATACACTGTACTAGTGCCGACATTTTGCATGCTCTGTTGCCTGTGTCTATGTGCCTGTGGTTCTGTCAGTGTGATAATGTGATGTATCTGACCTCAGGAATGGGTCAATAAAGTTTCCTCTTCCTGGGACAATGAATTCACGGTGTTCTTATTTCAATTTCCAGGAGTGCAGTAGCACGAACTGGTTAAGCCTTTAACCATGGAATGCGAGCACCTCACGAAAGAGGTTATAGAATGGTTTCCAACACGAGCAATTCGTTCGAATAACCATAATAAATAGAACAATATCACCAAGACTGCTAACCCGGGGAAATGGCGTTCGACACAGTTCGGCCGTCTGCGCACCGCGAAGCGACACGAACAGTCTCGTTTGAAAAGCTACTAGCTGGTGTACTCCTCGCACGAGAAGAGTCAGCTAACGTTGACGTGGGCTCAGACGGGGTTGAGGACCACTGTCGACACACGGCACGAGCTGGCTAACGTGATCTGGGCTCCCAGCGCTATGCAGTGGCTGTTGTCGGCTCGCAAACCTCACAGTTGCTTTACGAAAATGGATGTGCCAAAAATAGCTGCGTTAACTCTTTCAGTGGTTATCAATGAAGGGCGGAGAAGAGCGGGAAGATGATTCTGGACACGTTACCGGGATGAAAAGCGAACTGCTGGTGGGGAACACTACATAATGATATAAAACGTTCTGAGATACATACTAGTAGACGTTATTCGTTAAGTTAATTGAATTTTCAGCCAATTTCCGGTTTCACATTGGACATAGTTAACGCCTAGTGTCCAATGTCAGTCTGCGCGTGAGTAATGTCCATGTTCTCGTTGTTGCATTGGCAACCAACGCTCGGAAGTAAAGTACTTTATCACACGGATTTTACGATCGAATTTCGTTTCGTAAATTTATTCGAATGAAAGAGGTGATTTCCCCGAAGCTGTTCACAGACACTCAAAAAGGCGATAATTAATTGAAACCCTCAGCTGTCAACAACATACCTCCATGGTGACAGCTGAATATGTGTGCCCCGACCGGGACTCGAACCCGGGATCTCCTGCTTACGTGGCAGACGCTCTATTCATCTGAGCCACCGAGGACACAGATGAATAGTGCGACTGTAGGGACTTGTACGCTTCCCGTGAGACCCACATTCCCAACGGTCTACATACGTACTGCCCGTACTACACTCCTGGAAATTGAAATAAGAACAGAGTGAATTCATTGTCCCAGGAAGGGGAAACTTTATTGACACATTCCTGGGGTCAGATACATCACATGATCACACTGACAGAACCACAGGCACATAGACACAGGCAACAGAGCATGCACAATGTCGGCACTAGTACAGTGTATATCCACCTTTCGCAGCAATCCAGGCTGCTATTCTCCCATGGAGACGATCGTAGAGATGCTGGATGTAGTCCTGTGGAACGGCTTGCCATGCCATTTCCACCTGGCGCCTCAGTTGGACCAGCGTTCGTGCTGGACGACGCTTCATCCAGCCCCAAACATGCTCAATGGGGGACACATCCAGAGATCTTGCTGGCCAGGGTAGTTGACTTACACCTTCTAGAGCACGTTGGGTGGCACGGGATACATGCGGACGTGCATTGTTCTGTTGGAACAGCAAGTTCCCTTGCCGGTCTAGGAATGGTAGAACGATGGGTTCGATGACGGTTTGGATGTACTGTAAACTATTCACTGTCCCCTCGACGATCACCAGAGGTGTACGGCCAGTGTAGGAGATCGCTCCCCACACCATGATGCCGGGTGTTGGGCCTGTGTGCCTCGGTCGTATGCAGTCCTGATTGTGGCGCTCACCTGCACGGCGCCAAACACGCATACGACCATCATTGGCACCAAGGCAGAAGCGACTCTGATCGCTGAAGACGACACGTCTCCATTCGTCCCTCCAGTCACGCCTGTCGCGACACCACTGGACGCGGGCTGCACGATGTTGGGGCGTGAGCGGAAGACGGCCTAACGGTGTGCGGGACCGTATCCCAGCTTCATGGAGACGGTTGCGAATGGTCCTCGCCGATACCCCAGGAGCAACAGTGTCCGTAATTTGCTGGGAAGTGGCGGTGCGGTCCCCTACGGCACTGCGTAGGATCCTACGGTCTTGGTATGCATCCGTGCGTCGCTGCGGTCCGGTCCCAGGTCGACGGGCACGTGCCTTTTCCGCCGACCACTGGCGACAACATCGATGTACTGTGGAGACCTCACGCCCAACGTGTTGAGCAATTCGGCGGTACGTCCACCCGGCCTCCCGGATGCCCACTATACGCCCTCGCTCAAAGTCCGTCAACTGCACATACGGTTCACGTCAACGCTGTCGCGGCATGCTACCAGTGTTAAAGACTGCGATGGAGCTCCATATGCCACGGCAAACTGGCTGACACTGACGGTGGCGGTGCACAAATGCTGCGCAGCTAGCGCCATTCGACGTTCAACACCGCGGTTCCTGGTGTGTCCGCTGTGCCGTGCGTGTGTTCATTGCTTGTACAGCCCTCTCACAGTGTCCAGAGCAAGTATGGTGGGTCTGACACACCGGTGTCAATGTGTTCTTTTTTCCATTTCCAGGAGTGTAGGTACTTTGCACATCCACTTATTACTCGCGCCCACTGGATAGAGCGTCTGTCATGTAAGCAGGAGATCTCGGGTTCGAGTCCAGGACGGGGCACACATTCAGCTGTCCCCATCAAGTTATGTCAACAACACCTGTCTGCAGCTGAGTGTTTCAATTAATTATCATTTATTCTAGAGAAGCTGCACGGTCATCTGTGGTATCTGTTCTTTCGAGAACTGTTACTGCCTTCATATATACTCAAAAAGGTATTTACCCACAAGATACAAACACGAGTCAGGCAATGATCCCAGAGGTAGGCATACACTGATGGACCAAAACAATATGACCGCCTGGTTAGTAGCGTGTTTGTTCGTCTCTGGAACACAATACATAACTGATACTGCGTATGAGCGATTCGAAAGCTTATTGATAGATTTGTGGAGGTATGTGGCTTTACATGTCACCGCACATATCATGGAATTCGCTTAAATGAAGGGGTTCAGATTTGTATCCGCGGTGTTGGCTCCCATTAACGACCCAAATGGGTTTCATAGGATTTGCATCAGGCTTAATTTTGTCTTCGAGATATCAACGTGAATGCTCCTCAAATCACTAACACGGTTCTAGCTCAGACACGGACAATTATACTGTGGTAAATGACGTCGCCGTCGGGGAGACATCAAGCGTGAAGGGATGCAGGTGGTTCACAGCTGTCAGGGTGTCTTCGATTACTGCCGCAGGGACCATGCAAGCTCAGGAGAATGTCTCCCACAACATAATACTGCTCCCACCAGCCTGCGTCCGAGGTGCCCTGCACGTTTCGACCTGCCCTTCACTTCGATGACGGCGTTCATGGAGACTGTTTCAACAGAAGAGTCGACAAATTTCAAATGATCCACAGTCGAAGCCCCGTGGCCCCGTGTCCACTGAAATCGCAGTTGACGATGTCGTTGGATCAACTTGTGAACTGGGGTGGTCTGCTGCGGAGCTTCAGGTCCACCAACGTATGACGAACGGTGTGCTCCGAAGCACTTGTGCGTGGGCCAGCACTGTTCTCTTTCGGGAGATATGCCACAGATGACCATCTGTCCTACTTTACAGAGCATACACGCCTCCGAACTCTATGTTCTGTTCGGAGTCGTGGATGTCCAGCCACGTAACGCCTAGTGGCAGTTGCTCTGTCCTACGTCTTTCTGTATGTGCTCACGACACTAGCACGTGAGCATTCGACCAGCTTAGCCGTTTCAAGATACTCGTTCACAGGCTTTGCGTAATAATAACCTGCCCTTTGTCAAAGTCTTTTATCTAAATTGATTCCCTCATTTGCTGCCCGATCTTCTCTAACGTGGTACCTCTTACGTGTCTTCTCCTTTGACACGCTTTTGTTACCGCTGCAAGTGGCCGCCACGCCACCGGGTGGCATCCAGCATCGCAATGGGCAGTGGTCGTAGTGTTTTGGCTCGTCAGTATTTGTATTTCATTAAAAGTTTAAAATAGCAAAAACTTCGACAGTGACGTGTGTCTACCTTCAGACGTAGACTGTCTACACATGTGGAGATATCTGGTCACTGGGGAAACGTTCCAGTCGTTGTCCTTTCCTAGAAGAATTCCAGCAAAGACATTATCTATATGAATAAAAATGTAAGTGTTCGTTTGTTCACACACGAATACACACACACACACACACACACACACACACACACACACACACACACACGCGCGCGCGCGCGCGCGCGCGCCCGAACAATAGAATTTCAAAGCAGTCGGTCAAAATTGTTCGGAGATTTGTGAATTTGTGATTAGGAACATCTACATCATAGGGTGGATATACATCAAAATGTCACTGTTGGGACGGCCGGAGTCGCCGAGCGGTTCTAGGTGCTACAGTTCGGAACTGTGCTACTGCTACGATCACAGGTTCGAATCCTGCCTTGGGCATGGATGTGTGTGATGTCCTTAGGTTAGTTAGGTTCAAGTAGTTCTAAGTTCTAGGGGACTGATCACCTCAGCAGTTAAGTCCCATAGTGCTGAGAGCTATTTGAACCATTTGCAACTGTTGGTTTGTTCAAAACCATGTACCTCTGAAAGTTCTTGACGGACTACTTTGAAATTATGTCACAATGTAGCCCATTCTAATACAGTCGTGCTTATATGGATTTACAATAATAGTAATAATATAAAATTGTGAAACAAGGCCAAAAACTGTGTCTGTTTACTTAATTTAATATAGGAAAGCGTTACAAAATTTTATATATATACACACACACACACACACACACACACATATATATATATATATATATATATATATATATATATATATATATATGAACAAACGAAGAATATAATTTCAAAGCATTCGGTCAAAATTGTTTGGAGAATTGTGAATTTTTGATTAGGAATATCTTCATCGAGGGGTGTATATACATAAAAATGTAGCTGTTCGTTTGTTCAGACCCGTGTACTTCTGAAATTTCTTGACGGAGTGCTTTCAAATTATGTCACAATGTTCCATTCTAATACAGTCGTGCTTTTATATAGATATATGCAACATTTTGTAAATTTTTTAACGTTTCCCTATATTAAATTACGTAAACAGACTCTGTTTTGAGTCTTGTTTCACAATTTTACATTATTACTGTTACTGCACAAACTAGGCTTCGGATTATAAGTCCATTTTCAAGTATATTACTGAGTCCCAAAGGTCATAATGCACAGATAAACATAATGGTATGGCAAAAATAATCATCTCAACTTCTTAAGGTATCGGTCCATAGCTTAATGTACACTTACGTCAAAGCCCATTTTTTAACAAATAACATACTTTATTACAAATTCAGCAATTACACTACGATGGCCAGATTAAATTTATGCGTCAGCGTAGAACTTTTTAACTATTATGGACGGGGGCCCCACGTTTTATTTCTATCCTGGGATTGTGATATCATCTTTTAGATGACGTAATTGTACATTAAGCTATGGATCGATACCTTAAGAAATTGAGATGATTCTCTTTGCCTTGTCATCATGTTTATCTGTGCATTATAATCTTTAGGAGTGAGTTATGTACTTGAAAATGGGCTTATAAACCGAAACCTAGGTTGTGTAATAACAGTAATAATAAAATTGTGAAACAAAGCCAAAAACAGTGTTTGTTTACTTAATTTTCAATGTTTCCCCAAGAACCCACAATTGATTCAATTAAAACTATATTAAATTTACTCCAAATTATATATCACATATATTAGAGGATAACGATATAAATTGTTCAGGCAGAACATTATGACCATCTTCCTACTTTCGATATAATCCTGTCTAGGTGGTAGAAGCGTCATCTGGCAGGAATTGACTGCTAGTTATGAGCACATAAGGTGCAAAGTATATCAGGGAACGTGCGCGATCTGTCTGAGTATGACCGAATACAGATTGTGATGGCCTGGATGCTCGACACGAGCGTTTCGGAAAGTGCCCGACTTGTCGGGTGTTCGAGGAGTGCTGTTCTGATTGTGTTTACCACATGGCATAACCAAAGTGAAACCACATCCTGTCATCGTGGGATTGGGTGGCAACCTCTCATTACACATGTTGGACGTCGCAGGTTATGCTGGCTCGTTCAACAGGACAGGCAGCGAGCTGTTGTGGAACTAACATCAGACTTTAATGCTGGGAAGAGTACAAGTGTGTCTAAGGACACAGTGCACCGAACGTCCCCAACAATGGAGCTCTGCAAATCGACGAATTCTGCTTGTGCCACTGTTAGCCCCACGGCATCGTCAGCTGTGACTGAAAAGGGGGAAGTGCCCACTCTCACTGGTCGCAGGCGTAGTGGCAGAGCGTTGCACAGGCTGATGAATCCCGACATCCTCTCCATCACGTCGACGGGAGGGAACGAATCCGTCGTCTTCCAGGGGAACAGCTCCTTTACACCTGTGCTGTGGGATGGAGACAAGCAGACGGCGACTCCACTATGCTCTGAGAAACATTTACTTGGGCATCCATGAGACCAGTGGAGCTCGTGCACGGCACCATGACGGCCAAGAAGTGTCGTATGCCGGTTGTTTGGTTGATTTAGGGGAGGGTACTAAAGAGAGAGGTCACCAGTCCCACAAGATTTGGGAAGAGTGGGGAAAGAAGTCGGCCACGGCCTTTCAAAGAAACCATCCCGGCATTTGCTGAAGTTATTTAGGGAAATCACAGAAAACCTAAACCAGTATGGCTGGACCAGGTTTGAACAGTCGTCGTCCCAAATTCCAGTCCAGTGTGCTAACCACTGCCCCACCTTGCTCGGTATCGCATACTGGTTGCAAAACATGTACCCCCCCTTAATGACGATCATGTTCGCCGATGGTAGTGGCATTTTTCAAGAAGATAATGTACCATGTCACAAGGCCAGGAGCGTGGTGCAGGGGTTCGAGTAAGACGATGGAGAGTTCCAGTTCGTATGGGGGTCGACCAACTCGAGAGATCTGAACCCGATCGATCCGGGATGTGACCGAACGTGGCGTCATAGCTCATCGGACTCCTCAATTTATGGGACTTAGATGACTTATATACGCTGATGTAATGCCAGCCCGGGCCAGCGACCTACGAATGCCTCACTGCTTTAATGCCACGAGGCATCGCCACTGTTATCCGTGCCAAGCGTCAACCTACCGGCTGTTGGGTAGGCGGTCATAATGTTCTGGCTGATCAGTGTAAAAACAAATGCTGTTTCGAATGAAACATAGTGTCAAAATTTCAAAGTGCATGGTCAAAAACGTTCTGAGATTTTCAGGTAGGAACATCCATATTTTCTATGTGAATAAAAACTTATATATTCGCTTCTCAAAAATCTCCTTACTCCGAAGATTCGTCATGGGTTGCTGTAAAATTCTGACATAACGTTGCATTCGAACACTCAAGTGTTTTATACACTAGTTGGAGCGCCATGTGTTATATATGTAATGTGTATGTAGTAAAAGGGGAAATGTTATAAAAATGTAAATGGTGATATCTTTTCCCTCATATTTGATTCCATGCAAATGATTGTGCTCCACAGCCATGATGTAATCGAGAAACATCCTGAAATGTTGAATTGTTCAGAGTCTTAATCTCAAAAAGCGCTTGCCAATTGCTTTGCAGTTTTGACAGAACGTTTAATTCTAATATGAGCAGGTTTTGAGGCACCTAGTTGTTTAATACATAATTTATAGTATGCATCTATGTAACTTCTTGAGATTTTTTTAACAACTATTCCCTTTTATTAAATTCATATCAGTTTGTGTTTAAAAATAGGTTAATGAAAACTTGTGTATATTCCAGTGGAATGTTGTGTCAACATTTCAAAGAAACTGGTCAAAAACTTTCTTAGATATATACTTAAAGAAATCTACATTTATACACACAAAAATGTAAATGTTAGTTTTTTCAAAATTGTCTATCTCCAAAAGTTCTTGATCGATTGCTTTGAACTTTGCATATAATACAGCTGTATTTTTAGGTATCTATTGCTTTAACACACACACACACACACACACACACACACACACACACACACACACACACACACACACATAATATTCACATTTTCATGTGCATAGATGCAGATGTTCCTAAGCACCACTCTGCGAAAGTTTTTGACCAATTGCTTGGAAATTTTGCCACAACTTTCCATCGGTATAAGCAGATGTTTTTGTTTACCTATTTTTAACATGCAGTGTTTGTAGTGATTTCGTATTATTAAATTTGCAAAACATTATATTGAGATAAATAAAAACAAAAATTTATTTGAATGTAACACCTTGACAAAATTTCGAAGTGTTTGGTCATAAACTTTCACATATTTTCAATGATGACCATCTACATTTTTTACATAAGTACAAATGCAGATGTTTATTTCTTCAAAATCTCCAACCTCTGAATGTTACTCGTAGATTGCTTTGAAGTTTTGACACAACATTGCATTGGAAAACTCACATATTTTTGTCTACTTATTGGAAGAGCCTGTTTAGATGTAATTTATGTTTAAAATCTACAAAACTGATGGTTTTGTCGCCGTTCACTTTATTGATTTCTAATGTTCAAATTATATAGAGAGTTATTTAGATCGAATTGATTTGATCTGAAAGCAGCATATTACTTTATTTTTATTAAACATTTTCCAGTACGCTCGCGGAAACACGGAAGGGAGGTGGACTGGCAGGATGAGCAAACGTGATGTGGGCTGAAGGTGAAACGCTCCCTTCGGAGAGAATTCCCTTGCCGAAGTTCGAGGTGTCTCTTTGAGATATGGGCTCACTGCGGACACAATCAAATGCTTCGCTAAGGCGTCATGAGCCTGTTTTGCAACGACTACGATCGCCTATTCTGGAGACCAAGAATTGTTGGTAGGGGCGTAGTACATCCGTCTAAGTTCTGACTGCAGGGGCGAATTGGAATTGATTTACCGGAATCAACGGCTTCTTGGCATTTTAAGTTAAGTAATTTCACATGTGTTTCTCGATTTCTAATTTTTCCTTTCTTTGGGTTTAAATTTTTGATACTCAAGTATAGGGGTGCTCTTGAAACACAATTGTTGCTTGAGCTGGTACATAGCAGCTTAGCTGTCCGGTTAATAACTGTTTTACTATTCTAAAAAGCTTGTGACAGCTGTTAACTAAGAAGTCATACGACCTGTCTGCTTGGTAACTATTTTGATGATAAAAAAAATCTGCGCCAGCTGTTAGAATAGTTTTCTTAAATTGGTGAATACTAAGAATGCTGTCTGCTTAATCACTGTTTTCCTATTACTTTTAAAATTTTGGTAGCTGTTGAAATCTTCCAATAATTCCATGAAGAAAGCTATATTCAAAGGGATGTGAAGGCTGCAGCAACTGAGTGGGGCTCCAGGGCTTCCATTTAGGTGACCAGATCCTAAGTTCCCATCTGAAATCCACCTCATTAAACAGAATGTTGTTAAACATTTTCAAGTTAAAGTTCAGTACATATACTGCAGTCCGTTTGTGTGAAGATATATAATAAAGAATAGAGGTTATGATAATTCTGACTCTCTTTACATACTTACCTCACCTGGTCATAAAATTGAGTTACTGTGTCACTGCTCCATCATACTTTCCAAGTCCGTACGGGAATAATGTAGCGCTAAGTAAAAATCATTGCATAACAAATGATAGTTTACAGTCTTCATCGGGCATCTGCACACTGGTACAGGTTAATTACCTAATGGCTATTTTCCGTGGGGTACTATAATGTGTAATAAAAGGGGGAAAGTTATAATATGGAATTTTGTTTCATAATTTTCGATCCCATGTATATGGTTGTGCCTCACTACATTCACGTATTCCAAGGTCAGCATCGTCATTTTTATTGAATTTCGCTACAGTGCATTGCACAAAAATGACAGATGACATTAAGAACAATGCTGACTATCTTTCTGTCCTGAAATACCAAATTGTTCAAACTCGATTAATCCCCCACAGTTCTTGCCGATTGTTTTGAAAGTTGCTTTTAGGTACCTAATTCTTTAATATATTACTTGTAACGTATGTATATGTGACCCTTTGAGATACTTATAAAAACGTTTTCTATCTTTGAACGTAATTAAATTTGTGTACTACATATACTTACAAACAGGTAAATAAGAACACGCGCGTATACCAATGACACATTGTTTCAGAATTTCGAAGCAACCGGTTAAAAACTTTCGGCTACTTGCGAATAGTAACACCCACATTTTCCATATAAGTACAAACTAAAATGTTTAATTTTTCAAAATGTCCTATCTTTCAAACTTTTTCGTGGTTTGCTTTGAAATTTTGACACAACGCTGAATTCGAATATTCAAGTGTTTTTATATACCTGCTGGGACGCCATCTGGTATACAGTTAATAGCAGAGAGAAGTTATAAAAATGTACATGCTGGTTTTTTCAAAGTCGTTAATCTCCTACAGTCTTAGACCGAAATTGTGACACAACGTTGCATTCTAATACAGGCGTGTTTTTTGCTACATGAATCTTTAATACATGTATATTTTAAATACATATAATACGTAAGCATATATGTGTTAATATACAAGGGTGAACATTAATAAAACCAACAAGTTGCTGGGACCGATTCGTGATTGGAACTGGAGGAAAAGAGGTCCTATGAACGTGTGCCCGGAACAGGGTCAACAAAGTGCAGAGAATAATTCCTGACTGGATATGGAGAAAAAGAGGTTCTATGAGCATGTATCTGGAAACGTATCGCTGTCACCGTGGATGGCGGAGACGGGTAACAGCACCGCTGACCCCCTACCGTGTGTTACTCTTGTGCAGTAGGCTGTGTGGTTGATGCAGCGTACTGTAAGCAGCAGAATGGTCCGGTATTCATGTCGGGGACAAACCGAGATCAGGTCTGTGTACGCCAAAACAGACTAAAGCAGCAGAGAGGCGGGACAGCTGTACCAAAAGAAGTACCCTGACAGACGACAGCCACAACACGCAACATCTTAAGCCCTTTTCTGGCATTCGTGTGATCGTGGGTGCTTTCAGACAGACGAACGTGCAGGGAATGTACGTAAACCAGATTTGGAGGACCGCATTCTGCAGGATGTTGTAGAATCAGGTCCTCCAAATCTGCTGCCTCCCGACCGTTTCCATGTGCTTGGCCGTACACAGACTTCATCTCGGCTTGTTCTCGACGTGAATACCCGAATATTCTGCTGCTTACTGTACGCTTCGTCAGTCACACAGCTTGCAACACGCAAGGAGCAAACGGCACGTGGTTAGAGGAAGTTTCATACGTCAGTGACATCTACAGTGGGAACGATATATTTCCGGAAAAATGTTCATAGGGCCATTAATCCCCCATTTCTAGTCGGGAATACGTCCCTGCAGTTTGTCAGTTTTATTACTGATCGCCCTGTATACATAAATTTACAGGTGCCGACGGCTAAAACTTTGAACTTTATAACGTCGTAGGGTGACGTTTCCGGACGTAGGTTCCTATGTAAAACTTGATCTACCAACTCCCCTCTACAATAGCTTAGATTCATGGCACGTATTCCATGAGCAAGAAAACCGACCAAATGCGATATTTAACGCCGTACTATATGGTAGCTGCTAAGTCTGCTCGTAACGTAAAAACGACGTCGCATCTCACTGGTGACGTTCCTCTGCACGATACAAATATCTGACACACACCAGATTCCTTATATCACCCAACGCACTTAAGTGGAACGTGGAATTCCATGCTGCGACGTCACCAGCTCCTCCTCCACGTCCGTTTTCATGTTCCGTCAGACGACGGCGTAGAGCCGACTGACCAAAACGCCAGGGAACACGTAACCAGAGCTTCCGCCGAACACCGCAAAGAGAAAGCATCGAAGACTGTGACTACAATCGATACTGGCTACGGAGAGACATCTGCAGCCAGTAGTTCACGAGATGAAGTAAGAAATATATATATATATAAAATAGAAAGTGGCTATTTAATAGGCCAGAACAAGAATCTAGAAATTATGAGATCAGCCCCCAAAAGCCGAAACAGAAGGGCGACACAGGAGGTGTACAACGTTTTCATTTCTCATCTTGCCATGCTTCGATGCTACTGCAAAACAATCTGTGTATATCATTGATGTTTTCTTGCACGGTCCATAGTTTTCTGTCGTATCTTCAGAACAATCATTTTGCACAGACAACAGTGAACCGTTCAGGCTAATTACATGAGTTATTGTGTATAAATGAGTCAGACTGCACTACTGTCTCTCTACGTTTACCCCTTTGAGTGAAAGCGCCCTTTGAGCTAGCATTCATTTTTCAAAATTTTCCTTTGTTTTGCTGTATGTACTACTCACGTTCGTAAGAGCCGAAGCGAAATTTGTTTTGAGCAGTACTCACACGTGTAAGTGTTAATGTTTCGATCACGTAAACCGATACATCTCGCATTTGTCTTTGTTTGACATGTTAATTTCGCCCCCTGGCGTTTCTTTCTGAGTTAACTGGTAGTTAAGTGTGCAACAGTCAGCCGAAAATACTTTGGATTTTTCGTCGTCGGTGGATTCAAGGCCTGCAACATGATTTTTATCTTGCGTTTCTCCCCATATGCTAAAATGATCGTCTAAACGTTTGAAGGTCATATCCTTTCCTCCAGAAGTGCTAGATCTGCAAGGTCAGTGGGAAAACTTCTGTGAAGTTTGGAAGGTAGGAGACGAGATACTGGTGGCACTAAACCTGTGAGGACTGGTCGTGAGTCGTGTCCGGGTAGCTCAGTCGGTAGAGCACTTTTCGAGACAGGCAATGGTCTCGAGTTCGAGTCTCGGGCCGGCGCATAGTTTCAATCTGCTAGGAAGTTTCAGTTTGATATGCAACATTTCGCAAAGCGCGTTAAAATACTAATACCAAAGGGAACTGAGCAGTCTGTATAGAGAGAATCATTGGCTGCACGGACGTACAGTATCAACGAAATGAAGGAGATTTATAAAGGAGAAATTAACTTTGATAAAAATATGAAAAGGTTGGTAAACGAAAACAGACTGTCTTGCGGAAAAACGTCATACGCAAGTATTACCAATTTAACTTTGAGAAGGCTGGTAAAAGGAAACAGACGCTCCTGCGAAAAAAAGTCATACACATGTATTACCAATTTAAGATAGTTCATAATACCTCGCAAGGTAGTGGTTGCAGGGACAATGATTGTAGCACTGGCAAACAGAGGAGTGTATGCTACATAGTTAAAGGTGTTTACAGTTTCTGTAAGACACGTACGGTAAATATTGGAAGACTTTACGTAATGTATGTAAGTTATATGAAAAGGTAAGACATGACGCCGGGGTTGCTCCAAGTATGACCTTGTTTTAGCAGTTATTTCTTACAGCACTATCATTTCGTCAGAATAACTCATATGAATAATGCTATCGAAACTAAATGTAAAATAAGGTAAAATTCTGTTGCATCTTCACTGTGACCATTCCTTCCTTTCTCAAGTACTTAGTAGTTAGACAAAACATATATGCCTGTACTTTCCTCATAACATAATCTTGATCGTTTTGTGCTTCCACAGCCGAATAACGTAAATATTAATAAAAACCACCATATCTGCATTGAAAGTGGAATTAGACATTTTTCAGTCATGACGCCAGCACATTTCTGCGGCTTTGTGAGAATGAGTTACGAACGCTGTTGAGTTATATATATAATATACTTTATGAATTTTTTAATAGGTGTTAGTCTCATCTTTGTCACGTTGAAGCACAGGTCACCTAAAGGTGTTCGTTTGGAACGGAGCCAATTATGGTGCAGTTAACGCACCTGGAAACCAGCTTTTGTGGTTTCTGCTCGTATTTATAAAGACTTCCCTCGTAGACTATGAACTTACCTGGACGTAAGAATGAAACATCTTTCTGGACGTAAGAATGAAACATCGTTGAACAAACACAACAATACCACGAAATAGTCTGAAAATCAGTTTCAAATGCTGAAATGATATTCATCGTTCTCCCAACATGCACACATATACAGCACGTGTGTGAAAATGTACTAGTCGTTGTGGTAGGTGAGACATGCCGCTGAAAGTAATAAACGTCGACGTACTTAAAATGCGATCAGAGACCTTGCAGATCCAGCGCCGGCCTTATAAACAGCACCCACTAAATCCTGTCCTCAGCAGTTTCGATCCAGTTAACTGTGAAATCCAGTTGTTTCTGCACTGAACCATAGTCCATCTTCCGGTATTGTGATCTTCCCACGGGCTATTTGCACGTGGCCTTCCTCGAACACTTCTTTCGGAATAGCATCGTCTCTCACCTTTGTGACATATCCAGCCCACTGCACACGCTTCACCTTTGTTTTCTTGGTGTAGTATTATGCTGATTCATGACAGCGTATTTTTCGTGATTTTTCAGTCTCATTCCCTGTTTTCTTCCTTCGCTGGCCCAGAAATATTTCTGGTGATCTTCCCCTCAAATGTCAAAGGCCTTGCCGCAGTGGACACACCGGTTCCCATCAGATCTTCCGAAGTTAAGCGCTCTCGGGTGTGGCTGGCACTTGTGTGGGTGACCATCTGGCCCTCCATGCGCTGTTGCCATTATTCGGGGTGCACTCAGCCTCGTGATGCCAATTGAGGAGCTACTCGACCGAATAGTAGCGGCTCCGGTCACAGAAAACCGTCATAACGAAAGGGAGAGCGGTGTGCTGACCAAACGTCCTTTCTATCCGCATCCTTATTGAGGATGACACGGCTGTCGGATGGTCCCGATGGGCCACTTGTGGAGTGCTTCACTCAAATACCATCAGGTTTTCTTTACCGCCGTTGGCGGCGCTAATTGCCTCTAAGCCGTATATCAGCAGAGGGGGAATAATTCTGTAAAATGCATTCATTTTAACTTGCGGTGAGATTAGGTTTAAACTCATGAATAATTTAGGCTGTTATGTGATCTTGAATTACTAACGATTCCTTTGTATACTGCAGATCACAGCCCTGCTTGCAAAGAGATGTCTGACTATTCTTTTTGTCACTGGGGTTAAGGAACGCCAGTGTCTTTGTATTCACTGTCCTCGTAGCTACATGTCTACACAGCGCGTTAGTCCTCTGGGAAACGCACGGTTCATGAGAAACGCTGTAATGACCGCAACAAATATTTCTTTAGAATGGAAACGAGGTAGTAATCACACTCAGAGATCCATCATTAAGCTAACCAATTTGAATTCACGCATTTAGTTCGTACAGGGGTAGTCGTCCAGCTTCAGCTTCCGCAGCTATGATAGGTATTGACATCCTAGCGCAACATGACCTGGTAGATAGGGTCGGAAGTTCCATGCGCCTTTTCGCGGATGATGCTGTAGCATACAGAGAAGTTCGAGCTTTAGAAAATTGCAGCGAAATGCAGGAAGATCTGCAGCGGATAGGCACTTGGTGCAGGGAATGGCAATTGACCCTTAACATAGACAAATGTAATGTATTGCGAATACATAGAAAGAAGGATCCTTTATTGTATGATTATATGATAGCGGAACAAAGAGTGGTAGCAGTTACTTCTGTATAATATCTGAGAGTATGCGTACGGAACTATTTGAAATGCTGAAGCTGTATAACGTCAATCAAGATATCTTCTTTGGCCGTACAGATTATCCTGACACAGGTATAACGTTTCCGCCGGTACTGAACAAGAGTTATTTCGCGGGACAGCAGTTTAACAATGGACGGAGGCATTTTATTTTGGTTCTGTGGAGGCTTGCTGCAGTATTTTGGCGCGGGTTTTAATTTCATCAGGACGGCACGTATGCGGAATACTAAGTAACTTTACGTTTTCGAGGCGACAATTAAAACTCTATGACTATGTCTCTCACTTATATCTGATTCATCCATCTCATACAGCAAACACCGCTATTTATTCCAAGAATAACAGCTCAACACGGCGTTTTCACAGCCCGCAGTCCGAGCTGTAGGGAAGCAGCCTACTCACGGCACATGAACATCATGTGCTTCCCATTGTGTACCAGCCTAGTCCGCTGTAACTAGCTATGACGTCAAGAATGTTGCCCAATACCTTAAAAATAAAATAAATAATCTGAAACGTTAATAGCATGTCAGGAGTGATGCTTTAATAATAATGTGTTATGTTTCAGTTTAGTAACTTTGAACAGTTTTAGAAATTTAAATTTTTATGTAAAAATTATCGGCGCAACATAAAGGAGCTAGAAACTTCAAAATTTGTATTCAGATTCCTTTTTCATTGTAATTTAATGGAACCAGCATGTTAGAGTTCACAAAGTGATATTTTGGTTGAAATTCATAATTTTCTGTTTTTGGGTCCTAAAAGTTCCGAAGCAAGATAGATTAAGTAAGTGATTAGATAAAGCTAGGATGTTTAGATTTAAGTAGAATGGAGATACGCTATAATAACAAAGATGTGAGAAGTTTCAAAAAGGTAGCTATAAAACTATAGCTGTATCCTCTCTCCAAAGGTCAAGTTCAGAGCTCATCTATTGCGTACAGTACAACTAAAATAATTCTCTCGCCAAAAGTATTTAACATAGCCACATTAGAATTCTATTATAGATACTTACCTAGGTGCTGAGTGTTCAATTAAATCGAGAGCTTCATTAGCCTACAGCCAATGAAGCAGTTAATTATCTAGTAAATTGATGTGGTGTTTTGCTAGCCCAGCGGCTAGTCAGTAAGGCAAATGTTGTCGTCTGCTCCTTCGGCGGTCCTCACAGTGGCTATATAAATAAGAGCGTGCGACCTAGAGCAAGTCCCCAGTTCTGTTCTAGATTCGTATCAGCGCGCACTCCGTTTCGGAAGCCGCGGCGCGTTTGTGCAGTTGCAAGGTGTAGCCTTGGATACCGTATTACGTAACTCAATATGCACTTAACAGCGATTTCACATTGGGGTAAACTGTTAATTATGGAACGACTCCAGTGATTTGTTCTCAGTTTGTGTATGTCGTATTTTCACGTGTCGCTGCAGGACAGACTTTCTACGATTACTAGCGTGGCGTTTGATGAGTATTAACATCAAATTTCGGCGAGTACTCACTTTGAACATTTACATCGATAACAGTTTCGTTATCTAAGGATAATAGGATCTGCGCAATAGACTCTGAACAGCTCTGATAGTACAATAGCTGATATGGGTAATCATTTGTCTAGAATTTTACACTTTATCGTTTTCAGAATATAGTGAAAATTGTTACAGTAAACTGCATTTTATATGAATCCCAGACATCATCCTAAATCCTCAGAGTAATGAACTTCAATAATCAATAACTTTTATTGTCCATCAGAGTGGGCACAATTAACTGTAATTGCATGCATCACGTTTTTGCTAATCACTTTCTGGTTGCCAACATTGTAGTTAGAGAGCCTGTGTTGAGAACGGCAACAAATAATAATAACGTTTTTATTTTCCACCCGCCGCCCCACACAGCTTCTGGCTGAATCAGAAAAACACAGTTACTTCCACCACAAGGCAGAAGTAGTAGAGGTAGTAGTAGTAGTAGTAGTAGCATGTGCGCCCAGTGTAGCTTTCACGTGGGAGCGCTGCCCGCGTCTGTAAATCGCAGCCTGCGAGACGCAGGTGCTTCCCACATCCAGCACTTCCCCAACAACAGCCGCCACAAGGCACCATCCTGCCCGGGTAGGAATATAAAACGGGCGATATTTCTTCTCTCCAATCAAATTTTCATGCCTCCATTAAGGATAGGCCGTACGTTCTTTGCTAGATTCTCAGGAACGTCTTCTCGACTCGTCTGAAATCGTTAAAATGAAGGCAAGTGATAATGGAGATTGTGGAAGCAAATGACGTGTTAAGCATTACAGTGTGCGATTAGCACATGAGCCATCCTCATGAAAATGTCATTACCGATAACTACTATTATTACGTGAGAACACTCTAACAGGCTGCACAATTTGAAACAATAAAACTGTAACCCCAATACGGATTTGAATTTGACTTTGACTTGGCTGCTCGCTACCAGTTTTTAGAACTAGTATTAATTCGGTCCTGATGGTAAAGACGGGCACGTTGGTGCCCCTTCATATTGACTAATAAGTAAAAAGTATGAATACATTGTCACTCATCGTCTGTAAGAAACCTTCTTGTTTTTAAGAAGGAATTGTAAATACACTCCAAGACAAAATAAACGACGCACAACGAAGGAATCGCTCACAAATTCGACGCTCACAGGTATCGACGGAAAAAGCTAAACGGTAAACTATGATGGCCGATCACCGAATGTCTGACGCTGGAAGGAAGATTGGTTTTAATGTCCCGTCGACATCGAGGTCATTAGGCACGGAGCAAAAGCTCGGAATGTGTCAAGGATGGGGAAAGAAATCGGCCTTGCACTTTTAAAGGAACCATCCCGGTATTTGCCTGGAGTGATTTAGGGAAATCACGAGAAACCTATATCGGGAAGGCCGGACTCGAGTTTGAACCCGGATGCGAGTCCACTGAGCTAACTGCTGCGTCTCCTCGATCGGTTTGTGCGACGCTGCATATCAATTTCACCGCACAGATGGCAAGGGTAGTGAACAGGGATAAGCCGGTACTAGCACATAAAGTCTTTGCGAATTTTGTTGGTTGCACTCAGTTGGACAGTAACTATGCCTCGCAGACTGGCGTACGATCCAGTCCCGGATCTATAGAGGGGCAAATGTGGTATCTGTCCCGGGCGGCAATTTCTGGAGGAAAAATACCTTGTATCACAAAGCGTCTAGCATCCAGCGCACGTTGGTCTATCGGTTAATCATATGAGTTTAAAACGCAACCCTGTTGTTTTTAAACATTTTTGAACACATTCTCTATTAATTTCTGAACGCATCATAGGTTGATTTTTGAATTAGTGCTTAGTCTCTCTCTCTCGCATCAAGATATAAAAGACTTTCCCCCAGACAAAAGGGACGGGGCTATTCGATCTGAGCCGAATAAACCTGAACGGGTGAATACCAATCGTTTTTTGTTTACGTGTTTGACTGAGTGTGGAAATGAAAATTGTCGTTTTAATTACTAGCGAAATCCATAGATTCAGACCAGCAGAGTAGGAATAAACGACAAAGATGAATAGCTGGTAAGAAAGATTACACATTATATTCTCGGTGTAGCCAAGAAAATGAAATTTTGGCAGAACATTTTTGTCAGATAACTACACTGTTAAGGACCAGTTGTACAGACCCAAGTTAGGAGCCACTTCTATTTTCGCAATAGCGTGTGAAACGCGTTGTGCCAAAGAGGTAACAATGTCTAAGCGGAGAAGATACACCGAGTAACTAAACCGGTGATTCAGGCAGGGTTAGTGAAGTTAAATGGAGAATAAGTGTTGACAATGGCTGGAGTAGTTACAGAATTAGTTATAAAGGAGATGGTTTGTTACGACAAGGAAGGAGAAGAAACGGGGACATAACACAAATTATATGGAAGAATATGACGATTCTAAATGTTTATAAAAATTTCGTACTGCTACTACTTTTCGATCTCATGTTTGAAAAACTGGAGCACATGAAAGAAATGTGAAACTGTTTCCTAACATAAAACGCTTTGCTTGTAATAGGTATAATAGGCATTTGATATTGGTACTCTGTGAATTATATCCCTTCGCGTTATTTATGTGAATGAGGTAGATAAAAACGACCATTTGTGCCTAAACAGCATCGTTATTTGGCGTGTGCTTCATTTGCTCCAATATTAGAAAGGCCTATTTCGTTTTATCTAGTAGACAGTCACAAAATAGACGTATTCAAAGTGAGAAACTTCACCACTCTAGTGTACTGTTCGTATTAATAGCTTTTTTTAAAGTATTAGTCAACGACATTTTGATTTTTCATGTAGTAAAACGCCTGAGGAACGCACGCCTTGTAAGGCTGTCGCAAAATTAGAGAGACGAAAAAGCTGAGGTCTAAGTATTGAGGAAATGTGTACTTTCTTGCTTGTCAAAAAAGAGAAAGTTATTAGCTAACAGGCAATAAAAAGTGCAGATTTTCAGTGGAGTTCTTATTCTCCCGGTCACAAATAATCCCACCTAGTATTAATTGTGAGATTTTTTTAAGTGGGCTAGGATGTCAATCTAGCCGACTGGGAATAGGGCAGTCACCACAGGAAATGTTAATTTTCACTGTCGTGTATGTAGGTTTGCGGCTTCCATTACAAAAGATACACGTTTGATCTAAACAGAGCGAAATACGGTGACGTGTGACAGAAGAATGCTAAGTGAAGAGGAGAGGTGTGGCACTGTACTTTGGCGCACTTAGGGCCAAGTAACATGTCTTACATTTCCTCGAACATACCTGTTTTACATATCAAACTCTTCAGAAATATGTGCGCTACAAAATGAACATATTTTTGAAAAATCGATTTTTTTTTAAGTTTTAACGTCCTATCGCAAACGCATGAATGCGAGGGGGAGGGGAGAGGCGACACTACGGAGTTTTTACCCCCGTTTCTAAGTGTCGCAGATCAGAGGCTGGCACAAGCAACAGATGCAGATGTATACCTTTAAAAAAAAAGACCTGTAGTTGGGCTCAAAGAATCCGTCTGGAGTAATTGGTGAATCACTCAACATTTAAAAAGGAGCCGTGCCATTTGTTCGGAAATGCCGGCATGGGTGAACCGTAACCGAACACAGCGTCAAAATCGAAACTGTCGACGTAGAGAACAACCGAGCAGTCGTGAGAGAGTCAGGCAGAGTTCCGAATTTATGATTGCCATCAATCCGACGTGTAACTATTGCTTCAGTGACCACGAGTACCCCTAATAGGAGGTTCAGAAAAAAGGGAGTTGAGCTCGTGGCGCCCCTCGTGCCGCCTTCCATTGACCTGTGTACACCAACAGGCCTGTCTGCAGGGCTGTCGGGAAAATTCGGCCTGGAATCGCATTGATTGGAACAGAGAGATGAGTCCAGCTTCGAAATGATCACCTAACCTATGACCAGAGGACGTGTCTGCAGACGCCACGGACATTACTGGTAAACCAATGTCGTTGTCGCCCGACATAAGGCTCGATAATCAGGAATGACAGACTGGGACGTCACAGAAGGACACCTTTGGTTTTACCCGCGGCAACCTTTGCATAGAACGGTACATAGACGATATTCTATTCCCCGTTTCGTTGCTGTTCACGGAAAGTCGTCCTGGGCTTACATTTCACCAAGACAATGCCCATTAGATACAGGCTCCCAGGTAGATGATATTTTCCTAGACTTCCGGAAGGTGTTCGATACAGTTACGCACTGTCGCCTGATAAACAAAGTAAGAGCCTATGGAATATCAGACCAATTGTGTGGCTGGATTGAAGAGTTTTTAGCAAACAGAAAACAGCATGTTGTTATCAATGGAGAGGCGCCTACAGACGTTAAAGTAACCTCTGGCGTGCCACAGGGGAGTGTTATGGGACCATTGCTTTTCACAATTTATATAAATGACCTAGTAGATAGTGTCGGAAGTTCCATGCGGCTTTTCGCGGATGATGCGGTAGTATACAGAGAAGTTGCAGCATTAGAAAACTGTAGCGAAATGCAGGAAGATCTGCAGCGGATAGGCACTTGGTGTAGGGAGTGGCAACTGACCCTTAACATAGACAAATGTAATGTATTGCGAATACATAGAAAGAAGGACCCTTTATTGTATGATTACATGATAGCGGAACAAACACTGGTAGCAGTTACTTCTGTTATATATCTGGGAGTATACGTGCGGAAAGATTTGAAGTGGAATGATCATATAAAATTAATTGTTGGTAAGACGGGTACTAGGTTGAGATTCATTGGGAGAGTCCTTAGCAAATGTAGTCCGTCAACAAAGGAGGTGGCTTATAAAACACTCTTTCGGCCTGTACTTGAGTATTGCTCATCAGTGTGGGATCCGTACCAAATCGGGTTGACGGAGGAGATAGAGACGATCCAAAGAAGAGCTGCGCGTTTCGTCACAGGGTTATTTGGTAACCGTGACAGCGTTACGGAAATGTTTAGCAAACTCAAGTGGCAGACTCTGCAAGAGAGGAGCTCTGCATCGCGGTGTAGCTTGCTGTCCAGGTTTCGAGAGGGTGCGTTTCTGGATGAGGTATCGAATATATTGCTTCCTCCTACTTATACCTGCCGAGGAGATCACGAATGTAAAATTAAAGAGATTCGAGCGCTCACGGAGGCTTTCAGACAGTCGTTCTTCCCGCGAACCATACGCGACTGGAACAGAAAAGGGAGGTAATGACAGTGGCACGTAAAGTGCCCTCCGCCACACGCCGTTGGGTGGCTTGCGGAGTATGAATGTAGATGAATGTAGATGTAGATATGCACACTGCTAGGGTTTTTACTGCTTATCTTCGTGATTGCCAACCCTACCTTGGTCGGCAAGGTTGTCAGATCCGTCTTTAATTGAGAGCGTTTGGACCATTATTGGCAGCTTAACCTCTTCCAAAATAGCTCAGTACTTTGACGATGTAAGGCACCAATTGGACAGAATTCGACATGTTATATTCCCTCTTTCCCCCTCCTTAAATCCCCATTCCCCAAAACACGCTAAACTAGTAAACATCTACTTTACACACCAAGATATTATGTACATCTGCACAAATCTTCGTTACTATTGCCAATCCTTCTCATGTTTGTCATTATTATTTGATTTTTTTACTGTTATTATTATTGCTTATTATTGCTTTTATCATAATCTGTATGTATAGCACCTGCTGTAAAAATACTGCCAGCATTTAATTTATTAAGTCTTAGTCATGTTTATCATTACATTTTATTATGGCTTTTATCATAATCTGTATGTATAGCACCTGTTGTGAAAATACTGCCGCATTTACTTAATTAGGTCTTAGTCACTACTCTTTATTCATATTGTCACTAGAGTAAGCTAACATTCTCATTTAAACTATTGTCATGGTGTAACTCTGATGTGTGAAATGCTGCATGTGTGGAACACTGGTCCGATGTAAGAGAGGGCCTGATGGCCCTAATCTGATTCGGGTTAAGAAAAAAAATATATATCTCAGAAAAATATCCAACAGTTCGGTCAATAAATATCAAGCCGAATCTCTGCTTGCATAAGGGCCAAGTATGTGCCAACGCGTTATTGATTTCCTCAATTCGTGAATCCTTTTTACTTGAATAAATCACCCAGTGTTTCTGAAAATGTAATCATTTGTTTGTATGTACATGACATGCATCGATCATTGATATTCGTCTCATTCGAATAATTCCTTCGTGGTGCATAGTTCTTCTCTTTTTTTTAGGCAGCAGAATTGGCCAGCGTATCACAACCACAGTCATAGTGAAGAGAGTGAAGAGAAATGAAATTATGTAACCTGAAGCACAACTCCAAAAGTTGAACTTCTAGACAAACATGATAATGTATCAATAAGCCATGCCATGAAACCTTCACGGGTTATCAGCCGAGTGGCGTCGTCTTCTAGTCGCAACGTTTCAATGGATTGCGTATCCGTCATCTTCAGTTGAAGATCTTCGCTGTCCATTGAAACGTTGCCACTAAAAGGCGACGCCACTCGGCTGATAACCCGTGAAGATTTCATAGCTTAAATACGCCGTGAAAACCTGCAATCGGATATAAATAAGCCGTTAGCAATGAGTCATCAGACGCAAATAGAACTAGCTGTATTCCTCTGAAGAAGAAATATTGAACACATATTATATGGGATATACTGTTTGAGTTAATCTGCACAAGGACATTCTAAAATGTTTCGATGTTTACATACAGGGTATCAACATTCATGTTCTGTTCGATGTGCGACAGACAGTAGGGCTTGTATTCTGTTGCAGATTAGTCCTACATTCTATTCAATTTTCAGATGGTGTGCGGGAAATAAAGGCCCGGATTAGCTTACTTTTACCATCGTCGTCGTGAACAAGCGGTCTGAGCTGAGGGACAAAACTGTTTTTCCACCTCTTTGGCCATGAGCTCTCAGTATTCATCGAGAAGATTCCTCCGTGGTGACTGACATCTTGCTTATAGGCTTACTCACTGGAATTCAGCTAATTTTTTTTTGTGGTGTTTCCGTGCTGGCGTAACAAACCTGTGACCAAAGTAGACTATCTTATGTGGTAAAGGAGGCAGACCACTCGACAAAACTCAAGAATATGATTAAAGTGTGGTTTTAAGGTAGCTCTTTCGATCGTGAATATTGCTCTTGCTGTACATTTCAATAACACGGCAGAAATTACCGAGAAGAAGCAGTCATAAACAGTAGTCTGCTAATGTTTCGAGGCAACCATTACGGTGACGCCGACTTCAAAGCTACGTACAGAATATGTCTGTAGCGCCGTCTTCCCTTATTGTACCTCCTTGAATAATAGAAATTATGACCCATGATAGGAAGTCCATAACGCAAATTATAATCTCTGATCTATCAGTTGTAACGAACATGTAAGCAATGTCTATAATCAATAATAAAATTTGCATTGGTCGAAATTAATTAATAACACGTCGGCTGCTATCATCAAGGTATAATACGGAGATGCAGCTCTATAGACATAAGTCGTACGTTGCTTTGAAGCCGGCGCCAACATGTTAGTAGCCCCAAATCATTAGCAGGCGACTGCTTACAACTGTTTTCTTTTCTTAATTAAGTTTCCATGTGTACGCAAAGTTTGTTTTAATAGTAACATAGTGTCAGGAAGGCATTGTCAGAAGTCTTTCTGTTCTTAAAGGGTTGTTTGATCGAGTTGTACGTCGCATTTGGTCTCGCTAACGTAACTCTCTTTTGTTACACGTTTCGAATGACAAATAAGTATCTGATGTCAAAAACATTCTTCCTAATCCCACATTTTCCTTGTTACGGAATGAAGAACTTATGTTCCGTCTCTGACCTCTTCCCGAAAATGATGAGAATATTTTGCTGTATCTGGACGATTTGGAATATTATCTCCTCATATAGTTGAACCAAAGTGCTCTTCTAGTTCTGTCGATAGGAAATCTAAAGACAAATTATAGAAATAAATCTACTAAATAGAAGGGCCATACCGTTTACGTCAATATGCAGCAGGATTTTGTTGTTGTTGTTGTGGTCTTCAGTCCTGAAACTGGTTTGCTGCAGCTCTCCATGCTACTCTATCCTGTGCAAGCTTCTTCATCTCCCAGTACCTAATGCAACCTACGTCCTTCTGAATCTGCTTAGTGTAGTCATCTCTTGGTCTCCCTCTACGATTTTTACCCTCCACGCTGCCCTCCAATACTAAATTGGTGATCCCCTGATGCATCAGAACATGTCCTACCAACCGATCCCTTCTTCTGGTCAAGTTGTGACACAAACTTCTCTTCTCCCCAATCCGATTCAATACTTCCTCATTAGTTATGTGATCTACCCATCTAATCTTCAGCATTCTTCTGTAGCACCACATTTCGAAAGCTTCTGTTCTCTTGTTGTCCAAACTATTTATCGTCCATGTTTCACTTCCATACATGGCTAAACTCCATACAAATACTTTCAGAAATGTCTTCCTGACACTTAAATCAATACTCGATGTTAACAAATTTCTCTTCTTCAGAAACGCTTTCCTTGCCATTGCCAGTCTACATTTTATGTCCTCTCTACTTCGACCATCATCAGTTATTTTGCTCCCCAAATAGCAAAACTCCTTTACTACTTTAAGTGTCTCACTTCCTAATCTAATTCCCTCATCATCACCCGACTTAATTCGACTACATTCCATTATCCTCGTTTTACTTTTGTTGATGGTCATCTTATATCCTCCTTTCAAGACACTATACATTCTATTCAACTGCTCTTCCAAGTCCTTTGCTGTCTCTGACAGAATTACGATGTCATCGCCGAACCACATAGTTTTTATTTCTTCTCCATGGATTTTAATACCTACTCCGAATTTTCTTTTGTTTCCTTTACTGCTTGCTCAATATACAGATTGAATAACATCGGGGATAGACTACAGCCCTGTCTCATTCCCTTCCCCACCACTGCTTCCCTTTCATGTCCCTCGAATCTTATAACTGCCATCTGGTTTCTGTACAAATTGTAAATAGCCTTTCGCTCCCTGTATTTTAGCCCTGCCACCTTCAGAATTTGAAAGAGAGTATTCCAGTCAACATTGTCAAAAGCTTTCTCTAAGTCTACAAATGCTACAAACGTAGGTTTGCCCTTCCTTAATCTAGCTTCTAAGATAAGTCGTAGGGTCAGTATTGCCTCACGTGTTCCAACATTTCTACGGAATCCAAATTGATCTTCCCCGAAGTCGGCTTCTACTAGTTTTTCCATTCGTCTGTAAAGAACTCGCGTTAGTATTTTACAGCTGTGACTTATTAAACTGATAGTTCGGTAATTTTCACATCTGTCAACACCTGCTTTCCTTGGGATTGGAATTATTATATTCTTCTTGAAGTCTGAGGGTATTTCACCTGTCTCATACATCTTGTTCACCAGATGGTAGAGTTTGGTCAGGACTGGCTCTCCCAAGGCCGTCAGTAGTTCCAATGGAATGTTGTCGATACCGGGGGCCTTGTTTCGACTCAGGTCTTTCAGTGCTCTGACAAACTCTTCACGCAGTATCGTATCTCCCATTTCATTTTCATCTACATCCTCTTCCATTTCCATAATATTGTCCTCAAGTACATCGCCCTTGTATAGACCCTCTATATACTCCTTCCACCTTTCTGCTTTCCTTCTTTGGTTATAACTGGGTTTCCATCTAAGCTCCTAATATTCATACAAGTGGTCCTCTTTTCTCCAAAGGTCTCTTTAATTTTCCTGTAGGCAGTATCTATCTTACCTCTAGTGAGATAAGCCTCTACATCCTTACATTTGTCCTCTAGCCATCACTGCTTAGCCATTTTGCACTTCCTGTCGATCTCATTTTTGAGACGTTTGTATTCCTTTTTGTCTGCTTCATTTACTGCATTTTTATATTTTCTCCTTTCATCAATTAAATTCAATATTTCTTCTGTTACCCAAGATTTCTACTAGCCCTCGTCTTTTTACCTACTTGATCCTCTGCTGCCTTCACTACTTCATCCCTCAAAGCTACCCATTCTTCTTCTATTTTATTTCTTTCCCCCATTCCTGTCAATTGCTCCCTTATGCTCTCCTTTAAACTCCGTACAACCTCTGTTTCTTTTAGATTATCCAGGTCATATCTCCTTAAATTCCACCTTTTTGCAGTTTCTTCAGTTTTAATCTACGTGTCATAACCAATAGATTGTGGTCAGAGTCCACATCTGCCCCTGGAAATTTCTTACAATTTAAAACCTGGTTCCTAAATCTCTGTCGTACCATTATATAATCTATCTGAAACCTGTCAGTATCTCCAGGCTTCTTCCATGTATACAGCCTTCTTTTATTATTTTCTTGAACCAAGTGTTACCTACGATTAAGTTGTGCTCTGTGCAAAATTCTACCAGGCGGCTTCCTCTTTCATTTCTTTGCCCCAGTCCATATTCACCTACTACGTTTCCTTCTCTACCTTTTCCTGCTACCGACTTCCAGTCACCTATGACTATTAAATTTTCGTCCCTCCTCACTATCAGAATAATTTCTTGTATTTGGTCATACATTTCTTCAATTTCTTCGTCATCTGCAGAGCTAGTTGGCATATAAACTTGTACTACTGTAGTAGGTGTGGGCTTCGTATCTATCTTGGCCACAATAATGCGTTCACTATGCTGTTTGTAGTAACTTACCCGCATTCCTATTTTCCTATTCATTATTAAACCTACTACTGCATTACCCCTATTTGATTTTGTGTTTATAACCCTGTAGTCATCTGACCACAAGTCTTGTTCCTCTTGCCACCGAACTTCACTAATTCCCACTATATCTAACTTTCACCTATCCATTTCCCTTTTTAAATTTTCTAACCTACCTGCCCGATTAAGGGATCTGACATTCCACGCTCCGATCCGTAGAACTCCAGTTTCCTTTCTCCTGATAACGACATCATCTTGAGTAGTCCCCGCCCGGAGATCCGAATGGGGGACTATTTTACCTCAGGAATATTTTACCCAAGAGGATGCCATCATCATTTAATCATACAGTAAAGCTGCATGCCCTCGGGAAAAATTACGGCTGTAGTTTCCCCTTGCTTTCAGCCGTTCGCAGTACCAGCACAGCAAGGCTGTTTTGGTTATTGTTACAAGGCCAGATCAGTCCATCATCCAGACTGTTGCCCCTGCAACTACTGAAAAGGCTGCCGCCCCTCTTCAGGAACCACACGTTTGTCTGGCCTCTCAACAGATACCCCTCCATTGTGGTTGCACCTACGGTACGGCTATCTACACTCCTGGAAATGGGAAAAAGAACACATTGACACCGGTGTGTCAGACACACCATACTTGCTCCGGACACTGCGAGAGGGCTGTACAAGCAATGATCACACGCACGGCACAGCGGACACACCAGGAACCGCGGTGTTGGCCGTCGAATGGCGCTAGCTGCGCAGCATTTGTGCACCGCCGCCGTCAGTGTCAGCCAGTTTGCCGTGGCATACGGAGCTCCATCGCAGTCCTTAACACTGGTATCATGCCGCGACAGCGTGGACGTGAACCGTATGTGCAGTTGACGGACTTTGAGCGAGGGCGTATAGTGGGCATGCGGGAGGCCGGGTGGACGTACCGCCGAATTGCTCAACACGTGGGGCGTGAGGTCTCCACAGTACATCGATGTTGTCGCCAGTGGTCGGCGGAAGGTGCACGTGCCCGTCGACCTGGGACCGGACCGCAGCGACGCACGGATGCACGCCAAGACCGTAGGATCCTACGCAGTGCCGTAGGGGACCGCACCGCTACTTCCCAGCAAATTAGGGACACTGTTGCTCCTGGGGTATCGGCGAGGAACATTCGCAACCGTCTCCATGAACCTGGGATACGGTCCTGCACACCGTTAGGCCGTCTTCCGCTCACGCCCCAACATCATGCAGCCCGCCTCCAGTGGTGTCGCGACAGGCGTGAATGGAGGGACGAATGGAGACGTGTCGTCTTCAGCGATGATAGTCGCTTCTGCCTTGGTGCCAATGATGGTCGTATGCGTGTTTGGCGCCGTGCAGGTGAGCGCCACAATCAGTGCTGCATACGACCGAGGCACACAGGGCCAACACCCGGCATCATGGTGTGGGGAGCGATCTCCTACACTGGCCGTACACCTCTGGTGATCGTCGAGGGGACACTGAATAGTGCACGGTACATCCAAACCGTCATCGAACCCATCGTTCTACCATTCCTAGACCGGGAAGGGAACTCGCTGTTCCAACAGGACAATCCGCGTCCGCATGTATCCCGTGCCACCCAACGTGCTCTAGAAGGTGTAAGTCAACTACCCTGGCCAGCAAGATCTCCGGATCTGTCCCCCATTGAGCATGTTTGGGACTGGATGAAGCGTCGTCTCACGCGCTCTGCACGTCCAGCACGAACGCTGGTCCAACTGAGGCGCCAGGTGGAATTGGCATGGCAAGCCGTTCCACAGGACTACATCCAGCATCTCTACGATCGTCTCCATGGGAGAATAGCAGCCTGCATTGCTGCGAAAGGTGGATATACACTGTACTAGTGCCGACATTGTGCAGGCTCTGTTGCCTGTGTCTATGTGCCTGTGGTTCTGTCAGTGTGATCATGTGATGTATCTGACCCCAGGAATGTGTCAATAAAGTTTCCCCTTCCTGGGACAATGAATTCACGGTGTTCTTATTTCAATTTCCAGGAGTGTATATCGCTGAGGCACGCAAGCCTCCCCACCAGCGGCAAGGTCCATGGTTCATGGGGGGGAGCAGGATTTTAGAACATACATTTTGTTCGAACATAATGAATTACCTCGAAGAAAACGTTCTATTGACATACAGTCAACACGGGCTTAGAAAACATCGTTCCTGTGAAACACAACTAGCTCTTAATTCACATGAAGTGCTGAGTGCTATTGACACGGGATTTCAGATTGATAGAGTATTTATGGATTTCCACATAAGCGGCTCGTAGTGAAACTGAGTGCTTATGGAATATCGTCTCAGTTATGTGACTGGATCTGTGATTTCCTGTCAGAGAGGTCACAGTTCGTTGTAATTGACGGAAAGTCATCGAGTAAAACAGAAGTGATTTCTGGCGTTCCCCAAGGTAGTGTTAGAGGCAGACAATCTGAGCAACCGTCTTCGGTTGTTTGCAGATGACGCTGTCGTTTATCGACTAATAAAGTCATCAGAAGATAAAAAAAACTGCAAAACGATTTAGAAGAAATATCGGAATGGTGCAAAAAGTGACAGTTGACCTTAAATAACTAAAAGTGTGCTGTCATCCACATGATTGCTAAAAGGAACGCTTTAAACTTCGGTTATACAATAAATCAGTGTAATCTAAAAGCAGTAAATTAAACCAAATACCTAGGTATTACAATTACGAACAATTTAAATTGGAAGGAACGCACAGGAAATGTTGTGGGGAAGGCTAACCAAGGCTGCATTTTATTGGCAGGACCCTTACAAAATATAACACATCTACTAAGGAGATTGCCTACACTACGCTTGTCCGTCCACTTTTAGAATACTGTTGCGCGGTGTGGGATCCTTACCAGATAGGACTGACTGGGTGCATCGAAAAATTTCAAAGAAAATGCAGCACGTTTTGTATTATGGCGAAATATGAGAGCGAGTGTCCAGAAATGATACAGGATTTGGGATGGACATCATTAGAAGAAAGACGTTTTTCTTTCTGACGGAATGTTGTCATGAAATTCCAATCACCAGCTTTCTCCACCAGATGCGAAAATATTTTGCTGACACAGATTTACATAGGGAGGAACGATCAGCAAGATGAAATAAGGGAAATCAGAGCTAATACGGAAAGATATAGGTGTTCATTCTTCCCGCTCGCTGTACGACATTGGAATAATAGAGAATTGTGAAGGTGTTTCGATGAAATCTCTGCCAGGCATTTAAATGTGATTTGCAGAGTATCCATGTAGAAAAGCACTACAGTAAGAGTAACTAGTGCAGCTAAGATTCGTGTATACACAGGGGAATATCAGTTGAACGAGTCGACTTATGAATGAAATGTAACTTTTCACTATAGGCTGTAACGTGAATGGCTAGTAGAACTCTATTGATGGTAGGTTCAATTTTTCATCACGTCTGTTCTGCGAGAGGCTAATATTTTCTTGCTGCAAGCATGACGGATCCCGGCCTCAAGTTTATAATGTCATGACATCTCTCCTTATTATTTCTTCATGGCTGCAAATACATGATTTTTGGAGCATCTGTCTAACAGCGAAGTCAAATAACCGCTGTACGTTTTTATTGCTACAGTATACTGTATACATAAAATGGACGTATCAACACTGACCAATCCGAACCAACTTAATCAATGCGCGACGGGGTTTCGATCCATTGCCATAGTACGTATTTAAATGGTTGTTGCTACTGCGTGGCTGTCGAGGATGGGCGCAAGTTAGGAAGGGAACATCGAGGTTTTCGGAAACTCCTTTGAGATATCTATGGCTCCACCGAATGAAGCTTCCATCTAGTCCCGTATGTGGACCGCATTTATTACCAAAAGATGTAAATACCTGTATGTGTGAAAGTAATAGTAGGCTATAGTTTATTCGGAATAGTGATAAATACTGAGAGAGGAAAATCACTCTCGTATGCAGATTTCCGATGACGTAATTTTGAATCTGATCTAATGTTTGTGTTTGGGCGTCGCTTCATATTATAGCGTTGTTCAACATGATTGAGCAATGAAAAGATTAACTGTGTGGATAAGGGACAGCACCATTATGTAACCATTTCACACTATACTTTTTCCTCTGAAATTAGTGATACGTTTCCGTTATTTCTCCGTGTATTTTTATACATTGTGCTATATTATTGAATGTACGGATTTTTTTCACTATACTACATCCAAACTCCTTCTTTAAATATATTTGTATCACCATTCACTTTCATTATTGAGCAAATTGGAAACTAGGTTAACGTTTTAAGGCACCCAAAGGTTCTTCCATGTTTCACCTGTAAAAAATCTTTCTTTTATCACCCTTTCTCTCCAATAGGTAAATTTTTCTGATTAATTATTTGTGATAATTTTCCAGTCAAATTTTAGCTCATTCTCTATACTGTGAATCTATTCATTTCCATAACTTCTTAGGAATACTTCAGTTTGATGTGATAAAAGTGAATAAACTCATGTCTGTCGGAGAACACAGTGGTTAATACAGCAAAATATGTCTTCCCCAGTACTCAGTAGTGGATGCAGAGTTCATACACTACTGGCCATTAAAATTCCTACACCAAAAGAGATGTAGATGATAAACGTGTATTAATTGGACAAATATATTATACTAGAACTGACATGTGGTTACATTTTCACGCAGTTTCTGTGCTTATATCCTGAGAAATCAGTAGCCAGTACAACCACCTCTGGCCGTAATAACGGCCTGGACATTGAGTCAATCAGAGCTTGGATGGGGTGTACATTTACAGCTGCACATGCAGCTTCAACACGATAATACAGTTCACCAAGAGTAGTGACTGGCGTATTGTGACGAGCCAGTTGCTCGCCCACCATTCACCAGACGTTTTCAATTGCTGAGAGATCTGGAGAATGTGCTTGGCCAGGGCAGCAGTCGAACATTTTCTGTATCCACAATGGCCCGTACAGGACCTGCAGCATGCGGTCGTCCATTATCCTGCTAAAATGTATGATTTCGCAGACACATCTGAAATGTAACGTCCACTGTTCACAGTGTCGTCAGTGCGAACAAGAGGTGACCGATACGTGTAACCAAAGGCACCCCATACCATCACGCCGGGTGATACGCCAGTATGGCGACGACGAATACACGCTTCCAATGTGCGTTCATCGCGATGTCGCCAAATACGGATGCGACCATCATCATGCTGGAAACAGAACCTCGATTTATCCGAAAAAAGATGTTTTGCCATTCGTGCGCCAGGTTCGTCGTTGAGTACACCATCGCAGGTGCTCCTGTCTGTGATGTATCGACAATGGTAACCGCAGCCATGGTCTCCGAGCTGATAGACCATGCTGCTGGAAGCGTCGTCGAACTGTTCGTGCAGATGGCTTTTGTCTTGCAAACGTCCCCATCTGTTGACTCAGGGATCGAGACGTGGCTGCACGATCCGTTACAGCCATGCGGATAAGATGCCTGCCATCTCGACTGGTAGTGATACGAGGCCGTTGGGATCCAGCACGGCGTTTCGTATTAGCCTCCTGAATCCACCGATTCCATATTCTGCCGACTGTCACTGGATATGGACCAACGAGAGCAGCAATGTCGCGATACGATAAACCGCAATCGCGATAGGCAACAATCCGACATTTATAAAAGTCGAAAACGCGATGGTACGAATTTCTCCTCCTTACATGAGGCATCACAACAACGTTTCACCAGGCAACGCCGGTCAACTGGTGTTTGTGTATGAGAAATCGGTTGCAAGCTTTCCTCATGTCAGCACGTTGTAGGTGTTGCCGCCGGCGCCAACCTTGTGTGAATGCTCTGAAAAGCTCATCATTAGCATATCACAGCATCTTCTTCCTGTCAATTAAATTTCTCGTCTGTAGCACGTCATCTTCGTGGTGTAGCAGTTTTAATGGCCAGTAGTGTAATATTCATCATGGGAAATATAAATTCATAAAATGATTCACAAAATATCCATCGTGAATGATATCGTACTACAAATTATTCCTAGTCACGATAAAGAGAACGTTACAATACTTTCATAAATTACATCTAATGAAGTGAATTCAGAAACACACTGCTTTTGGTGAGCATGAAGTGAGCTACTTCTTTTCAAACGAAGTTTTTTGCTAATTAAGGCGGTTATTGTGGTGTGCATATTTCTCCCTCAGAGCTTAAGGCAATTAGAGACGGTACAGAAATTTGTTTCCACCGAATTTAATGTTCGTAAGCCACAGAGAGCTGTAAGAGAAATTGAAAATTTCCTGTTCTCTGTTTCAAAGAGAGCAAGTTAGAGAACATTTTTCGTTATGGCAGGCGACCAGCTCGGTGTTCTGTTACACGGAGCATGTAGAGTTTCTCACTGACGAAGGGAAACGGCCAGTCGCTGATATTATTCCGGATAAAATTGTTTTTCCTGCCGTGCGGAGTGTAGCGTACTTAATGGAAATCCACTGTACCCATTAAGGAGTCAGCTGGCAGCTGCTTGCGCAGCCACCACATGGAACTCATTCGAAGCCCGTAATTAAACGCGGATACGATAGCAACTGGCCGCAGGCGCAATTTGGGGCAAACAATTATTCCGCCATTAGGGGACTGAGCGTCGCTTGTGCGGCCGCCGTCGCTATTAAGTTTTACAGTCCCTGCGAACTGTTATTGATCACAAGGGCGAATGGGCCGCACTCCCATTTTACACTTTTACCCGGCCTGTAGTTAATTTAAAAAAAAGTCTACACATATTTTTATACTTCACTCTTTTCAGTGGCCCGGCGTCCGTCGCTTTCATGATACGACAAATTTATTTCAGCATTTCTGCCGGATGACCTTTCCTGTGCCATTCGCGTCACTGAACATGAGGGATGGAAGTCACATGTGGCGTCTGTTTTTGAAATGTGTAAACTTTATTCTGCGTGTTGTCACATTATAACTGTTTGTGAAGTGAAGTGGAAACTGGGAGACAGCTCAGCGTTTACCTAAGCGAGGGAAGGGAAAGGTCTGAAAATGAAACTTAGATTGGCAGTTGTTCCAGCCGGTCGATTCTATACCACCCTCGGACACTTACCCAATATCATAGGCAGTGGCGGACGGCCATCATGCACTACTGTGCTGCAGCACACTGTAGATGTCGCGGTAAAGTTATGCCATTTGTCTTCGATGAGAGCCGAAAATCACACTACAATTACTCCACTTCTCTTGGAATTTGAACCAGATATTGCTGTAAAATTTCTCTTTGAAAGCTTGCTGGTGTGCAAATAAAACGGATGAAAATATGTTTTATAGCGCTCTCTCCGCGATAACTACACTACTGGCCATTAAAGTTGCTAAACCACGAAGATGACCCGATACAGACGCGAAATTTAACTGAGAGGAAGACGGTGCTGTGATATGCAAATGAATATCTTTTCAGAGCATTCACACAAGGTTGGCGCCGGTGGCGACACCTGCAACGTGCTGACATGAGGAAAGCTTCCAACCGCTTTCTCATACACAAACAGCAGCTGACCGGCGTTGCCTGGTGAAAAGTTGTTGTGATGCCTTGTGCAAGGAGGAGAAAGGCGTAACATCAGGTTTCCGACTTTGATAAAGGTCGGATTGTAGCCTATAGCTATTGCGGTTTATCGTATCGCGACATTGCTGCTCGCGTTGGTCGAGATGCAATGACTGTTAGCAGAATATGGATTCGGTGGGTTCAGGAGGGTAATACGGAACGCCGTCCTGGATCCAAACGGCCTCGTATCACTAGCAAAGAGATGACACGCATATCATCCGCATGGCTGTAACGCACAGAGCAGCCATGTCTCGATCCCTGAGTCAACAGATAGGGACGTTTGCAAGACAACAACCGTCTGCGCGAACAGTTAGACGACGTTTCCAGCAGCATGGACTATCAGCTCGGAGACCATGGCTGCTGTTACCCTTGACGCTGCATCACAGACAGGAGAGCCTGTGATGGCGTACTCAGCGACGAACCTGGGTGCACGAATCGCAAAACGTCATTTTTTTCCGATGAATCCAGGTTCCGTTTACAGCATGATGGTGGTCGCATCCGTGTTTGGCGACATCGTGATGAACGCACATTGGAGGCGTGTATTCCTCATCTCCATACTGGCGCATCACCCGGCATGATGGTACGGGGTGCCAGTTGTTACACGTCTCGGTCACCTCTTGTTCGCATTGACTGCACTTTGAACAGTGGGCGTTACATTTCAAATGTGTTACAACCCCTGGCTCTACCCTTCTTTCGATCCTTGCGAAACCCTACATTTCAGCAGGATAATGCCCGACCGCATGTTGTAGGTCCTGTACGGGCCTTTCTCGATACAGAAAAAGTTCTACTGCTGCCCTGGCCAAGACATTCTCCAGATCTCTCACCAATTGTAAACGTGTAGTCAATGGTGGCCGAGCAACTGGCTCGTCGCAATACGGCAGTCATTACTCTTGATGAACTGTGGTATCGTGTTGAAGCTGCATGGGCAGCTGTGCCTGAACACGCAATCCCAGCTCTGTTTGACTCAATGCCCAGGCGTCTCAAGGCCGTTATTACGGCCAGAGGTGGTTGTTTTGGGTACTGATTTCTCAGGATCGGTGCACCCAAATTGCGTGAAAATGTAATCACATGTCAGTTCTAGTTTAATATATATGTCCAATGAATAGCCGTTTGTCATCGGTATTTCTTATTGGTGTAGGAATTTTAATGGCCAGTAGTGTAGAAAGTAAAGCTGAATATTGAAATTATCGTCAGCCCAATACGATCAACCCAAACAAGACACTCACTGTGTCCTTCCGTCTGCGCATTCTCTGATGTGATGCCTCATCTTCTTGCTG
This sequence comes from Schistocerca gregaria, assembly GCF_023897955.1. Taxonomy (NCBI): domain Eukaryota; kingdom Metazoa; phylum Arthropoda; class Insecta; order Orthoptera; family Acrididae; genus Schistocerca; species Schistocerca gregaria. The sequence continues at coordinate 780,613,220 of NC_064923.1, read as the reverse complement.
TGTTGCTCACAGCAACAGGTCAGTATTTTGGTTTAAAACTGCATAGAGCTTGAGAAATTTTTAAGGATCCTTAGTAGTTACGGTGGCATGGTAGAGTGGTCTGAAACACAGTGTAGCCCTTTTCCAGTAGATCACAGAAGGAAAATAAAGATGTAGGTACGACTTCTACAAATGTAATTCTAACGACAGAGGGCGTGAGTTGAGGCTCACCGGTCTGGCTTAGACAACACCGAAAATTTTGAAATACTTCCAGAAATCTTTGATCATCTTCTTAACTTCCCAGAACCAGTCCATAAGCTCGAATACTCAAATATTCACGAAAGTGAGCAAGACTTGGAACAAGAAATTGAAGTATTTATTAAGTATTTTATAAAATGCGTTTTAACCATCAGTGCTCATCGTCCCGTTAGTCGTCTACCGGTTTCCGTCATTAACCATCGTCCGGGATGTAGGGCACAACAGGTCAGTTAAAAACATTTAAAAAGAGTTGTGGATAATTTGGATATGGTTCAGCTTCAAAAGTCTGTGGGATGTTTTTAAGTAATCTGCTGTGCCCTAAATCCTGGGCGATGGTCAATAACCGAAGCCGGTAGATGACTAATGGAACAATAAGCAGCTGATGGTTAAAATGCAGGGGTCTCGCGGGAGCGTTCTGGTTTCCTGAACAGGAGGTTCCAGGTTCAGTTCCTAGCAGGGTCAGGGATTTTCACCTGCCTCGAGATAACTGGGTGTTGTTGAGTCGTCTTCATCATCATCATTTATGGCCATTACGGTCGGAAGAAAGCAATGGCAAACCACCTACACTAAGAACAATGAGGTTGTTCTAGCTCCTGGTATTGTTTTTCCATAAGTCCCGGTAGCGTTAGACAACGCTGACATGCCAATGTTAACAAACCTCTAAGACAACACCCTCCAACTGACAAGCCGAAACCAATGTGATCCCTTATCAGCTCCGAGACAGGACTGGAACCACCAACTACTGTCAGTGCAACTCACTTAGAATAAGTACAGAGCAAATAGTATGGCGGACACATATACCAGGGATTAACAGAACACTAGACTGAACTAGAATTAACCTCAATAATACAGCACTAGATCTTGCGAGACAAGGAACTAACTCCCCACCCGAAATTCTGCAACCACAGAATCACTACCAAAATACACCACTACACCGGTTAGCAACGATGCGTGGAGGAATCTGCACTGTCAGAATTGCACCAGTGAACAGAACACAGGATTGCCACAGCGGTGGCCACAAGGCGGGAAAGACGACTGGATGAATTCAATCCCAAAGGACGATCAACTTGAAACATTCACACTTAACTTCTTTTGTGCTTTCCCTCGGCGCCCTCCGTCGTTTGTCCGGGACTGCTGTGCACAACTCTGAGCCGTCCCCAGTCGTCCCGGCAGACACCGACCCAGCCGAACTGCTCCCGGACTCAAACCCTCGCCGAACGGCGGCTCCACCGCCCCATGACGGTTACTGTTTGTTTGTCTTCGTCGACGCAGGCGATGATTAGACTGCCATCCGCCTCCCGCGAACAACCAGAGAGGAGCGGACAGAGGTGCCTCAACCAGGCCGGCGTTCCTCCACGGCTAGAAGTGCGGGTTCGATAAAAACACCCGTACGCGGAAGGCAGGATGTCGACGTCACCAGAACAGACACGAAGGCCACTGCGCGACAACCTCCTCCAGCGTGACCGCGCTCGCCTATAAATAGTACAGGCCAAAGAGCCTGCTGCACTAAACACGTGAGTCGCTCGTGTTACTGACCCACGGCTTCGAAGTACACCAAAGACAGAACTCGCAATCGATAGTGGGTACACTACGGGCGGGAGTTTAAACGAAACAGCTTCATAAAACACCAACCCTGAACAACCGCGGAAAAACGAAACAGAAGCGAAGCAATAAAAGACAGCAACGAGATGCTAGAGCCCGATCGCGCCCAAACACTGTCGATTACCAAAAATATTGGCTCTACACGACGCTCAGGAAACGAGTCGTGGAAAGATAGAAGTTCACACTGCTCAACTTTCATTTAACCAAAATGCAGTACGTTGCTTCTAATGCTCGCTGTTTAGCTTCATTGTTTGGAAGGAGACAGTAAAAACATTGCCCTCAAAGGTTACAGACCTGCAAAAGCCAACACCCTTTCGCTCATGCGATTCAGTACAGTTTATATGTTGTATTCCACTTTTTCATGCCACCCAAGTTTCTACGAGCATTTTCTTTCATCGCTTCGCATAACAGATTAAGCTTATTTTGCCAAATGCTCTTCAACGTCATTTTGACATCTACGGTGACAGTAATACCGAAATATTTCCTTGCGTCTGTTAACTGTTTGTTGCAGCCAAGTATCGTGAAGGTAATCTTTTTGCTACCCTAACAGAGTAAGCGGAGATTTATTTTGTTTTAGTCCACTTCCAATAGCAGTGGTCTTTTGCTGCACGATTAACTGGGCTCTCTGTATGCCTCCGTTGTTATTGCCTTTTACACGGAAGTCATTTGAATACGTTTAAGTAACGCGCTTGACGGATTTTGTTTCACACACTCATAAACACAGCCATTACAAATAGAATGCTCTGAAGGTGGCCATCCGTAAACAGCATACGTAAAGAGTGGTTCTACGTATCACATTGTTTATTTTATGCGATATTCCCCCCATTAACTTGCTCAATCAGTTTGAAGTTTGAAAATGTTCCCGATATGCCCCCGGAGTAGACAACATTCCATTAGAACTACTGACGGCCTTGGGAGAGGCAGTCATGACAAAACTCTACCAGCTGGTGAACAAGATGTATGAGACAGGTGAAATACCCTCAGACTTCAAGAAGAATATAATAATTCTAATCCCAAAGAAAGCAGCTGCTGACAGATGTGAAAATTACCGAACTATGAGTTTAATAAGTCACAGCTGCAAAATACTAACGCGAATTCTTTACAGACGAATGGAAAAACTAGTAGAATCTGACCTCGGGGAAGAGCAGTTTGGATTCCGTAGAAATGTTGGAACACGTGAGGCAATACTGACCTTACAACTTATCATAGAAAAAAGATTAAGAAAAGGCAAACCTACGTTTGTAGCATTTGTATACTTAGAGAAAGCTTTTGACAATGTTGACTGTAATACTCTCTTTCAAATTCTGAAGGTGGCAGGGGTAAAATACAGGGAGCGAAAGGCTATTTACAATTTGTACAGAAACCAGATGGCAATTATTAGAATCGAGGGGCATGAAAGGGAAGCAGTGGTTGGGAAAGGAGTGAGACAGGGTTGTAGCCTCTCCCCAATGTTATTCAATCTGTATATTGAGCAAGCAGTAAAGGAAACAAAAGGAAAATTTGGAGTAGGTATTAAAATTCATGGAGAAGAAGTAAAAACTTTGAGGTTCGCCGATGACATTGTAATTCTGTCAGAGACGGCAAAGGACTTGGAAGAGCAGTTGAACGGAATGGACAGTGTCTTGAAAAGAGGATATAAGATGAACATCAACAAAAGCAAAACGAGGATAATGGAACGTAGTCAAATTAAATCGGGTGATGCTGAGGGAATTGGATTAGGAAATGAGACACTTAAAGTAGTAAAGGAGTTTTGCTATTTAGGAAGTAAAATAACTAATGGCAAGGAAAGCGTTTCTGAAGAAGAGAAATTTCTTAACATCGAATATAGATTTATGTATCAGGAAGTCGTTTCTGAAAGTATTTTTTTGGAGTGTAGCCATGTATGGAAGTGAAACATGGATGATAACTAGTTTGGACAAGAAGATAATAGAAGCTTTCGAAATGTGGTCCTACAGAAGAATGCTGAAGATAAGGTGGATAGATCACGTAACTAATGAGGAGGTATTGAATAGGATTGGGGAGAAGTTTGTGGCACAACTTGACTAGAAGAAGGGGTCGGTTGGTAGGACATGTTTGAGGCATCAAGGGATCACAAATTTAGCACTGGAGGGCAGCGTGGAGGGTAAATATCGTAGAGGGAGACCAAGAGATGAATACACTAAGCACGTTCAGAAGGATGTAGGTTGCAGTAGGTACTGGGAGATGAAGCGGCTTGCACAGGATAGAGTAGCATGGAGAGCTGCATCAAACCAGTCTCAGGACTGAAGACAACAACAACAACATGCATTTTTTAACTTAGTTGCAGTCAGGATTTTATCGTCAAATCCTATACTCCTCCTCGAAGTGATCCAAAAAGTGTCGGAGGAAGAACAGTCCAGGATCCGATCCCAATCAAATTAAAAGTGCTGCTTTAGTCCAGCGCGTCCATGTAAGATGCGTCATGTATCTACACTGGGCCAGTATTGTAATCCCGTTATAGCGCTACACCGGCAATTACAATCATTATGAGCACGACTGCTTTAAAGTCGTAAGTGATCGACGAGACAGCTTGATGGTTTGTCGTTGGGTGAGTGAGTGTTTTTGGCATTAGCACTATTAATGACCTTGCGTTAAACGTGGAGGGAGAATTTGATTGAGTGCTGTTGCTTGAACATCTTTTTAAATTCTAAGTCAGTCATGTATCAGAAATGAAAACAATATTAGAGTGTCAAACCGTGTATGTCAGCTGCCCTTTGGTTGCAGTTGTCGGCGATTAATCTTTCTTTTTCTTTCTGGAATTTTGGAAATTTGTGATAAAATCTTATTGGAGCAATCTGCTGCGGCCATCAGTCCGTGAGCTTACGAACTACTTAATCTAACTTAAACTAATTTACGCTAAGAACGACTCACACACACACACCCAGGAGGACTCGAACCTCCGGCGGGGGAGCTGCGCGGTCCGTGACAAGGCGCCCCTGACCGCGCGAACACCCCGCGTGGCGTTTTCTTTCTTTGCGCCTAACCCTTTCTGCAACCTACGCGAGGTCCAGTGGGGTAACCGTTGATTCTAGGTTTGCTAAGAAGCCAAGCTGCGCGAGCTCACTAGTTTCCAGTTCCTTGCATAACTCAGTGAAATAGCTAGCAGCCTAGTCCTTTACTGCGCCAGGTTGTTGTATGTTCTGTGGCTGTAGAGTTTCAGTAATTAATTTCTGTTCATACCTGTTACTTTCACGAATAATGTAGTACACTGAAGGCGCTTCGTTGAAAACGCCACTAAACGTTGCATGCCGTTAACCCTTTGAGTACTTACGGCCATGATCGTTTGGTCCTTGTAGAGATCGCTCTATCGTCAGAAGCAATGCAATTCTATGTGTTGTCTCTAGTGCCATTTCTATTTGAAGAATTTCTTTACACATTTCTGGAGGCTCTCATTTTTTCACCTGTGTCCATCATACTAGACTAACTGTACACATAGGTAATCATGGGATACATCTATTTCAGGTACTTTCTTTTGCTTGAATCAGAGAAACATCTTTGATCAACGGTACGTTTAGCCACTACATGCCCTTTTCAAGTTTGTTGTCGTGCCAGTTGCAGCGATATATGAAATACGCTGCAGTTGGAAGAATTAGGTGGCCATATTTTTCAGCAGCTTTGCACATGAAATCCTTGTGCGTAGAGTTGACCTGCAGATTCACTACCGGCAATGTGACGGTTGTGCTGTGATGAAGTCTAGAATACTTTTTGAACATTTTTTCTTAATGTTGCACAGAGTAACTAAATAATACCAAGAGGTTTTTGCGCCATTTGTGCATTACACGCAGACTGAGTGGGTTAATTCAAAACCAGCAAGAAAATAACCACAGGTGGAACACATGGGAAGCAAATGGAGTCCCCAAGATTTGCATCTTTGGGTTAAAGCTTTACACTGCTGGTGGCTATAAACAGCTTAGACTGTAATGATTTGCTTAAATAAAGAAACAACATCCACATTTTAACAACCTGAGCCATGCACGTAGGTAGTGTATTTAAATGAGGGAATTGCGTGACAGATCACCGATCTAAACGCTGACCACTCAGCTACCGGGGGCGGACTCTGTTACGAAGATAGCTACTGTTTTAGCTACACTGCATACAGTAAGAAGACCACCGGTATCTTGAGAAACGGCACAGTTGAAATCAAAGAGACTCTGTGAGGGCGTCATTTACTGGCCAGTGGTGATGGTGGGTCTCCATTTCAACATCTTACTACCTCTGTTAAAATGTGTACACGTATTGGCTCAAAACGCATGTAGCATTAAATTACTGATATGCAGCATTTGTCAATGCCAGTTCTGACATAAAAATTTTGCTCTCTCACGAATTGGCCTACCAAAGATTTAGTGGAGAACAGTAGAGGAAGTAGAATTCGTGTTGACTTCAACTTGCTGAGCTCAAGTGTCAAGGCGACGTCGAAAAGAAAGTGGACAAAACTTATTTACAGGCCTATGATTAGCACGAACAATAAAAGATTACGTTATTTACTCCCTTATGTACGTTATACATAATTAACTCAATCGATTTTATTACGCAAGTAATTGCTGGAACAGATATAATGTTTACAACCGTGACTTGAAGTAGACGCTAGTTACTAAAGTCAGTAGGAAGTTGTACAGCTTTTTATTGGGCTCCTTGTCTTCCACCAAGTTAGGAGTTACCTTCCAGCCTTGTGCTCGAAACTGTCGCTCTCAGTTCCCAAGTTAAACTGGAGAGGTAGTTTGAATATAAGAAATTCTGCTTCACGACCTGTCAGTGAGGTGCTACAGCCAAATGTCGGGGTTGGAGAAGAAATTAAATAAATAAATAAATAAAAAATTAAATAAAATAAAAACGTTTACGAGGAACAAATAAAATTTTCACTCTGGAGCGGCGAATGCGCTTATATGAAATTTCCTAACCAATGAAAACTGCGTGGCAGACTGAGACTCCAACTCCAGATTTTAGCCTTTGGTGGGCAAGTGCTCTGCCGACTGAGCTACCCAAGCACAACTCACGACCCGTCCTCATAGCTTTAATTCCGGCTGTACCTCGCCTCCTAACTTCCAAACATCACAGAAGCTCTCCTGCCAAGCTTTCGAGATGGGAGATGGAGCACTGGCAAAAGTATATCTCTGAGACGGTTCGTGAGTCCCGCTTAGATACCTCAGTTCACTGACTTCGGAAGAGCTACGGTGCGGACGTGTGGCTGTCTTCCACGCTCGAGACAACACTATCCTGTGTTTGTGTTTACGTAAGCGGTTATACGCACGTAGACTGTACTATAAATATCACGCGACGAACCAATACCGTAAAGCAACGTTACGGGTTGGAGAGCGGGGTAGCCGCGCGGTCTTGGGCGCCGTGCCACGGTGCGCGCGGCTCCCCCCGTCGAAGGTTCGAGTCCTCCCTCGGGCATGAGTGCTTGTGTAAGTTTAAGTTAGATCAAGTCGTGTTTAGGGGAAGATGACTTTAGCAGTTTGGTCCCACAGGAAGTTACTACATTTTTTTTTTAAAGTAAAGGAAAGAAACCTTTACAGGTACCATTTCTACCGACTGTGCATGACCCAAAGCACTCGATGTGGAACGTTTCTGGTACCAGCATCGGACGTCATAGGAATACATTTTTCCATCATCAGCAGCGTAGGATACTTGGAGATTATCAATGACGTCACATGCGCCAACATCATCAGGAAGGCAAGTAGAGGACTCCGCTTGTGCCACGGAGATGGCAACGTAGGCACTGTGCCGTCGATCATACGAGCATGGGCGTTCGATCAATTACAGTTTTCGAGCTGCTTTTTGAGCTTCGTATTTGACCACCGCCCTCCAACCCTAGCCCTCCAACCCTACAGCACGGCCCTCTACCAAGTCTCTGAGACACAGGCACAGTTCAAGGAATATCCTAACTGGAATGGTGTACGACAAGGGCGCAGTGCTATTATCATATAGGACGACCAACCACGCTCTTGTTCGGGATGCGGAGAAGGACATCTTCGATCAGAATGTAAGCAGCCACAGGTCGAAGAATTACCGCCTAAGGATGTGATGCCCCACTACTCTGCTGGCGACGTATGCGCCTGCGCTTACCCGCTGCCGCCCGCCGATTAGGCACCCCACCTGGCAACGGACATCACAAAGCGATTCTTTGAACGACGCGAAAGGACAAATAGACGAGGAGGCCGCCACACACACAGCAGCTTCCTCCATCTAACACCACAACCGCTGAAGGAACTGTGTCGGCACTTGGAGCGCTTGTGGTGACGATGGAAGCTTTCGAACGTTCGCGGCGGCGGCGCAAGCGGAGGCATACGTCGATACCCGAAACCAGTTACACTCCCGCGTCAGAGAATGATGGCACACGTGCTGACGACGGCCACCTCGTGATGTGAGCTGACGGCGACAGTGGCGGACAACCTGACACAACAATCACGCCAGCGCCCGTCCCCTGTGTAGAGAGCGTAACGGGCAAGGGGGCACAGTTGTCTCCCCGCTGACATCGTATTACCAGTCCCTCACAGGTAGATGGCAATATGGACGCCGAACATTCCTGCGCTGCTGTCGCATGGGGAGTTGATGAATGAGATGCGTCGGTGATCGCACTGGGGTCGACACACCCATTTGGCCCTTCCGACCAATGACTTACAAGTGTGCCCCATTCAGTCGGTCTGGGAGGGTTAACGTCAGCCGCTGACTACAAAAAGGTTCAAATGGCTCTGAGCACTATGGGACTTAACATCTGGTGTCGTCAGTGCGCTAGAACTTAAACTACTTAAACCTAACTAAGGACATCACACACATCCTTACCCGAAGCAGGATTCAAACCTGCGACCGTAGCGACCGCACGGCTCCAGACGAAGCGCCTAGAACCGCTCGGCCACACCGGCCGGCTGTCGTTGACTACATCCACTGCCTCTATCAGCAATGGTGGAACTCTTTCAGCGACCCCGCAACGAGCATGCAGAGTGACAACACTCAATGATTCTCAGCACGGTGAAGATACGATCACTCGGAGACATGATTCGCATATCAGATTTCAACATTGCCCTATTGCAGTAGGTGCATATTGCGACGATTCTGGATATCTACGGATACGATTTGTATTGCTCTGTTGGTTGTCAGGGTAGGTGTTGTGTGCCGATCTAATCCCTCATCTGAGAGGGGCTACCGGTCATAGATGTGAACGTACTCCCATCCACAAGGGGCATGGCCATTACCATATTTAGAATGCACGTCGTCAACCTATGTGCTCCATCAGGCACATCCAAGCGAACATAAACGTTCTGCATCTTAATCTGTTGACACCCCCCCCTTCTCCCTATTCTTTGGCCGTTCTCACCACACTATAATTAACCGCGACCTTAACTGAGCATTGCATCCTAAAGACCAACATCCCAGCTATTCACTGTGCCCATTCCTACGTACAGTTGTGGAAGAACTCCGACGTATTGGCGCATGCCAGAAGACACACAGCGACGCCGAAGGCCACACAAATCTTACAAGCCATTCAATATGCAAGACAGATGCCTTCTACGTGTCTGACACATTCCTGCCCAGCGTGTGCTCGCCGCTGAACAACGGCCGTTCGCCTTTTCCAACTACTGAGAGCTCACTAGCTCCCCCTACTTCCACCACATTCAGTCTGGCTCAGCCGTGCGACGGTGGAGCTTAACTCATCCCTCCTCTGTGACCCATTGTGCCGACTGCGCGTCGCAGTGATGTGGACTTACTGTGAGTGCCTACTTCTCAAGCACCACTCTACACTGACGTGGTGACTCAGCTGTATCAAACCGCAGAACATGAGGCAGTTGGTCCAACTGGGAGAGAACTGACTGTGTGTCCCTACGACACCATGAATTATTACTAAACTGTGCTGTGGCAACTCGACTGTCGACCTCCGTAGCCTCAAATGCAACATTAAGTACCGGCCGGCCGGGGTGGCCGAGCGGTCCTAGGCGCTACAGTGTGGAACCGCGCGACCGCTACGGTCGCAGGTTCGAATCCTGTCTCGGGCATGGGTGTGTGTGATGTCCTTAGGTTAGTTAGGTTTAAGTAGTTCTAAGTTCTAGGGGACTGATGACCTCAGATGTTAAGTCCCATAGTGCTCAGAGCCATTTGAACCGTTAAGTACTAGCCTCTTTCACTGACACGCAATAAGCTACAGAGAACGGTGGTGAAATCACCGAGAGAGGATTTTACGCCCGAGGAAAAACCATCTGTGCTCCATATCACATTCGATCGTCATCGTCATTAACAGCTTATAACCACCATCCTCATGCAACACGGCAGCCGTGACTATTGTCTCTACCTCTGCTGACCTTACAAGATTACACTGGTGTTGCTGTATGATCAGAAAGACCACAAGTGACTAGGAATTTACGCCCTGACAGCAGTAACCTAACTAGTAAGCTTTCCACTTGTCTACCTAAATTGCTTTTGCCCTTTGGTAGTGACTGTGGTTGTCAACCTGCATTAGAAGTTATCACTTTTATCATAATCTAAATGAACCTGAATGCTCGTCGACTGGCCACCAGGAGCTGTTGCAGGACGATTGATTCACAGACCCAGTTACATGGCTCCTTCCGTGTGTAACGACTTTACGACTATGACGAGTGGGGCCTGAAGGTGGCATCAATGTAATGCCGAAACTGGTAGCAGCTCAAAGAAGTTTATAAAATAAAATAAACTTCTACAAATCATACGGCTGTTGGTGAATTATTGCATCAAGAAGTTCATGCGAGCTGTCGTCCCACGATCCATAATGGATCAACGAAGACGAGGTCCACACTGCCGGTAGAGCAAAGTCCTCGCCACAGGTTTCCCAGTCAACTCCAGCGCCTGAGCGAGGTGATGCTAGCATCAGTGTCCCGGTGCAACCCACTCATAACGAAAGTCAAATCCACGATCTACTCCAGACCAAGGTGCGAATCACAAGCGCCAGTTTCTCTGCTCCCCACCTTCTGTCAAACCTCAGCAAACTTTGCAAAATCATTCACTTAACCATCCCCACAAGAGTTTCGTGCCAGTCACAAGACTCCATTAGCTCCATGTCTCCCGTCTAACTCGTCTGCTCTACCCATCGGCCAGTCCTAATCCACTTGAACAATATTCTTCTCTTTCTGGAGAAGCAACCAGTCCCTTACTCATAAATTCTCATGCAGAGAATAGATGTTGTCCTCCTGACTATAGGAACCATGTTTCGAATTATCGTTTAGCTCTAAGGTAAGCAACACATTTATCACAGAGATCGTTATCAGGATGTGGCGAACATTTCAGCGTGTCTGAGCAAGGTCCTCGGCTGAAGTAAGGAAGTGCCATAAATGTTGCATTCCATTCTAAAATTCTGTTGAAGGCCTGAGGCCTCCCAAGAAACTGGGCAGGCAAAGGAACATCTGCTGAAGGCTCCCTCAATAGCGTTCATTCTACGGTAAACATGGGAATTTGCGAATTTTTGTGCCTGCCATCCCTGTCCACTAGTCATATAAGAAACTGTCGAAACACCTTGATTGGGCTGCCTAATTTTCTCTTGCATCCCTGCCTCTGTCGTGGGTAGAGTCACCTAAGAGGTAAGCACAGGTAGGCAGTTTCTTCGACTATTTAGCCAAAGGCGCTGTCTCTACACCGGTGCTAGAAAGTCTTGGGATTTAACAGTCGGTCCCCAGGAAGTCCTTCGAGATATTCCTTTCCCTAGTAGTGGCACGTGGCTTCTAAGCCACGAACGTCCCCTGCAAGATTAGCTGTTAAGTGACCAAACTGCCTCCTTGTTCTCCATAAAATACTGTTCGAAGGAGATCCACCATGAAGAACGCGCTCACATTGACAATGTACATGCTTCCATCAATGCCTGCTGATGTTGGTAACAACCCGTTGTCTCACAAAAGTCACGCACTGGATATAAAATCAACATCAGAGATTAGCCTTGAATATGAAAAAGTAGTGAGAGAATGACTTAGCCTCTCTCAACCACTACCGATAATTTTTCAACGACAGAACAGTGGACGATACGACATGTGAAGATGTTCTTCGACACGTGACACATACTTTCGACGCTTCAGAAGCATGATCCTTGGCGTCGGCGGTTACTACAGATGAAGCTGTTTATGCTGTCGCCAAAGGTGCGAATAACAAATCTCCAGGCCCAGACGTCCTTTTGATTGAGTTCTACTGGGTGTTCTGTGATGTGTGGATCAAAATTTTTCCAGGAGTTGCTGAATCCCAACTTCCAAGTGCCCAATGGCTTTCTGGCAAGCATTTTAATTTTGCTGCATAAACCATCCCGAGGTATGGAGATAACAAACTTTCGTCCACTTACTCCTCTTAGTGAGGACTGTGTGATCTCTTTGTACCTATTGGTGGCACACACCCCATAATACTGCCCACAATCCTGTCATAGGAGCAGATCTCACACAGCCTTGGAGCCAACATTCAAATGGCCAAAGATGACTGTTGGTATCTTGTCGTGGTCGCCACATCTTGAGGCCGCCATTTGGCGCTGGTATCAATCGGATAATTCCTTCGATGGGGCTGACAATAGTTTCTCCTGTCGCTGGCGATGTGTATGGCGTTTCCTCTGTCATCCATCAACATCCCGAGTCTCCCGCTAACCAGTACCACATCAAGTATTCACGTCAATGGACGACAGGCAAGACCAATTTCAGTAAATAGTTCCTTCAGACATTGTTCTCTGCTGTCCACTGTGCCGTTCTCCATCATCCTCGAACAACTTCCAGTTTTTGGAGGTCTCCTACTGCACCTTATGGGACTCACCCTGTACAGCCATACCTTCCATTACCACACATCTCCAGACAACCTCTTGCTCCAGACCTGTACACATACGGAAACACATAATGCCATCACATGGATCTGACAATATGGAGAAACCCCTGCAAGTATCCTCAATGCAACCAAATCGCGATTATGAACATTGGTTATGGTCCCCAAGAGGGAAGGGCACTGCTGCTGCCCACAGTGTACTACGTTTCATAGATATCACGTTTACCGAACATGCCCAACATATGGTGGCATACACTGACCATTATTTGATTCAGATGATACGAGCCAACATGGAACACAACAACCTCTGCAGCCTAAATCCAATCCAGTGAGTGGCTAACATCAACACCTAGGTCGTGCCTAGATCTTCCCTGTGTCAATGACCCTAGGACGAAAATTCCAAGTGGCCTTTGGGTCTTCATATCAGCAAGAATCGTATTTAAGGTCGGCTGTGACACCTCATCCTTCTCACTTCAGCAGGAGGACTCCGTCTCTTCCATGTCAGAGCCAGAACATCCGCTTTATGCTTAAGTACTATGACAAGGCATTGGCGGGGACCTTCCATGTCACTTACTCGCAGCCTCTTCGAGGTACTTATGCCAGCCTCCCCTGTCTGACCAGTCAGTATGACGCATATCCCTCCAACACTTTCCCACATATCGCCCTACTCTGTCTAACTCGGCTAAGTGCGTAACGGCCTTCTCACCACGTTTTCTCCATGAGCGAAAGTCTTTTACAAATCTTTTGTTTTCGAAATGCATTCCCCGCCCCTCATCCCCAATACATTTAAGAACCTCCACCCAGATACCCTTTGGATAACAGTGTGGAAGAATGCTCATGTGTTCTTCTTTACAAGTGATGCATGGGACCTGTGATACAACACCATTAGTGGTAAATACCCAACAAAACAGCGATTTCACCAAATTTCACTGGCCGAATCTCCATTAGGTTCTCGCTGCCACAGTGAAGATACTAATCAGCATCACCTCACATATCCATTAGTGCACTATGTCTGGTAAATTGTGCAACAGGTATTGGTATGTTACCTCCATGCCGAACCAACGACTGTCAGCCTGCAGTTCCTTCTACTTCGAGAATACACACATTTCCAACTAACATAGCACCACACTATAAAATGATTAAAGTGCCTGAGGACTGAATACCTCATTAGAGACAGAATGCATTCCAAGCTCGAGTTTTGATACCATTTTTCAGATGCTCACACAGCACTGCAACGAACGCCATACTACCACTGTGAATTTGTTATTTCCTTAGTCAGTGCAATTACGACCCAACTCCCCCCTCAGTTGGGGCTTACCTGCCATTCGACATGGCTGACACCTCATGGCCCTCTTTTTCGGAACTGTATGGTATAACAGCGTATTCCTGGCCAGTGAAAGGGTGATGCGCTCGAAGAAGTGCATGTTACATCTCCCAACCTTTCTTTGTTTTCTCCTTTATTTCTCATTGTTTCTGTTTCTTGTCATGTACCCAATGTTTGCATACTGTGAGCCATTAGGAACGTAAACCCTTATCGAGCAGCTGGGACAAAAATTATATAAATCAGTAACAAAAATAATTAATAAAAAATAAAAACAAAAATACTCTAAACATTTCCTGCCTTAATTCAGCACAGCAATTGCCACAGTGATGAGAACATTATGGCCTGTCCTCCATTTATGACCCCTGCCCCACTTCTTTTAGCTACAATTTACTACCATTGTGCCCCCTCTCAATAAATAAATAAGTAAACAAATGAACCTTTTTCGAAACGTTGGTAGGACACTTGCTCACAAAAGTCAAAGGTCCAGATTTTTTGAGTCTTGGTCTGGCACACAGTTTAAATTTTGCAGGAAATTTCAAATTTATTGCTATTGTAGGCTGTCCTTTGAAAAGGGCAGAGTGTTTTTCGGGGTGTACAGTCCATACAATGTAAGGCAGCAGCCGAAGCTTATAGAAGCCAGCTGACCATATATGGTGATTTTTGTTTCTGTCATAAATAATTTTTGAGCTAAGATAGCGAAATCGTTATTTTATGGAATCCGGTATAGTAGAATAAGAAAAAATTTCTGATTGCCAAACAAGTATTACTAGTAAGAAAACATCTACAGTCACGCAAACAGGATTCTGACTTAAGTAAATGCAGTTTAATATTTAACACCCATGCATGTTTTGATGTACTTTCACCATCTTCAGTGGGTTCTTTAAAACTAAACATGATAATACACACAGTTTTGGATTTGCAGTGTTTTTATTCAGCATACTGTTAACAAAATATATACGCTAATATCGCCTACTGATGCTGGTATATGTGTTTGTCATTTACTGTACAAGTGATGTTTTATTACAGTTTTTCATCTGCAACTAGTCAGCCCGTATCAGTAGTAAAATTTTTTTTTCGTTGCAGTAAATATATACAATAAATTATCGAAAAATTGTGATATACTACTGTAATTTTAACTTAATATTCAGAAATGCTGTTCAAAACTTCAGATTATTTGCATCTGAGAAACAGAAGTTGTGCTGCAATTTGCAGACAGATATAGTAAGATCAGTGTGTGATATTAAGATACATATTCTGTCAAAAATGTATGAATGTAAATACCACATTCTCATCACGGATGCTTAATGTTTAAATGTTATTCGACAGAAAATAAATTACCGTACTGACAATGGTGAAGCATCTGACAAATATATACGAGTGCTGAAGAGGAAAACTATGTTTGCTCAAGGCAGAACCCTACATCCATAACTGAACATTTGAAAGCAATCGCGCACGAAAAGTGAGCTTCAGACAAAAAGTACGAGAGTGAGAATGTTTTGTAAAAATTTTTCGTGTGTTAACGACAGAAATTTCCCGTAAGTGTAACTGGTTCAAAGATCCAGTGCACTAAATTACCGCCAAATTGAGACTATCCAGGCAGTAGCCTTACATAAAATGTAAAACCACGTGTCTGTTGACACATTTTGATTGAAAAAAAGTGTGTATGGCGTTTCTTGCCGAGAATTCTCTTCAGGGGAGGTCGGCGAAAGTCCTTTTTTGCCGCCATATCGCTGAGTTGCTCATCGATGGTAATTTAATGATGAATACGATACACATACACACACACACACACACACACACACACACACACACACACACACACACACACACTGAAAGAGAGAGAAATAAAGAAAGAGAGAGAGAGAGAAAGAGTCTTGAGGGGAGAAAATCGCCTTCTGCGCCGGGAATCGAACCCGTGGCCCTGTGATAGAGTGTCAGCAAGACTAACCACAAGACCACAAGCAGCTGACTTGGATCTGAGATCCTACAGTGAGGAGCAGCAGCGCTTGGGAAAACAAAAAGTATGGTTTCAAACTGTCTGTGTAATACGACGTTAAAATCCTTCTCATCTGTGTAGCTAAACTAAGGTCTGTTTAATAAGCTCATCCGACACTTGCCGTAAGTGAATTATTTTCTACACAATATCTCGTGAAAGCGCTGAAGTTCCGCAGCCTGAAGTTAACTCTGCTTGCGTTTTGAGCTACAAATTCCTATTTATTAATTTGGGAGCTCCGCTTAATTACTGGAATAGACCCTGGCAGAATCTTGCTATTCACAGGTGTGGCTCTTCTTGTGTTAGCGTCTGAAATGTGTGCCTTACATATTCATGTAACTCTCCTAAATACACTGGTGTCTGAGTTCAGGTACACTAACAAGTACCGATAACTCGTGATGAAGGACGCGTCCAACAATGCGTTGCTAGAAGCTGAATGGTTTCGACATGCGTTGTTTTATCAGTATTAGAAGCCGAAGTAACGTAACTGTCAAACGGGAGATCTGAGGAATACCGACATAGGAACTAAAACAGAAACAAAATTTTTTCAGCCTAGTACTACTGTAGTGAGTGGGAGACAGTGAAGGAGTACAGCGGACAGTGCCAGAAGTGGGGTACAGAGAGGTGACTTTTCGGAAACGAAAATATTATTGTGGCGCCGATAAGAACTATAATGTAGGTAGATAGAATGTTTTCTGGTGCGTCATTTAGCATGAGCTTTGTAATTTTTCGAACATTGGCAAAGCCATTAAAGTCTGATCTCCGCCATGATGTCTCACGGGGGTAGTATCAACAGACGAATGCAGGACAATGTCGACAGGATATTGTTATTTCTTCATGCTCTAAATTCAGAGAAAATATGGTTAGCATTTAAGTAATGTCTCATATCCAGTTTCAGATAGCGAAGAGAAGAAAAATAAAATCAAGTTCGGCTAAATGGAACGAAGAAACCCTGAAAGAAAGCATTAAGTTTAGTGAAGTGCCAGAGACCTGAATAGCTTATCAAACGAGCTGAACATATTAAAAATTACACTTTGCGAATCGATTAATACCAAATTCAGCAAATAAATCTTGCTTGGATAGATGATCTGGTTTCACACCTGAACAAGAACTCTATGACATTACTCTGGTAGAATTTCGGCAAACATCATCTAGGCGGAAAACGACATCTTAACCGCGATTTCAATAAGCAAAATGGTGGAGAAGACAGGGTTTCTGGTCTTAAAAAGAGAAATCCTAAAACAAGCATAAGAAAATCATCAGCAGCAAAGTATCAACAGAGTTCTTGGTTTCAATAAATCTGATTCCGAATTATGCTTTTGTTTCTAATGTGAAAACCATTTTTCTTCAGACCATGCTGTGAACATATTTTGATACATGCTAAGATAATGAAATGTTATTTTCTCAGAGCAAGAAATGAACTCTATCTGTATACCTACTGTGAAACAGCAGCGCTTGTAATGTAATCTGGTGTTGTATAGTAGCTGTACTTCTGACTGGTCGTTAAAGGAGGTGCTCAAAATAGTCTACAATCACAGTGAAGGACCAATTATGTTCGTAAGGGCAAAGATTACTCGATAGTCTGTCTAACAGCATTCGACAAATTTACCAAAACACAAACTTCTTCCATTAGAACTAATGCTTGTGTTGCACTTACCCAGAACTACGAACCCTGTTTACATTAACAATAGTAACAGATGTTTACAGCATTACTGCATGCTGTATCCGTCAACAGTAACAAAGGAATGTATCCTCAATTTTTTACTGCAATCTGCAGGTTGTTCATAACAGCTAAGATCTTGCAGTGGAAAATATGTGTTTCACAGTAGCGAAGAATGAATAATTGATCATAGTTCTTAAGGTTTGCCTCGTATTTACAGGAATTTTTTGTCTCGTTTTGGTCTATACTATGCCCTATCTTAGTATAAAATAGTTTTTCTTCAAACCGAGTGTGTGCTCGTTTCAGCAACGTTTCTAGTGACTCAAAACATTATAACTGACTTATGATATTTGCTCATATTGATGTTCAAATGTTTTTAAGCGAACTGTTAGAGGTAAAGCCGTTCAGTTTTCAGTGTTGTATTAGATATCACTTTAGCATCTTATGTCATAACCTTTTAATTACATGGAAAGAGCAGAAATCAATATCAGCTGAATTTGGTAAGAAATTTTTAGTTTTTCCACGCACAAAGAAATTTACTGGGAAGATAATAACAACGGATTAATAACCCTTTGGCATCAAGCGTCTCCAAAAACTTATCTTCCTCATGCAAATGGTATTGCATTCAATTTTTCTAATGCTGAACATAAAAGGCACAGAAGGAAAAGGTTCCCCTTAACTTCTTATTGTGTATGTGAGTGCTAGAACAAATGTATACAGAACATTATCGTTGGGGTCTGAAGCCCTAATAATAGCAATGTTTGTAGAAAGAAAATGGTTCAAACGGCTCTGAGCAGTATGGCACTTAACTTCTGAGGTCATCAGTCCCCTAGAACTTAGAACTACTTAAACCTAACTAGGCTAAGGACATCACACACATCCATGCCCGAGGCAGGATTCGAACCTGCGGTCACGCCGTTCCAGATTTTAGCGCCTGAAACCACTCGGCCACTCCGGCTGGCAATGTTTGTAGATTTAAATATGCGAACTCATATCCGTCCATTGCGCCGACAGTTTGTTCTTTTTCAATACCCGAAATGTTTGGGGCTTTTTCTGCTACAGTTATTCATGTCTTGAATTCACCTATGATTTAAGTGATATTTCTCGTAACAAAATTAGCCAGCAACATTTTATGTCTGTTGTGATTATTTATTACCTTCTCGTCCAAAATGGTAGGCGCACTAAGTCCTTCTTTTCGTTATTGTGTAGCCTGCCATCTGCAACGAAAGAATGTTATTATGAGCAAAGTTGGCGATTTAACATAGTTCAAATATAGCGGCAGAAGGAGGAGCATCAACAAAGGTGAAATCCACAAATCAAACCCATAACATAAACACAAACATCGTTTCTATGTGAAGTTCCGAAGCTTTTATATGGGAGTGTGTTACAATGTTTTGTGAATTCCTATAACAAATAAGGAGGCAGGCGGGACGGATATAAAGAAACATTTAAGCGCTAGTTAGTTGCGTTTATAAACGAAAAAATCTTAATTTGTTAATTCGCCAACGGTGTGGTCTGGAATAATGAAGAGAATATTTTAGCGTACCTAACATTCTAGCCAATAAAGTAATGATGACAACAAGCTAAGGTTTTTAGGCATGATTTTCTCGGAGTAACTGTTACTCAAATCGTATTTCCATTTCAAAGAGATGTGTAAAACTAACTACTTGAAACGACAGAAATATGCTTAATATCATTCGTCATTGAAAAGGAATATGTGTGTGCATAACACACAGACCTTAAGTCCCGTAACTGAATACAACAGTGGTGTTAGAGCCACCAACTTTGCCTTTCTTCATGCGGAGTAGGCACTGTGGACCCAGTACCTCCGATACCTTAAGATACCGAACTCCCATGCATGGAATTGCTTCCAACCGTCGTTTAGTTTACACATGTGGTAATGTTTTTAATATTTGACATTAGGCATGTAAGCGAGAACTTTTGAAAAGGCCTTTAATTATGTTTCTGATTCGTTGGAAGTCGTAGAGTACTCTCATTCTTAAATTCTTGATGAATACAGTCAGGGTAGCTTGCGCACGAGTTGCAAGGCCTGAAGACGTACACACAGTTTCTATCCGTAAGTCAGCTCCATATGACGTCTGACCGATTCTTTTTACTAACTAATGTGGGACGAGTCTGGGTCTCTACACTTTTCATAAAATTTGGAAATTTGTGGTAAGGTCCTATGGGACCAAACTGCTGAGGTTATCTGTACCTAGGCTTTCATACTACTTAATCTAACTTCAACTAACTTACGCTAAGGAAAACACACCCACCCATGCCCGAGGGAGGACTCGAAACTTCGATGGGGGAAGCCGCGCAAACCGTACAAAGGCCCCCCTGATCACGCGGCTACCCCGTGCGACGCATTTCTTACTGTGTTAATATTTTTACTTCATGTAATAGATTATAATGAGTCGATTATAAAAGTTTTTTAAATCCTTCAATTCGGTCAGTCAATACTAATATTATAAATGCGATAGTAACTCTGTCACTTACGCTTTCATGACTAAATCACTGATCCTGAGAAGTAAACTGTTCACAGAGATCTACTATGCGAAAGCTCAACCGTGAATTTCGATTATTTAAACTCAAAAGAACACGTCTTACTTCCAAATTTAACGAAAGTAATCACTTCAGAGTTTGGCTACAAACATCAACAGAACATGTAACACGAAAGCTCATTTAAAAAAGTTCGAGACTAATTAAGGAAAAGGCTGCAGTTTTGTTCAGTTATAACTGAACGAGCTGAATAAACTCGCTTTTGGTAATGGGAACGCCGCAACATGACGCCTTATTGAATGTAAACACAGTTTACGTAGTTGACAGCTGTCAAAATCGAACTCTACGCCGGTAGCGTGCTTAGCGCCAATAACGAGCGAACGGTTGTGCTGTGATTGGTCTGTGCCCTGAATTTAATGGTGGTTGCCGCATCTTACCTGGGCTGCCACATACCGCAACCAAAAGAAATAAATAACCCTGATAAAATGGAGTTCACACACACCATAAGCATAAGTGAAAACACATGCAATAACAGCTAAAATGAAAGAAATGAATTATACGGATGAAAGAATTAGCAATAACTATTGTTAAGCGCAGCCTCACCAATGTCAACAGTGATTTACGAACACACTTTACAAAATCGCCTTTACTTTAAATTAAAGTAAATAGTGATAAAAGTTAGTTACAAAAGAAAAAGGAATTACAATTTGAACTGTTTGAAGTGATTTGAGTCGTTATGGGGGAAGTGTGCTTGGCACTGCAGCTTATCTGTTTGTGTACGATGCGTCGTGACGTCAGAAGCAGCTCGTTTGCTGGTGCTGATGGTGTAATTGATGTACACTCATCAGTCATGAAATTACCATAGAGACATCCTCTTGCTTAGCAAGTGATTCAGCTGACAGTAATATTATCCACCGCTTAATTAATTTGCTCACAGGCCGGTGAGGAGTCTCTATTCCTGTGTACATCCTAGTTCGTATGTGCTGGTCAGTGACGTCTGTCCCACCCTCGGCTCCGTGATCAACGCTCCGTAAACAGTTGAAAACAGTTTTAGAAAACACCATCATGAATTTACAGTTCTGGTGAAAACAGTACGACTACTCAAAATTAGTTTGCATCAGACGTGACCCTCTTTTTGCAAACACGACCACGAATTTACAATTCTGACGAAAATTGTGTGACACGTGAAAATTAGTTTTCAGGTCCCCACGGCTACAATTAATGTTTTAGCTAGCGCGGCAGTTAATAATTTGCACACGACGCAATAAATTCAAAGTACGTTAGTCCGTGCACTTGGGTAGCTGAAAATAATTCAGTTCTCACAACAACAATCATAGTCCACTCGCTTAAGCGGCATCACTGCCGTTTATAACACTCCACGAAACTCTCAGCACTCGCCCTATCTACCATATTGTCCTATAACTTCCACGTTGACTTTAAATGGTTCAAATGGCTCTGAGCACTAACTTCTGAGGTCATCAGTCCCCTAGAACTTAGAACTACTTAAACCTAACTAACCTAACGACATCACACACATCCATGCCCGAGGCAGCATTCGAACCTGCGACCGTAGCGGTCGCGCGGTTCCAGACTGTAGCGCCTAGAAACGTTCGGCCACAACGGGCCGCAACTTTTAGTTTAAGCAGTGACAGAAAAATAAGAACGTGACCATGATCGTTCATGTGGTTCAGTCTGGCTCGATTACACAACATCAAACTGCAACTATCGATACCGCTCTCGCATCTCCGTTCATACAAAAGTCCCTCCATTTAGATGGGGCTCACAAAACCGGATTTTTTAAAACAGATTTCTCAATACCACTTCTGAGTGGTCATGTGAACCCTCTGAAACCGATTCTGGAAAACCGCTTCTGGTTGCCAGTTTTCCAGCTCCGCAATCGTGTAAGTGCAGCCGCTTTTGAAACGTGCTTGGGCTGTCAGATTTGGTCTTGTTTTTAAAAAAATGTCCTCTAATATGGAAGGAGTGAGTTTTCGAACAGTGAGCGGTAGGTAGAAACGTTTGATTGAAGCGGTTTACATCTCATATAATTGCTGAGAAAAAGCGTTTTTGCTGACTAAATCATTAACTTAAAAACCTGTTTTCCAAGCGTATTCCGACCTTAACAACTAAACGCGACAGCGAGAAACGGTTACCAAAATTCGATTCTCGTCTTTCAGAAGATGTGTCGCTTGTAAACGGTGTGAGCGCTGCATGTTATTACAATGTAATATAACAGTTGAGACACTCCATGTCATTTTTGTTATCCACATCGATTGCAGCGTGCCATGCGGCTAGTAAGCAATACTTCTAAATTCAATATGAGATAATAAGATTTATATTGATTTGTAACATAGTTTCTATAAGAGACGGTGTGTAGCGCCAAAAAATAGACAGTAACCGATAAATGGTACCATACATCTGATTCTTTAGCTTCCTAAGAACCGTGAGATGTTCGGAAAGGTAACCTACATGACAGTTCATTCACGATTCACTTATTACGTACATAGATCGTCGCTTTCATTTACTACTGCTACTACATGATCAGGCCCAGTGGACCGCACACATCTACAAGTTTCCTCCTCCACTGTATTCTGTCCATTGCTGCTATCCGCCATCCGTTCACATCTATTGACACTTGGTTTAAATCTTCATGGAGTCCATCCCTCCAACGCTTCTTGAGTCTCTTTGGCGGTCTCTTTCCTGTAGGTGTGAAATCCAGGAGCTTGCGAGGCCATTTGTTATCCTCCACCCGGGCCACATGGCTGGCCCACTCAATTCGTTTGGCTTCCACAGTTCCTGCTTTGTTGTGCTGGTATAGTTACTCAAGCTTTTGGTTGTATCTGATCCTCCATTCACCTGTATCTGCATCCAGAACCGGAGCGAAGGTCTTCCGAAGCACATTTATCTCAAAAACGAGGAGCTTAAGCTCCATGACACACAGCTGTATAAAACAACAGGCTGGATCAGGGTTTTGTACAGTCGAATCTTGAACTGTCTGTAGAGATATCTGAACCGAAGCAGTTGTGCTAGGCTGTCGTAAGGTCGGTTTTCTGCTTTTATTCTGGCACTGATCTGTGCTTCACATGACGAGTTCTCAGTGAAAAGTGAGCCTAGGTATTTGAATTCTTGCACTCTCTTGTAGGATTGGTCCGCAACGTGCAGTGATTGTAGATGAGCAGCAGTCTGACAATGACCACGCGTCACAACGAGGTACTCTGTCTTGGCTTTGTATATGTTTAGCCCAAATGTGCCGGCAGCCATCTTTAGTGCTCTGGTCATTTGCTCCAGCTCCTCTTACGACCTAGAGAGTAAACAGATGTCGTCTGCATAAACTAACAGTTGAGCAGGCTCTTGCGATGTATGCAATCACAGGCCTTCTTAAAAAGGCCTTAAAACGGTCGCAGGTTCGAATCCTGCCTCGGCCATGGATGTGTGTGATGTCCTTATAATACTTAGGTTTAAGTAGTTCTAAGTTCTAGGGGACTGATGACCTCAGAAGTTAAGTCCCATAGTGCTCAGAGCCATTTTGAACCTTTTTTTTTTAAAATTATAGCAGACTTTAAGCAGGGCGATTCCTTGATAGGTGTCACATTTCAGTTTGTCACTCTTCTTATGTATTGGACAAATCAGAGCTTTTTCCATTCTCCCGGTAGTTATTCTTTGGTCCATATTGCCTGTATCAGTTGGTGTATTTTTTCTGCAACTTTCTCTTTTCCTGCCAATGTCATTTCAGCCTGTATTCCATCTTCACCTGGACTCTCATTTGGTTTTAGATGTCTGATTCTTGTTTTTATCTCATACAGGGTAGGTGGCATCGGCTGTCATTGGGTCATTTTGTCCTCTAAAGTCTGTTTCTCCTTCAATGATGATATCCCTTATGTATTTCCTCTTTGCTCTTCTCAGAATTGCTTGTGTAGTCTTTTGGACCTCCTGAAATTGTGCTTTGCCCATGCCAGATTTTTCCCCTTCAGCCACTTGCTCCTGACTTCCTTTCTCCTTTCCAGAGCATCTGCACATTCCTTTCCAAACCAGATCTTCTTGCCCACTGGGTTTCCCATGAGTGTCTCCTTTGCTGTATCCCTAACTGAGCTCTGAATGTTTCCCCACATTAGTTCAAGATACTGATTTTCGTCCATTTCACTGAGTGCTTCAAAGCAGTTACTAAGTTGCAAAACGTATACAGTCTTCATTGCCTCACCTTTCAGTTTCTCTGCATTTTTTCACTTGTCCCTTTCACTTAACAAAAAAAATTGTCATTAAAGCCCAGAAGACCTAACTTTTTGCATAAAGACGTTGTAAATTAACCCAACAAAGCGGAACTTTGCTCTCTACACTTCCAGCCAAATCAGTGATTAAACAACATAGGAAACCTATACGGAATGTAACCCCTACATTATTTAATATTCCAAATCCTCCACCACATTTGTAGCTTAAAGAAAAACCACCTAGAGTGTCTGCTTCCTCATCGCTGGGAGCGCTGGTGTCTTTCCAGCTGTCAAACTGTAACTACTTTCCCAACAAAGAGTGTCGGCATTATATCTATAGACAGTGATATTATTTGGTTTCATACAGTGCATGTCACAAAGGTAAAACAAAAAGGAAAAGAAACTTTTATTGTAACTTTTGCTTACTCAGTTTGTAGCAGTATCAATAAAGCAAAACATAGTAACATTCGTGTTATCACTCACGATTTTTTAATTTTTCCCAAAATTGTCCTAATCTCCCAAAACCTACAAAATCCATCTACTATCTCTTTCACCTAATAATAATATAATAACTATAATAAAAATCATTTCTTTATGATACATTTCCCATTGGTGAATTTACTGTAATTAGAGAACTAACTATTAATTTAAAAAACGTTTAAAAAAAGTATTTTCACAACTTTTCTTAGTTCCAAAAATTGTCCTATTTCTGACTTCTGTGAAAAAACATGTTTTTTAAAAATTATACTAAAGAATAAGAACATAAAATTATTTATTTTCCATTTTACCAGCCGTAAGATTATTATGAACTGTGGTTTGCAAATGTTTTTTGAAGGAAGATTAATTTACAGTTCTACCACATTTAAAAGTAAGTTTTATTTTCTGACATTCATTCTTTACATACATAAGTATGTCCACCAGTTCCACATTAATCTTAAAAAATTCTTCAATATGTTTTTAATCACACATTTACTACACTGTCTTAATTGTGGTTTGGTGTCGTTCATTGAAATAAAATAAAAATATTCGAAATTTTTTTTTTAAATTTCACATCAACAATTCTATATCATGAAATTCATTATTTCCATTTTTAAGTTTCTCCATTCCTTTATTTCAGTTTCATTTTCTTTTTTCCAATTATTACAAATTCCCAAGGATTAATTAATACATAATATCTAGTTGGTAAAATAACTTTAAAATCATTATTAAGCTGCATACAATTTTTTTCTCTATATCTAGTGTTTAAATATACACAATCAGTAACATTATACAAAATATTTTTCTCTAGTTCAGTTATTTTGTTTAATCTCTTTCGAGGCACTAACATCGTTAAGCTTCTTGATTATAGTCTCCATTTATATAGAATTTTTTTTATTAGATTTATATGTAATAATTTTTATTAGATTTTCTGTAATGAGAATTGACCATATGATAATTTATCTATTTTTTTCTAAAACATATCTTTTAGTATCATGAGGACTTAGTGCTTTTATGTTTACTTAAATTGTATTTATTTCATGCTTTTCACTTTAAATTAAATTAAATTTTCTGTATTGTTCTACATTGTTAAGTAAACAATCTTTATAATCTTCTAAACTTATTTAGTTTTTAACAACACATTTCTTAATTCCTTTAGATTTCATTTCCATTTTGTTAGTAGCTTTATAAGCATTCATATTTGCTCTTAAACCACAAAATTCTTCCATTATTTTTCTATTACATTCATGCTTCACTTAACCTAAAACTTTATTGTTTAATAGTGGAATATTATATATATTATCTGCTGGATAATCACTTGTATCAAAATAATGAATCATTCATTTCATATCTTCGTAGAAATCGTCGGTTATAATATTGTAAATATAACTATCTGTATCTTGATAATATAATTCAATACTTTCTCCATATTTACATTTCATAACTCTGTAGTGAAAATCATATATTAATTCTTTAGATTAATCAAGTATACTTATCTGACATAAATATGTACATTAAAAATTATTTTAGTTTTATTCATATGAAAAGGAGCAAGATTTTCACTAAATATAGCTTTATGTTTAAAGTTTGTCTCAGCTACAAGGCTATCACATACTTTACTATCTGAAACTAATCCAATATCTTGCCTATTTCTTATATTTTTCATTGTTTTACCAAATACAGCATTATTCATTAATTTACAGAAACCTTTTTCATTATCATTTGTGGTCTTTGTTCTGTACTGTGTGTTGAGATCTACATACTTCTGTAAATAATTACATTGTTTAAATGTTGACACTTTATGTAGTTTTGTATTTTTCATTCCTAAAGATAAATATTGTTTAAGATTTCTATAATGTACTACATAATTATATATTTATCTAAAATAGTTATTAATTTACTTTCATTTGTATCATGAACAAGTTTTGATTCAGGAGCTAGTGATAAATCTTTATGTAAATCATGTAATTCTTTTGGATGTTCTGGATCGACTTAAAATATATTTCCATCTTGACAATTGTTTGACATTTCACTTATTTTTGTAGAATTAAAATTATTTGGATCATCCCATTTAAAACACCATATGGTAAACATTGGTACATAGCATAACCATACAAATTATTTGCATCTAGATACATTATAAAATTTGATATTTGTATATTATTATAATATTTTAAATATTTATTAATTGCTTATACATAGCTTTTACAACGTTGTGAAATTCCACCTCTTATTCCTTTTTCAGCCATTTGAAGCATATCATAGTGATATAATAATTAAATTTTTTTGATCAGTAATTCTTAACATTGCATCCCAAGATAAACCTGATGCTGTAAAATAGCAAGATGGAGCTAAATTATATGTATATATACATCTTTTTCTAAAATTTTCAAATCCATCACTTAGCAATATTACTTTAGTTTTAAAATGTAAATCATATATTCACCAAGTTTTTATATATTGAACTTTGATCAAACAAAGTTTGCATGTTCATAAAGTTCATCACTTATGTCACTATCATTTTTTCGTTATAAAATTTATCTTGTGTTGGTAACTGTGTTTCTTCAAATTTTTTCCAAGAATCCATGTAATCATATAAATAAACACCTTTTTTAATTACTGTGTTAAATAATTCGGGAGAAAGATACTTTTTTATATTTTTAATTGAGTTTCCTTTAAATTTGACGATTGTTATCAAGTCAAGAAGCCATAAATCTAAATTTATCAACGAATCTCGTTTTTATTTTTTTTTGTATGTTTACCAAAACTAATATACTTATTTTCATTATTTGGTATTAGTTCTGTTTCCTTATCATCCTAACCAAGTCTTTTACAAAAAGATGTGAATCATAATCAGATAAATTATGTAAATAAATAGGTTCAAAATCAACTAGGTTTAGTTTTAAATTACACATATTACACAACGGAACAATATATTTTCCAGTTAAATGGTCATGATGGCATACTATTTTATTCTTTTTTGCATTAGGAAATTTACATAGTATACAGACTGTAGATTGATGAAAAATTCATCAAGTGTAAGTGTTTTCGTTTCTTCAATTTCACAATAGATTCTTCTAATTTCTTCAACTTCTTGTCTTATACATTCTCTTGTGAGTAGACAAAACCTTCTATATACTCCTTCCACCTTTCTGCCTTCCTTCTTTCCTTAGAACTGGGGTGCCATCTGAGCTCTTGATATTCATACACATGGTTATCTTCTCTCCAAAGGTCTCTTTAATTTTCCTGTAGGCAGTATCTATCTTACCCCTAGTGAGATAAGCCTCTACATCCTTACATTTGTCCTCTGGCCATTCCTGCTTAGCCATTTTGCACTTCCAGTCGATCTCATTTTTGAGAAATTTGCTTCATTTACTGCATTTTTATATTTTCTCCTATCGTCAATTAAATTCAATATTTCTTCTGTTACCGAAGGATTTCTACTAGCCCTCGTCTTTTTACCTATTTGATTCTCTGCTGCATTCACTACTTCATCCCTCAAAGTTACCCATTCTTCTTCTACTGGGTTTCTTTCCCCCATTCCTGTCAATTGCGCCATTATGCACTCCCTGAAGATCTGTACAACCTCTGGTTCTTTTAGTGTATCCTTGTCCCATCTCCTTAAATTTCCACCTTTTTTCCCTAGTTATGAAATCAGAAATGACTTTTGGAGATGATTTTCAAGATTGGGTTTATGAAGACGTTTTCCCATCAAATAGAAAGCATTGTGAATATAAGATCAGAAAAGAGATAAATATCAAACAGAATATTTACATGAAATACGTAAATTGGATAGAAAACTAATCGAAAATTTAAGAGAAACAGTTACTATGGCTTCCAATATAATAGGCAAAAGAAATGAAGGAATTAATAATTAATTACAACATGTACTCCCTAAAAGAATTAATGTAAACCTAAGACCAACATTAATTCTTTTAAAATTATTTGATGATGAATGTGAATATGATTATTATATCATTAGAACACAACAAAAACATTTACAGAAACTTTGTAAAAATCGAAGATGGGCATTCAAGTTGTGAGGAAATGTTAAGATTGAATGATAATGCTAATTCAGTGAAACTGTATCAAAGAATGGAAGAAAATTTAAATGTCATAAGAACTATTTAAATATTTTGAATAACTTTACACAAGAGCAATTGTTTCCTGATTTAATTAGTCTTAATCAAGCTGAACTACTATAAAGTAAGTTTATCTTCATTTATACAACTATTATGTGAGTTATCAAAACCTAACCATTTAACAGAAACTTGATTAACTTTCTGTTTTAAAACTGTTTCAACTAAGTATACAACTGGATATTTCGTTTTCTATAGTTCTTGTTCATAAAAATTTCCTTTTATAACTTTTAATTTATATGTAACTGGATTAGAATAAATAACACCCTCAATATTTAAGTTGACCAATTAGCTGTATATCCTTTTCTAAAGAGACCTTTTAAGTTTACTAATTCTCACTTTATCATCTATTTAAAATTGAAAGTCAGCTTCATTAGAGATAATATTAGTTATTTTCAAATATTTTTTATTTACTTCTATTGGCATCATTTTTATTGTAGAGTGTTTTGTGTTATTACATTCTTCAATTAGATCTTAAACTAAATTTATCCATTTTTAATTTCCTCGTAAAGCAAAATTCCTTCCACATCATTCCTTTAGCTGTTCTGTTAAAACGTTCAACAGCAGATGCTTTTAATTCTGAAAAAGTAGATTAATGTAATATTTTTTCATTAATTCAATAAATTCTTTGTTATAGAATTTTTTACCATTATCTGTCTGTAAATTATTTGGCTTTCTATCTATATATATTTTTATAAAAGCGTCAACTACATTCCTACTTGTTTTATCTTTAATATCAGGCATATTTCTAAAAGACGTCAACAACAGTCAATAAATATTTTTATCCTTTATTTATTTTAGAAATACCATTTCAATTTTCTGAATCAATTACAACTAAATCAGCTTGCCATAAATCATCTATACTAAAAGAAACAACATTTCTTCTTTTAAAATTCTTTTTCATTGGTTTATGTAAATCATTAATAATATTTTCACAAGTATTATTGAAGCCTTTACCAGCACTTACAAATTTTTATTACAAATTGACTCTTTTTTAGACCATCAAGTCTTTGTCTTTCATTTTAATTGATACCCTTTTCGGGTTATGTATATCAGTAAACGTTTAACACTTTAAACAATAAATATGTTAATCATGTGAAGAATAATTTTCCATTTATATAGATAAGGAATTTATTAAAGTTTAAATTTTAAATTATTTCACCAAATACAATTATATTTACTTCTGCACAATCAGTTTTAACATAATCTTTCAATATTGCAGTTATAAAATTTGATGTATGTAAGATTATTGACTGTTTATTATTACTTATTTTATATAGTTTATCAGCTACACTGACTGTTATATCAAAATCATCGAAGTTGAAATCTCTATTTATATTTTTACCAACAACAAAAATTCTATAAGAATGAATTATTCAAAAATATACATTTTCTAAATTTAATATAGCTGTATTAACTATTTGTACATTTTGTTTTATTAGATGTATCTTATTTCCAAAAATGTCAATTTATTACATATAAAATATCGTTAAAATTATAATCTTCACATAACAACTTTAAAGCGAATAAACATAAATGAACAGATCTTATGTCATAAAAATTTTGCAATCTTTCTGTATTGTAATATAGTTCATTTCTTCCTAAATAGTTAACTAACTGTTTTTGTATATTACCACCAAATATATCAATACGAAATTTTTACCTTTATTTTTGTAATAACCAATCCAATGTGTACCAGGATTATCAGATGTATCTAAATTAACTATAAGAAATTCAATTTAATTTGGTATTTCATCATTCATTTATACACCGTGAAAGTGTTTAATTTTTAATTGTTTAGTAATCTCTACTATATAAAAATTACTTAACCCATTACAATATTTATTAATTACTTATTCGATTTTCTTTGTTTTCCTTATTCCAGTACCAGTTTTCTTTTCCATTTTTAAGTTATGTCTTTTTTGTTCTTCTAATTCTTTATCAGTTTTCTTTTTGTTTATAACTGTATTTACCATTGCTGCAGATCCACCAGCTAAAGTACCAACTGTTGCAGAAAATGGTAATGCACCTAATAATAGTTGTAAAAATCCGCCTTCAGGTTATGTTAATCATTTACCATCTTTCTTTTTTCAGATATTCAATAATTTTTTAACAACAGGAATACCTAATGTAATAAGTAAATTTCCACTAACTTTCTTTTATTTATTTCTTTTTGGAACATCTGTTAAAAGAGGTTCAATTGCATTAATTGTTAATTATTTAAGTTATATTAATTGATTTTGGTTTTCTTTGCCACTAGGTAGCAAAGCATAATCAATTGTAAAGTTATTCATTTATGTAATTAAAAATTTAATAAAGATTTGTTATATAGTTTGGAAATTTATAATCCCCAACGATTTTCATCAACAATAACTTCGAACCCTAATTTTCATTTTCCATACATTATTACTCTAACTGCTGTTGCTGAAACGTTTTCACCAAATGCAGCATCATTTGCATACATTACTTCTTTTGCAGCTAATTGAAGCTCTTTATCAGCTACATGCCTTTATTCAATATCTTTATTATCTCTATAAGCCATAATATGTTTTTTACAAACTTCATCTAATGGATTTAAATCTTTAACACCTTTAGCTAATCTTTCTGCTAATGTTGTACCTGGACCACAATATTTATAACCAGTAAGATGCATTTCAAAAGTCAATTTGTTAATTAATGTAATTACTAATCCTTTTCCATATGAATCACTTTTCGAAAATTTATGTATAAAATATTTAAAAATCCAATTAAGTATGGAATTCCTTTTGGATTATCAATTATAAAATGACTGAATTTGTTTGCTAACATTTGTGCAATACTAACTTTATCATTATGATAATTCCTATTTCCAGCTAGTTCTTCACCATGAATAACTGCTAATGTATCAATTAATTTTCTATCATCATTTATCCAAACATATTCAAGTGATTTATCTGTATATTTTTTAATTAAACATTTACCATTTAGTTCCAGAGAACTACAATCTGTAGAATCAATAGTTTGTCTTCTTAAGTTTGGAAAATTTTCATCAAACATTTCTTTTATTAGGTATTTATATTTATTACCTTTACTTCACCTTATTTTATGTGAATTATTATCAGTATATAATGCTCCAGAATTATATAATATAGCTGCATAATTTGATAAATCTACAGAATTAAACTTGTCATTCATTTAATCTATAGTCTCATTAATCCATCTGTACAGTCAAATTATTTTCACAAATTTTTAATTGATGTCCATTAATTCAACAGGTAATTACCAACATATCTAAACATACAAACAGGTTTTCAAACCAAAAAGTTTATCTTCACTATGATTAATGTGCTTTAACATTGTTTCACTAACATTTATCTTTTTAGTTTCATCTATCTTTTTATTTTCATTTTGAAGACTATTGATCCTTTTTTTTCTTGATATTTATTTGATACATATTGAATTTCTGATTCACTTAATGTATAATCATAATTTCAAGGAATATCATCAGACCAATCTTTTAATGGTTCAATTGGTGATAATTCTTCAAAATCTTCTATATGGTGACGATATTGAGTCATTTGATATTCAAATTCTCTATTTTCTTCAATTGCTTTCAGAACATTATCTCCTACTCCTTCGGTAGGTCGACTAACTTGTCAATTGCGTCAATAACAGGTTGATATTCCTTTTTATATTTTTCAAATTCTGTTCTTGGTTGCTTTTTCCAAAGTTTAAATTGTTCTTTTATTTCTTCTGCTTTATTTTTATTTTGTTTAGCTCGTTTAGCAACTCTCGGGCATGGATGTGTGTAATGCCCTTAGGTTAGTTAGGTTAAATTAGTTCTAAGTTCTAGGCAACTGATGTCCTCAGAAGTCAAGTTGCATAGTGCTCAGAGCCATTTCAACCCTTTATCAACTCTTTCATCATACTTTGTGAACATCTATTAAGGGAGAACAAAATTATGTTTATGTTTACATTTTATGTTTATGTTTAATATTTATGTTTATGTTTATGTTTAACGTTTATGTTTCTATTTATTTTATATCAATGTTTACATTTAGATTTTTGTTAAATATTTATGTTGTTAAGAAATGTTGTATTTTATTTCTGAACTAACCTTCATTTGGTTTTCTAGGCATGTCTTTTGAGAAAACTCCCAACTCATCATTCCAACATTTACTGCACATTTCTTTAAAATTTTCAAACTTAAAAATCCCGACCAACAAATTCATGGCAAGTATGATTTCAATTTGTATCATATTCTCTAAAGATATTTAAAAAATTTAGATTGTCTCTAACTAACTGTTTAGGTATTTTCGAATAAGTATGAGCTAAATAAAAACAATCTATACGTTTGTGTCTGCCCCTAGTAAATACTTCTCTAACAGTATCTTTAATTTCTAGAATAATGTCATCAAATACAACAACTGGATTTTCTTCACATTCATCTAATGGAATAATTTCTTCATTTCTTTCAATAAAACTAACAATTGGTATATGAACTACATTTTTAATTTTTTTACATTGTTTTATAGTTTCTTGGTACTTTGGCTGATCTAAAGTTTTTTAATAAATATATAAATTTTTAATTTTATTCCAATTTAACCTTCCTGGAGCTAATATATATATATATATACACTCCTAGAAATGGAAAAAAGAACACATTGACTCCGGTGTGTCAGACCCACCATACTTGCTATGGACACTGCGAGAGGGCTGTACAAGCAATGATCACACGCACGGCACAGCGGACACACCAGGAACCGCGGTGTTGGCCGTCGAATGGCGCTAGCTGCACAGCACTTGTGCACCGCCGCCGTCAGTGTCAGCCAGTTTGCCGTGGCATACGGAGCTCCATCGCAGTCTTTAACACTGGTAGCATGCCGCGACAGTGTGGACAAGAACCTTATGTGCAGTTGACGGACTTTGAGCGAGGGCGTATAGTGGGCATGCAGGAGGCCGGGTGGATGTACCGCCGAATTGCTCAACACGTCGGGCGTGAGGTCTCCACAGTACATCGATGTTGTCGCCAGTGGTCGACCTTGGACCAGACCGCAGCGACGCAAGGATGCACGCCAAGACTGTAGGATCCTACGCAGTGCCGTAGGGGACCGCACCAGCACTTCCCAACAAATTAGGGACACTGTAACTCCTGAGGTATCGGCGAGGACCATTCGCAACTGTCTCCATGACGCTGGGCTACAGTCCCGCACATCGTTAGGCCGTCTTCCGCTCACGCCCCAACATCGTGCAGCCCGCCTCCAGTGGTGTCGCGACAGGCGTGAATGGAGGGACGAATGGAGACGTGTCGTCTTCAGTGATGAGAGTCGCTTCTGCCTTGGTGCCAATGATGGTCGTATGCGTGTTTGGCGCCGTGCAGGTGAGCGCCACAATCAGGACTGCATACGACCGAGGCACACAGGGCCAACACCTAGCATCATGGTGTGGGGAACGATCTCCTACACTGGCCGTACCCCTCTGGTGATCGTTGAGGGGACACTGAATAGTGCACGGTACATCCAAACCGTCATCGAACCCATCGTTCTACCATTCCTAGACCGGCAAGGGAACTTGCTGTTCCAACAGGACAATGCACGTCCGCATGTATCCCATGCCACCCAATGTGCTCTAGAAGGTGTAAGTCAACTACCCTGGCCAGCAAGATCTCCGGATCTGTCCCCCATTGAGCATGTTTGGGACTGGATGAAGCATCGCCTCACGCGGTCTGCACGTCCAGCACGAACGCTGGTCCAACTGAGGCGCCAGGTGGAAATGGCATGGCAAGCCGTTCCACAGGACTATATCCAGCATCTCTACGATCGTCTTCATGGGAGAATAGCAGCTTGCATTGCTGCGAAAGGTGGATTGACACTGTACTAGTGCCGACATTGTTCATGCTCTGTTGCCTGTGTCTATGTGCCTGTGGTTGTGATCATATGATGTATCTGACCCCAGGAATGTGTCAGTAAAGTTTCCCCTTCTTGGGACAATGAATTCACGGTGTTCTTATTTCTTTTTCCAGGAGTGTATATATATATATATATATATATATATATATATATATGTATATATATATATATATATAATTATGTTTTTACACAACCACTGGTCTAATTATCGCACATCTGATAGAATTTGGTAAAAGTTACCATGTTGGTTTTTGACGTCTTTTCTGGAATTCTTACTTTAGGTTCCCAATCTTTTTTATCCATTTATTTAATGATATTTTCAGTAGTAAGTGAGTAGATTATTTCAACTTAGTGACAAATTTTCAATACTAAGAACAATATTAACTTTTCCAATACATGATAGTTATACTAATGTTTCAGTAGTTGGTTTTTATTCAACTTTCTTAACAACAAATGTAGTAACACAAAGTTATAAACTTCATTGTGATGGAGAGACGATAAAAATTCCTATATGCCAATATAGTTTTAAACATTTAGAAATGTTTATTTATTCGAAAAAACCTAATATACATATTAAAGCATATAAAATTTGAAACAGAATTGTTATTGAAAGTGTAAAATTGTATATGGATATAGAACATAGTATTGGAAGTTTACTTGGTTTTAATTACCAAGTTGTTTTACCTAGTGAAACATCTGTAGCTAAAGATGTTCCTACAATAATTCCTTTTGAATATAAATTTTACTGTATGTATAACATAATGATCATTTTGATACAGAAACTAATATTATTGCTTCATTTAAATATAATGCCGAATTTGATGGACCAATAAATTATAAACCAAAATATCCTGCAAATGTTTCTAGTTTTCATACTATTCAAGGTTTAGAAGTTAATGTAACTGATGAAAATGATAATTTAAATGACTTTAAAGGTGCTGCTGTAACAGTTGTTATATAAATATCCTAGTCACAGGCTAAAGTCAGCTTTATCTTACACTAATAAATTTTTCCTTAAATAATAAATAACTGATAGAACAATCTTAGACTACATCATGAATAAAATAAGTTATCAATTCTATTCATTCCCTTAGAATGAGAAAACTAAAAATTATTTAAATGTTCCAAACAAAG
The DNA here is from genome assembly GCF_023897955.1 of Schistocerca gregaria. Lineage (NCBI taxonomy): Eukaryota > Metazoa > Arthropoda > Insecta > Orthoptera > Acrididae > Schistocerca > Schistocerca gregaria. Next base: position 780,577,292 of record NC_064923.1, on the reverse strand, counting down.
ACACAGAAATTGAAATAAATATTGTTGATGGTTGGCTTCATCCAAATCAAGCACAATTGCACATGAATTTTAGTTTTATTGGAAATGATGGAGCAGATTATCAAAATTATGATGGAAATTCAAACAAAAAAATTAATTGATAATTATGTTGAGATACAGTTTGATTTTATAACGAAAAAGAAAGAAATTTTATCTAGAATTGAACATCCTTTTATTTCTTCATTTGTTTTACTTCATCTAACTTCATCTGTTACTGGCAAAGAAGTTTAAAAGGACATATAATTAATACAGGAAAAATAAATAGTAAAAGAAATGAAGTACTTTATCCATAACATTACTTGGTGGATTCTTTAAAGATTATAAAGAAATAATGTGGGAAGGAGATTTAACTACAATTTTTACACTCAGGACACTTCTGGACACTAATACTTCGTTGGTCTGATAAAAATGATGCTGGAATTGAAATAAAAGATAATCTTCCTACAGAATGTAAAATTATTGTAGAATCTATGGAAATTCGTGTACCAGTTGTTAAATATGAAGAAAATTACAAACTTAAACAATATGAATTTATTCTTAAAAGTCCGAAAATTCCTATTTCTTTTTATGAACTTCAAACACAATAAGCTGCTGATTTATCTGGTAAAAACAGTTTTGAACTAGATATTACAAAGTACTATAACTCCACAGAATTTGAAATGCTATACTTCGTATTTGTTAAATTTCAAACAAATCATAAAAGTAATCAATTAGTTGATTTGTCATTATTTAATCACATCAAACTACATATTATTTATTTAAAAATTGGTAGAAATCAAGTTTTTCCTCAATAAATGTGGAATATTAAACCGCCAAATAATTTTCTTAAACCATATGATGCATTTCTTGATTTTAAATGAATTACTTTACTAAAATAAGATATTGATATTAGTCGTTTTAGTTTTATGAATAATTATCCAATTTATGTAATCAATATGACATGCAGAAAAAATGTTGTAACTACACAGAAACCTACTATGAAAGTTTGTGCAACTTTTAATGATAAAATTCCAAATGATACATTTGCTTATGTAATTAGGTACAGTAAAAAGGATCATACATATGATGCACAACTTAGGTTACTTACTGAAAATGTCTAATTAATTACATTTGCTTCTATATAAATGAATGACAAACTTAAAATATTTATAAAAGTATTAATATCTTGCTTATATACATTTCTGAAAGATTTTAAGAAAGATAGAAAAAATAAAAACTCTAAATTTTAGTATCTTACTTATTAAATTATTTCTGATTTGTTTTAATATATTTTTTCTGGATGGACCGTTTTATGTACATTAGTTACAATTTTGAATTTTTAAAATCGGTTAAAATTTGACTGAGAAAGTAACAAAAAGTATTTGGCCCCTTCCCCCCTGTGACTTATGCAACCAGGCTTCCGTGTTTTGAGGATAGGGGAAAAGGGACTAACCAAAAATGCAATCAGAATTTCAATATCTCTAAAAATAAAAATGTTGTAGTAGAAACAAATTTTCATCGTCTTCAGGTTAAACAGAAAGTCACAAGTCCAAAAGTGCTGAGTCATGGTAGATACATTTAGCATTTATGAAACTGTACTTCATTTTATATGTATCTAACTGTACTTAGAGAGACATCTCCAAGCATTAGTCTGAACTAACTGGATTCTAACTTCTGACAACAGATGGCACCGAAGTAAGTTCCATTTACTTTAATGTTGGAACATACTTCACTTTAGTGTCCCAGAACCTACAAAATCTATATACACCTTTTTGGTGAAATTTGGTATGGAGATAGATGAGCCCCAAGGAACAACAGGCTCTAATAAAAAAAATGTTGACCCCGAAATGAGTAAATCAGTGACTGAAACAAATATACAGGGTCTTACAAAAATGTACTGCCAGAATTTCAGGAAACATTCCTCACACACAAACAAAGAAAGTATGTCATGTGGACAAGTGTCTGGAAACACTTACTTCCATGTTAGAGCTCATTTTATTACTTCTCTGCAAATCACATTAATCATGGAATGGAAACACACAGCTACAGAATGTACCAGCGTGACTTCAAACACTTTGTTACAGGGAATGTTCAAAACGTCCTCCATTACAGAGGATACATGCATCCACCCTCCATCGCATGGAATCCCTAATGCACTGATGCAGCCCTGGAGAATAGCGTATTGTATCACAGCCGTCCACAACACGAGCACGAAGAATCTCTACATTTGGTACTGGGGTTGCGTAGACAAGAGCTTTAAAATGCCCCCATAATTGGAAGTCAAGAGAGTTGAAGTCAGGAGAGCGTGGAGGCCATATCCGTAAAGAGAAAATTTGCACTGAAATGAATATTGACACATTGTTGGATGAACCATTTCCAGAAGTGTACCCGTGGAGGCCAATCTGCTGCTGATATTGCCTGCACACGCTGTATATGGTACGGAAACAACTGGTTCTTCCGTAGCACTCTCCATACAGTGACGTGATCAACGTTACCTTGTACAGCAGCACCTTCTCTGACATTAAGGTTATCGTCAACTGCACGAAGAACTGCCTCGTCCATTGCAGTTGTCCTCGTCTTTCTAGGTCTTCCCCAGTCTCGAGTCATATGCTGGAATGTTCCCTGCTCCCTAAGACGCCGATCAATTGCTTCGAACGCCTTCCTGTCGGGACACCTTCGTTCTGGAAATCTGTCTCCATACAAATGTACTGCGCCACAGCTATTGCCCCGTGCTAATCCATTCATCAAATGGGCATCTTCCAACTCCGCATTTGCAAACATTGCACTGACTGCAAAACCACGTTCGTGATGAACACTAACCTGTCGATGCTACGTACTGATGTGCTTGTTGCTAGTACTGTAGAGCAATGAGTCGCATGTCAACACAAGCACTGAAGTCAACATTACCTTCCTTCAACTGGGCTATCTGGCGGTGAATCAGGGAAGTACAGTACATACTGGCGAAACTAAAATGAGCTCTGACATGGAAATTAAGCGTTCCTCGATATAATATCTTTTCTTTACCTGTGTGTGAGGAATGTTTCCCGAATGTCTGACCGTACCTTTTTGTAACACCCTATATATAGACAGGGTGAGTCACCTAACGTTACCCCTGGATATATTTCGTAAACCACATCAAATACTGACGAACCGATTCCACAGACCGAACGTATATATATATATATATATATATATATATATATATATATATATATATATATATATATAGTGAGAAGATAAATCATGTAAAAATGCACTTAATTTCTGGCATAAGATGCACACCCCTCTGCACCCAAGCATCAGTCAGCATTAGTGCTGCGTGTGGCAGTTGTCCATGCGCTGGGCTCGCTGGGGAGAGAATGAACATCACAACCTATACCACCTGAATGACCGGTCACGTGAGGCCAGCTGGTGTTATCGCCCGTACTCACCGTCACTCATCGTAACAAAATTACCGATTTGCCAGCACAATCACAGGCAACAACAAGCAACTGTAAAAAACGTTGCGCCTGGAAGCCGTTAGATAGGCAACCTGTATCAGGTACTTCGCTCTGCGTTAGCCTTATACATCTACATCTACATCCATACTCCGCATACCACCTGACGGTGTGTGGCGGAAGGTACCCTGAGTACCTCTATCGGTTCTCCCTTCTATTCCAGTCTCGCGTTTTTCGTGGAAAGAAGGATTGCCAGTATGCTCCTGTGTTGGCTCTAATCTATCTGATTTTATCCTCATGGTCTCCTCGCGAGATATGCGTAGGAGGGAGCAATATACTGCTTGACTCTTTGGTGAAGGCATGTTCTCGAAACTTTAACAAAAGCCCGTACCGAACTACTGAGCGTCTCTCCTGCAGAGTCTTCCACTTGAGTTTATCTATCATCTCCGTAACGCTTTCGCGATTACTAAATGATCGTGTAATGAAGCGCACTGCTCTCCGTTGGATCTTCTCTATCTTTTCTATCAATCCTATCTGGTACGGATCCCACACTGCTGAGCAGTATTCAAGCAGTGGGCGAACAAGTGTACTGTAACCTTCTTCCTTTGTTTTCGGATTTCATTTCCTTAGGATTCTTCCAATGAATATAAATGCTACGTTTTTCATTTTGCAGTGTCAGGTTACGAAATTAAATTCAATATTCACTGCTACACATTTCAAACATTTAAGATCTATTACATGCTCTTACGTTGTGGTGACCATTGAGCTACAGTGCTTATGCAGTACATGGCCGGAATGTACTTTAAGAATTGCGATTGCCACTCGTCACACTGATATTCCTTACGACGAACAATGGAGGCGTGTGGTATGTCATATCAAAATATATGCAGGAGTGCGATTTTTTCGAAAAGTGACATTTCGAGCACGTGGCTGTGAACAAATATAGGTTGACTCTTACATACAGGGTTACAGCAACCAGCCACTTTTTGCGATGTAATTTTTTTATTTAAACAGCGCCGTTACCGGTTTCGACCCCACAGGTTCATCGTCAGACGGCCACTTCACGTTTTACATAACATTTCGCCTTTTGTTTCACCAATTAACGAAATTTCTTTTGGCTGGTGGTGCCCTACAACCAAACATTATCTCACATCTAGTTTTGGTAGTAGGGTACCGCAACCCTAAGGAAATGTCGTCAGTCGGGAAAACAAAAGGCGAAAGCTAATGTAAAACTTGAACTATCCACCGGCAGATGATCTTGTAGTTTCGAAATCAGTAACGGCGCTGTTTAAGTAAATAAACAGCATCGTAAAAAGTGCCGAGGCAACTGATTGATTTTGAAGCAGGCGAGGTGTGCAGAGAATGCGAACAGCATTTCGCTAAAACGTCACAGTCTTGACAACAGTTTCCCCTCCGTGCTGCGAGTAACAGCAGAGAAGCCTGGACGAGTTCCAGCGGTGGCTGGAGCTGGACTCCAGCTGGACGGCTCACATACCGGCAGCGTACCCGCGCTCGGACGGCGGGCGAGCGGATCGTCGTAACCGGTTTACGGCAGCGCCGGCCCGCGACCGGCTGATCCGACGTCAACTGGAAACGTCGTTTAGCGCGGCCTGGCAGCGCCGCCCCGCCTAATCCCGTTACTGGCGCAGCCCCGAATCTGGCACCTGGCTGGCGCCAGTGCGTGAGCTGATTCGTGACGCGGCGCTCTCTGGGCGCCAACAAGGGATCGCTTTCAGCGCGTCCTCTGCTTCGCGGAACCGCGTCATACTGTGCGCGGGACCGAAATACAGCTCCGTGCTAGCGACCGCAAATGCATGCCGATGTGTGTCGCATCCCGGCTCACACACATCAACGAGAGGGACGCAACGAAGTTTCGCCCAAGTTGTCCCCACAACGACGCGACACAACGAGCTTCCAAACTGACGTAGCTGCTCATTGAGCAGCACATTCGCGCTTTTCTTTCATCTTCTACTTTTCTACAAATATATTTCGAAATGCGTTAATAACATACAACTTAGTACTTGACGGTGAACGATAGTGGGAATCCTTAAAAAAAGACCTGTAACATTTACAAAGGGAAAGTAAATATTTAACGGTTATGCATAGTGTAGGAAATCCACTATCAATCACGATATGGCTTACTATCACTTACAACTTGGTTTTTCTGCCTCATTAGTTCTATTTTATTGTTGTTAATGTGATTTCCCGACTTCATTCATGAAAAGAAGCCTTGTAACGAGACAGAAAGAAAGTAATGACACTAAGTGCTAGTCCGCACTGATTTATGTCAAAGGAGAAGTTGAAAATTGGTGCCGGACCGGGAGTGGAAACCGGATCTCGTGCTTAACAGACGGGAGCGTCGACCAATGCGCCACCCGGACATAGTGCAGGTCGTAACTGCACGGAGTACCCTAGCACACATCCCGTCTCCCCCACATTTTCAACTTATCCAAATACTACTGGTGTAGTGCTCTTGCCTATTATCCTCCTTACTTGCAGCATATCGGGGATTTCAGCGAGAGTAACCTTACTGCGTTTGATAAGGCTATTTTCTCTCTGTGTTTTATTTGAATATCGTAGGACGACTTCCCTTTTATGTGAGATATCCCTTCTTGGATAAACATTAGTCACCATAATTCTGTCGTTTACATCAGTTATAGGCGATAGAATAGAACATTTTCATTAAATTATTAATTTATAAGACCAGTGCATAGCCCTAGAGCCTAAGGTACGAGCAATATCAGGCAAACTCGCAACAGGTTTGTTCAGATGGGATGCTGTTTATGAAGAACAATTACTGAAGCAGTAACATCTAGGTACCGTAGCTACGTGCTTTGATATCGATACTGGTAACTTCCAGCATAAAAAGTCACCCTCATTCCCCAACGGTGTTGACATAGAGAGCGGAGGAACAGACAGAGGTTCAGGGCATTCTCTTATCCTGGGGGTGGGAGACTGCCCCTAAAGGCTGAAGGATCAGAAATGATCAAACATGCAGAGGACAATGGAAACCATTGCATTAGAGAAACATAATCGTGTATCCACGGTACATGTGACCTGAAACTCTAATAGGGTCAAGATGATCTCTCTATTGGCAAACGATTCCGAAATATTCCCGCATTTGGATCTCCGGGAAGGGACTGCCAAGCCGTAGGTAACCACGAGAAAAATATTGCATAAACAACGAAAGGATAACATTCTACGAGTCGGTGCGTGATATTTCAGAATCATGAACTTAGTGGCGAAACTAGAGAACATGAAAAAGGAAATGCAACAGCTGAATCTACTGTAGATATAGTAGGGGTCAGTGAAATGAAATGGAAAGAAGACAAGGACTTTTGGTCCAAAGAGCATTAGGTAATGTCGATAGCAGAGGAAAATGATATAATGGGAATAGGATTGCTTATGAAAAGGAAGCTAGGGCAGAGAGCGTGTTGCTCTGAACAGTTCAGTGATAGGGTGTTCGTATCAGAATCGACAGCAAACCAACACCGATAACGATAGTTCAGGTATACATGCCGACGTCGTAAGCTGAATATGAAGAGACTGAGAAAGTAAATGAGCGTACTGAAAAGCTAATACACCAAAAACGTGCTACCGTGTTTGTATAACCATGCTATTTTCTGCATGTCTTAGATTTAAAAAACCGCACTGATGATTGTGATATTTGTCGCCGAAACTAGTTTGGGAGAATAAAGAAATAAAAGAATAACAACGTGTTTTGCATCAAGGCGGACTCAATTTTTTGATATTACTGTTTTTCTATGCAAACTCAGACCAAATGGAAGAGTTCCAAGATACAATCATTGTAATACAGCATGTAAAGAAGATGAAAATCTAACAGTCACGGATGACTGGAATGCAGTTGTAGGGGAAGTAGTAGAAGAAACGGTTACAGGAGATTACGGGTTTGGGACAACGAATGAGAAAGAGAAAGAATAATTGAGTTCTGCAATAAATTTAAGGTAGTGATAACTAATACTCTGTTCAAGAATCACAAGAGGAGGAGGTACAGTTGGAAAAGACCGGGTGATAAGGGAAAATTTCAGCTAGACTACATCATGTTCAGACAGAGGTTCCGAAATTAGGTATTGGATTGTGAGGATTAGGCAGATGAAGATATTGACTGAAACCACAATTTAGTAACAATATAGACTGGGCTGTAGTTTAAGAGATTAGCCAGGAAGAATCAATATGCAAAGTAGTTTGATTAAGAAGTACTGAGGAATGACGAGACACACTTCAAGTATTCTGAGGCTATAGATGCAGCAATATGGAATAGCTCGATAGGCAGCACAGTTGAGGAACAATGGACATCTCTAAAAGAATTATAACAATTGGAGGGAAGAAGATACGTACAAAGAAGGCAACTGCGAGGAAACAATGGGTAGTCGAAGAAACGCTTCAGTTGTTTGACGGGAAAAGGAAGTATAAAAAGCTCAATGAAATTTAGGGATACAAAAATACAAGTCACTGAGGAATGAAATAACTCGGAAGTGCAGGGAAGCTAAGACAAAATGGCTGCATGAAAAAGGTGAAGAAATCGAAAAAGGAAAAAAAATTGTTGGAAGGACTATCTCAGCATATAGGAAAGTCAAAACAACCTTCGGTGAAATTAAATGCAGGGATGGAAACATTAAGAGTGCACGGGATTTCCACTGTTAAACGCAGAGGAGAAGGCGGATAGGTGGAGCGGGTACATTGAAGGCCTTTATGATGGCCGGATATTTGTCTGATGTGATACAAGAAGAAACAGAAGTCGATACGGAAGAGACACGCGACCCAATACTAGAATCAGATTTTAAAAGAGCCGTAGAGCACTTGTCATCAAATACGGCAGAAGGGATAGATGACATTTCTACAATCATTGGAGGAAGCTGCAAAAGGGAAACTGCTCACGTCTGTGTGTAACATGTAAGAGTCTGGCGACATACCATCTGACTTTCGAAAAATATCTTCCTTTGAATTCCGGAGACTTCAAGAGCTGACAAGTGCGAAAATTATCGGACGATCAGTGTAACAGCTCCAAATTGCTGACAACAAAAATAGACAGAAAAATGGAACAGAAAATTGAGGATGTGTTAGATGACGGTTACTTTGGCCTTAGGAAAGGTTAAGGCACCAGAGAGACAATTCTTACATTGCGGTTGAGAATGGAAGCAAGGATAAAGAAAAGTCGAGGCACGTTCACAGGATATGAAGATCTGGAAAAACGCGCTCGACGATGTAAAATGGTGCAAGATATTCGAAATTCTGAGAGCAATATGAGGAATCTATATGGAGAGACGGGTAATATACAGTATGTACAAGAGCCGAGAGGAAAGAATAAAAGTTGACGACCAAGAACGTAATGGTCGGATTAAAAAGGGTGTAAGGCAGTGAGGCAGTCTGTCGCTCCTATTGTTCAATATGTACATCGAAGTAGCAATAATGGAAATAATATAAAGATTCTGGAGTGGGATTTAAATTCAAGGTAAAAGGGTATCAATGATACTATTCGTGGATGACACTTCTATCCTGAGTGAATGTCAAGATGAATTACATGATCTGCTGAACGGAATGTACAATATAATGACTAAAGAATATGGACTGAGAGTAAATCTAAGGAAACTTAAATAATGAGTAGTAGCGGAAGTGAGAACTGCGAGAAGCTTAATATCAGGATTGATGCTCGCAAAGTAGATGAAGTTAAGGAATCCTACTACGTAGGCAGCATAATAACCAATGACGGACGGAGCAAGGAGGACATCAAAAACAGACCAGCACTCGCAAAAAGGGCACTCGTGGCAAAGATAAGTCTACTAGCATGAAAAATTGTTCTTAATTTGAAGAAGAAATTTCTGTGAATGAACGTTGGAGCCCAGCATTGCGTGGTAGTGAAACATGGACTGTGGGAGAACCTGAATGGAAGAGAATTGAAGCATTTGAGATGTGGTGCTACAGACGAATGTTGACTGATACGTTAAGAAATGAGGAGATTCTACACAGAATCGGAGAAGAAGGGAATATGTGGAACGGCTTGCCATGCCATTTCCACCTGGCGCCTCAGTTGGACCAGCGTTCGTGCTGGACGTGCAGACCGCGTGAGACGATGCTTCATCCAGTCCCAAACATGCTCAATGGGGGACAGATCCGGAGATCTTGCTGGCCAGGGTAGTTGACTTACACCTTCTAGAGCACGTTGGGTGGCACGGGATACATGCGGACGTGAATTGTCCTGTTGGAACAGCAAATTCCCTTGCTGGTCTAGGAATGGTAGAACGATGGATTCGATGACGGTTTGGATGTACCGTGCACTATTCAGTGTCCCCTCGACGATCACCAGAGATGTACGGCCAGTGTAGGAGATCGCTCCCCACACCATGATGCCGGGTGTTGGCCCTGTGTGCCTCGGTCGTATACAGTCCTGATTGTGGCGCTCACCTGCACGGCGCCAAACACGCATACGACCATCATTGGCACCAAGGCAGAAGCGACTCTCATCGCTGAAGACGACACGTCTCCATTCGTCCCTGCAGGCGGGCTGCACGATGTTGGGGCGTGAGCGGAAGACGGCCTAGCGGTGTGCAGGACCGTAGCCCAGCTTCATGGAGACGGTTGCGAATGGTCCTCGCCGATAACCCAGGAGCAACAGTGTCCCTAATTTGCTGGGAAGTGGCGGTGCGGTCCCCTACGGCACTGCGTATGATCCTACGGTCTTGGCGTGCATCCGTGCGTCGCTGCGGTCCCGTCCCAGGTCGACGGGCACGTGCACCTTCCGCCGACCACTGGCGACAACATCGATGTACTGTGGAGACCTCACGCCCCACGTGTTGAGCAATTCGGCGGTACGTCCACCCGGCCTCCCACATGCCCACTATACGCCCTCGCTCAAAGTCCGTCAACTGCACATACGGTTCACGTCCACGCTGTCGCGGCATGCTACCAGTGTTAAAGACTGCGATGGAGCTCCGTATGCGACGGCAAAGTGGCTGACACTGACGGCGGCGGTGCACAAATGCTGCGCAGCTAGCGCCATTCGGCGGCCAACACCGCGTTTCCTGGTGTGTCCGCTGTGCCGTGCGTGTGATCATTGCTTGTACAGCCCTCTCGCAGTGTCCGGAGCAAGTATGGTGGGTCTGACACACCGGTGTCAATGTGTTCTTTTTTCCATTTCCAGGAGTGTATATCAGGACATAGACGTGGACGAAAGAACTGAGGAACTGGTGGGCGCAGTGCACACAGATCGGAGCAGGCCACTGTACTGACAAGAAGGAGGGCCATGGCGGCCTTGCCGTCACCATGGTCGGCCGAATTAGAGGAACTACGTCAATCTGTCTGGAGGCTGAGGAGGACCTACCAGCGCAGTGTCGTCTGGCTGGAAAGGCAAAAATGGCAGCTGCAGTATAGGGAGACCAAGGAGAAAATTCAAAAGGAACTGCTGGAAGTAAGGATGCGTAGCAGGGAGAGTTACGTGTTAAACCAGTTGGCCTTGGACCCATGGGGTCTCCCCTATAAATTAGTGAGAGAGGAAATCCCCTCTCCCATGGAGTTTTCGACAGTCAGGCAGGGGGACAAGATGACGGAGTCTTGGCAGGAGACTGCAGAGGTCCTCCTGCGGTCCCTGCTGCCTGACTACAATGCGTATGGAGGAACCGAATTACAACAGCAGCTGAGAAATGTGACGAATTTAACAACGATACGGCAGTCTACCCCTTTTCGGAAGAGGAGGTGGCTGCACATAGAAGACCTCTGAAAAGAGGGAAAGCTCTGGGACCAGATGGCATTGTGTCTGAGGTGGTGCGATTCCTGGCACCCCGGTTAATTGCGCCCCTAACTCGTCTCTTCAATGAGGGCCTGAGACAAAGGAAGTTTCCTAAGAGGTGAAAAACTGCAAAGGTGGTGATAAGCAAAAAAGGACCTGAAAAAGACCCGGCTGAGGTTAAATCATACAGGCCGATTTGCCTATTGGAAATGTTTCAAATGGCTCTGAGCACTATGGGACTTAACGTCTGTGGTCATCAGTCCCCTAGAACTTAGAACTACTTAAACCTAACAAACCTAAGGAGATCACAAACATCCATGCCCGAGGCAGGATTCGAACCTGCCACCGTAGCAGTCCCGCAGTTCCGGACTGAGAGCCTGAGCCGCTAGACCACCGCGGCCGGCTTGCCTATTGGACCTGTTTGGGAAGCTACTAGAAAAACTGCTGGCTGACAGATTGACAGCCCACTGGGTGCTGTCCAGGATGAGGGGCAGGCAGTTCGGCTTCAGGCCGGGGTGGTCGGCATCTGATGCCATCGCTCTGGCTGCTGAGATCTGTGGCTCAACCCCACATAAGTACGCAGTTGGCATTATGCTGGATATCAGAGGCGCTTTTGACAACCTGTGGTGGCCTTCGCTCTTCTCCTGTCTGCGAGAGAAAGAGTGTCCAAGGCCGCTATATGGGTGTCTGAGGAGCTATGGTAAGGATCGGGTGGTATGGCTATCATCCCTTAGCGGGAGAGTTGGGAAAGCAATCGCCAAAGGAGGTCCCCATGGCTCCGTTTTGGGACCTCTTTTCTGGGACATCCATATGGAACCGTTATTAGACAGTTTAGAGCAAAATTAAGAAGTGCTAGAGGTGATAACCTACGCGGATGACCTCCTCCTGCTGGTCGGTGGTCGCAGCCGAGAAGATATAGAACCAAAGATTGAAAGGGCCGTAGAGAAACTGCACCAATGGTGCCAAAATACCAAAATAACAATATCTCCTAGTAAATCTACTTACCCGCCGTTAAAGGGCAGTTAATCAGGAATCATATTGTTAGAATCGATGGCTCACCAGTTCCTTGGCGATGGGAGACATGGTACTTGGGAGTCATCATTGACGAGAGATGGAACTTCGGGAAACACATAGACACTGTAACCCAGAGAGCTCTCCAACTACTAAACAACCTCATCTCCATTGGACATAAAAGATTTCATCTCGCTCCTCATCTCATAAAACTTTATCACAATAGTATTCTAACTCCAGTATCGGGTTTCGGCTCGGGAGTCTGGGCGCACAGGCTCACGAGGGTCGTGGCTGCCACGACAATGAGCTGAGTCCAGAGAAGCATGATTTTGGGATCTGTGGGGGCCTACAGAACATCTCCGGTGGGAGCTCTGTTAGTCATAATGGGGCTCTGCCCGTTAGACATCAAGATACGAGAACAAGCGGCGTGGTACTGGGCCAAAAAGGGGCATATGGAAAAAATAATAGAGGTCATGGGTGTGAGGGTGGAGGATAAGAGGGGAGGAACTTTGGCAGAGGGCTTGGGAGGAAGAAGAAACTGGGGGAAGGACCTTCCAGTTTTTACCAGATGTAAAACAGCGTGGGAGCATGAAATACTTTGAACCTACACAAGGACTCATTGACTTTCTCACTGGCCATGGACCCTATCCGACATACTTATGTCGATCTGGGAAGAGGATAATCCCCGCGTGCGACTGTGGCGCGGCAGAAGGTACTCCCGACCGTGTGGTTTACGAGTGCCCTCTCTTCAATGATATCGCAACAACACTCCGAGACAGACTTCCAAATAACGAAACATTCCAACTACTCAGACAAGAAGACACTTTTCACACTTTGAATGCAATGACAGATGGGGTATCACGAAAAGTCCCCTGAGGGACCTAGATTAGGTATCAACTTGTAGATCAAACCGATTGAGAACAGATCCCATTCCCATACCGCATGTGCGTGGGCTGGCCGACTTCCATCATAGTTGGAAACAGCCACGTACAGGACTAGGGGGAGGGGGGGGTAGACACCACCGATTACGACAAAGCACCGGATACGAAGTAGGTTAAGTTAGTTTTGTAGGACTTAGATTAGGACATTAATTTAGAAAACTGCAGCGATTACTTACCTTGGCCATCCCAGTGCCAGGGGCATGCTCCTCGGGTTTAGCTCGTTGAGCCTTGCTTTCCTAAGTAGGTTTATATACAACTGGCACACGTGTGACACTGCAGGTAACAGTCAAAGTAGATTAGTTAAGTAACAAGTAGTTAGATCAAATTGCCCATTGTCATAGAAAATTGGAACTAACATATTGTGGTAGTTCAACTGTAGCTCACTAACATAATTGTAAAAGCTGCATTGTAAACTAATCTATGTATCATTTTATGACCCACTAATCATCTTAGGAGGTGGGTTAACATTGTATAATTAGTATTGTTTATGAGATAAAGAATTTTAAAAAAATAGTTTCAACTTCACTAAAATGTTTTTGGACGGGATGTTCAAATACATGTACTCCAGGAAGCTCACACAGTATGTCAATCATCCTGCAAAAACACCCTGTTATCCGGAAGTCTGCGATTACGAAATCGTCCTTTAGATTCGACGTCACCGGTTCTGGAATCCCCATCTCAAAACCAGTAGACAAATAGTGTGTCACTATACTCCGCATATGTGAAGACCTACGGCATTTTCACTACGCTGACCCGTACGCTTTTTTGGCACATGTAACAACACCGTAGTACACTTCTGCAACCACTGTAGTTCCGAAACTTGAGGTAAACAACGAGCACACTTAGAGGACTCATTGTCCCACCAAACGTAAGTGAAGTGCGCATTGAAATGATCACTGACGACAAGGCTATGTAGCCTAATATCGCTTTCGTTGTGTTTGCAGGTAAGTGCTCATGAGAAATGACATGCAACTGAGGGCAGTGATGAAGAAACAGCTGTATAATGGGTACGGTTCAGAAAGGGCCATATAGTCATTTGAAGTTTTTTGTTCAGAATTACCAATACTACCACTCCTCAATGCATGTAGCTTTCTGATGACTCACGCTGTATACACCCAAACAGGACGGTTTTGTGAAAGTATGAGGATGTGGTGTGTATATGTAAGTGGGACTGGTTCACGAAATATTTAAACATATGACATTATATGAAGTACGTAGTATATGCTACACCCTGATTTCAGAGTAAACACATGAAAATGTCACATCAGCGACGTTATCTGATAGTTTGATCATAAATGACATTGATCGTGATGAAGCAAAGGTGGAAAATAGACCTTTCTTCTATGCAAGCCTCTTTGTGAGCAGTGACTTGAGCACCTCGTTAATGGGACGTGGATCATTACAGTATTTCACAAATGAGTATTGACATTCAGATTATCTCTTATAATAAATGTTAGTAGATGTTTTCGAACTTAAGCGTATTTGAGGATAATAGCAAAAAGTGGAGGTAACATTAAGCACCTCTGAGTCACAAAGTACCGAACCAAACTATGGTTATGTGCTTCCAGTCGTAAACTCTCCACCCTCCACCATCGGAAACCGGCAGATCGCAGTTATCCAGGCTTTCTACGCAGCGTCACAGACGAGTTATACGTGCTGCCTACATCAGTGTCCGTCAGGAGTAAGACCATCGAGTCCAACGTTTTACCAGTAAGGCCTACAACAACAACATGATTTGATTCACTTATAAGATTAGAAGTAACTGGTATGTGGAGACAAAGCTTGTTCTTACGGCCCTAGACGAGCACAGTTGCCTTTTTGTCATGGTCATTTAGACACACGTATGTTGGGAAAGTACACTGATCAGCCAGAAGATCATGACCACTTACCTAGCAGCCAGCATGTCCACCTTTGGGACAGATATCAGAGGTGACTGATCGTGGCATGGAAACCGTGAGGCCTTCGTAGGACGCTGGAGGGTGTTGGCACCACATCTGCAACAAAATTCATCTATTGCCTGTAAATTCTGGGGTGCGGGCCATGAGCTCTGACGCCAAGTTCCATCACATCCAAGATGTGTTCGATCTGACGAGTTGGGTATTCCTCAAACCACTCCATCACACTACTGGCCTTGTGACACGGCGCATTATCTTGCTGATAAACTTCACTGTTGTCGGGGAACATGATCTTCGTCTAGGGGTCTACGTTGTCTGCCATCAGTGTACGATACTCCTTGGCCGTCATGGTGCCTTGTACGAAGTCCACTGGACCCTTGGATGCCCACGTGAATGTCCCCTAGAGCATAATGGAGCCGACGCTAGCTCGTCTCCGTCCTGCAGTGCATGTGTCAAGGAACTGTTTCCGTGGAAGGCAACACATTCACACCCTCCCTGCGGAATGATGAAGTAGGTGTCGAGATTCATCAGACCATGCAGCTCTCTGCCACTGCTCCAACGTACAGTGCCGATGCTCACGTGCCCATTTTAGTCGTAGTTGTCGACGTTGTGGTGTTAACATTGGCACATGCTTGGGTTGTCGGCTGCGTGAGCATCTAAGGAAAGAGGTAGAAGGACAGTGAACCTAACGCTAGCAGCTAAATGCTTGGACGTCCTCGACATTTCACTCAACGTTGGGTTGGAAAGTAGACCAGACGGTGATCCGTGGCACCTCTGCCGAAAGAGCACAGAGCTGGTGCACGCACAAGTGTTTCGGAGCACACCGTTTATCGTAAATTGTTAGACTGGGTATTTGACGGTCGATCAATGGAAACGTGCCGGCTCTTCGAGTGAATCATAGTTTTACTACACTAGGTCAACTGTCAACTCCACAAACGCCGTCACCTATGGAAACAGCGGCTCCAAAGGTGCAGCCCGTCATGGAAGCAGGCTGGTGGGAGCAGCATTATGCTACAGGGGCATTATGCTGCATTTGCATGAGACCTGTGGTAGCACTCGAAAACACGCTATAGCTCACTAACACTTCACGCTTCATGTATTTTCCGCTGCATAATTGTCCGTGCCTCGGATCCACGGATTCGGGAGGACCACGGTTCAATCCCCGTCCGGCCATCCTGATTTAGGTTTTCCGTGATTTCCCTAAATCGCTTCAGGCAAATGCCGGGATGGTTCCTTTGGAAGGGCACGGCCAACTTCCTTCCCCGGCCTTCCCTAACCCGATGAGACCGATGGCCTCGCTGTTTGGTTCCTTCCCCCAAAGCAACTCAACCCCTCCGAGCCATAACCGTCCCAAAGTAGTTTGAGGCGCACTATAGTGAGCTCACGTTGATCTCTCGGCGACCAACTTCACATATCGTAAATACTATGGAACCAATCCGTGTCGCTATCTGGTGCCATCACCAAGTACACAAATCAGAGACCCGTTATTTAAGCGAATTACGTGACCTGTGCGTAGACATCTAATGCTACTTAGCTCCATGCACTTACCAACGAACTGTCAGATCCATGATAGGCAGAATCAGTGATCTAATTCGTTCCAAAGCCGGACAAACAACCTATTAAGAAAGTGGTTATGACGTTTTGAACCAGCAGTATAAATTACAAACTGTAGATGGTGATAACAGACAGATTCCTTTCTTTCAGTATTTAAGAAGTACGTTAGACAACTTACCTCGCCGTAGAGTAGTAAACCAAGAAACCGAAAATACGGCAATCTATTTGAGTAATAACACCCAGGCGACTAATTCCTTAGAAAGCGAAGTAGCATGTCGATTGCATGGATGGAGCGTATTAACACCAATAATTATCTATATATATTTAACTACATATCAGAAAAGATCAACAGCACACTGAAGTGGAAATATTTTCCAAGTCAGAAGTGTTTCCTGTGGTCGCACAACGGCGATTCGTCTTATTGAAACAATACATGGTGATTCAAAAAGAATACAACTTAAAAAATGTGTATTTAATGAAAGAAACATAATATAACCTTTTGTTATACATCATTACAAAGAGTATTTAAAAAGGTTTTTTTTCACTCAAAAACAAGTTCAGAGATGTTCAATATGGCCCCCTCCAGACACTCGAGCAATATCAACCCGATACTCCAACTCGTTCCACACTCTCTGTAGCATATCAGGCGTAACAGTTTGGATAGCTGCTGTTGTTTCTCGTTTCAAATCATCAATGGTGGCTGGGAGAGGTGGCCGAAACACCATATCCTTAACATACCCCCATAAGAAAAAATCGCAGGGGGCAAGATCAGGGCTTCTTGGAGGCCAGTGATGAAGTGCTCTGTCACTGGCTGCCTGGCGGCTGATCCATCGCCTCGGGTAGTTGACGTTCAGGTAGTTACGGACAGATAAGTGCCAATGTGGTGGCGCTCCATCCTGCTGAAATATGAATTGTTGTGCTTCTTGTTCGAGCTGAGGGAACAGCCAATTCTCTAACATCTCCAGATACTGTAGTCCAGTTACAGTAGCACCTTCGAAGAAAAAGGGACCAAATACTTTATTGGCTGAAATGGCACAGTCAACAGCGCCTCAAGCGAACAAATGTACAACTAAATGAAACTTTACAGCTCCCTTAATTCGCCGACAGATAGTGCTTAGCTCTGCCTGTTGTCGTTGCAAAGTTTTCAATTCCTAAAGTTGTGGTATTCTTTTTGAATCACCCTGTATTTCCACTCGGTGTTAGGAAAAACAGCTCTCCTCCAATGTGGATACTTTCAGAGTAATGGCCATAACAAACAGGAATATCCCAGTGTTAGCAGATAACGATGTTACTGGTGAACGTAATACAGATTTGTGCAAAACGTTTTGGAACTGACAGTGCTCCAGAAAAATAATTCTAAAAAGATGCCACTGTGAAACATTATAGTTTTGTTGCAAGATATTAGGGCACGTACAGGGGCATACACACAGTCGCTTTTGCCTCGATCAATAGGATAACTGGGTAGGACAGAAATCGTCAGTATCAGTCATGTTATACAGTTCGTCATCCGGGGGGGGGGGGGGGGGGGGAGGCGGTGTGTTGCGGAGGGTCTAGAGGGCGGTAACGGTAACTGTTTACAGTATTCCACGGTGAGACCAACAATTTCGTACAGGATAGTCGTGGGCTGTCTACCCGGGAAACGTCCTCAAATTGGCCTACATAGGCCACAGCACTTTAGATTTCGAGTGTCCAAATTCTCTTGCCCCCCCCATGAACCATGGACCTTGCCGTTGGTGGGGAGGCTTGCGTGCCTCAGCGATACAGATGGCCGTACCGTAGGTGCAACCACAACGGAGGGGTATCTGTTGAGAGGCCAGACAAACGTGTGGTTCCTGCAGAGGGGCAGCAGCCTTTTCAGTAGTTGCGGGGGCAACAGTCTGGATGATTGACTGATCTGGCCTTGCAACATTAACCAAAACGGCGTTGCTGTGCTGGTACTGCGAACGGCTGAAAGCAAGGGGAAACTACAGCCTTAATTTTTCCCGAGGACATGCAGCTTTACTGTATGATTAAATGATGATGGCATCCTCTTGGGTAAAATATTCCGGAGGTAAAATAGTCCCCCATTCGGATCTCCGGGCGGGGACTACTCAGGAGGATGTCGTTATCAGGAGAAAGAAAACTGGCGTTCTACGGATCGGAGCGTGGAATGTCAGATCCCTTAATCGGGCAGGTAGGTTAGAAAATTTAAAAAGCGAAATGGATAGGTTAAAGTTAGATATAGTGGGAATTAGTGAAGTTCGGTGGCAGGAGGAACAAGACTTCTGGTCAGGTGATTACAGGGTTATAAACACAAAATCAAATAGGGGTAATGCAGGAGTAGGTTTAATAATGAATAGGAAAATAGGAATGCGGGTAAGCTACTACAAACAGCATAGTGAACGCATTATTGTGGCCAAGATAGATACGAAGCCCACACCTACTACAGTAGTACAAGTTTATATGCCAACTAGCTCTGCAGATGACGAAGAAATTGAAGAAATGTACGATGAAATAAAAGAAATTATTCAGATAGTGAAGGGAGACGAAAATTTAATAGTAATGGGTGACTGGAATTCGAGTGTAGGAAAAGGGAGAGAAGGAAACATAGTAGGTGAATATGGATTGGGGCTAAGAAATGAAAGAGGAAGCCGCCTAGTAGAATTTTGTACAGAGCACAACTTAGTCATAGGTAACACTTGATTAAGAATCATGAAAGAAGGTTGTATACGTGGAAGAACCCTGGAGATACTAAAAGGTATCAGATAGATTATATAATGGTAAGACAGAGATTTAGGAACCAGGTTTTAAGTTGTAAGACATTTCCAGGGGCAGATGTGGACTCTGACCACAATCTATTGGTTATGACCTGTAGATTAAAACTGAAGAAACTGCAAAAATGTGGGAAATTAAGGAGATGGGACCTGGATAAACTGAAAGAACCAGAGGTTGTACAGAGTTTCAGGGAGAGCATAAGGGAACAATTGACAGGAATAGGGGAAAGAAATACCGTAGAAGAAGAATGGGTAGCTCTGAGGGATGAAGTAGTGAAGGCAGCAGAGGATCAAGTAGGTAAAAAGACGAGGGCTGCCAGAAATCCTTGGGTAACAGAAGAAATATTGAAGTTAATTGATGAAAGGAGAAAATATAAAAATGCAGTAAATGAAGCAGGCAAAAAGGAATACAAACGTCTCAAAAATGAGATCGACAGGAAGTGCAAAATGGCTAAACAGGGATGGCTAGAGGACAAATGTAAGGATGTAGAAGCTTATCTAACTAGGGGTAAGATAGTTACTGCCTACAGGAAAATTAAAGAGACCTTTGGAGAGAAGAGAACCACGTGTATGAATATCAAGAGCTCAGATGGCAACCCAGTTCTAAGCAAAGAAGGGAAGGCAGAAAGGTGGAAGGAGTATATAAAAGGTTTATACAAGGGTGATGTACTTGAGGACAATATTATGGAAATGGAAGAGGATGTAGATGAAGACGAAATGGGTGATACGATACTGCGTGAAGAGTTTGACAGAGCACTGAAAGACCTGAGTCGAAACAAGGCCCCCGGAGTAGACAACATTCCATTAGAACTACTGACGGCCTTGGGAGAGCCAGTCATGACAAAACTCTACCAGCTGGTGAGCAAGATGTATGAGACAGGCGAAATACCCTCAGACTTCAAGAAGAATATAATAATTCCAATCCCAAAGAAAGCAGGTGCTGACAGATGTGAAAATTACCGAACTATCAGTTTAAAAAGTCACAGCTGCAAAATACTAACGCGAATTCTTTACAGACGAATGGAAAAACTGGTAGATGCGGACCTCGGGGAGGATCAGTTTGGATTCCGTCGAAATGTTGGAACACGTGAGGCAATACTGACCTTACGACTTATCTTAGAAGAAAGATTAAGAAAAGGCAAACCTACGTTTCTAGCATTTGTAGACTTAGAGAAAGCTTTTGACAATGTTGACTGGAATACTCTTTTTCAAATTCTAAAGGTGGCAGGGGTAAAATACAGGGAGCGAAAGGCTATTTACAATTTGTACAGAAACCAGATGGCAGTCATAAGAGTCGAGGGGCCTGAAAGGGAAGCAGTGGTTGGGAAAGGAGTGAGACAGGGTTGTAGTCTCTCCCCGATGTTATTCAATCTGTATATTGAGCAAGCAGTAAAGGAAACAAAAGAAAAATTTGGAGTAGGTATTAAAATTCATGGAGACGAAGTAAAAACTTTGAGGTTCGCCGATGACATTGTAATTCTGTCAGAGACGGCAAAGGACTTGGAAGAGCAGTTGAATGGAATGGACAGTGTCTTGAAAGGAGGATATAAGATGAACATCAACAAAAGCAAAACGAGGATAATGGAATGTAGTCCAATTAAATCGGGTGATGCTGAGGGAATTAGATTAGGAAATGAGACACTTAAAGTAGTAAAGGAGTTTTGCTATTTAGGAAGTAAAATAACTGATGATGGTCGAAGTAGAGAGGATATAAAATGTAGACTGGCAATTGCAAGGAAAGCGTTTCTGAAGAAGAGAAATTTGTTAACATCGAATATAGATTTAAGTGTCAGGAAGTCATTTCTGAAAATATTTGTTTGGAGTGTAGCCATGTATGGAAGTGAAACATGGACGATAACTAGTTTGGACAAGAAGAGAATAGAAGCTTTCGAAATGTGGTGCTACAGAAGAATACTGAAGATAAGGTGGATAGATCACGTAACTAATGAGGAGGTATTGAATAGGATTGGGGAGAAGAGAAGTTTGTGGCACAACTTGACTAGAAGAAGGGATCGGTTGGTAGGACATGTTTTGAGGCATCAAGGGATCACAAATTTTAGAATTGGAGGGCAGTGTGGAGGGTAAAAATCGTAGAGGGAGACCGAGAGATGAGTACACTAAGCAGATTCAGAAGGATGTAGGTTGCAGTAGGTACTGGGAGATGAAGAAGCTTGCACAGGATAGAGTAGCATGGAGAGCTGCATCAAACCAGTCTCAGGACTGAAGACCACAACAACAACAATTCTCTTGCGCTACCGTCTTAAGATGGTCAGTTTTCTGAATTCTCGTATTTCGTCAAAATTAGTAGTTTAAACTTTTCAATGAGCTTAATGAAAGAAGAGAGGACTTCTGTAAATGTTATACAAAAACTAATTATATTTGAAAGCCGATCTAAATGTCACCCTTGCAAGCACAGTAGCCTTGTAATAGGAAGGCAGGAGAAAAAACATGTTTTAATTATTACTTTTACGCTGTTAAGAATCTAAAAATTTTGAGGTAAAATTAAAAAACTTCAGTTCTACAACTAGTAAGTGCGCCAACAACGTTTGTTTAATGTTCAAGGACTATACTGACTTTAGTTATTAGAAATAAGATTGTGTACAAATCTCAGCTTTCTATCTGGCATAGTTTCAGAGTTAGGGAAAATTACTTAAAACACCCCAAACTGACAATTGTAAGAGTACAATCAGTTAGAATTCATAGCAGTTTCTCTTTTAGCATCATCTGAAATTATTACGAAAGTTCACAAAATGGCAGAACAGTTCATATAGATTTTCATAATTAAAAAACGTTAACTACTTTTCATTTTTCTTGATATAAAATTCAGAAAAGATTATTAATTAGTTAATATGCTGTTGCGTGAGTAAATGAGAATGAGTGAGAGTGTGTATATGGTACATACGTAAAGATTCAATGTTATGTGATGAACACCATTATGTAACTGTGTCATGGGAAAGCTGTGTTTTCCACACCTTGCTATTGACGTGTGTCCAAGCGTACTTGCTTTTGTAAGAAGGCAGCCAGAGTAGTCGTTTGTAGAGTAATAGTTTTCTAAAGTTATTTCAACATTAGTTTTCTTTTCCACCTACATCAGTACGGCGTCAGATCACCAGCCCGTCTCCTTGCATACGTAGATACTGTTCAGACGGCGTTAAAGGCAGCGTTTAAGGAAAACATCGTCAATACTTACGTTTGCAAAGTCCGAGTGAACTCTGATACCAAGCTATCCTGTAATACGTTAAAACAATTTTCGGGTGGAGGGCGATTGCTTCATCTCTTTAATAAAATGTCAAATTTCTGCAACGTGTTCTTTTATTTCTTTAGGTTGAAAGTAAACACTTGCCATCAGCACGAATTTAATTAACGAATAACATGACTGTCCTCAGATCATAGTCAGGCGGCATTAAAAATGTCGTTCAGTGCGCATTCGCTGTGGTGGTGGTGGTTAGAGTTTAACGTCCCGTAGACAACGAGGTCATTAGAGACGGAGCGCAAGCTCGGGTTGGGGAAGGATTGGGAAGGAAATCGGCCATGCCCTTTCAAAGGAACCATCCCGGCATTTGTCTGAAACGATTTAGGGAAATCACGGAAAACCTAAATCAGGATGGCTGGAGACGGGATTGAACCGTCGTCCTCCCGAATGCGTCATTCACTGTACCGATCGGGATTAGACGAGCGGTCTCAGGCGCTGCAGTCATGGACTGTGCGGCTGGTCGACAGCGGAGGTTCGAGTCCTCCGTCGGGCATGGGTGTGCCTGTTTGTCCTTAGGATAATTTAGGTTAAGTAGTGTGCAAGCTTAGGGACTGAGGACCTAAGCAGTTAAATTCCATAAGATTTCACACACATTTGAACATTTGCATTCGCTGTAGTTTAAGTAACTTTTATACATTTATCTGAGGCTGTTGATATCCCCTATACGACTGTGGTTACTTGTAAAGACTTATCGCTTACATCATGTGTGTTGGTGTATATGAAGATATGCAGTATTATTGGCGTTCCTATAGATGCAACGAAATAAAGTTTCAGGAATAGGAAAAGATATGGACATTTTAACGTTTAACTCTACAAGGTACTTCAAAAGGATTTCAGTTTACCTTCTATTAGAACGAAAGTAGAATCTTGTGTAAATTTTGACTTACGTATAAGATTACAATATTTCTAAAACAGCCATACCATTTTACAAGGTTTTACCTTTTGAATATACGTATGAACATACGGCTATAACACTACCGTCTGCTACCGCTGTACCATAACCATAAAGCTGGAAGCAGGTTGTGTGATAAAACTATTTTATTAAAGCAATTATAGTACAACGCAACAGAGCAGTGTTACCCTCTGAGAAGAATTTTGTTGTGTTGACCGTGTTGTACCTAACGGAGGTGGCTTATAGGAAGTGAAAGTCAGAATTACGGAAATATTTGAAAGTAACAAACAAAATTTTGCCTATCTGTACTATTTAACGGGTAAAGAAAACGGTCGCCAGCATAACTAGGCAAGAGAATGATTAACATTCTCGTTCAAGAAAATAGTTATTAGTAACTTTAATGGATAAACACAACCTATACTTTGTCACACGCGAGTGCAGTGAACTCTTGACACATACGTATGTTTACGGTAAGATTGAAACTAACAGTTAGAGCAGCACAAACTATTTGCAAAATTATAACAGATACCGAAACACACTATTACTTTCACACGAACTGAATGGTCTTTATAACGTTATTATTACTATTCACTACAGAATCATTAACTGGATATAGGTTAAGTCTCTCTCAGTTAAATACTTTACTATTTAAAATGAAAGTTAATTGGAATCCACTAACAGGTTGCTTCTCTCTATCATTTGGATAAAGAAATAATGTTTTTCTTAATTAGTGGTCTTCCCATTACTTGTTACCTAGCATTAACACAATTGGCAAACTGTGGATCCTGTTATATTATTAATATGCACTTCCAATACACAAGAGAGACAAACACTTAGCAGACATGAGTATATAACGTTTCACACTGCAGTTTTCACTTTTACTACATTGAGAGACAAGATTAACATATATGTAAGATACTGACTCACCTTCTGCGATTTACAACAGGCAGGCAGTAATGTAATCATTTACTAAGCAAAACTTTATAAGCCTCAGTCTTACGAACTCTTAATTTGAAGTTGGCAACAATACATTAATAAGCAGTTTTATTAGAAAAATTACTTTCAGCAAGCATTATTAACTTTCACTTTCTTTTTTACTATGTTCAAGAGGCATCAATTAGCAAAAACACTGGTCTTTAATGTTATTTCAGTAGGGACACTCGGTAATCACTTTAGTTCAAACGGAGAGGAACCTGAGAGGTGTTATGATAGGGAAAAAATCAAGGTAGGTACACAAATTCAATTATACGTTACCTTATATTTGTGCACACTAAAACATCCGATGAGCTGATCCTTCACTGTACATTACTATAATGCTCCATTGCAGTGATTGCGCAATGTGGTGGCGATTGCATGTTGGTAGTTGAAATTGCAGGTAGAATTGCTCGACTCTGTCATTTCTTGGTGGCGATGACACATACAAATTCCAGAATACTTCCAGCTATTTATCCATCCATCCAAGGCATTGGAAAGTAGCAGAAAAAGCCTCTCTCGGGACCAGCACAATATGCAACATTTACATGGCAGTGCACAGTTTGGTAGTTCGTCGCCGACTCGTAGCTCGTCCCCGACTGGTTCTTGTTCCACCTTTTCTACCTAGGCCAACCACAATTTGCGCGCCTTACACAGTTCCGTCCCCGAGGGGAACCACAACACCTTTTACATACAAACTAACCAAGAACCCTAAGTAAGGATCAGTAGTTTACATAACAGCAACCAAATTCATTCAATAAAACACAATATTTGCACATATTGATATTTCTATCAAAAAACTATTCACACAGAAATTACAATTATATACAGTAAGATTTGTTCCCTCCAAATGGGACAAAGAATATAAATGACAGATATACTACACTGCATAGAATCATATCATGACATCGAAGTTCTTACAAAGAAAGGAGAATACAATTCTGTGTTATCTATTCAATCAAAAACATTTACAGATGCTTAACGATGTAATATTAAATGAAACAAAAACCAAAATAAATCACAGGAGTATTAGAGCTATGGTGTTATACAGCCATCGATAATATTTTACGATCACGTTTAGGATCGAAGTCTTCATTTATTTTTACCCCGTGGCCGCCTTGGGGTACACGAAAACCTTCCTGACGATAGCCAAACTGGTCCCAAACGTTTGCGTGCATATCCAGTCTTTCACAAACCAACAAAAAAAAAAAAAAACTATCGATCTTCTAATTCGTTTTGGAGTCTGTACAATCATTACATCCGACACGACATTGCAAATGAAGGGAAATCAAACCACAAACCTGAAACTGAAGTGCACTCTATCAGACGGAGAAAAAAGATAACATTTTTTCCGTGTTATCCCCATTCCTACTCGACCCACATATACATATTCTGTACTGATAATAAAACCGTAATACGTGTCTGTTCGTTTGTCTGTTTGAACACGCTGATTTCCAAAACAACCCAACGAATTTTCATAGGGTTTCCACAGTTAACTTGAGCATAGATCGTGGTAACATATAGTCTTCATTTCATATAAACCGATCGACATTTGAAGAACATAACATGGCATGGGGAAACGTATTTATTAATAGAAGAAACTGTTTGCTCTTTCATGTTCGAATTGTGTGATATTTGTGAAAATGCTTTACTGATCTGCGTGTCGTATGTAATATGATTTAATGTAATGAATAGAATGATTCTACAATCCTCAGTTAGTTTAATCAATCCATCAATACTCATATTACTAAATGGGAAACTAAGTGTGACTGCTACATCTCCGCGACTAAACTACTAAAACTATTTCGATGAAATTTGGTATGGAGATAGCTTGAACCCTGAGGGAGAACAAGGACTACTTTAGAGACCACAAGAACAAAGACCTTTAAAAGTGTGAAACAGGTGATGGGCCATCCCCCTACACTCACCACCTGGCCGCTGTGCTGTGCACCCCAATATCTCGAATTGCGCGGCCCCTCCCGCCGGAGGTTCGAGTCCTTCCCCGGGCATTGCTGTGTGTGTTGTTCTTAGCATAAGTTAGTTTAAGTTACTTCAATTAGTGTGTAATTTAAGGGACTGATGTCCTCAGCAGTTTGGTCACGCTCATTTGAACATTTGCACTTGGGCAGTGGGTGGGTGGGACTGGGGAAGCAAATAGCCAGCTATGCTTACAAGAACAGCCAGACATGTGAGCGAAGCTGACATTACTGCACATACAACAGGTTACTTACTCACCATTATTCATCATAACAAAATTGTTACAGGCGGCTATGCTAGAATGTCACTAGCTCGTTTGGTTGGAAATGACAAACCGAAATGAGTTCTGACGGCATCAGCGAGGCCCAAAGTGACAACCACATGAACCCACATCTTACAGCTGGCGCCAATTTGAACCTTTACTTTTGATGCTGAAGTCGAAACGTATCCCATGTATCTTTAATTCATGAAGAAGATAGATACTTGAGAAACTGGATGTACCTCTTTGAAACACTCTGTAATTCACTTTAGTCGATGACATCCTAAAAATACTGTCTTATTTAAATACTGTAATTATGAGCATATTCGACAAAAAAATTCTGTAAAGTGCTCGCTCATGTTTGGTTTATAATTCCTTTGGAGAGACGTGTCTTTCTTTCCCATCTAACCTCAAGCGGAATGGTGGGTGTAAAGGGAGAGTGAAGTGGAATTCTTGAGAGTAAGTTGGCGCCAGGGAACCGAACGCCGGCGATTCCCTGTGGAATGGCGACGGCGGCAGCCATGCCTTTGATCTGGAGCTATCTGCTAATGAGAGAGCGCCGCCTTCTGATTTCCCTGGAGCAGAGGCTGGCGCCGGTAATTTCCGCCAAGGTGTAAACCTGCCCGATTGGCACTGCGATGCGTCGTTACACATCTCCCTGCTTGCCGATATCAGTTCAGTCAATTTGCCACACGCATAATAAGTCATCTGATACCTGCACATTTGGATTTTTTCATCCTTCGTAACTAGAAAGTTATTAACGTTAATGAGGACCAATCTCTCCTTTACTTATTAACTGAAAAAAGACCGTACGCGCAAGCTCAATGTGTATCATAAAAGCTTACCCATTGGTCGAAACAATACAGACTGCCAGAGAAAGAGAGGAAAACACCAAAACGACATGGTCTGATGCCAACGTAACATTGTACAAGTGCAAACCACCTGCAGGCATTCAATGATTAGGTTTACAATTCTCCATTACATATACAGGGTGTTACAATAAGGTACGGCCAAACTTTCAGGAAACATTCCTCACAGACAAAGAAAGAAAATATGTTATGTGGACATGTGTCCGGAAACGCTTACTTTCCATGTTAGAGCTCATTTATTACTTCCCTTCAAATCACGTTAATAATGGAATGGAAACACACAGCAACAGAACGTACCAACGTGACTTCCAACACTTTGTTACAGGAAATGTGCAAAATATCCTCCGTTGGCGAGGATACATGCATCCTCCCTCCGTCACGTGCAATCCCTGATGCGCTGATGCAGCCCTGGAGAATGGCGTATTGTATCACAGCCATCCACAATACGAGCACGATGAGTCTCTACATTTGGTACCGGGGCTGCGTAGACAAGAGCTTTAAATGCCCCCATAGATGAAAGTCAAGAGGGCTGAGGTCAGGAGAGCGTGGAGGCCATGGAATTGGTCCGCCTCTACCAATCCATCGGTCACCGAATCTGTTGTTGAGAAGCGTACGCACACTTCGACTGAAATGTGCAGGAGCTCCATCGTGCACGAACCACATGTTGTGTCGTACTTGTAAAGGCACATGTTCTAGCAGCACAGGTAGAGTATCCCGTATGAAATCATGATAACGTGCTCCATTGAGCGTAGGTGGAAGAACATGGGGCCCAATCGAGACATCACCAACAATGGCTGCCCAAACGTTCACAGAAAATCTGTGTTGATGACGTGATTGCACAATTGGGTGCGGATTCTCGTCATCCCACACATGTTGATTGTGAAAATTTACAATTTTATCACGTTGGAATGAAGACTCATCCGTAAAGAGAACATTTGCACTGAAATGAGGATTGACACATTGTTGGATGAACCAATCGCAGAAGTGTACTCGTGGATGCCAATCAGCTGGTGATAGTGTCTGCACACGCTGTACACGGTACGGAAACAACTGGTTCTCCCGTAGCACTCTCCATACAGTGACGTGGTCAACTTTACCTTGTACAGCAGACTTCTCTGACGTAGACATTAGGGTTATCGTCAACTGGACGAAGAATTGCCTCGTCCAATGCAGGTGTCCTCGTCGTTCTAGGTCTTCGTCAGTCGCGAGTCATAACCCGTGCTCCCTAAGATGCCGATCAATCGCTTCGAACGTCCTCCCGTCGGGACACCATCGTTCTGGAATCTGTCTCGATACAAACGTACCGCGCCACGGTTATTGCCCCTTGCTAATCCATACATCAAATGGGCATCTGCCAACTCCGCATTTGGAAACATTGCACTGACTGCAAAACCACGTTCGTGATGAACACTAACCTGTTGATGCTACGTACTGATGTGCTTGGCTCTAGTGCTGTAGAGCAATGAATCACATGTCAACACAAACACCGAAGTCAACATTACCTCCCTTCAATTGGGCCAACTGGCGGTGAATCGAGGAAGAACAGTAGATACTGACGAAATTGAAATGAGCTCTAACGTGGAAATTAAGCGTTTCCGGACACATGTGCACATGACATCTTTACTTTATTTGTGTGTGAGAAATGTTTCCTGAAAGTTTCGCCGAACCTTTTTGTAACACCCTATAGAATGGCCATCACCGCGCATTGGCGTTGCTCCTGTGCAGAGTTGTTACCGAGACCGGTCGGGTATATAAGGTGTTCGAAGAACGTCACATCTTGAGTAATCACTGAAGCACGTCACGAAAATCCCACGTACTCCCCTGAGACAACGTTATCAGTATGTAACAGCGTTTGAAAGGGATCTCATTCTGCCCCTCCATTTCCTTGGCTGCTCTAATCTTGCAATTCCAGATTTTTGGGGTATTTGGGGGTTAGTTTGGTCCAATGATGGACTGCATGGGAATGTGAGGGCAGACATACCCAGTGTCTAGGTTCCGGGCGACCTTCCCACTGCAAGGGAGCAAGCAGCACGAAGCACATCTTAACCTGTTCACATCTGCACCTGCCGTCTGACAAAAACTAACGGTCTCCCTTCAACATTCTATGTCATCTTGCACCGTTGGTTGGAGACTAAGAGAATCCAAACTAGGCAGGTACCGTCTGTGGCGTATAATTTATATATGTTGTTGTTGTTGTTGTGGTCTTCAGTCCTGGACTGGTTTGATGCAGCTCTCCATGCTACTCTATCCTGTGCAAGCTTCTTCATCTCCCAGTACCTACTGCAACCTACATCCTTCTGAATCTGCTTAGTGTACTCATCTCTCGGTCTCCCTCTACGATTTTTACCCTCCACACTGCCCTCCAATGCTAAATTTGTGATCCCTTGATGCCTCAAAACATGTCCTACCAACCGATCCCTTCTTCTAGTCAAGTTGTGCCACAAATTTCTCTTCTCCCCAATCCTATTCAATACCTCCTCATTAGTTACGTGATCTATCCACCTTATCTACAGTATTCTTCTGTAGCACCACATTTCGAAAGCTTCTATTCTCTTCTTGTCCAAACTAGTTATCGTCCATGTTTCACTTCCATACATGGCTACACACCAAACAAATATTTTCGGAAATGACTTCCTGACACTTAAATCTATATTCGATGTTAACAAATTTCTCTTCTTCAGAAACGCTTTCCTTGCCATTGCCAGTCTACATTTTATATCCTCTCTACTTCGACCATCATCAGTTATTTTACTTCCTAAATAGCAAAACTCCTTTACTACTTTAAGTGTCTCATTTCCTAATCTAATTCCCTCAGCAACACCCGATTTAATTTGACTACATTCCATTATCCTCGTTTTGCTTTTGTTGATGTTCATCTTATATCCTCCTTTCAAACACTGTCCATTCCGTTCAACTGCTCTTCCAAGTCCTTTGCCTTCTCTGCCAGAATTACAATGTCATCGGCGAACCTCAATGTTTTTACTTCGTCTCCATGAATTTTAATACCTACTCCAAATTTTTCTTTTGTTTCCTTTACTGCTTGCTCAATATACAGATTGAATAACATCGGGGAGAGGCTACAACCCTGTCTCACTCCTTTCCCAACCACTGCTTCCCTTTCATGCCCCTCGACTCTTATGACTGCCATCTGGTTTCTGTACAAATTGTAAATAGCCTTTCGCTCCCTGTATTTTACCCCTGCCACCTTTAGAATTTGAAAAAGAGTATTCCAGTCAACATTGTCAAAAGCTTTCTCTAAGTCTACAAATGCTAGAAACGTAGGTTTGCCTTTTCTTAATCTTTCTTCTAAGATAAGTCGTAAGGTCAGTATTGCCTCACGTGTTCCAACATTTCGACGGAATCCAAACTGATCCTCCCCGAGGTCCGCATCTACCAGTTTTTCCATTCGTCTGTAAAGAATTCGCGTTAGTATTTTGCAGCTGTGACTTATTAAACTAATAGTTCGGTAATTTTCACATCTGTCAGCACCTGCTTTCTTTGGGATTGGAATTATTATATTCTTCTTGAAGTCTGAGGGTATTTCGCCTGTCTCATACATCTTGCTCACCAGCTGGTAGAGTTTTGTCATGACTGGCTCTCCCAAGGCCGTCAGTAGTTCTAATGGAATGTTGTCTACTCCGGGGGCCTTGTTCCGACTCAGGTCTTTCAGTGCTCTGTCAAACTCTTCACGCAATATCGTATCACCCATTTCGTCTTCATCTACATCCTCTTCCATTTCCATAATATTGTCCTCAAGTACATCACCCTTGTATAAACCTTCTATATACTCCTTCCACCTTTCTGCCTTCCCTTCTTTGCTTAGAACTGGGTTGCCATCTGAGCTCTTGATATTCATACACGTGGTTCTCTTCTCTCCAAAGGTGTCTTTAATTTTCCTGTAGGCAGTATCTATCTTACCCCTAGTGAGATAAGCCTCTACATCCTTACATTTATCCTCTAGCCATCCCTGTTTAGCCATTTTGCACTACCTAGTTTATCCTCTGCTGCCTTCACTACTTCATCCCTCAGAGCTACCCATTCTTCTTCTACTGTATTTCTTTCCCCTATTCCTGTCAATTGTTCCCTTATGCTCTCCCTGAAACTCTGTACAACCTCTGGTTCTTTCAGTTTATCCACGTCCCATCTCCTTAATTTCCCACATTTTTGAAACGGGTTTTGCAGTACTCGGTTGACCATCGTCAGCTGGTGTGGCGGTGACCTGAATAGAGATCTCTTAGTTCCAATGTTTTGAAGGAGCGGAACGGTGTTGGTCCTGGCATCATGGCGTGAGCAGCCATCAGATGTGATCTCTACGTCATGGGTGGTAGTCGTTAAGGCATAACTTACAGCAGAGTGGTACGCCGTGGACAGCCTGCGTCTTGGCGTGCTACCTGGGGTATTTTCGCTACATAACAATGCTCTTCCACAAATGGCAGGTGTCTCTACGAGTCTCTGTGTCGCCAGATACGTCGCTCATGACAGTTGCGTGGGACCAGCTGAATCATCAGTTCCATGCAACTGGCAGGGTATCAAGTACGAGTGTTATTAATTATAGTCCAACTAGCTTGACGAGAGGATACGTCGGGGTTTTTACACGCTTCCCAATGGAATCAGAGCATGCATCCTTGGCAGAGGGGGTGCAGGGTCACGCTGATCATTGTGCTCTTAGTGTCAGGTTCACTGTACATTTGACTTTCTTTGCGAGCTCTGAAATAATGTAACACTCCCTACCAACCGGTGAGGTTTGATTTCGTTTCGTCCTTCCATTTTCGGTACAATTTTTTGTCAATCCGTGTATTTTATGTTGTATAAATATGTTTTACATACTGCTATGTATCCAGCAGTGTGGACCATTTTGCCTTACACAGACTATATGCTGTGATATTAATACTCTGTAAACAGCTGCCAAGTGCATGGAAGAGGGTAGCTCCCACTGTATCAGTTATTAGGGCTTCTTGTCGTTCCATTCAAGTATGGAGTACTCTCAGAAAGATTCTTTAAATACCACTACTCTTTTCGTCACAAACTTATACGAGCAATGCCTACGGGCTGTCATCGTTCAAAGCTTGTTTTTGAAATTTTGTAGCCGCCCGCAGTGGCTGAGCAGTTTTAGGCGCTTCAGTCCGGAACCGCGCGACTACTACGGTCTCAAATTCGAATCCGGCCTCGGGCATGGATGTGTGTGATGTCCTTATGTTAGTTAGGTTTAAGTAGTTCTAATTTCTGGGAGACTGATGACCTCAGATGTTAAGTCCCATAGTGCTCAGAGCCACTTGAAATGTTGTAGGTATCCTATCTGGAGATAGTCAGTGTGATTCTTCAGGTGTTCATCAGTACAGTTTCTTCAGCATCATCGTGTGTCTTTCTCATGGGTCAAGCAAAGTTCGTGCTGCCCTTGTCTGTGTACCTTCAGTATGTAGTGTTAGTCCTACTTGGTAGATCCCACATACTTCAGCAATATTCTAGAATGGGCCTTATGAGAGATTTTTTGATGTAGTCCCGTTTGTAGACTGATGGGATTTCCTTAGTGTTCTACCAATAAACCGCGGTGTGTCACCAATTTACCTGCGACTGAGCGCAAGTCATCGTAACATTTCATATCTCTACAACTTATTACACCAAGGTAGACGACCTGGCTTATTAAGATTGTCAGTCATGGACATTGTAGTTATATGACAGTAGGTGGTTTCTTTTTGTGGACAGCACTATTTACCATTTTTTAATGTGTAATACATGTTGCCAGTTTTTGCACCTCTCTGAAATCTTATCAACATCCAAGTGAATAATTGTGCTGTTTTTTCCAGACAGTATTTCATTACAGGCAATCGCATCATCTTCGCAAAATCTGAGGTTGCTATTGATATACCAGGTGTGCAGAAAGAAACTAGGTATTAAAAAAAGCGAATAAATTCTATATTTAGGAGGCTAATTTACAGAAATTAGTACCATGCCTATATTATTACGTACCAATGTGGATACTTAAATCAAAACGGAAAACGGTGAATAAATTTTATACTTAGGAGGCTGATTTTTTTAAATTAATAGTACCCCTGTTTCATTAATTATGAATGAGGATACATTCTTCAAATTTCAACGTTGACACCTGTGACGTCGTCCAATCGTCTCAAAAGGCCGAGTAAGGAATCCACACTCCTCTGTAGAAAGTCGTGTGGTTTATTTCTACATATTTCACCGAATCCGTGTTTACAATTCCTACAGTGTACGTCGTTTGGTCCAGTACACCTCACATTTTGTCCATCCCTCCAAAAAGAAGTCAAATGGTATCGGGTCTGAAGTTCTTCCAAGCCACTCATGGGGTCCACGTCTTCCTAGCCAACGTCCTGTAAATTTCTCATCCAACCACACATGCACAACATCTGCAAAGGGAGGTGGTGCGCCATCGTGTATAAGAATAATGACTTCGAAGTTATCCCTTGCAGATGCTGTGAGTCAAACATAATTTTCAAGCATCTTGTGGTAGCGTTCAGCTCTTCTCCACCGTATCACCAAGGTTCTGTTCGTGAAGAAAACGGTTCTCTAAGAACTACTTTGCGCAGTATATGAAAGAAGTGACTCAATCTCGTTGCTAAATTTAGCTACATGTGACAAAAACGATTTCAACACATTCTCCGTAATGTTGATCATGAAGTCTGATTACTTAAAATCAAAAGAACCGGTTATGCATCAATACATAACTAACGTAACCACGGCAGAGCTTGCTAGCAAACTCTTAAAGGACATAAAATAATTCGCTGTTGGTTTCGTAAACGACGGGGAAGCTCGTTATTTCAGTTGTAAATGAACAGAAAAAAAGAAAAACTGCACTTGGTCATGACTGTGCGGTAACGTGACACCCTGCTCAATGCAAGCACTGTTTAAGGAGCTGAGAGCTGTCAAATTCAAAATTTCCGTCGATAGCGTGCCTTGCACCAGTAGCGAGAGTCGTCGTCGCTAGGAATCTAATGGCGGACTCATGCGGAATGTTATTGAAATTAAACTGCGGTCCATCCTCTTTTAGCAACCACGTTTCTGGCGAAGACAGTATTACACGCAATAAACAGTTTGATGGTTTGCGCAGTTCGGGTAGCTGTGAAACAAATCCGTTCCAACAACAACAATCACTAAACAATTGGGTTTACAGTGTCACTGTTGTTCACATTCTGGTTCTGCTTAATAGTGCCATCTGTTAATTTTTAATTTGGCTGGACTCACAGTCATGGTAAATTTTTTGAATGATGCTGCCGCCATTTGACAGAGTAAATTTTTATTTTATGGTTGTGTTCCCCAGATGTCAGCCTCAGGCCATTTTTAGGTACAAAAGCTGGAACAAAAGTTAGAAGTATAAATGACAATAACATCAAACAGGGAAACCACAAAAAATAGTTATAAACGCCACGATTCCTTACCTTATTTATGTGTCAAAACACATCTGACTGATATGAAACACGAGTCCTTGTCGAAAAAGCGTATCTCATCATAAAGGCCTTACCTGTCACTAGTGAAAGTGAGAGCTACCTACAATGCCTAAATATATTGCAGACTTTCATTTCTGGTTCCTATAGAGCAGCTATTAATTGAAACTGCTAACCAATAAACAAGTACGCAACACACTATGCTACATGAACGACAACTGACATGGGAATAGATGAAACGATCTTCCAAAGATTCTATCGGAGCAAAAATATCGACGAATATTCTCCTGCGACTAAAAGGAGGGGCTGCAGCTGTCTTCCTTAGCGCTTTTAAAACTTATCCTAAACATTCTGGCATGCGAATGTACACTCCTGGAAATTGAAATAAGAACACCGTGAATTCATTGTCCCAGGAAGGGGAAACTTTATTGACACATTCCTGGGGTCAGATACATCACATGATCACACTGACAGAACCACAGGCACATAGACACAGGCAACTGAGCATGCACAATGTCGGCACTAGTACAGTGTATATCCACCTTTCGCAGCAATGCAGGCTGCTATTCTCCCATGGAGACGATCGTAGAGATGCTGGATGTAGTCCTGTGGAACTGCTTGCCATGCCATTTCCACCTGGCGCCTCAGTTGGACCAGCGTTCGTGCAGGACGTGCAGACCGCGTGAGACGACGCTTCATCCAGTCCCAAACATGCTCAATGGGGGACAGATCCGGAGATCTTGCTGGCCAGGGTAGTTGACTTACACCTTCTAGAGCACGTTGGGTGGCACGGGATACATGCGGACGTGCATTGTCCTGTTGGAACAGCAAGTTCCCTTGCCGGTCTAGGAATGGTAGAACGATGGGTTCGATGACGGTTTGGATGTACCGTGCACTATTCAGTGTCCCCTCGACGATCACCAGAGGTGTACGGCCAGTGTAGGAGATCGCTCCCCACACCATGATGCCGGGTGTTGGCCCTGTGTGCCTCGGTCGTATGCAGTCCTGATTGTGGCGCTCACCTGCACGGCGCCAAACACGCATACGACCATCATTGGCACCAAGCAGAAGCGACTCTGATCGCTGAAGACGACACGTCTCCATTCGTCCCTCCATTCACGCCTGTCGCGACACCACTGGAGGTGGGCTGCACGATGTTGGAGCGTGAGCGGAAGACGGCCTAACGGTGTGCGAGACCGTAGCCCAGCTTCATGCAGACGGCTGCGAATGGTCCTCGCCGATACCCCAGGAGCAACAGTGTACCTAATTTGCTGTTAAGTTGCGGTGCGGTCCCCTACGGCACTGCGTAGGATCCTACGGTCCTCGCGTGCATCCATGCGTCGCTGCGGTCCGGTCCCAGGTCGACGGGCACGTGCACCTTCAGCCGACCACTGGTTACAACATCGATGTACTGTGGAGACCTCACGCCCCACGTGTTGAGCAATTCGGCGGTACGTCCACCTGGCCTCCCGCATGCCCACTATACGCCCTCGCTCAAAGTCCGTCAACTGCACATACGGTTCACGTCCACGCTGTCGCGGCATGCTACCAGTGTTAAAGACTGCGATGGAGCTCCGTATGCCACGGCAAACTGGCTGACACTGACGGCAGCGGTGGACAAATGCTGCGCAGCTAGCGCCATTCGACGGCCAACACCGCGGTTCCTGGTGTGTCCGCTGTGCCGTGCGTGTGATCATTGCTTGTACAGCCCTCTCGCAGTGTCCGGAGCAAGTATGGTGGGTCTGACGCACCGGTGTCAATGTGTTCTTTTTTCCATTTCCAGGAGTGTATTTACTCTCTTTTGTGCATGAAACTCTCCTCTTACTCCCACTCGCTTCCCTAACTGTAACGCTCACACCCAGCAGAACATCGCCGTACGTCGCCCACACGCATTCACTGCCACTTTCCTGTTGTCACTCAGTGATACTGGCTAACTCTTTGTCATTATCTCTTTGTGTCTCTCTGACATCGTCTCCTGAGGTACAGACACATCTCCTTCGTTCCGTACTACCGCTTCTGTTTTTTCTCAGTACCACTGTCTCCCTCTTACTCTCTCTTACTTCTACTGTCTCATTCTTTTCTTGCTACTACTGCTGCTGTCTCTTCTCACTGTTACTACCTCTCTCTTCTTCATGGTCATTGCCATAGACTCTGCCTCTCATTATCACTGAATCTCACCCACCGCCATTTTAAAACAAAATGTCATCACCATGCTATGCTCTTAGAATCCTATTATCAGAGTGTAACATGCAGTGTCTTTTAGTTACATATTCTTCATATGTACACTGAGTTCTTAGTTATGGCATTCTTTTTTGGGGAACAAACGCACAAAACATGATCACAATTTTCAAACTGCATAAAAGAGCCGTAAGAATACTAACCGAAAATACTAGTCGAGCTCATTGTAAAGTTCTGTTCAAAACACTGGGGATTTTAACTGCTCCATATGAATAAATTTAGCAGTCAGTTATAACACATCAAAAATTACATTGTTAATGACTGCACAAATAACTCTTTCCATGAACATGCAACAAGAGATAGACTTAACTTACATTTACCAATAAAAAATAAACATAAAACTCAAAACAGCAGTTGCTACTAAGGAATAAAACTGTAAAATAAATTACCAAAATAGATTAAAGAAATTGCAGAAATGCACTTATTTAGAAAGACAGCTAAAGGGTACCTGTTATGCAGTACTTAAATTATTTAGATAAAACAACGTAGGCGTTTGATAGAAAAAATGTAGTACGAATAAATAATAATAATAATGATTATAAAACATCCAACATTCCAAATAACACCTTCACTTGATGTTTTTTTTTACTTTTTTTTCTTTCTAGAAATACTTACCTCCAAGCTATGCATAGCTCAATACTAAGAACAGTTCCTCTTCCGAGCTCAACATCTCACTCATCATGGAGGGATGCTGACTCAGTATTTCAG
This sequence comes from Schistocerca gregaria, assembly GCF_023897955.1. NCBI lineage: Eukaryota > Metazoa > Arthropoda > Insecta > Orthoptera > Acrididae > Schistocerca > Schistocerca gregaria. The sequence continues at coordinate 780,539,359 of NC_064923.1, read as the reverse complement.
GATAGCAAATGGAAAGTTGCTTTACAGAAAATGGCGCAGAGGTCACCAGTGTGTGTGTGTGTGTGTGTGTGTGTGTGGTGAGAGAAGTATTATGAAACAGTGTGTATATAGTGTGTGCAGTGGCTGATAGATATGAGTGAACGATGTGGCATTACATTATTTAATAAGTTATTTGCAAAAAAGTATTGTATACCAGTTGTAAATCTAATGATTATGTCTAACTAGAAGTCTGTAAATATATGTGTATAAGGATTAGCTTTTTTTAAATTAGTCTAAACTTGTAAATATTTTGACATGTACTATATCCTTGTAAAAAGACATGGATGATTAAAGCTATTACTACTATTACTACCATTACTATTTAACTCTCCTCTCCATTCCTCTCACATGCCTTCGCCTCATTCTATCGGCATAAAGAGTCACTAATATGTTCGCATGCCAATGTTTCGGAGAAAATTTTTAAAGGTGCTGAGGAAGGTAGAATGAGGCAGCGGTACAGCAGATCTTGTGTTACAAGCTACAAGATTTGTGTTCTACCAATGTTGCATGATGTAGTAGCCAAGTAGAGTGTACTTTCTGGATTATGGATGAAAATATATCTGTGCTCCAGATGGGCAAATCGTGGTATGTGGACATTCATTTTATAAATTATTATTATTATATATCTTTTTATGTATATATAATATGTGGATTTTTTCCCCCAAAAAACACCACAATGCCATAATACAAAAAGACATTTGAAATTATGTTAAAATGTTATGTGCTATATTCATGCCAATTCACGTGCAACATTCAGTCTGTTTCTGTGTGTACATAACAGGCTAAACAAAATAAGAAATAAATGCATAAATTGCCGCATCTTGCATAAACGATTGAATTGTCGAATGTGAAAATCTCGTCACGTGCAACAGTTGACAATAGAAGACTGTGACCGCGGAATGGGGCATGGTGTGTCGATGCTGAACTGCCACGAAGAATGCTCTCAAGTCTTTAATTACATCTTCTGGAGTAGTGAAGCCGAATTCCATATGAGAGGTTTTATCAATCGATACAGTTGACGTTTCTAATGATGTTGCCACCGTTTGACAATGACTATTTTTATTTGATTTTTATATGATCCAGATTTCGGCCTAAGTCCATTTTCAGGCCAGAAACACTGGGACAACATAACTGTAAATCACAAAATCAGGAAACATGGCAACCATTGAAAATAGTGTATAAATACGATGTTTCTTTACCTTATTTGTATGTCAAAAGACATCACACTATTATGAAATACAAGCCGTTGTCTTTTTTATCATTCTTTATTGAATATCCGGCTGGCAGCAGCGTAGTATGCCGCTCTTCAGCCTATAGATTTTGTTTGAAAAAAAGGGACATAATATATAATAAAAACAGGCGATAAAATCGGAGATGTCAATGGAAACATGGCAAAAAAAATCGGGGAACTTAAAACATAGAACAAAGGGATGATGATGCTAATGAAATACATATGAAACAGACAGGTAAAATAATAGACAAACAATTAAAAAACATTGCGAGTTTGGTTTCTGTTCGCAAAAGAAATAAAATTCACACCCAGCGACACCATGGTTTCTGTTTGCAAACATAGAAACACGAAACGGCACTGAACATTCACTGGAACACTGCACTAAAAGGTTGGCAAATATGATGCTCTTGGATCTGGAGGTACTTATAGAATTTGAGGGGGGGGGGACAGATATCCTGGCGGGACTGGCATAACAGAGAGTGTTATGCATTAAGGATTTGTAGGTGTGGAAGATGGTAGAGGGGTGCAACCACCATGTCCGGCCAGAGAGTGAGGTCGGAGGCAGTTGTGGGCTTTGGACTGAATGGAGCAGAGATGATGGATCGAGGTGAGATGACGGCCAATGGTGAGGCTAAGGGTGGTGATGGTGGGGGTGAGGCGGACAGGATGGGCACAGACGGTAAGGGAGAAATCCAGGAGCCGGAAGGAATTGATTTGAGAGGGCACACCTGCAGAGGGGTAGAAGGTGTGGGAATTGGCACTATGGATGGTAACATAGGAGGGGTGGTGGGAAAGGAAGGAGGCCATCAGACGCATGTAGTTGAAAAGAAGGGCATAGGTTTGGAGTTTAAACAGGAGACCGAGATGCCAGACATGGTCTTAGGCCTTTTCGAGGTCGAGGGAGACAAGTATGGCGGAGCGACGTGAGTTAAGCTGGAGGGAGAGGAGATGAGTGAGGTGGAGGAGTTGGTCATCGGCAGAGAAGGAAGGTCGAAAGCCAAATTGGGTGTCGGGGAGGAAGGTCCTTGTCGAAAGTTTATCTGGTCAAGTAGGCCAGATCTGTCATGAGTAAAAGTGAGAACATCCTCAAAAAGTCTTATTATATGGCAGAGTTCCGCTTGAGGACGCTATGGCGCAACTGTTATATGAAACAGGTAACACGTAACAAGGTGTGCGCCGCACTGTGGCGCCTGAACCACAACTGACATGGACATAGATGAAACGATCTTGCAAAGATCGCCTGAGAGACATCACAGTCTGCAAAGTGCAATATGTGTTGTGTTAGGGAACAAGGTAGCTTAACTGTTTATTTTGCATGATTACCCTTGCATACATTGGTACATAACACTTTCCAGTCAGAGAGTCTTAATCAGAAACCTATTAGCCATTTTGGTGCTCCCATATGAGGGTTTTTCCGTGGGTTCCTTCTTTTCCCGTTGTAGGGAAGCAGCCTACTCACGCCGTATAAAATTCACAGCAGTCTTTCCATTGTGTGCCAGCCAGTCCGCTCTAACTAGCTCTGACATCATAAATTTTGCGTAACACTTTAAAAAATCAAGTAAATAAGCTGAAACGTTTCTAGCATGTCAGGAGTAATACTAAATCAGTACGTGTTGAATATCAGTTCAATAACTTTAACCATTTTCGAAATTTGGACATTTTTCTGTAAAAACCATTGGCGCAACATAAAAGAGCTAGAAACTTAAAAATTTATATTTAGATTCCTTTTGCTTAATAATTTAGTAGAAACAGTATTCTGGATCAAACAAATTAAAATTTTAGTTGAAATTCATGATTTTCTGGTTTTAGTCTTAAAAATTAAGGAAGCAAGATGGATTAAGTAGGTGAATAAATAAAGCTAGGATGTTTAAATTTATGTAGAAGGGTGATACGCTATAATCATAAAGATGTGATAAATTTCAAACAAATAACTATAAAACTATAGTGACAGCATATCTCCAAAGGGAAAGTACAGAGCTCGTCTACTACGTGTAGTGTAATTAAATTAATTCTCTCGCGCAAAATATTGGACTTAGCCACGTCACACATTTATTATGATTACTTACCTGTGTGCTGATAGCACATTTTAATTGAGAGCTTCATCAGCAAAAGAAGCAATGATTTATTTGATGACTTAAAGTGGTGCTTTACTAGCCCAACGGCTAGTTAGGACAGCAGATTTAATCAGGCGTTCCATTAGCCGTCCGCACCGCAGCTTTGTATATAAGAACGCTGCGCGAGAAAGTGAGGCCCCAGTTCTCTCTAGATGCCGATCAGCGCACCACCTGTGCCGGGAGTCGCGTCGCGTCGGTATCATTGCTATACACAGCCTCGGATGCCGTAACCAGTTACTCGGGATACGCGTAGCCAAGAAATCATTTTCGAGTGAAGTGTTAATTCTGGTATGAACTTGATGATCTATCTTCAGTTCGCGTATGTCGTTTTTTCACTTGCCGCCGCGGGACAGACATTCTACCATTATTTAGCGTGGCGTTTGATGAACATTTTCATCAAATTATTACCGTAGGTGCAACCACAACGGAGGGGTATCTGTTGAGAGGCCAGACAAACGTGTGGTTCCTGAAGAGGGGCAGCAGCCTTTTCAGTAGTTGCAGGGGCAACAGTCTGGATGATTGAATGATCTGGCCTTGTAACATTAACCAAAACGGCCTTGCTGTGCTGGTACTGCGAACGGCTGAAAGCAAGGGGAAACTACGGCCGTAATTTTTCCCGAGGGCATGCAGCTTTACTGTATGATTAAATGATGATGGCGTCCTCTTGGGTAAAATATTCCGGAGGTAAAATAGTCCCCCATTCGGATCTCCGGCCGGGGACTACTCAAGAGGACGTCGTTATCAGGAGAAAGAAAACTGGCGTTCTACGGATCGGAGCGTGGAATGTCAGATCCCTTAATCAGGCAGGTAGGTTATAAAAATTTAAAAAGGGAAATGGATAGGTTAAATTTAGGTATAGTGGGAATTAGTGAAGTTCGGTGGCAGGAGGAACAAGACTTTTGGTCAGGTGACTACAGGGTTAAAAACAAAAAATCTAATAGGGGTAATGCAGGAGTAGGTTTAATAATGAATAGGAAAATAGGAATGAGGGTAAGCTACTACAAACAGCATAGTGAACGCATTATTGTGGCCAAGATAGATACGAAGCCCACACCTACTACAGTAGTACAAGTTTATATGCCAACTAGCTCTGTAGATGAGGAAGACATTGAAGAAATGTATGATCAAATAAGAGAAATTATTCAGATGGTGAAGGGAGATGAAAATTTAATAGTCATTGCTGACTGGAATTTGGTAGTAGGAAAAGGGAGAGAAGGAAACGTAGTAGGTGAATATTGACTGGGGCAAAGAAATGAAAGAGGAAGCCGTCTGGTAGAATTTTGCACAGAGCACAACTTAATCATAGTTAACACTTGGTTCAAGAATCATAAAAGAAGGCTGTATACATGGAAGAAGCCTGGAGATACTAAAATGTATCAGATAGATTATATAATGGTAAGACAGAGATTTAGGAACTAGGTTTTAAATTGTAAGACATTTCCAGGGGCAGATGTGGACTCTGACCACTCTCTATTGGTTATGACCTGTAGATTAAAACTGAAGAAACTGCAAAAAGGTGGGGATTTAAGGAGATGGGACATGGATAAACTAAAAGAACCAGAGGTTGTACAGAGTTTCAGGGAGAGCATAAGGGAGCAATTGACAGGAATGGGGGAAAGAAATACAGTTGAAGAAGAATGGGTAGCTTTGAGGGATGAAGTAGTGAAGGGAGCAAAGGATGAAGTACGTAAAAAGACGAGGCCTAGTAGAAATCCTTGGGTAACAGAAGAAATATTGAATTTAATTGATGAAAGGAGAAAATATAAAAATGCAGTAAATGAAGCAGGCAAAAAGGAGATCGACAGGAAGTGCAAAATGGCTAAGCAGGGATGGCTAGAGGACAAATGTAAGGATGTAGAGGCTTATCTCACTAGGGGTAAGATAGATACTGCCTACAGGAAAATTAAGGAGACCTTTGGAGATAAGAGAACCACTTGTATGAACATCAAGAGCTCAGATGGAAACCCAGTTCTAGGCAAAGAAGGGAAAGCAGAAAGGTGGAAGCAGTATATAGGGGGTCTATCAAGGGCGATGTACTTGAAGACAATATTATAGAAATGGAAGAGGATGTAGATGAAGATGAAATGGGAGATACGATACTGCGTGAAGAGTTTCACAGAGCACTGAAGACCTGAGTAGAAAACAACACCCCCGGAATAGACAACATTCAATTGGAACTACTGACGGCCTTGGGAGAGCCAGTCCTGACAAAACTCTACCATCTCTACCATGTAAGAGACAGGTGAAATACCCTCAGACTTCAAGAAGAATATAATAATTCCAATCCCAATTGCAGGTGTTGACAGATGTGAAAATTACCAAACTATCAGTTTAATAAGTCACAGCTGCAAAATACTAACACGAATTCCTTACAGACGAATGGAAAAACTAGTAGAAGCCGACCTCGGGGATAATCAGTTTGGATTCCGTAGAAATGTTGGAACACGTGAGGCGATATTGACCCTACGACTTATCTTAGAAGCTAGATTAAGGAAGGGCAAACCTACGTTTCTAGCATTTGTAGACTTAGAGATAGCTTTTGACAATGTTGACTGGAATACTCTCTTTCAAATTATGAATGTGGCAGGGGTAAAATATAGGGAGCGAAAGGCTATTTACAATTTGTAGAGAAACCAGGTGGCATTTATAAGAGTCGAGGGACATGAAAGGGAAGCAGTGGTTGGGAAGGGAGTGAGACGGGGTTGTAGTCTCTCCCCGGTGTTACTCAATCTGTATATTGAGCAAGCAGGAAATGATGCAAAAGAAAAATTTGGAGTAGGTATTAAAATCCATGGAGAAGAAATAAAAACTTTGAGGTTCGCCGATGACATCGTAATTCTGTCAGAGACAGCAAAGGACTTGGAAGAGCAGTTGAACGGAATGGATAGTGTCTTCAAAGGAGGATATATGATGAACATCAACAAAAGCAAAACGAGGATAATGGAATGTAGTCGCATTACGTCAGGTGATGCTGAGGGAATTAGATTAGGAAATGAGACACTTAAAGTAGTAAAGGAGTTTTGCTATTTGGGGAGCAAAATAACTGATGATGGTCGAAGTAGAGAGGATATAAAATGTAGACTGGCAATGGCAAGGAAAGCGTTTCTGAAGAAGAGAAATTCGTTAACATCTGAAAGTATTTGTATGGAGTGTAGCCATGTATGAAAGTGAAACATGGACGATAAATAGTTTAGACAAGAAGAGAATAGAAGCTTTCGAAATGTGGTGCTACAGAAGAATGCTGAAGATAAGATGGGTAGATCACATATCTAATGAGGAAGTATTGAATAGGATTGGGGAAAAGAGAAGTTTGTGGCACAACTTGACCAGAAGAAGGGATCGGTTGGTAGGACATGTTCTGAGGCATCAAGGGATCACCAATTTAGTATTGGAGGGCAGCGTAGAGGGTAAAAATCGTAGAGGGAGACCAAGAGATGATTGCACTAAGCAGATTCAGAAGGATGTGGGTTGCAGTGGGTTATGGGAGATGAAGAACCTTTCACAGGAAAGAGTAGCATGGAGAGCTGCATCAAACCAGTCTCAGGACTGAAGACCACAACAACAACAACAACAACAACATAAGCTGTAGCTACAAGTGTATTTATCAGTTGAAGTGGACACTACGAATTCTACTTACAGGCTTCACGTTTTGTTAATCACTTTCTGGTTGCCAACATTGTAATTAGAGAGCCAGTGTTGAGAACGGCAAACATCAGCATTAAATAAATCATAGGAACATTTTATTAACAATTATTTCCACCCGCCGTCCAACACCGCCGACAGCAGGGCATCTCCCTCATGTGAAAAGAACTTTATGGGCCATTAAAATCTTGATCGTTCACTTATGTAAAATTGAAATAACTCAAAACTAATTTTACACCTCCGACCGCATTTTATGTGCTCAAAGGTTTTACATGAGCTTTGATACTGCAAGAGGTTCTCAGCACCTTTCTGATGATAATACACACACATACACATACACATACACACACACACACACACACACACACACACACACACACACACACACTACACAACACATTTGTTTGTTCCATGTCTTATTATAAACTACGTTTACGCTTCAGGCCGGAATTTCCGTGCCTACTTTACGTGTGCATGTAGGGTAGCTTCGAACCCACGTATCTCGGAAACGGGTAAGAATATCAAGGAAACTCTCAAGGCTGTATAAATGCTTAGAGAATATAATGTTAAAACGTGAGAAATATGCTGTCGCCATTTTTTATTTAGAATTCACTTTCATCGGTTGTAAGTGCGCATTTGAGGTGTGCGTGTAAGTTAACTTTAAACCTCTGTATGTCGGAAACGGACTAAAATACATAAAAATTTTCATTATTTTTGGCAATGGGATTTTAGAAATGTATAGTGAAACTTCCAGAATTTGTAGTTCATAGCTGTTGTGGAAGCTGCGGCTCGGTTTTTGTACGTAAAATTGAAAGAAAAAATAGGAGTTTTGTAAGGAGTCGCTCAAGAACCAATGCTGCCTTCATAATGCAAGAAGAACCAACCGATTTTATACAGTAGCCTAAACAGAAGGAAATATATACTATACATACTTTGACCATCCTACTCTTGGTTAGTGATACAAAGACGATCTTTCTGTTGGGTATACAAATTTTCCTTAGCCCAAAGGCTATTGAATAGATTTGACCCATCTTTCTGCCACCAACGGAACCCAATGTATGGGACCCGGAAGAATCCTGTTCCTGTGGCTGGTTGGTTGATTTGGGGGGGGTGGGGGGGCATCAAACAGGGGATCATCGGCCCCATCGGATCAGGGAAGATTGCGAAAGGAAGTCGGTCATGTCCTTTCAAAGGAACCGTCCCGACATTTCGCTGAAACGATTTTGAAAATCACGGAAAACCTAAATCAGGATTGTCGGACGCGAGTTCGAACCGTCGTTCTCCTGAATGAGAGTCCAGTGCGCTAACCACTGCGTCACCTCGCTCGGTTCCTTTTTATGCACGGCTTTTTGGATCGTTTTAGGCAGCCCATGCTGTCGCATGAGTACCGATTGCTGTGTGAAGCTCCTCTTACTGCAGCCGCCTGTACTGCAGAAAATGTTAAAACGAGTGGTCGCCGAGAAGAAACAGGAGGAAGGGCCGTCAGTGACAGAAATGGAACAAATGGCGAGCGAGCAGCGCAAGTCTGGTCAGTAAGTCAGACGTTTGTAGATGTTACCGGTACCAGTAAGGGCAACATGACCGTGAAGCGACCTGGCGTGTACCCAGGCCCTGATTGCAAACAGCCAGACTTTACTTAATGACTTATATGTACTCACTACTTGCACTACGATTCTGTCGATTTCAGAACTTCTACAGGTGTTTTATAATATGCGTCTACTCTCCACACATTCTGTATTCTACATGTTTATTAATACACAACGTGGAATGCACTTTCCTGCGGCACATCAACAGTTACTTCTACGTGTGTCATTGTCTCTGCATCCTAGAAAATTTGCTCCGTTCTCTCTACCAAGAAATTACCACATTGCGGAGCGTCTTAGGAGCTCTGCTTCGTAGCGCGTCCTCAACAACGTCACGAAATTCCGTATTATTCTTGATTCCACGTTGAGCCTTGTGGGGGCAGATTATGCCGCTTTAATCTCGGGGGTGATAAGATTAGGGCACTTTGGTGGACATTGCATTAGGGCTGAGGATGACGTTGAATTATGCCCTGTCCTGCACTCTCAAGGAACCACGCACCTGAATATCAAAGTGTGCTATATCTTCATTCTGCGATTACAACCATAGGCTGTTCCCCGTTTACAACTTTTGTGCAGAATAAAATATTCTGGATAGCAGAAATCCACGTTCCTCCTGTATGGCCAAAGATATAACGCAAATTCATCGTAGAATAGTGAAGTTTAACGGGACACGGCATATGGAAAGCGGGGAAGGATGCAGCTCGCCACATGAAGTCTTCGTCAAATAACTGAGTGACTAATTTCTGTACAAACTCTTTCCTTTTCAAATCTCCCCTTATGTGGTTAGGTATTGTTCAGCGCGGTATCTGAGGTTGAGCAGTTATTTAGCTGATGGGCCTCGGTGCAGCCTGCTCAGTTCATTGCACGATGGTGGAACACTTTACCTCTCGTTTTTCTATACTTCCACTGCGTGAAATGTCTTTGACACAACCCCAAACCAAAGCACGTATCTCCCAATTAGGCAGCGTTGGCACCTCTTTTCAGCGATCGCTAAATGCGTCCATTATCTCTATCATTGTTTTACTTTCTGTGTAGAAGATGAACATAATTTCAACATATTGCGAAGCTGCAAGAAACATGCCAATGACGAGAGGCAAGGGTACTAACAGAAATCAAGCACCCCAGAGGTGAGGCAACGTGTCTCACCCAAATCAAGCACTCCAAAGGTGAGAGGCAAGGGGTCTCACCCAAATCAAGCACCTCAAAGGTGAGAGCAAGGGGTCTCACCCAAATCAAGCAACCCAAAGATGAGAGGCCAGGAGACTCACCCAAATGAAGCACCACATAGGTGGAGGCAAGGGGTCGCATCCAAATTGAGCACCCCAGTGGTGAGACGCTAGGGTACTCACCGATGTCAAGCTTCCTAATGGGAACATAAATCTGATACATTCACATGATTGTTCCAGACACTGGAACAGCTAAATATATTGTACTGTACAGTCAAATTTGCAACACTAAAGTAAATTTAGAGCATAAATACCAAAAGTTAGAAAACGAAGGTTTACATTTTCACTGTAAAAACTGCAAAAAACAGGCGTTTGTCCATTACAGTTCCATCTATCATAAATAGAATACAATGGTTTGAGTAAACCCTTCGTATCTTTTATGATGCAGAATCCGAATATGCAGTCAAAATGGCTGAGTCATGTTTTAAAATATAAAGCTGACGCCTTCAATGCAGGAGGGATGGTTTGCAGTTGCCAGTAGTAGCATAGACAGAGGCCCACTTACTAATATTAACTTTTCTCCTAGAACATTCTCGTCATATGATGCACCATTTTTGCGATATTTAGATGTCTCAAGTTAATACAAACTTCCTATACAAATACTAGTGCCACCACCCGCTTATCTGTGTGTCACGTGTGAAATTAAAATCATCTTCGGTAGACGAAACATATAGTTGGGTCATCGAAAACGTACCAGGATCTTATGGCAGCCCGCAGAGCTTGTATTTCGAAATGTTGCAAGGAACACATCTGGTTTTGAGAACACCAAGTTGCTATAACCAGTAAGTGGCTATTGGCAATGAATTGTAAAGCAACTCTACAAGCTAGAAATAAAAGACTCACACCAGGTACATCGAGTTGTGCACACGAACTGGAGTTATAGGATACATACATAACTGTCAGAGGCAGAGTAACGGTTACAGAGTGATAACAGCACCATGAAACGTAATTCTGCTGGCAGGCGCTCATAGTGTACTCTTAGAGATGCTATCCAGTATAAAGTGACCAACGAACATTGATGTGCCACAATTTAAAAAAAAATTATGTGAAGTCATATACTCAGGAAGATACAAATTCCAATGTAAGATATATAAATAATGAATTTGTGGCTTATTAGCGCCAATATTGCAGACATACAGATTTTGAGACAATTTCACGAAATAGTGAATTTTTTTTTTTAAATTGTAGGATATTTACCGTGTACTCGCTCTACAACAACAAAAGTTGTAACTAATTATTGAAATAAGAACACAAGAAAATAAATACAGCATTTCTGCTGGCTTATGAGGGCCAGTGTAACAGGCGTATAAACCTGAGACAATTTTATTCTACATAAGTAAAATTAAAAAAATTTGAAAAAATACAGACATGTAAATATAATCATCTACTTATGACGTTATTGAGATCGGGAGGCATGAAGAACTAAATGAACAATTTAATGATTACATCTCTCATTAGTGACGTGATACATGTATTGTACAGTGAGTAACACAAGTAATACATAAAAATAGCTAAAATGAAGTTGTACGCCAGAAAATTCAAAGAACATGACATCTTGGAGTATGAACATTACTCAGATTTAAATTACATTAGTATGAGAAGAAAGTAAAGGTACCTACGTACTTAAGCACCAGAAGAGCATTTTAATTCAGTGAACTGATATTTGGAAAGGATGCGCTTCAATTGTTGATAATATTGTTAAATATGTTGCTAATGCTAAAACCTGAAATGATTTGGTTTGATAAAGAACAGTAAAATAGAATTGTCTTCTATTCACAAAACGTTGCTGATATTTGGTAGTGGCTACACTATATATGTGTTATTTCATGAATGTATGGTACTGTCGTCCAGTATGTCTGTAACAAAGTTTATAAATGAACGCATTTTTGGGATTCAGAAAACTGATGAAAAAATATTGTCTGAGTCAGGTTTTTATTATAATTTTTGCTTAGATTAGATGCTTCTTTGAGTTAACTGGGGTTAGCTGTGTGTGTTTAAAAACACGCTTTTATTAAAATTTTGCTCTATAACTTCTTGAAGACAGGAGATGCGTTAGTAAGCATATATGATAACAATTTTAAAGTTGCACTGTCATCATAGGCTGAAGGGAGCTCTGGAGTAGCATCGTTTCAAGCAAGACCTGTCCACAGCACAAGTTCAAACGCCGGTCTACAAATAAAATGTAAAAGAGAAGTTTAAAGTATAAGCAATGGCGTAGCGATCAATCAAAGTTGCGACTCTGCTCAGAGGTAGCAACAGCATACACCACAGACACAACACTGGCCCTAGGTTTTTACCTCGATTTTAATCCTACCCACAGCGAAACTTAATACGCTATCATCACAGTAGGACAAAAACAGATATGGCATCTGTATGCCATAACAACAAAAGAAAAGAAATACTCACTCTACAGATAGAATATCTCACACAGAAGGCTATAAATAAAAATGAAAATATTCTCAGTGACCAAAAAGCAACAACAAAAAAATCAATATTCAATGTAATTCACCGTCTGCCATAAACACACACACATACACACACACACACACACACACACACACACACACACACAGAAAGAGCTCCATCACACATCCTTCCTCCATCTCCATTCAAACTCCTCACTCCACTCTCCCATGATCCATCAGTCAGTTCCCATGATCCCCAGGTCAGCTCTAAAAGCATGTGGCCAAGAGCAGTGCTAGTATGTGCGGTTTACTATAGCATGCGTTATGTGCAAAAAAATATTACTGGAGGAAATCTACAGTAAGTGCATTTAGCACACGTTAAACAACAAAAGGCTACATGAACAGAACAAAAATTGACTTAAGTAAAAAACGCAACCATATAATTGTAAATAGAAGTAGCTGGATATAAACAGATTGTCAAAGAACCACTACAAATCTCATATCAAAATATGTCTAATTCAATAATTTTATATGTATTACAGGCCACTGAATATGCCTAACCTGAACAGGTGAAACGTGTCTGGTACACTTGAACAAATTTCAGTAGCAAAAGATGAAACCTTTCTTATCTTTATGATAAAACACAATACAAGTTTGCAGCAGAGGAAAATGGCTGCAGTTATTAGTGATGAGATAATATTAATTTAACTGTTTGGATGTAGTAAAAAACTGGCGAAAAGTGCCATTTCCTGCTATTCAGAAGCAGATTAAGTCACGTAAATAAATCTAGTGCACAGCTGAAAAGTATTGTGGTAATCCATTGGATCGCAAGCACAGCTTCTTATTGATTTACTCATGTCACTAGTATTACGCCACGGCTACATCGTATCTTGGCGAGACACCAGCCTGAGGGATAGGCCCATGATGTTACAGTATGAAACCACAGAATTTGCCACAGATGCCTTTCATTCACGATTTGTGATAAATTCCACACAGTGCGTGAATTCAACTTTTTGGCACTCACTCAGCATTACGATTCGAATTAACTTCCACTTACCAACTCCTTATTCCGTCTGTCACTTCACTGTGCGTTACATTGAATTAAATACTCTACTTCACATTGTGCTTCACGTAATTAGATTTCATTGCTGTGGAATTACATGTTGCCTGTGTTTGCACTGTTCCTCAGTCGTCATCGAATTCTAGCAGTAATATTTTCCTTTATTGCGTACTCAGTGCCAGCCACAGGGTTGACTGAGTCTTCTCCTTTACTTATCTGTCATCGATACTGCTACACATAAAACCTGGCTAACATTCTTAGACAGATATTAAGGAAAACAAAAATCCCATATGATCACCAAGAATGTTTAGTTTCAAAAAAGATCACAAGTAATCCTCATTTGTTCTTGGAAGAAGAGAAATGAGACAAATGAGTTACCTTTAAAATGTGAGTGCAAGTAATTGAAGCAAATGGATCGGCAACTATTGGTGTTAGGGTGTAATTTACTGACACCAGACAAGTCCAAGGTGATGATACCACACACAGCTCGTCTCGGGATAGCACAATGAATCGTAATAGAAGGCAAATTGCAGTCTCCAATGATTTGGAGTGTGTAACGTAAAGAACGTATCCATTAGTTCCTTATACCTGTTGTTACATGAGTTAATGGTAGTCTCGAACAGTCTGAACCTGCAATAGGAGTTTTATGTGAACTGTACAAAGAGAATTATTTGTTGCCGGTCAGCGATAATCAGAGATACTGAACGGGGATACTGTTACTTAGAGAACTAGAGAATTTATTTCAGGTGAGATTTTTTCAAGTAAGACTGGTACTACAGAAGTTCTGCATAGTTCACGCGCTCTTTAGAGCTTTTGGTAATCGTCCACTGGCAACAAAAGTTTAAATAGCTTGAAAAAATGGGCGACCTCTGGGAACTTATGTAACATCTAAACTGTGTTGCTATGCTTCAGCAGACTAAATAGCAACACTATTAACGGTAAAGTTAATCCTCTGTCGGTCAGAGAAATTGCGATGATGAAGAAAAACTGTAAAGAGATGGAAACATCTTGAAAGCAGTTTCTAGGAGTAACAAAGAAACATAGCATTCTGGCAGAGCAGAAGATTGTAGCGCGAAGATATGCTAGCAGTGGCGGTTAGGTTCATGGTTTTGCGTGGACTACATCTGGTGAATCTAACAAATCAGCAGCATTCGTGAGCTGTAGCAGACTGTTTACCGAAGCTTTGTAATTTTTCACAAGTAACATTCAAAGTACGTACGGGGAGGAGTTTTTTCGTGAGTCCACTTTCCGCTTTCCACTGAAGAATTAAATCACAAACATGCCACCCAGCATTAGATCAGCAGAGAAACGAGCAGAAAGGAAAACATTAACATGCAGGTATACATCGCTGACTGAGCGTATGATTGACAGATCACCCCTTGCTATTGTTTAGTAGCTTAATCACCATTGTAGGAACTTTGAAAAGTTCTGAAGAAAGTCAAGCGTGAGGACAACATACTCCCTAATTAAAACACATTTATTAATTTTAATCATCTGTGGAAATTAGCGTCTTTACTCTTACTGACTATGCAGTTTTATTGCACCAACTTGAAAGAGCGGAGAAAATGTTCAGCTGTGTTTTAAAATTAGAAATAACTGCTCTGGTCCCAAATACCATTAACTAACCGAAATACCATTTCTATTTAGATGAAATCGTAAATTATAAAGGCACCAATTCATTTTGCATTTTATAAAAATTGGCTTAATTCGACGTGCAACCTAAGACTCTATAACAGATTACTAAATTATCCTATCGCTCAGTGCACGGTCGTTTACGAATGTTTCGTTGATTAAAAAAGCACCTGCTTAAAAGCTACAGTCTCTTGTAGAGAGAGTGATTAATATCTGACTTTCATTTATTTATATTCGGCAGCTACACCTGCTAGTCCAGCTGCGAGAACCTGTTTGTCAGCCGCCCCTGGGGAAATCCTAGTAAGAGTCCGGAAGCAAGCAGCAGGTGTGAGGAGCGAATCGGAAAATGGCAAAAATAAGAAAGATCACGTGTCTGAAGTCACAGCCTCCCTTGAATTTGGGGGAACAGACGAGTAATTTTTTTATTTTTTATTTATGAATTTGGCTAGCTATGGACCGCATCGAAATTAAGGCTTATGGTGTTTCTTTTTCTTCTGTTCTTTATAGTACTTCTTCATTTTCTCGCCAACTGCTCGCCTTTGCTCATCTGTCCACACTCTCTTGGGTCGAGGTTTTTTCTTCAGTTCTTCCCAGTACTTCTTCATTTTCTCGCCAACTCCTCGCCTTTGCTCATCTGTCCACACTCTCTTGGGTCGAGGTTTTAGCGCATGTTCTTCATAGTTTGCGTTTTCTATCAGTAGCCTGAAGTGATTCCTGTCACGTATTGTTTCTTTTTTTTCAGCTTACTAACTTAATTAAAAATTTTCTTTGTAATCTGTGTTTCTTCCATTCTTTTTAAATGTCCATAAAATTTTAGCCACCTCGTCGTCAATATATCTGTGATCTTTTCTGTTTTTTGTATAAGTCATCATTTCTCAGTTTAATCGACCTATTTCCCTCAGGACCTAGAATTTTTCTTAGTATTTTTCTCTCTCATTTTTTTCTAGTTTTCTTAATTCGCCTTTGTTATTGAGTGTTAGGCACTCTGATCCATACGTTGCTTGTGTCCTAACAACTGAATTATAGTGTCTAATCTTCGCTTGTATGGATATTGATTTCTTATTGTAGTAGTTTTGTCTTAATTTATTTGCAAATTCTAACTTTTTTATTCTTTCTTTATTTGTTGTGTTATCGAGTCCATTGGTTTGGATCCACTACTTCAGGTATTTGAAACTACCAACTCTTTCAATTTTTCCATGCGTCACGAGTATTGATACACTTCTGGAAATTGAAATAAGAACACCGTGAATTCTTTGTCCCAGGAAGGGGAAACTTTATTGACACATTCCTGGGGTCAGATACATCACATGATCACACTGACAGAACCACAGGCACATAGACACAGGCAACTGAGCATGCACAATGTCGGCACTAGTACAGTGTATATCCACATTTCGCAGCAATGCAGGCTGCTATTCTCCCATGGAGACGATCGTAGAGATGCTGGATGTAGTCCTGTGGAACGGCTTGCCATGCCATTTCCACCTGGCGCCTCAGTTGGACCAGCGTTCGTGCTGGATGTGCAGACCGCGTGAGACGACGCTTCATCCAGTCCCAAACATGCTCAATGGGGGACAGATCCGGAGATCTTGCTGGCCAGGGTAGTTGACTTACACCTTCTAGAGCACGTTGGGTGGCACGGGATACATGTGGACGTGCATTGTCCTGTTGGAACAGCAAGTTCCCTTGCCGGTCTAGGAATGGTAGAACGATGGGTTCGATGACGGTTTGGATGTACCGTGCACTATTCAGTGTCCCCTCGACGATCACCAGAGGTGTACGGCCAGTGTAGGAGATCGCTCCCCACACCATGATGCCGGGTGTTGGCCCTGTGTGCCTCGGTCGTATGCAGTCCTGATTGTGGCGCTCACCTGCACGGTGCCAAACACGCATACGACCATCTTTGGCACCAAGGCAGAAGCGACTCTCATCGCTGAAGACGACACGTCTCCATTCGTCCCTCCATTCACGCCTGTCGCGACACCACTGGAGGCGGGCTGCACGATGTTGGGGCGTGAGCGGAAGACGGCCTAACGGTGTGCGGGACCGTAGCCCAGTTTCATGGAGACGGTTGCGAATGGTCCTCGCCGATACCCCAAGAGCAACAGTGTCCCTAATTTGCTGGGAAGTGGCGGTGCGGTCCCCTACGGCAGTGCGTAGGATCCTACGGTCTTGGCGTGCATCCGTGCGTCGCTGCGGTCCGGTCCCAGGTCGACGGGCACGTGCACCTTCCGCCGACCACTGGCGACAACATCGAAGTACTGTGGAGACCTCACGCCCGACGTGTTGAGCAATTCGGCGGTAGGTCCACCCGGCCTCCCGCATGCCCACTATACGCCCTCGCTCAAAGTCCGTCAACTGCACATACGGTTCACGTCCACGCTGTCGCGGCATGCTACTAGTGTTAAAGACTGCAATGGAGCTCCGTATGCCACGGCAAACTGGCTGACACTGACGGCGGCGGTGCACAAATGCTGCGCAGCTAGCGCCATTCGACGGCCAACACCGCGGTTCCTGGTGTGTCCGCTGTGCCGTGCGTGTGATCATTGCTTGTACAGCCCTCTCGCAGTGTCCGGAGCAAGTATGGTGGGTCTGACACACCGATGTCAATGTGTTCTTTTTTCCATTTCCAGGAGTGTACATGCGGACTGTGTCGGGATGCGGTGACCGTGCATACTTCGACATTTCTCTCAAGTGATCTGAAATTGGCAAACTCTGCTTCAAAGTTTAAACAATGTTACCCACTGGGGATGATCTACGATTATTTCAAGCCAGAGATGAAGACAATTATTTCAACAGGTTATGCTGTGTCATCATATGTTCTCACTGTATTGATAACAGAAAGGTAAACGTTTTATTTATCTTAATGAAAATCTAATTACTAAGTTAATGAGGAAGGTAGGTAGCGTATCTGACAAGTGGTCACAATTGCAAAATGGCGGAGACACACCTCCACGTTAGTTCCAATGTAAGTAAATTACTGGTCATAATTATTACTGAAAATTAGAGTTACTATTATCAGTCTGTAGATGGACTCTTTATTTATCACGCAGTTAATTCACTCTCGGTTTAGATAAAAGCTAGCTTGGTATTTTCACCACCTCCACGTGGTGTGCCGAGTAGCCACTAGGAGAGGCATGTGTGGCCAGCATTCTGGGATGGCCGGCGGAAGTGTGCTCTAAGTCGGCCGTACTGAGTACTACTGAGAAGATGCCACGCTGGAATAAGGTCAGTGACCCGAATCAAGATTGGGAATTCTTTTTACGTCGTGAAGTGCACAGGGCCAAAAAGAGTGCCGTTTCGTTATTTGTTCATTTATTTCGCGACGAGAATAGCGGTGCATGGCAGAAAAGGTACTCTGATAAATGATTACTCCAAAATTCTGCTGCCTGGCGAGCTTGTTTGAACTTGTATTCAGCGCTACTTTCCCTTTGGCAACAGATTTACCATATACAATCTTACCTTTATCTACAACAAAATTTCGAGCAATCACTGCATTTTTCCAAGGCATCATTGATAGTTTTCCATCTAAGAACTGAACAACATGATTTAAAAGTCAATTACCTTCTCAGGTTCTTTCTTTAATTTGAAACAGTGTTAAGTATTACCATCTTTGCTTTTCTATTTCGATTCTGAATGTGTAGACATATGATTTGTATCTGTTGTATCACGGTATCAGTGTATTTTGTACGTATAAAACTTCAGCTCATTTCACTTGTGAGATACGAGACCAGTTCAGAAAGGTAGTTTCTGGTCTTAATAAACGGAAACATGTTCCCCTTGTAGACGACCATACGTGATATGGTGTCTTTAATCTGTGATTTAAGCATTATTTAGTTTTAGTGTGTGGAAACTTGATTTACTATCGACCTATCATAAAGTAAACTTTCGACGCAAAGAAACTGCAAACTTTGGGAATGTCGTTAGTTAGGGAATGTTGGCGCCTGTACATTTTTAGTGTCAAAAATGTATTGACATAAATGTCAGTAAGGGCTACCGTTACTGTTTGTTGACGAAAGTTGTTGTTGTTGTGGTTTTCAGTCTCGAGACTGGTTTGATGCAGCTGTCCATGCTACTCTATCCTGTGCAAGCTTCATCATCTCCCGGTACCTACTGCAACGTACATCCTTTTGAATCTGCTTAGTGTATTCATCTCTTGGTCTCCCTGTACGATTTTTACCCTCCACGCTGCCCTCCAATACTAAATTGGTGATTCCTTGCTGCCCCAGAATATGTCCTACCAACCGATCCCTTCTTGTAGTCAAGTTGTGCCACAATCTTCTCTTCTCCCCAGTCCTATTCAATACCTCCTCATTAGTTATCCCATCTAATCTTCAGCATTCTTCTGTAGCACCACACTTCGAAATCTTCTATTGTCTTCTTGTCCAAAGTATTTATCGTCCATGTTTCACTTCCATACATGGCTACACTCCATACAAATACTTTCAGAAATGACTTCCTGACACTTAAATCTATACTCGATGTTAACAAATTTCTCTTCTTCAGAAACGTTTTCCTTGCCATTGCCAGTCTACATTTTATATCCTCTCTACTTCGACCATCATCAGTTATTTTGCTTCCCAAATAGCAATAGTCCTTTACTATTTTATGTGTCTCATTTGCTAATCTAATTCGCTCAGCATCATCCGACTTAATTCGACTACATTCCATTATCCTCGTTTTCTTTTGTTGAAGTTCATCTTATAACCTCCTTTCGAGACACTGTCTATTCCGTTCAACTGCTCTTCCAAGTCCTTTGCTGTCTCTGACAGAATTACAATGTCATCGGCAAAGTACCTTTATTAAATCCAGCTGTCCATATTGCAGTTTCGGTTTGGTCGTCATTTGCACAGATCATAAATCGACGCTTGCTTCAGGTATTAAACAATTCATGATCATTTCAGATTTTCCCAAGTGCCCCCCCCCCCCCCTGCTCTCGTCCTCTCTAGACTTACAGAACTGTCCATATTGCACAATATGGTCGTTATTTCAACCACTGTTGAGCTATCATGCGTCTCCTTACAGAATAGTGTGTCAGTGTACTTTCCTGCTGCACTCTCTGGTGTCAGGAAATTGTCCTTATTTCGACTGACAATAACTTCCATGAACATTGCAGAAAACACCATCACCTTAAACTCTAACTTCTTCGCTTTAGGAAAAAGTAAAGTCACTGAGTCGTTTCTTCTGGCAAATCAGATTCTCTTTGTTTGGTTTATCTTCATTTGTCTGACCTGTTTAGGTATATTTCCTCCCAATATATGAGTTTAGTTTCACTTTGTTTAATTATTTCTTATTGTCAAATCAAAAACATATACCAACTCACTTTTCCTTTCGCCATTCTCGTTTTCTTCTACTATAAAAATGTTGCGTGTAGTGCATGTCTGTTTCATTTAAGTTGAACCCGATATGTCCTATATTTCACTAGCAAGAAAAGCCATCGAAAATTATTAATGTTGCTGTCATGTAATCTATTTTGTTTTCATTACATTATCTGCTGAAATTACAGGAATATGTTCGTATGATAATGTACCGAATACTCGTAGCTGCTTTTAGCGCAAGTTTTACATTTTTTATTTTAATATTAACCTAAATCAGTACTTTTACGTAAATGTTCTGACACAGTCATTCATGTATATTTTTCCACACTTCTCTTAATGAAGCTGCCAACTAGCTTTTTATAATTTTCCTCTGTGGTGTTTTCTACCAGTAGAGAATAGATTTACTACCAAGTATCAACTGCATCTAGGGCTGTACCAAAGTAGGGAAATGAATCCACTCATCCCGTTCACAGGGCTAACAAGGGACGCCTTGAGTACGAGATCGCAAGTTGAGTCTTTGGTAAGGCTCATTTGAAAGTGCTGTGCTAGCAGTTAAGACAGAAAAAACAGTAGCTGCTAAAGACTCACCATGTACATCAAGAGGGCGACAGCCAATGTGTGTACTGGAGGTGCAGAGATCAGCCTTCTACGCAATGTATGTCTTACACTTCGCAAAATGGACGTCGTTGACATTGAGGAAATGTTCAGAACAAATCAGTTATTTTCACCATGAACATAGAATGAGAAATGGCGCCCCACAGTGATCTCACAGACTTGCAACATCAAGATCTAAGGCCAGGTCTTGGGACTTCCAAACCGTGCAGCACGTTCAGCTAGGTATCCACTCTTACAGAACGCATATAGAATCATATTGGTGTAACGGGATGATGAGAACTGATTTAATGTGATGGCATACAATGGAATGCGAAACATTCTCTCGTGGAGCTTATTGTGAAACTGGCTATCCTTTAAGTTGCAGCTCCAGGCAGTGCGATAATGTTTTAATTTCAACGAAAACAGAAACATCCAGAGACTGAGTTGGTCCACTGTTTCTAGACGATATGAACTGCAATGTCACATACATTTTAGGAGTGATACTTCGCTTTAAAGGTGTACAATTTTTATACGCACACCAGGAATCAAGCAAAAGCAATTTATTTTCTCAGCTATTGGTCAAAAGCAGTACTCATCCCATATTTGTAGTTCTCTTACGCCCATTTTCCGACTCTCGCTTGCTGTCCTGATCACGCACAGCAGAAAGAATCGTAGAGGGCAGAGCACCGCCTACTTCTCGAAGCTAATTTACCATCCAGATTAACAGTCGTCATAACTGTATACGCATGCATTAAGGCATTGATGTTATTTGGTATTGACACAACTCTCTCGGTACCTTCAGTTTACAGGGTTCCTATCGTATTCATTTCCTCTTCAAATACAGACTGAAGACACTTGAAACCAAATTCCGTACCAAACGATGGGATAAGTTTGTTTACCTAATCTACAAATTTTGGGGCCGATTCCGCAGTTTGTTGTGCATCGTGAAGTTGACACTTTGTACGAAATTTCGTTATCTTACGTCTCCCAATTCTGTACCATTATTTGAGCCAGCCACTGATTCTGTTGAAAACACTGTATTCTATGTCACTCACAATCTGATGTGCATAACGTAGTAGATTACCATTATGCACGTCCTGTAAATTGTATGAAGTATTCCTGAAAAGCGCAAACACCGGTTTTTGTAACAAGTGTTCCCTGACACTCCCTTCATTGCCCATAGTTTGTATTATGCTCTACACGACCATATTCCTGGGGACTTATTCGAAAGCTGTTCATAATAATTTTTTTAGTATGTTGCCGATGATCTTCAAATGGTTCAAATGGCTCTGAGCACTACGGGACTTAACTTCTGAGGTCATAAGTCCCCTAGAACTTAGAACTACTTGAACCTAACTAACCTAAGGACATCACACACATCCATGCCCGAGGGTGGATTCGAACGTGCGACCGTAGTCGATGATGTTCCATGCACGTAATTATGTTCAGTACTCGCTCCTTGGACAACGATTGCCCTTCACTACGTTTTACTGGAGATAGGAACTGCGGCTCCGTGGCCGACAAGTACGATAAACTACCTGGCTAGATACCTGTTTCACTATCACTTTCACTTGATAAGCAAGTATCGTCATCATTGTACTCCTCATTTTCATGCCCCGCACATTTGAGCGTATAGGCTACATCATGCAGATACGCTCGTATGTCATTTGACTCTTCCTTCTCAGTCTGCAAAATTCCTTGGCTTCTTTTCTGACGAAATGTGAACTTCGGAGACTGTTGTTGTAGATATAATGCACTGTTTGCTTCGTTTATCGTTGCCATTACCCTGCTATGTACCAACGTCACTAGCACTGCTGTGAGTTACTCATAGACTAAGCAGTTCGACTACGTTCTGTAGCCTCAAGCTGTGCTCCCCATTGGATAGCTTCAGGCCCGCTCCTTGTAGCCATTAGCAGCCAATATTGTGGTTGCGTACCAAACAATATACGGGATATTGATTACTGTAAACATCATTAAGCTTCTGCGACCTCGCTCTCATGGGATTCTTTGTAAAAGGCACACTACTCTGGCTTATTATGAGCGCCTAGCATTCGTCCCCACGCCTTTGAAGTGTGGATCTCTGTTAATTATTATCTTGTTGACTCTGTGTTCGGTATAGTGTTACATATTCTTCGTACATGGTCAGCGACTAATATTTCTTACATTTATTATTTCTTGAATTTTTTTCATCTATTGTTCTTATAAATGATAGTAACTTAAACAGTAAAAACTGGAAACCATGTATATATTTGTTACATTTGTAGCCGTAGGTAAGTTTTAGTGTGAACATTAAATGCTACTGTTAGTGTACTACTCACAAGTACAGTTGATGATACACTACGGTACACTTCCCATGGAAAAACCAATTCTGTAGCGCTTTTGTGGATGTTATGATTTTGCTATGTATTGACATGACGTTTTTCATCACAGATACCAACTTGGAAGATGTGACGAAAGAAGACTTTGAGTCTTTTATGCAGCAAGGAATGACGTAATACAGCGAGCGCTACGATTATCAGACAAGAAGCTTGTCATTAGCAGCAAACCTCAGAAGCAAATTCAAACAGATAATGCTCATATTTCATGAAAACTATTGTACTGCTACATTTATTACCAAGTACGAGTCTAATGTTTTATTTTATAAAAAGAACATGGAATTGGTAACTCTCTCGAATCAATGATCCAAAGTATTAATGTAAATAAACTCGATAAAGACAACCAATGACAGCTTGCTTTGTTGGAGAAACGTGAGAGTGGGTCCTTTGTGAAACAGAAGCTGGCAGAAGATAGGTTCCGAAACAAAGCGAGTGTTGCAGGTTGCCTACTTCTTCACAAATGAAGGCGCCGATGTTACGCCTGTGCAAACGGCCTTCTTGCGTTCCCCCCGTTGCTCCGCGAATATGGGAAGTATGAGAACTTGACGCTGCGGTCGCCTCATGTTCGTCGGTTCGTTACCCCTTACTGAAGCATCCAGGGGCGTTAGGCTAGTCGTCACTGATTGTTATAACGGAAGATGAGTACACCATCTCACTGCTGTAAAACAGCAATGAGAAGACGAAATGACCGGTTGTAGGGATCAGATGATATTTAACGATGCTGGGGTTTGTGCGACTGTGCAGGGTGTAAGACGAAAATTAATTGATGCAAAATACAGAATTGCAAATGTGTTCCATCAGACAAGGAAGGAATCAACTGAAGCTAAGGACTAAAATACTCAAATTGTGTCTAATACAAGCAAAACGACTGTTGTTGTTGTTGTGGTCTTCAGTCCAGAGACTGGTTTGATGCAGCTCTCCATACTACTCTATCCTGTGCAAGCTTCTTCATCTCCCAGTACCTACTGCAACCTACATCCTTCTGAATCTCCTTAGTGTATTCATCTCTTGGTCTCCCTCTACGATTTTTGCCCTCCACACTGCCCTCCAATACTAAATTGGTGATCCCTTGATGCCTCAGAACATGTCCTACCAACCGATCCCTTCTTCTGGTCAAGTTGCGCCACAAACTTCTCCCCAATCCCATTCAATAGTTCCTCATTAGTTATGTGATCTACCCATCTAATCTTCAGCATTCTTCTGTAGCACCACATTTCGAAAGCTTCTATTCTTTTCTTGTCCAATCTATTTATCGTCCATGTTTCACTTCCATACATGGCTACACTCCATACAAATACTTTCAGAAATAACTTCCTGACACTTAAATCTATACTCGATGTTAACAAATTTCTCTTCTTCAGAAACGTTTTCATTGCCATTGCCAGTCTACATTTTATATCCTCTCTACTTCGACCATCATCAGTTATTTTGCTCCAGAAAATAGCAAAACTCCTTTACTACTTTAAGTGTCTCATTTCCTAATGTAATTCCCACAGCATCACCCGACTTAATTCGACTACATTCCATTATCCTCGTTTTGATTTTGTTGATGTTCATGTTATACCCTCCTTTCAAGACACTGATCATTCCATTCAACTGCTCTTCCAAGTCCTTTGCTGTCTCTGACAGAATTTCGATGTCATCGGCGAACCACAAAGTTTTTTTATTCTCCCTGGATTTTTCTTTTGTTTCCTTTACCGCTTGCGCAATATACAGATGAATAACATCGGGGAGAGGCTACAACCCTATCTCACTCCCTTCCCAACCACTGAATCCCTTTCATGTCCCTCGACTCTTATAGCTGCCATCTGGTTTCTGTACAAATTGTAAATAGCCTTTCGCTCCCTGTGTTGTACCCCTGCCACCTTCAGAATTTGAAAGAGAGTGTTCCAGTCGACATAGTCAAAAGCTTTCTCTAAGTCTACAAATGCTAGAAACGTAGGTTTGCCTTTCCTTAATCTTTCCTCTAAGATAAATCGTAAGGTCAGTATTGCCTCACGTGTTCCAGTATTTCTACGGAATCCAAACTGATCTTCCCCGAGGTCGGCTTCTACTAGTTTTTCCATTCGTCTGTAAAGAATTCGTGTTAGTATTTTGCAGCTGTGACTTATTAAACTGATAGTTCGGTAATTTTCACATCTGTCAACACCTGCTTGCTTTGGGATTGGAATTATTATATTCTTCTTGAAGTCTGAGGGTATTTCGCCTGTGTCATACATCTTGCTCACCAGACGGTAGAGTTTTGTCAGGACTGGCTCTCCCAAGGCTGTCAATAGTTCTAATGGAATGTTGTCTACTCCGGGGGCCTTGTTTCGAAATAGGTCTTTCAGTGCTCTGTCAAACTCTTCACGCAATATCGTAACTCCCATTTCATCTTTATCTGCATCCTCTTCCATTTCCATAATATTGTCCTCAAGTACATCACCCTTGTATAGACCCTCTATATACTCCTTCCACCTTTCTGCTTTCCCGTCTTTGCTTAGAACTGGGTTTCCATCTGAGCTTTTGATGTTCATAGAAGTTGTTCTCTTATCTCAAAAGGTCTCTTTAATTTTCCTGTAGGCAGTATCTATCTTACCCCTAGTGAGATAAGCCTCTACATCCTTACATTTGTCCTCTAGCCATTCCTGCTTAGCCATTTTGCATTTCCTGTCAATCTCATTTTTGAGACGTTTGTATTCCTTTTTGCCTGCTTCATTTACTGCATTTTTATATTTTCTGCTTTCACCAATTAAATCAATATTTCTTCTGTTACCCAAGGGTTTCTACTAGCCCTCGTCTTTTTACCTACTTGATCCTCTGCTGTCTTCACTACTTCATCCCTCAGAGCTACCAATTCTTCTTCTACTGTATTTCCTTCCCCCATCCCTGTCAATTGCTCCCTTATGCTCTCCCTGAAACTCTGTACAACCACTGGTTCTTTCAGTTTGTCCAGGTCCCATCTCCTTAAATACCCACCCTTTTGCAGTTTCTTCAGTTTTAATCTACAGGTCATAACCAATAGATTGTGGTCAGAGTCCACATCTGCCCCTGGAAATGTCTTACAATTTAAAACCTGGTTCCTAAATCTCTGTCTTACCATTATATAATCTATCTGATAGCTTTTTAGTATCTCCAGGATTCTTCCATATATACAACCTTCTTTCATGGTTCTTAAACCAAGTGTTAACTATGACTAAGTTGTGCTCTGTGCAAAATTCTATGAGGCGGCTTCTTTTTCATTTCTTAGCCCCAATCCATATTCACCTACTACGTTTCCTTCTCTCCCTTTTCCTACACTCTGATTCCAGTCGCCCATGACTATTAAATTTTCGTCTCCCTTCACTACACGAATAATTTCTTTTATTTCATCATACATTTCTTCAATTTCTTCGTCATCTGCAGAGCTAGTTGGCATATAAACTTGTACTACTGTAGTAGGTGTGGGCTTCGTATCTATCTTGGCAACAATAATGCGTTCACTATGCTGTTTGTAGTAGCTTACCCGCATTCCTATTTTCCTATTCATTATTAAACCTACTCCTGCATTACCCCTATTTGATTTTGTGTTTATAACCCTGTATTCACCTGACCAAAAGTCTTGTTCCTCCTGCCACCGAACGTCACTAATTCCCACTATATCTAACTTTAACCTATCCATTTCCCTTTTTAAATTTTCTAACCTACCTGCCCGATTAAGGGATCTGACATTCCACGCTCCGATCCGTAGAATGCCAGTTTTCTTTCTGCTGATAACGACATCCTCTTGAGTAGTCCTCGCCCGGAGATCCGAATGGGGGACTATTTTACCTCCGGAATATTTTACCCAAGAGGATGCCATCATCATTTAATCATACAGTAAAGCTGCATGCCCTCGGGAAAAATTACGGCCGTAGTTTCACCTTGCTTTCAGCCGTTCGCAGTACCAACACAGCAAGATCGTTTTGCTTATTGTTACAAGGCCAGATCAGTCAATCATCCAGACTGTTGCCCTTGCAACTACTGCAAAGGCTGCTGCCTCTCTTGAGGAACCACACGTTTGTCTGCCCTCTCAAAAGGTACCCCTCCATTGTATTCTTGCTTATTCCACCTCCGCGGTGAGAAGACATATGTACTGTGTCAAACCAAAACTGGAAAAAAGAGAAACGTCACTGTTATATCTCTGCGACAAAAAAGCAGGCTGTATCTGCATTCATTTATCCATGACAGCTAGCGTTTACGGACTAGCAGCAAGTTGTGTAGCTGATTTCTTATTTCTGCAGGTTATTTTAATAATTAATCACCATTTAGAGGTTGCTCTTCATCGTCATATAATGCCTTTTGGTGCAGTCATTACAGAGTCGATAACGCATCGGAAGTGTATATATGTCGACGTAATTGTTAGATAATCTCTGAATGTATATTAAATGTTAAAGTACATCATACTCGTAAATTTATGGCTAACAATTTAGAGATTTATGGCCGATTATTTTTTTTTCATAACGATTCCATCTGCACTGTGTATGTACTCATGTGAAAGAGAGTCGGCAGTCTCTCAGCAGGGCTGGCTGTCCTCTGGACGAAGGAAAGAAAAAAAAGATTGAAAGGTGGGGCAGAGAGTGGGTTAGTGGGAGCAGTTCAGTGATAGAATTGTTCTCATCAGATTCGACACAAACCAACACCGACAACAATAGTTCAGGTGTAAATATCGACAACGCAGGCAGAAGATGAACGAATAGAGAAAGTACTTGACAATATTGAGAAGGTAGTTGAGTACGTGAAGCGAGATGAAAATCTAATAGTCACGGGGGACTCGAATGAGGTTGTAGGTTAAGGAGTAGAAGAAAGTGTTACGGGAGATTATGGGCTTGGTACTAGGAATGAGAGAGAAGAAAACCTAATTGAGTAATGTAATAAATTCAGCTGGTAACAGCGAATACTCTGTTCATGAGGATGAGGTATAATTTGGAAAAGCCAGGACAGTTGGGAATATTTCGGTCAGACAGATTCCGACATCAGCTGAATTGTAAGGCGTACCCAGGAGCTGATATAGACTCAGATCACAAGGGTAGACTGGAGTTTAAGAGATTAGTCAGGAGGAATCAATACCTAAAGAAGTGGGTTACGGAAGTGCTAAGGAATGATGAGATTAGCTTGAAGTTGTCTAAGGTTGTAGATATAGCAATAAGTAATAACTCTATAGGCACTACGGTTGAAGAGGAATGGCCATTCTAAAAAGGACAAGCACAGAGTATTGGAAAGAAAAACGTAGCTACAACGAAGATAACGGCAAAGAAACCACAGGTAACAGAAGAAAAACTTCACTTGGCCGATGAAAGAAAAAAGTACAGAAAATTCCGATGGTTCACAATTGCGTTTACATAAAGTACCATGTCTGCAGTGAATACATAAATAAAACGCATTTGAACACGTGATTTCTTATCTCGCTAAGAAACTGAGAAGGTATATATGAAAAACTCCTGGATGTAAGAAGAGATACCATATCGACTTCATTGTAATTAGACAAAGGTTCCTCAATGAAATACTACACTGTAAATGCTACTCAGGCCCTGGCATTGACAGTGACCATAACACAGAGATAGGAGAATATAAACTGAAATTCAAGAAACTTAAGAAAAGGACTCGTGAAAAATGGGACTGAATAGACTAAAGAATGGTATGTTTAGGTCACGATACAGTGAAAACACAAACATGGCTACTGTTACGATCAACACCAGAAATGATGAAGAAAGATGATAGATCTTGAAATTAATATCCTGCGAGCAGCAAGTGCAGTAATAGGGAGACAGAAGGCAATTTATAAACAAGAATGGATTACAGAAAGCATTATCAAAATTCGTTTAAGACGTAAACTGAAACAAGACATCACAGAGGAGGAATGAAATTAACCAGATCCGAGAAAGGTTAAACAATAAAACCTGAAGAACTAATGAAAAGAGGTGAATTAGGTTATCAAGGTAAGAAAGTTGCACTGCGTCTATAAATCAATTAAAGAGGTCCTAGGAAACAGACAAATAAAGTGGAGCCCAAAATGAATATAGAACAATATTACATGAGTAATATTATATTAGCAGAAAGATACATTAGAAACTTAGAAATAATAAAATGCAAAACTTTACGCAGTAAATAACGAAGTTATGGAACTGGAGAACGCTGAAGGAATTGATCCAAAAGAAGAGGGAGTCTGTTTTTTGGTTCCTATTTCGACCTAGCGGTCAGGCAGCTGGAAATTGTGAGCTCATCAACACTGCTGGAGAGCAGCTACATGAAGCACTGTTCCCTCTGTAATCTTACCCTCCCTCACATAACCAGTCGATTGTCACTCTTCTAAATAAGTGACTCGTTTTATTAGCTTCGAGAGGAGTAAGATGCTCAAATAACATGTATAGTTATCTTCATTTACTCGTCGTTGGCTCCAGTTCGTTACGTCTAGGGGTTCATACTTGAGGCTGAAATTTTTTACTTTTTAGGTTCCAAATGACATGTTAACTATTAAGCAGATCTGCTGCGTAATTTCGGTTTTCGTACTGTTTTATTCTATCAAATTTTCTGATTCACACTGCCTTAACAATTTCCAGTTCCATGAAACCAAAAATTACATTGTTATGGCCAAACATAAAAGCACTTCTGGTTCCAACACAGACATGCCCACTAGTAACTCATTCTGCGGTACCAACAATATCCCAAAGTGTTTACGAAATAAAAAGAGTTTACGAACTTCCTTGACAAACGAATAATCTGCATTAAATTATATCATTATTTTGTAAATGATTCCAGAAATAAATCTAAGAATTAGTGTTAGATTGTGCTATTAATAATAGTACTTTTTAAGTATGCCAGATATTTCGTTATTTCAAAAGTTTCTAAATAATGAGTAATTTTAACTTACATAAAGAGTTAATACATATCGATTGTAATACAGTAATAAAATAATTTCTTTTTATACACTTTAGCGTGAAATATAATACATCATATAAAAAAATCATATGAAGTTATTTTACTTAAACAGCTGAGATAATATTAACCAATGCAAGAACCTAAAATATTTGTGACATCCATTACTTCTGTTAAATAAAGGTAATGGTAGAGGAGGGTGTCCATTTACACCTCTCGTACAAGTTTTACACGAAACTGGGAGCTCCCTGCAGACATTGGTGATGTATCAACACTGAAGAAATCGTCTGCAAACAGATGTGAACAACTTAGGACTCTTAGTTTGGTAACACACGCTTCGAAGATCCTGACCTCTGTTTTTCTAAGTTTGGTCGAAGGCAGGAGACATTCAAAGATCACCGACAACTAGTTCGGCTTTAAAAGAAGTGTAGGCACATGAGAAGCAATGCTCAGTTTACGATTAGTTCTTGAGGGCCGTCCGGAGTGGCCGAGCAGTTCTAGGCGCTTCAGTCTGGAACCGCGCGACCGCTACGGTCGCAGGTTCGAATCCTGCCTCGAGCATGGATGTGTGTGATGTCCTACGTTAGTTAGGTTTAAGT
This sequence comes from Schistocerca gregaria, assembly GCF_023897955.1. Taxonomy (NCBI): domain Eukaryota; kingdom Metazoa; phylum Arthropoda; class Insecta; order Orthoptera; family Acrididae; genus Schistocerca; species Schistocerca gregaria. Next base: position 780,508,668 of record NC_064923.1, on the reverse strand, counting down.
AGTTCTAAGTTCTAGGGGACTGATGACCTCAGAAGTTAAGTCCCAAAGTGCTGAGAGCCATTTGAACCAGTTACTGAGGAAATACTAAAGAAGGCTCAAGACACACCTAATGCCTTCGTGGACTTACGAAAACTATTTGAGACGGTAGCCTGGCGACAGTTTTTTAAGATGCTGACAGAGATTAGCTTAAAGTCTAAGGACAAGAAAATAGTGGAGAGACTGTAGAGAAGAGGTCACCGTGATAACGTGTGCAGAACATCAAGAAGAATCTACTATTAAGCACGGTGTGCGACAGGGTTGTTCACCCTCTTATGTCTTCCTCAATGGATACTTTCAGATGGCGACAGATGAATGTAGGGAGAAAGTATGAACTATGGGAGCAATCAAAATTCGTGCTGAGGAGGACTGCAGCCTTACCATCGCGAGGATATTGGTTCACCCTGCTGTGTCCCAGTCAGCTGTGATGGAGGGAGCGAAAGACCCTGGCAGGGCCACCGTAGCCAGACAGTTCTTTTGGGCAGGAATCAGACCACGAGATAGGTACTCGACGTGCGAGGGGGGGGGGGGGGGGGGTTCTTAGACCTTGGGAAGCAGACCGAACCTCGATTAAAAAGAGGGAAGGACACCTACGAAACCTGGAGAGAAGGATCTACTGCCGTAGAGAAAGTAACCATCTAATGGGAGACAACCGCTAAAGAAAGTGTGCTGGAACACCGTACGATAGCAGCTGCACCACCTAACTACCCTCGCTGCAGGTCGTTACATTGGAACGGAAGAGTTACAACACTGGTCACAAAAATAAAGAAGAAAAACGGATTGATCTTTTGATCTGGACCAATGCGAGGTGTCCTAAGAAGATATGGAAAGATTAGGTGCAGTGTACTTGGAACGGGAACGGGCAATGATACCTGCAATAAAACTGGATATTAAGATGATGATGATGACGGTGAGAAACTAGACACGCCGAGATTTGCTGATGATATCGCATTCTTAAGTGAAGAGCAGAACAGTTAGGAGCGATGCTGACCCAGAGGGAAACAAGCCTCACCTCTTCTTACAATATGAAAAGTAACGAAGGCAAAACATAAGTTCTGAGCACCGTTGCGTAGTGCTCACTTATCACGCGCGACTGGAGACCGTCGAATCCTTTGCCCACCTAGGAAATAAAATTACATCAGATGTAAGCTCAAAGAAAGATATTACAAGTTGAATGCAACAGGCAGAAGCTGCTTCCAACAATAGAAGAAACCTTCTCACATCCAGAAGCATAGATACGCGTCTCAGGAAGGACCTCACAAAGACGTTTGCTTTCAATGTGCTGCTGTATGGAAGTGAAACACGGACACTTCGAAAAATAGAAAAACATAAAATTACAGGGTTCGAGATGTGGTGCTACCTCAAGATACTCAAGATCTCCTGGGTAGACAAGACATCAATCGAAGAAGTGCTCCGCAGACAGGAGGAAGAGAACCTTTCCTCCTGAAGCTAATCAAACTCATGTGGGACACGTGGGTCGACCATATGCTGAGACATGAAGGTATCATTAAAAGTGTCATTGAAGCGACAGCAGATGGAAAGAAACCAAGAGTCAGACCGAGAGTAGAATGCATCAGTCACGTCATGGAGGATACCAACTGCACCGTCTATACCGCTTTCAAATTGAAGATCTGCCCGATATAATTTTTTTTCCAAAATAATTAGTAGAGAACCATATCAGATGAGGTAGGAAATTGTGTGATATCATCTTGCCGAAGTGAGTGTTGTGATCAGTATATTCCCAAATGTGAGTTTCAAGTATCTTTCATTCCATTAATTTTCTTATGGTTGACCTTCGTGATGGAACAGTAATATTCATTTCTTTCACTAATATTTCGCCACGCAGTTGATAAGAATTTTTAGTTTTCTCCTCATTTCCGTACAGGGGAAAGTACTTCTTCCATAGAGCCAAACGCCCCTTGCACCATTGTTGGCGAACGGATTAAGTTGAGAGCTCAATCGAATCCTGGTGCGATCGTAGCAAGTTTTACTGTGCGACAAATACGCTAGTACCATATGTGATCAATACTAGTGGATGAAGTTTAGGCACGGCCTCTTTCCGGGGTCAGAGAGTTTCTTGTAAGGATTTTACAACTACAGCACAGTGGAAATACGAGTGGCATTTGGTAACTGGCTAAATGGAACGCTGTTCTTCGTCAACATTCGATTTTGCTTTGAACATGCAGATTTTATAATACTAGATTTCAGTAAATATTGTAATGGAAACGAAGTCCAATAGCCGTAAAATACGTGTGACCTGAATGAAAAAGCAATTTCATTGACATGTGGCGCTTCGTGCATTATACGTCGAGAATTACATATGCACAAGTGTTATCGCCTTCCCCCACGAACCATGGACCTTGCCGTTGGTGGGGAGGCTTGCGTGCCACAGCGATACAGATAGCCGTACCGTAGGTACAACCACCACGGCGGGGTATCTGTTGAGAGGCCCCTACAAACGTGTGGTTCCTGAAGAGGGGCAGCAGCCTTTTCAGTAGTTGCAGGGGCAACAGTTTGGATGATTGACTGATATGGCCTTGCAACAATAACCAAAACGGCCTTGCTGTGCTGGTACTGCGAACGGCTGAAAGCAAGAGGCAACTATAGCCGTAATTTTTCCCGAGGGCATGCAGCTTTACTGTATGATTAAATGATGATGGCGTCCTCTTGGGTAAAATATTCCGGAGGTAAAATAGTCCCCCATTCGGATCACCGGGCGGTGACTACTCAAGAGGATGTCGATATCAGGAGAAAGAAAACTGGCATTCTACGGATCGGAGCGTGGAATGTCATATCCCTTAATCGGGCAGGTAGGTTAGAATATTTAAAAAGGGAAATGGATAGGTTATAGTTAGATATAGTGGGAATTAATGAAGTTCGGTGGCAGGAGGAACAAGATTTCTGGTCATGTGGCTACAGGGTTATAAACACAAAATCAAATAGGGGTAATGCAGGAGTAGGTTTAATAGTGAATAGGAAAATAGGAATGCGGGTAAGCTACTACAAACAGCATAGTGAACGCATTATTGTGGACAAGATAGATACGAAGCCCACACCTACTACAGTAGTACAACTTTATATGCCAACTCGCTCTGCAGATGACGAAGAAATAGATGAAACGTATGATCAAATTAAAGAAATTATTCAGATAGTGAAGGGAGACGAAAATTTAAGTCATGGGTGACTGGAATTCGGTAGTAGGAAAAGGGAGAGAAGGAAACGTAATAGGTGAATACGGACGGGGGCAAAGAAATGAAAGAGTAAGCCGCCTGGTAGAATTGTGCACAGAGCACAACTTAATCATAACTAACACTTGGTTCAAGAATCATAAAAGAAGGCTGTATACATGGAAGAACCCTGGAGATACTGACAGGTTTCAGATAGATTATATAATGGTAACACAGAGATTTAGGAAGCAGGTTTTAAATTGTAGAACATTTCCAGAGGCAGGTGTGGACTCTGACCACAATCTGTTGGTTATGAACTGTAGATTAAACTGAAGAAATTGCAAAAAGGTGGGAATTTAAGGAGATAGGACCTGGATAAACTGACTAAACCAGAGGTTGCACAGAGTTTCAGGGAGAGCATAAGGGAACAATCGACAGGAATTTGGAAAAAAAAACAGTAGAAGATGAATGGGTATCTCTGAGGGATGAAGTACTGAAAGCAGCAGTTGATCAAGTAGGTAAAATGACAAGGGCTAGTAGAAATCCTTGGATAACAGAAGAAATATTGAATTTAATTGATGAAAGGAGAAAATGTAAAACTGCAGTAAATCAAGTTGGCAAAAGGGAACAAAACTGTCTCAAAAATGAGATCAACAGGAAGTGCAAAATGGCTAAGCAGGGATGGCTAGAGGACAAATGTAAGGATGTAGAGGCTTATCTCACTAGGGGTAAGATAGATACTGCCTACAGGAAAATTAAAGAGACCTTTGGAGATAAGAGAACCACTTGTATGAACATCAAGAGCTCAGATGGAAACCCAGTTTTAAGCAAAGAAGGGAAAGCAGAAAGGTGGAAGGAGTATATAGAGAGTCTATACAAGGGCGATGTACTTGAGGACACTATTATGGAAATGGAAGAGGGTGTAGATGAAGATGAAATGGGCGATACGATACTGCGTGAAGAGTTTGACAGAGCACTGAAAGACCTGAGTCGAAACAAGGCCCCCGGAGTAGACAACATTCCATTGGAACTACTGACAGCCTTGGGAGAGCCAGTCCTGACAAAACTCTACCATCTCTACCATGTAAGAGACAGGTGAAATACCCTCAGACTTCAAGAAGAATATAATAATTCCAATCCCAATTGCAGGTGTTGACAGATGTGAAAATTACCGAACTATCAGTTTGATAAATACTAACATGAATTCTTTACAGACGAATGGAAAAACTAGTAGAAGCCGACCTCGGGGAAGATCAGTTTGGATTCCGTAGTAATACTGGAACACGTGAGGCAATACTGACCCTACGACTTATCTTAGAAGCTAGATTAAAGAAGGACAAATCTACGTTTCTTGCATTTGTAGACTTAGAGAAATCTTTTGACAACGTTGTCTGGAATACTCTCTTTCAAATTCTGAAGGTGGCAGGGGTAAAATACAGGGAGCGAAAGGCTATTCACAATTTGTACAGAAACCAGATGGCAGTTAAAAGAGTCGAGGGACATGAGAGGGAAGCAGTGGTTGGGAAGGGAGTGAGACAGAGTTGTGTATATTGAGCAAGCAGTGATGGAAACAAAAGAAAAGTTCTGAGTATGTATTAAAATCCATGGAGAAGAAAAAAAAAACTTTAAGGTTCTCCGATGACATTGTAATTCTGTCAGAGACAGACACTTGGATGAGCAGTTGAACGGAATGGGTAGTGTTTTGATAGGAGGATATAAGATGAACATCAACAAAAGGAAAACGAGGATAATGGAATGTAGTCGAATTAAGTCGGGTGTTGTTGAGGGTATTAGATTAGGAAATGAGACACTTAAAGTAGTAAAGGAGTTTTGCTATTTGGGGAGCAAAATAACTGATGATGGTCGAAGTAGAGAGGATGTAAAATGTAGACTGGCAATGGCAAGGAAAGCGTTTCTCAAGAAGAGAAATTTCTTAACATCGAGTATAGATTTAAGTGTCAGGAAGTCATTTGTGAAAGTATTTGTATGGAGTGTAGCCATGTATGGAAGTGAAACATGGACGATAAATAGTTTGGTCAAGAAAAGAATAGAAGCTTTCGAAATGTGGTGCTACAGAAGAATGCTGAAGATTAGATGGGTAGATCACATAACTAATGAGGAAGTATTGAGTGGGATTGGGGAGAAGAGATGTTTGTGGCACAACTTGACCAGAAGAAGGGATCGGTTGGTAGGACATGTTCTGAGGCATCAAGGGATCACCGATTTAGTATTGGAGGGCAGCGGGGAGGGTAAAAATCGTAGAGGGAGACCAAGAGATGACTACACTACGCAGATTCAGAAGGAAGTAGGTTGCAGTGGGTACTGGGAGATGAAGAGGCTTGCACAGGATAGAGTAGCATGGAGAGCTGCATCAAACCAGTCTCAGGACTGAAGACCACAACAGCAGCAACAAGTGTTAGCGAACACTACATGGAAAACATAGTTAAACGATTCGTGTACCTGGTTACGAGAGAGATGTGACATCCTTCACAATTGCAATGACATGCAGAAAATTTCAGTTTTGACCAGGATAACCTCCATGACATTTCTTGACAATAAGGTGTCTCAATTACGGAACCGCCATGACGGGGAATGTGTCGACCTCGCACTGTACCATTGTCCTGCTAGATCGCCTCATATCACGGTATGTGGCCCCTTTTTGTGAGGGTTCGATGACGACTTTGTCTGTGTGTCTCAGCTTGAAACAACTTTTGGTGATCCGCAATACAGGAATATAATGACTCCAATGGAGCTATCAACAGTATGGGACGATTAACACCGATATACTATCACATCATACGGTAAAATGCTGTTGCTGATGAAACGCGGTAGCATGCACATAGAATTTTCATGTTATCTGACTCCCGAAACGGAAGCCTACCTAAGTTCGGTAAGAGACGACCTTGTTTTTATCTTTGTTTTGCGTTTCGTAAAGGAACCATTCAATACTTGTAGCCAAGAAATGGAAAACCTAGATCCTGAACGTAACTGTAAATATCACCCTCAGGTTTTATTTGTACGCATGCACACAATATTCAGGCACCTTCGAAGAGATTTCGGGACTGCTACCGATCGTGCTAAACCTTGTTCCATGGTATTACGGCTGAGCACCTGCCAGTCATCATCAGGTGAGCCATCGAAGACTGTCGAAGACGTCCTCTTCTCTTCTGTAATTCGCTGTATAAGGCGCAGCGGAGAAGCTCTTCGTCACTTTTCGATGGCTTACCAGAAGATGACTGACAGGTAACCAGACAAAATATCGTGGGGTGAAGGTTACGATAACTGACTAAAATCCCGAAATCTCTTTGCGGGAAAGTTTTAAATTTCACGAATATTTAGCATATTACATAAAGGTATGTATGATGTACACTATGTGATCGAAAATATCCGTACACCAGGCTAAATATGTCTTACAAGTTTGTGGTGCCTCCCACCGGTAATATTGGAATTCATTATGGTGTTGGCCCACTCTTAGCCTTGATGACAGCTTCCACTCTCGCATACGTTCTATCAGGTGCTGGAAGGTTTTTTGGGAATGGCAGACCATTCTTCACGGAGTGCTGCACTGAGGAGTGGTATCGATGTCGGTCGCTGAGGACTAGCACGGAGTTCCAAACACATCCTAAAGTGTACTATAGGATTCAGGTCAGGACTCTATGCAGGCCAGTCCACTACAGGGATGTAACTGTCTTGTAACCACTCCGCCACGGCACATGCATTATGAAGAGGTGCTCGATGTTGCTGAAAGATGCAATCGCCATTCGGAATTGCTCTTCATCAGTGTTAGCAAGAAGGTGCTTAAAACGTCAATGTAGGCCTGTGCTTTTATGGTGCCTTGCAAAACAACAAGGGGTCCAAGTATTAAAAACACATCCACACCATAATACCACCGCCTCCGAATTTTACTGTCGGCACTACACACGCTGGCAGATGACGTTCACCGGACATTCGCCATACCCACACCCTGCCATCTGCTCGCCACATTGTGTACCGTGATTCGTCACTCCACACAAGGTTTTTCCACTGTTCATTCGTCCAAGGTTTACGCTCCTTACACCAAGCGGGTCGTCGTTTGGCATTTACTGGCGTGACGTGTGGCTTGTTAGGAGCCGCTGGACCATCAAATCCAAGTTTTCTCACGACCCGCCTAAATGCCATAGTACTTGCAGTGGATCCTGATGCAGTTTTCAATGCTGGTTGTGATGGTTTGGGTTGATGTCTGGCTATTACACATTACGACCTTCTCCAACTCTCGGCGCTGTCTGTCAGTCAACGGAAGAGGTCAGCCTTTACGCTTTTGTGCTGTACGTGTCCCTTCATGTTTCCACTTCACTATCACATCGGAAACAGTGGACCGACGGATGTTTAGGAGTGTGGAAATCTCGCGTACAGATGTATGACACAAGTGACACCCAATCACCTGACCACGTTCTAAGTCGCTGGGTTCCGCAGAGAGCCCCATTCTGCTCTCTCACAATGTTTGATGACTACTGAGATCGCTGATATGGAGTACCTGGCAGTAGGTGGCAGCACAATGCACCTAATACGAAAAACGTATGTTTCCGACTCCCAAACGACATATTGCATTTTATTTAACGTACACTGCATACGAGGAGTAATGTATTGTTCGTCTTACGTGCAGGCAGACGTACATTCTCTTCTTTATGTAAAGCCACGATCAATGTATTTTGTACATCAAATGTATTTTCTGAATAAACTATCCATAAAACTAAAAATGTAATGTATTAAGTTATTTAAGGAATAGTGCACACAAGTAGGAATGAACTACGTTGTATTTCTACTAACAAATTTACAACTACATTCCACCAATACACATAAACAAAGATTTAGAAGCATCTGATTAACGCTACACTTAAAGGCGGTGGGTTACTCTGTACAGTTAATGAAATGAATAAATAAATTTCCGGCACTAATTATGAAACACCCACTTTCCTTACAACTAAATCGAACAATGGAAGATCAAGTACAAGTAAATCTGTTAGTTTTTCGGTTCTCTGCTCTAGTTGTGCTTCATCTCTGAAAATGTTTCTAATTTGTTTATTTGTTTACACGTCAAGTTCCGTAGGACCAAATTGGGAAGCAACCTCCAAGGTCATAGACCGTGTCAGTAGACGAAATTACAACATAAAATTAATAACAGATAAAAATAAAATGTTTATGAACCCGAAAAAAGTCAAGCCATAAGTTCAAGTAATTGCAATCAACAATACAACAAGAATCAGCTTAATTTTTCAAGGAACTCGTCGGCAGAGTAGAAGGAATGACCCAGGTGGAAACTTTTCAGTTTCGATTTGAAAGCGCGTGGATTACTGCTAAAGTTTTTGCCCTTGAGTGGTAGCTTATTGAAAATGGACGCTGCAGTATAGTACACAACTTTCTGTACAAGAGTTATGGAAGTCCGATCCAAATGCAGGTTTTATTTCTGCCGAGTATTAACTGAGTGAAAGCTGCTGATTCTTGGGAATAAGCTAATATTGTTGACAGGAAATGACACTAAGGAATATATATATTGAGAGGCCAATGTCGAAATACCCAGACTCGTCAACAGGGGTCGACAAGAGTTTCGTGGACTTACGCTACTTGTTGCCTGAATCGCCCGTTTCTGAGTCAAAAATATCCTTCTAGAATGGGAGGAGTTACCCCAAAAAATAATACCATACGACAGAAGCGAATGAAAATAAGCAGAGTAGACTAATTTATGTGCCGAACGAACACTCTCTGCAGATACCGGTCGAATAGTAAAAATGGCAATATCAAGTCTTTGAACAAGATCCTGAAGCTGGGCTTTCCACGACAGTTAACTATATATCTGGACACCTAAAAATCTGAACAGTTCAGTTTCACCAATCGTATGCCCATTCTGTGAAATTAAAACGTCAGATTTAGTTGAATTGTGTGTTAGAAACGGTAAGAAATGAGTCTTACTGTGATTATGTGATTTAGCGTTAGTTTATTTTCTACAAGCCATGAACTTATGTCATGAACTGCACTATTTGAAACCGGGCCAATGTTGCACTCAATATCCCTTACTATCAAGCTAGTGTCATCAGCAAACAGAAATCTTTTAGAGTTACCCATAATACTAGAGGGCATATCATTTATATAAATGAGGAACAGGAATTGCCCAAACACTGATCCCTGGGACACCCAACCACTTGACCATACCCCACTCAGACCCCACATCACAGCCATTCTCAACGTTGTGAATAATAACCTTTTGGTGTCTCTTGCTAAAGTAAGAGGTAAACCAACTGTTAGCTTCTCCCCATATTCCGTAATGGTCCAACCTGTGGAGCAATATTTTCTGATCAACACAATCAAATGTCTCAGTTAAATCAAAAAATATGCCTAGCGTCCGAAACCTATTGTTTATCGCATCCTGTACTTCACAGAGAAAGGAGAATATAGCATTTTCAGTCGTTAAACGACTTCCAGAGCCGAACTGTACATTTGATAGCAAGTCGTCTGATATAGTATGATCAATTATCATTACATACACAGCCTTTCCAATAACTTTAGCAAACAATGGTGCATAGAAATAGGTCTGAAATTGTCTAAATTATCACTTTCTCCCTTTTTATAAAGGGGCTTTGCTACTGAGTACTTTAATCGTTAAGGAAACTGCCAGAATGAGATTTTCAATCTGCAGCGGAGTGTGCGCTGATATGAAACTTCCTGGCAGATTAAAACTGTGTGCCCGACCGAGACTCGAACTCGGGACCTTTGCCTTTCGCGGGCAAGTGCTCTACCATCTGAGCCACCGAAACACGACTCACGCCCGGTACTCACAGCTTTACTTCTGCCAGTATCCGTCTCCTACCTTCCAAACTTTACAGAAGCTCTCCTCAGATGGTAGAGCACTTGCCCGCGAAAGGCAAAGGTCCCGAGTTCGAGTCTCGGTCCGACACACAGTTTTAATCTGCCAGGAAGTTTCATATCAGCGCACACTCGGCTGCAGAGTGAAAATCTCATTCTGGAAACATTCCCCAGGCTGTGGCTAAGCCATGTCTCCGCAATATCCTTTCTTTCAGGAGTGCTAGGTCTGCAAGTTTCGCAGGAGAGCTTCTGTAAGGTATGGAAGGTAGGAGACGGATACTGGCAGAAGTAAAGCTGTGAGTACCGGGCCTGACTCGTGCTTCGGTAGCTCAGATGGTAGAGCACTTGCCCGCGAAAGGCAAAGGTCCCGAGTTCGAGTCTCGGTCGGGCACACAGTTTTAATCTGCCAGGAAGTTTCGTTAAGGAAACTGACTATTTCTGAAGGAAAAATTACAAATATGGTTAAATACTGGGCTAACACGTACAGCACAGTACTTTAATATTCTGTTAGGCACTCCATCATATACATAAGATTCGTTAGTGTTCAGTGATTTAATTATTGACTCAATCTCCCCCTTGTGTTTATTTCGAGCATCAAACTCAACGTGTCCTCTATCAAGAGCAGAACGATTGGCATTCCAACAATGATCTATAGTTATTTCAGACAAAGTAATTCGGCAGTGGTGTTAGTGCTGACCTGAGTAACCTGCACGAGAGCTCCGGTCCCTCGTCGCTGCTCTGGACGGCGCGCAGCAGGTGGGGGCACAGTAGTGGGCGGCCAGGGCAGGCGGGTCTCCTCGCGGGGGCGGCGGGGGCGGCGGGGGCGGCGGGGGCGGCGGGGCGGCGGGGGGCGGCGGCGGCGGCGGCGGCGGCCAGAGAGAGAGAGACACGGCGGTGCTGCGCGCTTGTCTCAGCGGCAGTCGTACTGCGGCCGCAATCTCCTGAGTGCTTTCAGAGTGTTCCGGGCACGCGTGGATTAATGGTGCGTGCGGAGAAAACATTTTTCACACCGACCGCCAGATGCTCCCCTTCCCTCTTGTTATGAAGCGGTTTGCGAACTAAGGGTGGACTGCAATCTAGCTAAAACAGCGGTCCCGCCACACCGTCTTCTGGAGCGGCTCAAACGCGCATCGATGTCGCGTGCAACAGAATTGATGACCCTCCACCGACGGAAAGATTCTGGTAATCCACGTCACAGGTGATGTGCACCGCCCTGACATCCGCATCAGTTCACATTATATCGACGTGCTAACTGCTACCATTTTTATCATCACCAATATGTCAACCGAGCGATGTGGCGCAGTGGATAGCACACTAAACTCGCATACGGTTCACGTCTGCGTCCGGCCAGCCTGATTTAGGTTTCCCGAGGTTTCCCTAAGTTACTTCAGGTAAAAGTCTGGATGGTTCCTGCGAAAGGGCACGGCGGACTTCTTTCTCCAATCCAGGCTAACTGATGACTTCCGTGTTTCGTCCGCTCCCCCGAACCAACCAACAAACCACTAATATGACCCGCAAGATGAAGAATTAGCAATCATAACGGTCGCTTGCAGTGAATATTACGAACATAATTTTATTAAGCGAGGATGTTATCCTATACGACATTACGCTTAAGAGATCTATCGCTTTTCAAACCAACTGCTTTAGTAGTGTACTGAATCAGGAAGCAGTTTTCATTCAAGATATTTATTAATTTCTGTCGCGTTTTACCAGCCGAATGGTTCCAGCATTAGATTGGAGGAATGGTAATGCATCCCAAAAAATCCAACCCAACGAAACAGCATCAGTTAATCGTGTGTCGCTGAATATTCATCCCAAATGCTGGTTTCATTTCTTAGCACAATGTTTCGACAAACGACCCACTAGTCTTCTACAGGTTTTGCGAGATGTACTTTACACTTCCTTACTCAATTGCGGATTCGAGATACTCAAACTGTAGTGAGATTCATAGAGTTCTCCCTCTTGACGAGAGTTTTACTTCCTGAATCTTGGATATTAATTGTGGGATAGTTCTTTTGATCATTTTGTTCACTTTCCCACATAAACTCATTTCCTGTTCTGCAGAAAATATCGTGAAGGATGATACTGTGCAGAGTGGAGGCGGACCTATGCATGGAACATGAAATGTAAGATAATCAGAGTGAAGGAGACAGTGATACAATATTTAAAATTTGTGTAACTTAAAACAATATTTGAACGAAAAAATCTTTTCTTTTATTTGTTGACCAGTTCCGACCAATGTCGCCTTCACATACATCAGTACTGCGAAATTAATATATACATTTTCAGAAAATTTTCGGCAAGGTAAGCACTGCCAAAAAACGCTAAACATAGTAGAACTGTGCGGTAAACAAACACAAATGACCCGTGCTGTCTTCCGTTGTATACACTAGCGTAGCAATAAAACATATCTGATGATTATCATACAGATCGAAAACCGAACATAAAATGAAAGAAAAAAATTTGCAAACAAACCCACCATTTGTATAAATGACACACTTCGAAGCAAACGAAGCAGAATCCGTATAGTTATAGCCACAGTGTTTCATCTCCCATTACCTACTGCACCGTACATCCTTCTGAATCTGCTTAGTGTATTCACCTCTTAGTCTCTCTTCACACTGCCCTCCAATGCTAAATTTGTGATCTCTTGACGCCTCAGGACATGTCTTATCAGCCGATCCCTTCTTCTAGTCAAGTTGTGCCACAAACTTCTCTTCTTCCCAATCCTATTCAATACCTCCTCATTAGTTACGTGATCTACCCAGCTAATCTTCAACATTCTTCTGTAGCACCACATTTCGAAAGCTTCTATTCTCTTCTTGTCCAAACTATTTATTCACCATGTTTAACTTCCATAGATGGCTACACTCCATACAAATACTTTCAGAAACGACTTCCTGACACTTAAATCTATACTCGATGTTTTTTCCTGATAACGACGTCCTCCTGAGTTTCTATCGATATGTAAAGCCAAGTTGGAATTTTGGCTACACTGAACGGAAAGACTTCACGAGTAACTGCATCATTTAAACTGCATCAATTCGAAAAAAGGAAAATCACTGAGTAACTTAAAAAAAGGACTATCCTTCTGTCATCTGTGTATTAGTTACGAGAAGGACGGAAAGATTTTTGGGGTCACAGGAAGCTCACGATGATTAACCCATATCACCAATATCTCAACGGAAACTGATGGTCAGTGAGATCTTTGGCTGGGTTTGGCGTTTTTAGGCGAGCTAACTGGCCACCTAGAATTGGTACGAGCTAAGAGAGGTGACTTCGCTTGCTGTGCTGGGTGAGAGTCAACGGAACGTGGACGTATCGTAGCCGCCCCAGGAATGCCAGCTACAAGGGCATTAGTAAAGAACCGGAACCGGGGAAAATCCCTAGGCCGGGAACTTGAGTGGCCTTTGACCAGGGGACGCTCCAGGAAATGACCCAGTCAGACGATCTGAAGTATTGGTTCAAATGTCTCTGAGCACTATGGGACATAACAGCTGAGGTCATCAATCCCCTAGAACTTAGAAGTACTTAAACCTAACTAATCTAAGGACATCACACACACCCATGCCCGAGGCAGGATTCGAACCTGGGACCGTAGCGGTTGCGCAGTTCCAGACTGAAGCACCTGGAACAGCTCGGCCACATCTTAAGTATTGCTAAGTCAGAAAGAACAGATACCATCTCCATACAGTTAACGCTAACCGGCCATTGACCTTTTCCTGTGCGGATACACACGTTTTGCCCGAACTCTTACTGGACTCGGAAAGATTGTGTGCCACGAGTAATGAGTGTGGTGGGCAGGGGCTCTACGAATGCAGTGTGTGGACAACAAGTTGGGAATGTGGGTCTCACGGGGAGCGTGCGAGGGATAAATTCTTGCAGCCGCTATATCCTCTGTGCCCTCGGTGGCTCAGATGGTTTTCTCCCCTCAGGGACTGGGTGTTGTGTTGTTCTCATCATCATTGGCGACACGGTAGCTCAGCGTGTTCGGTCAGAGGGTTAGCTACCCTCTTAAGAAGAAACTGAGTGAATGGATCAACAAAGAACCTAAATAGGTGTCATCTGACATCCGGCTCTAACAAATTCAACGAACAATATGAAACAAAATGAGATCACCAAAATAAAAGATGGATAGAGCGCCTGCCATGCAAGCAGGATACCCTGGGTTAAAGTCCTTGTAAGGGCACACATTTCCTACTGTCCCCGTTGAGGTATATCAACGCCTGTCGGCAGCTTACGGTATTGATTTAACTATCATTTCTTTTATATCTTTTTCACTGTAAAAATGTTTCTCAGAACATCTTATTCTCCACATCTACACAACTAATGAAGACAGCATCGTACCTGTGTTTTTATTCAATGAACAGTTTACTATTTTGTCACTAAGTTTATATAAATATTGACTGCATATGCTATTAAAAACTGCAGTAATTTAAAAATGGGGTAAGGGTTGTGCTAGCGAACACCACAGTTATAAGACAACTTCTGCCAAAAAGGCATAAATAATTCCGGTTACCTTCCCTTCGGAATGTGGGTGCACTCAGCGACTGTTACGTGATTTATAAATTAAAGAGCGCAGCAATCAGTTTTCCCTTCTTTCTTTTTGCAGGTTTTATTACGGAAATCCCGATTTAGGTTAGTGCCTAGTCATTATCAATGCACTATTTTCTAATCTCGATGCTTGTTAGTTCCCTGTTGTTCGGCAGTCAGTCACAGTTCTTTGAACACTACCAAATACTGAATACTGAATTTTAAACTTACTAAGACTGAGCTAGTGCGCATGCTTAGTGGTTGGGTTACTGTGGCTCTAGTGAGTGATGGCGAAGTGCAGAATGTATCATGGGTGCAGACATTCAACAGCCGAGACGTTATTGCTTATCGTATATCTCAGTTATGCGAAGTGTACAACAAAGACGGTGGTACTTCTTATTAAACGTCTACAATGTCTTTGGTTCTTAGGACGAGGAATAGTCGTAAAGCAAATGAATCAGAGTCTGTGTCCGTACGGGTTAAAGGTGCACTGCACTGTGACAAGATTAAATTTGTTGGTGATGTGACACATTACTATAGAACTACAGCACCGGGAAGTAACATACATCGAGATTAGACAATAGTGCATTGATAATGGCTAGGCACTACCTGAAATCAGTATTTGAGTAATATTGTTGTTGTGGTCTTCAGTCCTGAGACTGGTTTGACGCAGCTCTCCATGCTACTCTATCCTGTGCAAGCTGCTTCATCTCCCAGTACGTGCTGCAGCCTACATACTTCTGAATCTGCTTAGTGTAATCATCTCTTGGTCTCCCTCCATGATTTTTACCCTCATCGCTTCCCTCCAATACTATATTGGTGGTCCTTTGATGCCTCAGAACATGTCCTACCAACCGATCCCTTCTTCTAGTCACGTTGTGCCACAAACTCCTCTTCTCCCCAATTCTATTCAAAACCTACTCATTAATTAAGTGATCTACCCGTCTAACCTTCAGGATTTTTCTGTAGCACCACATTTCGAAAGCTTCTATTCTCTTCTTGTCCAAACTACGTATAGTCCATGTTTCACTTCCATACATGGCTACACTCCATACAAATACTTTCAGAAATGACTTCCTGACACTTAAATCTATACTCGATGTTAACAAATTTCTCTTCTTCAGAAACGCTTTCCTTGCCACTGCCAGTCTACATATTATGTCCTCCCTACTTCGATCATCATCAGTTATTTTGCTCCCCAAATAGCAAAACTGTTTCACTACTTTCAGTGATTCATTTCCTAACGTAATTCCTTCAGCATCACCCGAGTGAACTCGAGTACATTTCATTAGCCTCGTTTTACTTTTGTTGATGTTCAAGACACTGTCCACTCCGTCTCTAAGAGAATTACAATGTCATCGGTGAACCTTAAAGCTTTAATTTCTTCTCCCTGGATTTTAATACCTACTCCAATTTTTCTTTTGTTACTTTTACTGCTTGCTCAATATACAGGTTAAATAACATCGGGGAGAGGCTACAACCCTGTCTCACTCCCTTCCTAAGCACTGCTTCCCCTTCATGTCCCTCGACTCTTATAACTGCATTCTGCTTTCTGTAGAAGCTGTATGTAGCCGTTCCCTTACTGTATTTTACCACTATCACCTTTATAATTTGAAAGAGAGTATTCCAATCAACGTTGTGAAAAGATTTCTCTATGTGTACAAATGCTAGAAATGTAGGTTTGCCTTTCCTTATTCTGGCTTCTAAGGCAAGTCGTAGGGTCAGTATTGCCTCACGTGTTCCAACATTTCTACGGAATCCAAACTGATCTTCCACGAGGTCGGCTTCTACCAGTTTTTCCATTCGTCTGTAAAGAATTCGCCTTAGTATTTTGTAGCCGTGACTAATTAAACTGACAGTTCGGTAATTTCCACATGTGTCACGACCTGCTTTCTTTGGGATTGTAATTATTATATTCTGCCTGAAGACTGAGGGTATTTCGCTTGTCTCATACATTTTGCTCACCAGATGGTGGGGTTTTGTCAGGACTGGCTCTCCCAAGGCCGTCAGTAGTTCTGATGGAATGTTGTCTACTCCGGGGTGCTTGTTTCGACTCAGGTCTTTCAGTGCTTTGTCGAACTATTCACGCAGTATCATATCTCCCATTTTATCTTCACCTACATGCTCTTCCATTTCCATAATATTGTCCTCAAGTACATCGCCCTTGTACAAACCCTCTATATATTCCTTCCGCCTTTCCGCTTTCCCTTCTTTGCTTAGAACTGGATTTTCATCGGTGCTCCTGATGTTCATGCAAGTGGTTCTCTTTCCTCCAACGGTCTCTTTAATTTTCCTGTAGGCAGTATCTATCTTACTCCTAGTGAGATAAGCCTCTACATCCTTACATTTGTCCTCTAGCCATCCCTACTTAGCCAATTTGCGCTTCCTGTCGATCTCAATTTTGAGACGTTTGTATTCCTTTTTGCCTGCTACGTTTACTGCATTTTTATATTTTCTCCTTTCATATATTTTAATTCAATATTTCTTCTGTTACCCAAGGGTTTCTACTAGCCCTTGTCTTTTTACCTACTTGATCCTCTGCTGCCTTCACTACTTCATTCTCAAAGCTACCCATTCTTCTACTACTGTATTTCTTTCCCCCATTCCTGTCAATTGCTCCGTTATGCTCCGCCTGAAACTCTGTACAACCTCTGGTTCTTTCAGTTTATCCAAGTCCCATCTCCTTAAATTCCCACCTTTTTGCAGTTTCTTTAGTTATAATCTACAGGTCATAACCAATAGATTGTGGTCAGAGTCCACATCTGCTCCTGGAAATGTCTTTAAAACCTTGTTCCTAAATCTCCGTCTTACCATTATATAATCTATCTGAAACCTGTCAGTATCTCTAGGCTTCTTCCATGTATACAATCTTCTTTTATTATTCCTGAACCAAGTGTTAGCTACGATTAAGTTGCGGTCTGTGCATAACTCTAAACTGTTTTTCGTACTAAAACCTGCAAATAAAAGGGGCGACTGATTGACGCGCATAAATAATTGTTTAAAAGATATTTTAACAGCTATTTGTTGTCATTTATCACTGTGCAAGGATGCTGGCTTATTTTCTTACGAATCAAGTATTACTTACATTTATTGTAAACGATCTTAGTGTAACCGAATGTTTATGAGGTTTATTTATTCAAATATTGTTGCAATAATTTAGTTTAGTCCTGGAAGCGGTCAAGATGAGTCAAACCTTGTAACAAAAACCTGAGAATGGCTTAGTTTTAGTGGAGACGGCCTTCAGCCGCTGACACGGGCTGTGGAGTCATGTGGAGATTGGCGTTTGCGTGTAAAGCGTTCAAGGTAACGATTCCGGACACTTTGTGCCGTGTCCTGGAAGGAAACAGACTGCCAACGTTAACGTGGTAATTCAATTCAGTAGTATAGGTGGTCGATTCTGTGCGGTTAACGCCGCAGCAATACTGTAACGTTTGAAGAGGGTTTACACAACGAACCGCCAACAAAACTGGTATAGGCATGCGAATTCAAAAACAGAGGTATGTAAACATCAGAACATGGCGCTGCGGTCGACAACGCATATGTAAGAGATATAGTGTCTGGTGCAGTTGTTAATCGATTAGTGATGCTACAATGGCAAGTTATGAAGATTTAAGTGAGTTTGAATGTGATGTTATAGTCGGCGGACGAGCTGTCGGACATAGTATCTCCTAGATAGCGATGAAATGTGAATTTTCCAGTACGACCATTTCACGAGTGTCTCGTGAATGTCAGGAATACCGTAAAACATCAAATCTCCGACATCACTGCGGCTGCAAAAAGACCTTGTAAGAACGGGACAGTAGCGCAACTCCTCCTCAGATTGCTGCACATTTCAATGATGAGCCATCAACAAGTGTCAGCGCGCGAACCATTCAACGAAATATCATGGATGTGGGCTTTCGGAGCCGAAAGCCTACTCGGGTACACTTGATGACTGCGTGACATTGTAAATAGGCTGTTTAGTTTTTTATGTTGGTAACGCCACGTAGCGCTCTGTATGAAAATCACTGACTGTGCTGTGTTAAGTCTCTGGCTGGTTGACATTGTTGGAATAGTCGCTATTGTAATGTTGGGCAGTCGGCTGTTAACAGCGCGTAGCGTTGCGCAGTTGGAGGTGAGCCGCCAGCAGTGGTGGATGGTGGTGGTGGTGGTGGTTAGTGTTTAACGTCCCGTCGACAACGAGGTCATTAGAGACTGAGCGCAAGCTCGGGTTAGGGAAGGATTGGGAAGGAAATCGGCTGGGCCCTTTCAAAGGAACCATCCCGGCATTTGCCTGAAACGATTTAGGGAAATCACGGAAAACCTAAATCAGGATGGCTAGAGACGGGATTGAACCCTCGTCCTCCAGAATGCGAGTCAGTGTGCTAACCACTGGCAGTGGTGGATGTGAGGAAAGAGATGGCGGAGTTTTGAAATTTGTAAGAATGGGTGTCATAAACTGATATATATATATAATACATTGTTTCTTCTGTATTAAAATCTTTCATTCGCTAACTATGCCTATCAGTAGTTAGTGCCTTCCGTAGTTTGAATCTTTTATTTAGCTGGCAGTAGTGGCGCTCGCTGTATTGCAGTAGTTCGAGTAACGAAGATTTTTGGTGAGGTAAGTGATTTGTGAAAGGTATTGGTTAACGTAAGTCAGGGCCATTCTTTTGTAGGGATTTTTCGAAGTCAGATTGCGTTGCGCTAAAAATATTGTGTGTCAGTTTAAGCACAGTCTTGTATAATTTTTCTAAGGGGACGTTTCATATGTCAACCCTTAGCCGAGGATACCTCACTGGAATCTTCTGATTTTTTTCTTGTACTTTGTGTAATTAGTGTAGATTCTGTTTATTGCTCGCACGTAATTGTAGAGAGAATCTCCTTTGTAGTTGTAGTCTTTCATTGTTGTACAGTAAAACAGTTGTGGCATGCATGTAGATTTGCACCAAGTATTTCGTAGCTGCGCTTACATTAAACTAGATATTATTTGCTATGTTAATGTGCTCTCTTATTTGTGCTCTTCAAATTGTGTTTTTCTGTGTTGTCGTGTGAAATATTGTGACAATAATGGCGTGTGAAAAACGCAATACTAGGCTCCAAAGTAAACTGAGAAATCACAGGGAAGACGAAAGCAGTGTGTTAGCGCCACCATGTAATGATTTAACTAATGTCCAAAGTAGTAATATGGTAATAGTGCACATGGAATGGAGCGGGCTGCAAATAATGGTGTAGGCAGTGAAACAATTAATGAACAGGGAAGTATTATCGATCGATCGGTCGGCAACAGCTCGCGTCAGGAATCCGAAATGACAGGACACAATCTTGCAAAGACTGTACATCCAGGTTTTGCGTCCTCACCGTTTTCTCAAATAAGTCAAGACACATTTTCTGCTTGTCAAAATGTGAATGTTGCCGGTGCAAATGCACTGCCGAAAAGCATAGAGGAACAGATTCCAGACACTAATACATTACTATTACAATTAAAGGAACAAATGAAACAAAATCTGAGACAAACACAGCGAAAGCTTCAAAAGTTAGACAGAATGAGACCAAATCTTCCGAAATTAGACACCACACTTGAACAAACACGTGAAGATTTAACTAATGAGTTACGTAACATTGAATCGAAATGTCAAAAAATCTGTAATTACGTAAAAACACAAATCTGTTAGCATTTTCAACCTATTTCTTCGCGGCATGAAAATGCATTACAGAATCACAAAGCAGCCGTAAAAGAACTGCAAACTATTGTTCGTGAAAATCACGACTCCTTGCAAGCTAAAATGGACTTAGTTGCGTCCACCGATTCGGTTACGCAACTTCCAAGAACTCAGGAAAACTTAAAGGAACAGTAGATTCGATTTCAACACAAATGGACACTCTGAAACTTGGTTCAGAAAAAACACACTGAGGAAATGTGTTCACTATCGGAGAAAGTAGCCAAACTTTCGGTTCAGTTCACTAATTTATCTGCAAAGGTAGATGATGATCTAAATGACGCAAGACCTGTAGCCATCACTGACACAGAATAGTATGAACAAATTGAGAAATTCAAACAAAATCAGAATCAAATTAATACGCAATACAAAAGAGAAATCCCGGAAGTACAAGATCAGTTGACGCAGGTAATACAAAAATTACATATTTCAGAGAACACTCTCGCTCCAACACGGGAAGAGGAACTTAGAAATATGGAAAAGCCACAAAATAATAACACAGGACATTTCGGAAATCATGAAGGAAATTGGCAACGTGCACCGAATTTTGAGATGGAACCGCCGACACGACGTAACAATGATCGATATGCTAGTGGCCGACACGATGATTTTGACTGTAAGCTGTTCATTACTGCACGTAAATTCAAAACTTTTAAGAATTATAGCAACGATATTCATCCACAAGCGTGACTCCATCAATTCTCTCATTGTTTTACTCCCAACTGGTCATTGGAGCACAGGTTAGAATTTATGTGTGGCTACTTGGGGAATGAACCAGTTGTAAGAATGCGATCGGTCATTCACGATTGTCACAGTGAAGGAGAATTTTATCATGCCTTCCTCTCAGCATATTGGTCTCAAGCTACACAAGACCGAATAAAACATAGCATCATAATGATGAAACATTTCGAACAATCTGAATTTTCCAGTCTTGTGAAATATTTTGAAGACATATTGCACAAGAATCAGTACCTGTCAAACCCATACAGCCCCTCAGAACTCATCCGCATTTGCTTAACTAAATTATCTGAACATTTACGAAATATTATTTTGGCAGGACGTTGCATAGACGACATTGAAGCTTTTCAGGGACTGTTACATGAACTGGAAATTGACATTGACAATCGCGGAACGCGAAAACAGGAGCACAACAATTACAGGTCACACCTGTCACAATTCCGGACAGAAATAATACACGACAAGGCTATTCCTACAACGTAAATCGTGACCAAAACAGACACCAACCGTATGACAACCGTTGGCAGAGTAGTAATAATTACAGGGAAAGATCACCTCTCCGCGGTAATGACTATCACAGAGACAATCAGAGAAACAGACAATATGGAAACCAAAATAATTATTATCAAGGGAGACAGAATAACTTAAGAAGCAACAGTCCAGCGCGAAGCTACGATTCAGGGAGAAGTTCTCCACCACGTGACCGACAAGAAAGACACTATGTAAACTACCGACAAAACGACAGAGCTGAATTCCATCAGAACTGGCGAGCTTCAAACAGGTCAGGGCCTCTCGTCAAGGTGAATTTGTAGAAGTTAGGTCTCCAAATCCCAATAACGACGCTCGCCAAGAATGACTCGCACCGCAAGCAGCCACGTGCGCCGGCTGGCTCAGCGAAAAACAATATAGATGCTGAACTTGAGCAAATTTCAGCATTCCTTACCGACGTATGCAACATGATAATTGCTTCGAAGGTGAAACTCTGCGCACTAGGAAGAGTAAAGGTTTACACCACATTTCATATGTAAAACCATTTATTGAGAGATGATCTGCCTTTTAACTTAGTCTTTCCTATAAAATTTTTCACTTCCCATAAATAATAATCTTTGACACACTTAGAAACTCTTAACATGTAACTATGTTTTGAAGTTAACTATCCAGTCTAGAACCTAGGGAACATTTTTAAACAGAAATTATGAATGCATTGTTATAGTGAACAGACGACACAGTGTTGTTATTTGTACATTCTTGCTTGTTAGTTGCACTATTACGTAACGACATAAGGCTTACATACTTAGAACATATACTGTTAATGAGATTGTAATGCAACACTTTGGTTCAGTTGAAAAGACATTCTTTATTTGAAGTACTTTCTGTGAGATTAAAAATGACTTAGCATTTGGTTTCTTTGATAGATACACGATTATATCACGACGCTACTAATGTGTGACACAATTTACATTGTGGTTTTGCGGTGTATCTGTTTTATATCTGCACAGTTTTTCTGAATTCTTCTGGAGAGGAAAACATGTTTTAGTAGTAACTTTGTTGTACAGTTACAATGAGACAGCCTTTTCTGTAGCACAACAATACGTTACAGTACAGTACTTACTTCATCACGGCAATAAGCGTAGTAACTACGATATCTATGCGCAAAGCATTTCACTTTTGTTTATCATGAGGTAAGTACATTGACTTCTGTAGAACTTAGCTTTCGGAGGACGATAACTACGACACTTCCTCAGAGATTATCTTACAACAAGATGCACAGTTTAGCACTACAGTACACGTATCTGAGTGATTAATTTTGTACTTAAAACATTTATTTTTAAAGATATTTGAAGTACAATGATACAAAGGTTTTCCGTGATACATTTCATTCCATTGCTGTAATCTGTAACAACTGAGGATATAATTACATTAATCCTCAGGGGGGTACACGCTTACTTTGTGTACCATGTGTATGGCATGCACAAGGAGCCCTAGATAATATGGTATTTGCTCATACAACTTAACACATCGGTACCATATTTCTCTAACACAGAATTACACAGCTATCTGATCATTTCACTGAGAGAGACAAATATTTATTTTACTACATCAGTGACAGATGTTTAGGTAATTACACAGTTGGATAACTTCACACTTATGAAATTGTATTTTGTCTGAAATGTTCATATTTTTTTTGGAACCATTGTGATACAATGAGAGCTTTGAATGATGTATTTGGTATGGGATCATGATTTTTAATGATTATGTTAGAGGCAGATGACACTTTTGACATGAGCAGAGAATTTTTTTTAGGTTTTGACATTATTGCAGAAAGCTACAAAGTTTTTGAGAATTGATTGAGATGTTATGATATTATTATGAGGACGATGTGTATTATGCTGTTGAGGTATGTTTATGATCAATAAGATGATTGTGACCGTATATGAGGAATTTGATTACGCTACGTATTTCTTATGATGAAATACTGAAGAAGTGACGACGAATATGTATATGTGCAATAAGGTAAGAATAATGAGTATGGTTAGGGACTCTTGTTTGTGAAAAAGGTTGTTGGAAACCAAGAATCGTACTTTAAGAGTTATGAAATGTATGTAAATGCATGAATGTATTACAATGCCGACGAAAAATTTTTGGGCACTGTTATATCAATAGGATTTTGTTTCTACAATTGTACAATTTGTAGCGCAAATTCTTGACCTGTGAATCAGATCTATTAAATAATCATTTTATGATACACATTCTTCGAAAAAGGAGCACTTGGAAAGGAAAGAACAAGAAGAAGGGATTAATAACTGTTACTGCATACTTAATTTTCCTTTGAACTACTTGGTAATATCTTTTGTAGAATTACTTTTGTGGTGCACCACTGTACTGACATAGATACTAGTATGTGAATAGACATTTCCCTTTTCTGCATTGTTGTCTTTACTGTAATATATTTTCTGCTTGAGCTTTGTCATGTTTAGATATACGTTATTGCATTTGCTGCTGCTGTTTGCCATGCATAGTGTTACTGAATTTCACTTTGTATTTCTCTGTTAAGCCAGTTTTACTATTGATTTTTTTTCTTGTTGCTGTTCATTGCTTCATATTAGTTGTAATGTTGCATTTGCTTTGATTAATCCTATATTGCTGCCTTTTTTGCCAATTTGCATTTTTTTGTCATTGCTGCTTCTGTTAATTGTTTTGTGCTGCTGCATTGCATCATCCCTTAGTTTAGCATCTGAGCTCAGTAGGTTTAAGTTAGCTTAAGAGGGGGTAAACTACACTCCTGGAAATGGAAAAAAGAACACATTGACACCGGTGTGTCAGACCCACCATACTTGCTCCGGACACTGCAAGGGAGCTGTACAAGCAATGATCACACGCACGGCACAGCGGACACACCAGGAACCGCGGTGTTGGCCGTCGAATGGCGCTAGCTGCGCAGCATTTGAGCACCGCCGCCGTCAGTGTCAGCCAGTTTGCTGTGGCATACGGAGCTCCATCGCAGTCTTTAACACTGGTAGCATGCCGCGACAGCGTGGACGTGAACCGTATGTGCAGTTGACGGACTTTGAGCGAGGGCGTATAGTGGGCATGCGGGAGGCCGGGTGGACGTACCGCCGAATTGCTCAACACGTGGGGCGTGAGGTCTCCACAGTACTTCGATGTTGTCGCCAGTGGTCGGCGGAAGGTGCACGTGCCCGTCGACCTGGGACCGGACCGCAGCGACGCACGGATGCACTCCAAGACCGTAGGATCATACGCAGTGCCGTAAGGGACCGCACCGCCACTTCCCAGCAAATTAGGGACACTGTTGCTCCTGGGGTATCGGCGAGGACCATTCGCAACCATCTCCATGAAGCTGGACTACGGTCCCGCACACTGTTAGGCCGTCTTCCGCTCACGCCCCAACATCGTGCAGCCCGCCTCCAGTGGTGTCGCGAAAGGCGTGAATGGAGGGACGAATGGAGTCGTGTCGTCTTCAGCAATGAGAGTCGGTTCTGCCTTGGTGCCAATGATGGTCGTATGCGTGTTTGGCGCCGTTCAGGTGAGCGCCACAATCAGGACTGCATACGACCTAGGCACACAGGGCCAACACCCGGCATCATGGTGTGGGGAGCGATCTCCTACACTGGCAGTACACCTCTGGTGATCGTCGAGGGGACACTGAATAGTGCACGGTACATCCAAACCGTCATCGAACCCATCGTTCTACCATTCCTAGACCGGCAAGGGAACTTGCTGTTCCAATAGGACAATGCACGTCCGCATATATCCCGTGCCACCCAACGTGCTCTAGAAGATGTAAGTCAACTACCCTGGCCAGCAAGATCTCCGGATCTGTCCCCCATTGAGCATGTTTGGGACTGGATGAAGCGTCATCTCACGCGGTCTGCACGTCCAGCATGAACGCTGGTCCAACTTAGGCGCCAGGTGCAAATGGCATGGCAAGCCGTTCCACAGGACTACATCCAGCATCTCTACGATCGTCTCCATGGAAGAATAGCAGCCTGCATTGCTGCGAAAGGTGGATATACACTGTACTAGTGCCGACATTGTGCATGCTCTGTTGCCTGTGTCTATGTGCCTGTGGTTCTGTCAGTGTGATCATGTGATGTATCTGACCCCAGGAATGTGTCAATAAAGTTTCCCCTTCCTGGGACAATGACTTCACGGTGTTCTTATTTCAATTTCCAGGAGTGTATATAAGAAACTAACTAAGATGAATTAGAAGAAAAGCATTGAGAAGTTATAAGAAAATGGTTTGGCCAAAAAAGTAGTGTACAGCGGAGAAAAACTATTTTTGGAAGAGGATGTGAACAGAATACAGAAAGCATGCGTGGTTGGATTTTTATGTTGAAATAATAGGGTCGCTCTATGGAATGAAGTTTTGGTTGGACTGCAGTACCAAAGGTTACCCTGAAAACAAACCCTGTCCTTTCCTTTTGTGTTATCCCACTATGTGTTTGTGTACCCTTGTGTATTTATTTTCTTCCTGTCTCTGTGTACTGTTTCATAGAATTTTCCTCTTCTAATACTAAGCTACATTCACTATGATGAGGAATACTGTTATCCTCAGATATAATTTGCATTAATAACATGTTATTTACTTCATGAAGATGTTTACACAATATTTATTCTGTTTCGTTCTAATGCTCATGTGTGAAGTTGTTTTTTAAAAGTTATTCTGATCTTTTATGTATGTACTTATGTCATAACTTCTGTAACATTGATGTGCATGTTTATTTCTATTCTTTTGTAAAGCCTGTTTTACTACACTTCTGGAAATGGAAAAAAGAAGACATTGACACCGCTGTGTCAGCCCCACCATACTTGCTCCGGACACTGCGAGAGGGCTGTACAAGCAATGATCACACGCACGGCACAGCGGACACACCAGGAACCGCGGTGTTGGCCGTCGAATGGCGCTAGCTGCGCAGCATTTGTGCACCGCCGCCGTCAGTGTCAGCCAGTTTGCCGTGGCATACGGAGCTCCATCGCAGTCTTTAACACTGGTAGCATGCCGCGACAGCGTGGACGTGAACCGTATGTGCAGTTGACGGACTTTGAGCGAGGGCGTAGAGTGGGCATGCGGGAGGCCGGGTGGACGTACCGCCGAATTGCTCAACACGTGGGGCGTGAGGTCTCCACAGTACATCGATGTTGTCGCCAGTGGTCGGCGGAAGGTGCACGTGCCCGTCGACCTGGGACCGGACCGCAGCGACGCACGGATGCACGCCAAGACCGTAGGATCCTACGCAGTGCCGTAGGGGACCGCACCGACACTTCCCAGCAAATTAGGGACACTGTTGCTTCTGGGGTATCGGCGAGGACCATTCGCAACCGTCTCCATGAAGCTGGGCTATGGTTTCGCACACCGTTAGGCCGTCTTCCGCTCACGCCCCAACATCGTGCAGCCCGCCTCCAGTGGTGTCGCGACAGGCGTGAATGGAGGGACGAATGGAGACGTGTCGTCTTCAGCGATGAGAGTCGCTTCTGCCTTGGTGCCAATGATGGTCGTATGCGTGTTTGGCGCCGTGCAGGTGAGCACCACAATCAGGACTGCATACGACCTAGGCACACAGGGCCAACACCCGGCATCATGGTGTGGGGAGCGATCTCCTACACTGGCTGTACACCTCTGGTGATCGTCGAGGGAACACTGAATAGTGCACGGTACATCCAAACCGTCATCGAACCCATCGTTCTACCATTCCTAGACCGGCAAGGCAACTTGCTGTTCCAACAGGACAATGCACGTCCGTATGTATCCTGTGCCACCCAACGTGCTCTAGAAGGTGTAAGTCAACTACCCTGGCCAGCAAGATCTCCGGATCTATCCCCCATTGAGCATGTTTGGGACTGGATGAAGCGTCGTCTCATGCGGTCTGCACGTCCAGCACGAACGCTGTTCCAACTGAGGGGCCAGGTGGAAATGGCATGGCAAGCCGTTCCACAGGACTACATCCAGCATCTCTACGATCGTCTCCATGGGAGAATAGCAGCCTGCATTGCTGCGAAAGGTGGATATACACTGTACTAGTGCCGACATTGTGCATGCTCGGTTGCCTGTGTCAATGTGCCTGTGGATCTGTCAGTGTGATCATGTGATGTATCTGACCCCAGGAATGTGTCAATAAAGTTTCCCCTTCCTGGGACAATGAATTCACGGTGTTCTTATTTCAATTTCCAGCAGTGTATTATGATAAACCAAAGTCTCACATAACTTTTTCCAGATTACGGAAACGTATAGCATCATCTTATTTTCAGCCTTGGTTATATAATGTCTGATTCATGCTTTTGGATGTTTACAGAGTGTTATAGCACACTGGCGAAGTTCTGCCATGCATAAAGCTAGTCGGGCATTTATCAATATTTTTACACGTCATTCTCTTGTGCTACGAAAGTTAATCTTCCTATAAATGTCTTAACAAAATATGAAATACAACTATATTCGAAATTTTATTTTGCAAAATCAAAACAACGCCTCTTTCGAGAAATTATGTATTTGTTTAATTTAGCACCCTATGGTATGCTAATTTTGTGACGTGGCTCTAAATCTGTATTTTAGTAAAAAAATTAATTTATATTGTTTCTTTCGTAAATGTCTTTTATTTTCATAATTCCTTCAAAGTATTTTCAAATGAAACACATGAACTAACTTTGTTTTGCGTTACACGTCAAAAACAGAAATATGAACAGCATTAACCTGAGTCATCAAACAATCTGGAAGCTTCTAGAACATCATATGACTGATGTATACTATATATTTGTGGGCTAAATACGTATCAACTTGATAACTAGCTTTTCAACTTTCCTCGAGTGGAGTTCACGCTCACATTGAAATAAGTGGTGTGAACGAAAAGTACCACGCATAAAGTTCTGTTACGCAAATTGTGCATTTATTTGTTGTGTAAAATGTTTTTATATGTCTACTGAATTGGAAGAACCGTAAATATAAATTATATAAAAGTTTAATGAATTTCAAAGAAGTCACCGCTGAAAGACAACCTTAGAACAAGTTCTATTGTAGTTAAGATTATCAATTTGACAAGAACCTTAGACGCTGACGCCAAATACAAAATACTAAATTGAACATCTATATAAAGTTCACCTCTCAAAACGTTTCTCCACATGTTACATCAGTAGTGTTGCTCATTTACCTGCAGTACATCTGGACTTAGAACGTTAAATATTAAGAGTGAACTATATGTTTTCAGACAGCACCAAGGTATGTCCACATTTGAGAAACACGTCTGTATCTGGAGCGATGCACTATATGGTGCGGAGACCAGGACATTGAGGAAGGAAGATGAAAGAAAATTGGAGGCACTAGAGATGTGAGTATGGAGAAGAATGCAAAAAGTGAAATTGGAAGACCGAGTAAGGAATGAAGAAGTATTAAGAAGAGTTGGAAACGAAAGAAACATGCTAAAACTTATCAGAAAGAGAAAACGGAACTGGATTGGACATTGTTTCAGCAGGGACTGTTTATTGAAGGAAGGAATAGAAGGAATGGTGGAGGGAAATAGGGGAAGAGGAAAAAGAGGATATCAAATGACCGACAGTATAAAAGGAGACAAATATTTAGAAATGAAAAGACTGGCTGTGGACAGACAAAAGTGGAACAGGCTAAACTCATGGCAAGACGTGCCGTAAGGCAGAATACCATACTACTACTTCTACTCTCCATACAAGGTCACATTATCCCACGCTAGGAAGATGGAGAGGTCTAAAATTTAACCAAGGGGTTTGGTACAAATTCTAGTGGGTAATTAAACATACGCAGCCCTCTCTCATTCAATTAACGTCCCCAAAATAATGTAAATTTCTCACAGCCTGGAATCGAACTGACTATCTTTAGGTCGAGAGGCACCGCAGCATTCTACCTTAAGGATCTCGGTTAAGGAGGCACCTCTCCCTGAATAATGCTAATAACAGTTATGCATATACTCTGTGTTATGGAACGTCCTTAAAAAAGTTATGAGGACATTTGAGTGTTCAGTCAAATCCCAGCAGTTGCTCTCGATATTAGGAGATATAATATATAACTACTGTTGACGGCGAAGAAAAATAACCATCAACGACATCAAAGACCTCGTTGCTGATGTGAGTGGGTAGTCAGTAGTATGCATGAGCACCACTGCACAGGGAATTTGATTCTAAAGCATTATGTCAGGGCGAAGAACACTAAATAAATTACTTTTTCTCTCTTAACAACATGTGGGCAGGGTGGGTTCTTTTCTGACTCAGGTATGAAGTAGAATGAAACACCATTTTTACACAACTTTTATTGACAGGTTTGTACAATGGTTTCCTTACTGGATTGTTCTGGCTGGGAGAGCAGCAGCTGAGTCGTTTGCGAAGCCTCTGCTGCGTGAGCGGCGGCGTCTGACTACACCTGGCGGTGTGTGTCTCGTGTCGCCGTTTCGCCCACTTGACTGAAGATGCACATAGTGCAGGGGCCTGTTTAATTATTGAGAACGAAGTCGCGAATCGGATGGTGATGCCTTGGATGTGGCGGCCCAGTGTTTCTCTTCCCTACGCGGCCGCGTGTGTCAGTGCTGTGCGTCTGCCAGAGGAGCGGCGCCGCGGGGAAGGCCAGTGTCCCGGACTCGAACAACGGACTCCAGCTTGCCAGTCTTCAGGTGTCAGATCTTCATCACCAGGTCACAGGTGGCTGCTGATGTGTGGCCGTCTCCTTCCCGTCCTCACGAGTCACCCGGGTACGTAAAAATCTGTCTTCAAATACCTTCTAACTTCTGTCTTCTGGCAGCGAGGCTGCTGCTTGCTATTCCATTACAGCGGCGGACTTGGTGCTTCTGTGTACGATGTAGTCTCTTCCTGCATGACGGTCCTCAGCACCGAAACCGAACTGAAAACTACCACTGCATTTCGCGTGTTTATTTACTTCAGTTCACTGGAGGTGAACGACTTCACGGTCATTGCCTCTTCTGTCACGTTGAACAGCTTCTCGAAGAATCTTCTTAACGTCGGTCATTGGGCCTTGGAATGTAGGCGAGGGCCTTTGATCACATGCGACAACTGAGAAACACGTGAGCTGGTCGGGCGATGCCCTGACGGCTGAATCGACAGCTTCCGCTTATGTGGGGAGGCCGATGGCTTCTCCTGAACGTGCAGACTTGCAAGCGCCGGCCGTTGCCACTGCTGCTCTGCCCACTGTTTGCCAGAGTGTAATTCTTCTAAAGTAAACTAAGTTTTTCATTTATTTTCTAATTTCTACTGATATTGATTTCACTAATTTATTTACCTATCGTAAGTACCACTCAACACTAAGACACTAATACTTTTAGTATCTGTTCATTAGAAATTGAGGATATAATTTACCCCATGTCAGGATGATACAAGTAAAAATGAGGACTAGTTGATAAAAACATTTTTAGCGGATTCCAAAGGTTACCTGAACATGATTCAGAATTTTCAAGTTTAATAGTGAATGTATACTTCTTTCTCAAGCGAGTAGCCTTAGAAGTAAAGGATTAAATTCGTAAGTCATGTGTATTACACTGTTTTTCTAAATAAAAATTATGTTATTGTTGTTAAATAACAGAAAATAATTTTTTACACTGATACTAAATTAAAAGTTTTAAGCTCAGTTTGAAGCTCTCCTTTTAATTCAGTACAATAGAATCGAAGCCTACAGATTTAAAATAGGACGATAAATACCAGTAGGAAGAGGAACGTAATTTTCCTACCTAGATAATTTTTTATGAATGAAACATTCGCTCACGTAACATGTTCAGAACAAATAAATCAATGCGAGCTTTTGAATAAATAAAATACAGCCATGCTACCTACTCTCTGTTATAATCTCTCCAAACAGAAAATTAGTTCTCCACATTTGTAATACAAACAGCTTCATTAATTTTTACAGAGATTACGTTGAATGGCGAACTTCAGTAATTTAAAACCATTTTCTACAGAGTGATGCTTCGCGGAAACTGCGGGATACTTTAGATCTAAGTGGACTATCCAGTAGCCACATACCGTACCTTTCGAAGAAGCACGGTGTTACACGCCCTAATTCGATCTCTCTTTCAACAGTGAACGATGATATTAGCAAATTTCAATCCTACTGACATCCGTCTCTCCTGTCAACCAATTGTACATGTTGCGAAACACGATTAAATTGCAACAATAAATGACGGACTGCAACATTTATCATTTATTGTTTCAATTGTTTCTTGTGCACAAATCGGTTTGGGCTACTCTTTTATTGCAAACCTCCATATGCCATAACTCATGGCCAATTTCTTTAGAATTGATTTTCTAGATACATTGGAAACGTGACAGGGATAATTAGACAGACCATATTATCGAGACGGACACAATGTCATCCCGATTATAACGGAAGACGGACACCCAAAGCATCCTTGCTTCTCAGGAGCGCTGTCTGCCATCTGAGAATGACACAGATACACAGCCAGATGAAAAGAATGAAGCAGCCAGTAAACACGACCAAGTGTCAATGTGACCTCGTACAAGTGCACGCCAGGGGCGGGTACGTAAATGTTAGGAATTCCAGTTGTCTGTGGCAAATAGATGGCAGCAGAGTGCGTTAATGCTGTTCGTGTTTACTTTTGTTGCCAAGCCTGGTAGGGACTATAACTAGCGTGATATTGTCAGATGTTGCGTGATCACTGTGAAGAACACGGAGGTGTCTCGCACCTACATGTAACAGCGTTGTCAGCATCTGACCAAGTTTGTAAATAGCCATTTTGTGGGTTTTTTTCTGGCTAGCTGGTCGAAAAGTGCTTCGTCCATATCTGTGGGGCATTCGGATGTGCCACTTGTCCAATATCGGAACTTGAGGTTAAGAATACACGTCTTCATTGTTCAGGTCGAAGACGTCTGACCACCATATGGAAGGCTCGCCGTATTGTGCACCGAGCACATCGCGGCCGTTTGACATCTGCCCCTGCCATGAGACGACGAATAAAGGACTCCCGCAACAGTCTGTGTCAGCATGCAACAATGGTATGTGGCTAGCAGCAGCCATACTGTGCAATTGCTGTCCCGTGAGTAGGTTGCCGTTAACACCACAACGCAAACGATTGCGTTTGGAGTGGTTCTGTGACCAGGAAGAATGAATGGCATCGCACTGCGTTCAGTGATGAATCGTGTTTCTGCACTACCCTGGATGACGACGATTATAGCGGGCGGTGACCTGAGGAAAAGCATCTATTCTGCTAATCTTTTGGAGTTGCACTGTAGATTTACTCCTGGCGTGGGAAGCCTTCGGGTATGTCACAGATCGTAGTCATTGAGGGATCTCTGGATCTGTAGCGGTGCGTCAGACACATCTCGCACCCTCATGCGTTACCTTTCATGCGGAGTGTCGTGATGCCATTTTTCAATAGGACAACAATCGATCGCACACGGCCGGATTTCTATGACCCTGTAGGCGTGGTGCTGACGTATTCGCGTAGCCAGTAAGGTGCCAGGATGTGTCCACGGTAGCACAGGTGTGTGACCAGCTCGGATGTCAACACCATCCCAATTCCAATACCAGCCCTTCCGATCGAATCAGTGAATCCATCAAGGCGCCAGGGGGTGCAACTTCATATTCATGATTGGGCTTATACTGAAAAGTTGATTGTACATTTGGCTTGATTTTGTAATATGTGAAATAACATAATATGCACTTTCAGTCCATGATATTTCATTTCGTTTCATACTCTCCTACCGGGTGTTTACATCTTTTCCCAGGCATTGTACTACGTTCAGCTCAAGACAACAACGATATTTCCCCAACCATTCTCACCATCCAGAGGTATTTTCGTATGCTAGATACAGTGGAACCACCTGTTGCTGCTTGACTACCGATACTCAGTATGCAACCAAACAAACGAATAACTTCTAATGAAGTATAAAAACAGCCAACTGGTTGCATATATTTTATCGAATTGCCCTGGTTTCGATAGCGACCAAATGTATCTTCGCCAGAAAATGTTATTGTTACCTGTGTTTAGAAATCTTTTCCGTACGTCTTTCTGCTTTGTCACACCTGACTGGTTGGCTGTTTCTATCCATCAATAAAAGTTAAATAAGATTCCTAAACGACACGTATGCTCAAGACTGTAAGATTTTTACAAGATCCAAGGCGGTGACAAAGTGCATACATGTAAGAAGAAAATTATTAACCGAGACGTCTAACAAGATCCCTGACAGCTCGTGGCACTATCGCCAGCTTTCAACTGCGAAGCGCTAACGGCTGCACGCATTAACAGTAGCCGTCTGTAGGGGCGTCGTCAGAGAGGTGTTTGCAACATAGCCTTACGTTATTGGTTGGTGAAGCCACGCGTGGCTACCGCATCCGGCTCACTGCTGAGGTCAGGGATCGACTTACGCCCACTGAGCTATATGTCAATGCAAAAGAATTTGTGTAACCGGTTGGCAACTTTTATCCTTCATTAAAACTTGCATACGTTTGCTGAAAGTGTGCTATATTCAAGGTTGCTAACGATAAAGCTTAAAAATGTTGAAAAATAGTAAATACACTCCTGGAAATTGAAATAAGAACACCGTGAATTCATTGTCCCAGGAAGGGGAAACTTTATTGACACATTCCTGGGGTCAGATACATCACATGATCACACTGACAGAACCACAGGCACATAGACGCAGGCAACAGAGCATGCACAATGTCGGCACTAGTACAGTGTTTATCCACCTTTCGCAGCAATGTAGGCTGCTATTCTCCCATGGAGACGATCGTAGAGATGCTGGATGTAGTCCTGTGGAACGGCTTGCCATGCCATTTCCACCTGGCGCCTCAGTTGGACCAGCGTTGGTGCTGGATGTGCAGACCGCATGAGACGACGCTTCATCCAGTCCCAAACATGCTCAATGGGGGACAGATCCGGAGATCTTGCTGGCCAGGGTAGTTGACTTACACCTTCTAGAGCACGTTGGGTGGCACGGGATACATGCGGACGTGCATTGTCCTGTTGGAACAGCAAGTTGCCTTGCCGGTCTAGGAATGGTAGAACGATGGTTTCTATGACGGTTTGGATGTACCGTGCACTATTCAGTGTCCCCTCGACGATCACCAGAGATGTACGGCCAGTGTAGGAGATCGCTTCCCACACCATGATGCCGGCTGTTGGCCCTGTGTGCCTCGGTCGTATGCAGTCCTGATTGTGGCGCTTACCTGCACGGCTCCAAACACGCATACGACCATCATTGGCACCAAGGCAGAAGCGACTCTCATCGCTGAAGACGACACGTCTCCATTTGTCCCTCCATTCACGCCTGTCGCGACATCACTGGAGGCGGGCTGCACGATGTTGGGGCGTGAGCGGAAGACGGCCTAACGGTGTGCGGGACCGTAGCCCAGCTTCATGGAGACGGTTGCGAATGGTCCTCGCCGATACCCCAGGAGCAACAGTGTCCCTAATTTGCTGGGAAGTGGCGGTGCGGTCCCCTACGGCACTGCGAAGGATCCTACGGTCTTGGCGTGCATCCGTGCGTCGCTGCGGTCCGGTCCCAGGTCGATGGGCACGTGCACCTTCCGCCGACCCCTGGCGACAACATCGATGTACTGTGGAGACCTCACGCCCCACGTGTTGAGCAATTCGGCGGTAGGTCCACCCGGCCTCCCGCATGTCCACTATACGCCCTCGCTCAAAGTCCGTCAACTGCACATACGGTTCGCGTCCACGCTGTCGCGGTATGCTACCAGTGTTGAAGACTGCGATGGAGCTCCGTATGCCACGACAAACTGGCTGACACTGACGGCGGCGGTGCACAAATGCTGCGCAGCTAGCGCCATTCGACGGCCAACACCGCGGTTCCTGGTGTGTCCGCTGTGCCGTGCGTGTGATCATTGCTTGTACAGCCCTCTCGCAGTGTCCGGAGCAAGTATGGTGGGTCTGACACACCGGTGTCAATGTGTTCTTTTTTCCATTTCCAGGAGTGTAGTATGATCTGTAAGGATATTGGGTCCTCACACTTGACTTCTTCTTTTGGGTAAGTGAGCTCTAGGACATTTAGGTGTCGAAGAGTTTTTGTGCAAACCGCAGAAGCGTTACAACGTTAGGTTTGACCTGTGCCTGCATCTGCGATGACTGTACAGTTTGTGGCGGATCGGTGACAGGGAAGCTTTAAGCAGCGGCTCTGCCGCAAATAGTTTCTGTTGAGCGGGCCCTGGATGCCGCACAGTGCGTGGGAGGGGGATGGGAGGGGTAGGAGGATTTACTGTTAGCAGAGGGCGCCCCGTACGGCGGATGGGGCGGAAATTAACTGCCCTGCGACGGCCGCCACGTTTCTCAGTACTACAGGACAGGCGGCGCCTGAATGGATTTTCCGTCTTTCCCGTTGCAGTAACTCATTTTCTACATTTCCGAGGGCAGTGGTTTGCAGCGTCCCTCTTCCATTTAGTTCGACCCATGGAGAGAATTATTGGGTCCATACCTGTTGGTGTCAAAAACCGAGAGAAGCGTCAGCTGAGTAGAAAGTCATTTGTAATCAGCGTTCCTATAAACGAACGATCATATTTGTAACATAAGTCAACTTACTTTCTTTTGTAATTAGAGGAGGAGCAACTGCGTCTGATCAGATTATAAGTGGGCTGCTTCTGTGTTGGCAGTGTTGTGCAGCGCTGACGGGGCTTTCTTCGTAAGAGACTCTGTGGCTGGTCGGACTCGTTGTTGGAAGTTAGTCGCCAGCAGTGATGGATGTACTGTTGGGCAGTTGGAGGTGAACATCCAGCAGTGATGGAAGTTAGATGTGTTGAAGTTAGCATTGATGGAGGCTAGAGGTCTGAAGCGTAAGCGTAGGCTGACGATCTGTCATTGTTCGACTTGGAGACTAATAATATTCATGATTATATAGCTTTTTACTAAATCTAAATGACAATTTATATTCGTGTTTGAACTGGATGTCACATTATTGAGGTGAAAAATACATTATTTGGTTGGCAACAAAATCTTTCCTTCGCTAGCCACATACCTATGAGTAGTTAGTGGCTTTAGTAGTTAGAATCTTTTACTGAGCTGGCAGTATTGACGCTCGCTGTATTGCAGTTTTTCACGTAATGAAGATTTTTGTGAGGTATGTGCTTAATGATTTGTGTAGGTTATTGTTAAGGTTTATATTTAGTCAGGGCCATTGCTTCGAATTAATTATTTGAAGTCAGGCTGTAATTTTTTTTTTTTTTTTTTTTTTTTTTTTTTTAGCAGTCAGATTGCGTTGCGCTAGAATGTTGTGGGTCAGCGTTGACATGATAAGAAAAAAATAAAGAGAAAGACAGT
Organism: Schistocerca gregaria; assembly: GCF_023897955.1. Lineage (NCBI taxonomy): Eukaryota > Metazoa > Arthropoda > Insecta > Orthoptera > Acrididae > Schistocerca > Schistocerca gregaria. The sequence goes on along the minus strand of NC_064923.1, from coordinate 780,471,885 downwards.
ACGTTCAGTTTTACTCAGCTGTTTCCGAATGAAATGATGTAGAGGTTTCACCTTCTCAGTCATTCTACAATTTAAGTAACACACACTCATTTAAATAAAGAAGTTCCAAAATATGTTCAGTTATGAGACAATCATCTCGCTATTAATGCCGGAATCGTTACATCCCAGAACACGCAACTGAAAAACGGTCTGCATTTCTTAACTTTCGAACAACGCCGCTGCTAGTCACAGTTTAGTGCATTTACTTGTGGTTACAAAAATACACATGCCTTCGTAAGGGACAAACTACTCTTTCACAGACAGTACTTCACGGTGATTGTGGAGACCACCACTGGGCCACCGAAAGGGATACAGCGAGTGTAACACGCATACTTTACGTCACTAATCGCACCACGAAGGATTTTTCCGAATGGGGTGGAAATCGGTATATGTGATGCACATGTACAGACCAACAAATGATTGCAGTGTCAACAAAAATTGGATGATTTATTCAGGAGGTAGAGCATCACAAATTGGGCATGTCAGTAACGCGTTGGTCCACCTCTGCCGCTTATGCAAGCAGTTATTCTGTTTAGTATTGATTGATAGATATGTAATATGCCCTCCTGAGGTTACGTAGTACCAAATTCTGTCCACTTTGCACGTTAGATCGTCAATATCCCGAGATGGTAGTAAGCCCTGCCCATAATGCTGCAAACGTTCTCAGACATCCGGCAACCCTGCTGGCCAACGTAGCCTTTGGCAAACATGGAGACAAGCAGTAGAAAGTCTCGCAGAGTGCAGGCGGGCATTATCTTGTTGAAATGTAAGCCTAGGACAGCTTGGTTAGAAGGATAACAAAATGGGTCATAGAATTTCGACGTACAGCTGTGATGTAAGAGTGCCGCATTTGCCAAACAAGTGGCGTCTTGCTGTGAAAGGAAAAACGGACCTTATGTTGGGTGACGGGTTGTATCTCATCGCTGTCCAGAGCGTCTGAAACCACCTCTTCAGTCAGGAATCTCACTGACTGGAGTAGAGTTATCTTCAGTGATAAGTTCTGCATCGAAGTGATTTCCGATGACCAGTGGAGAGGAGTCTGAAGACTTCCCTGACTTCCATGGGACACCAATGTGACTTAAGCACTCCATACCATTCCACAACCAGGAGTAAACGTCTGGGTGCCATTCCTTTGCACTGCAGGACCCCTTTGGTCGTCATCCGAGACACTCTTACAGCACAGCGCTACGTCGCCGATATCCTCCGCCCTGTATTGTTGCCCTGCATCGCAAGCCATACTGGGATTACATTTCGGCAAGTTAACGCCCACTTGCATATGGTGAGTGCGTCTAATGCTTGTATTCATGCTTGCCCAAATCATACCTTGGTCAGCAAGGTTGCCGGATCTCTTCGCAGATGAGAATATCTGTAGCAATATGGGCAAGGCCCTTCAATTTATTCGGAATTTTGACGACCTAATACACCATTTGAACAGAATTTGCGATGATATCCCTCAGAAATATGCTAAAAGTTTTTTCAGTCAATGCCAATCCGAATAATTGCTTGCATAGGAGCCTGAAGTGGTCCAACATATTACTGACTTGCTAAATTTATGAAGCTCTTTCTCTTGAATAAGACATCCACTTCTTCTGAAATTATACTCATTTGTTTATCTATGCATGTACATCACATATATCAATTTACGTCCCAGTCGGATAACGTCCCTTTTTTTCCTTGGAGGGCATAATTTGCCATCACTCTCAACATGCCACTGGCATGTATGATTTTACTACAAATATAACAATACAAAGATGTTTAATATAGTAACAACAAATTCGTTACACACAGAAGAATATATAAAATGTTTAACAAAATAATAACAAATTTCTTACATACAAGAATTCAAGATGGCCTCGCTTCTTTTAAAAATTGTGTTAGACAAACTTAATCAGAAAATGGGGGCAAGAGACGAGGGTGTAAACATTCGAACCTGGGGAGAATTGCCTAGCTTTTTCTGAGATATAGACATTTTCACTAAGTCATGCTAGAAAATGGAATTCTGCAGTAAATATCATTCTCATTACACATTTTGTCGTCTATATATGACTGAGCAAAGTGACGGACTGGCTAGCGACCTACTTTAAATTTCAGAAAACTGGTGCTCAACGCCTCGTCCTTGCATCTAGTTCAGGTTTGAACTCATTTCTCCCAGTCGTTTATTACAATTAGGTTCTTTTGAAGCTGTGCAGGTTTCGTTTCTTCGCTCATAAGCTCTGTCTGTGATATCCTTATAGTACACGGGATGTTAATTTCTAATATTTCTACTTGTCATTCCTTCCGGTACATGTAAGCTATTTTTGATCGTGTGAATTGGGTTACAATATTTATAAGAATGCTTGCACTTCTACGAACCTACTTCGTTGGTAGACAAGTGCACATACACTGAAATATGTACCTATAACCACTTGAATGTCTCAAAGAATATATAGTGAGCCTTTTCTCCAGTAGGGTACCCTCATCTGTCGTTGAGAACCGCAAAGGCATGTCGTAAGTACACCAATTAAACTCAGAGAATAGCTGATCGATAATATTCCTCGACGCGGTTATCTGTTAACGAGGTCCTGCATGTCTTGTTTGACAAAGGAACACTCTTCATTCCGCCTCGAGACGCAACAGTCGCTGTGTCATTGTGAGAGGTACGGACGCGAGCGGCTGTGCCGGGTCTCGTTACGTCATCACAGTGCACCTCTGCTTAACATACAAAGGACAGCACCACAATTTCAGAACGAAATCAAAAATAAAAATAAGTTTTCCAAACTTCGTCAGTTTATACTTCAGTATATTAAAGTCACTGTAAAATCTCACAAAGATCAAACGAATATGTTAAGCAAAATACAAGTGTCGCTGAAAAATAAAATGAGAACGCTAAAAACACATCAGAATACGGAAATGTTTATCACAATTAAAAGTTACAAGTATCAACCTGATCAGAGGAATATTTTGGTTAAAATCGGCGTTTCTATAAAAAATTGAAACCGCTAAATATTAAACTTAGAAATTCGTATGTTGTTGTTGTGGTCTTCAGTCCACAGACTGGTTTGATCCAGCTCTCCATGCTACTCTATCCTGTGCAAGGTTCTTCATCGCCCAGTACCTACTGCAGCCTAGATACTTCTGAATATGAAATTAGTATATAGCCACAGATTCATGTAAAAACGTTACATATATGGCTCCGGTAAGCTATCTCTGTCAGTTTTCAAATTATTTATTAAAAACTGACTATAGCACTCGAATAAATCCATGCAGTATTACGGTTCTAGGACTGTATTGTAAATAACAGTGGTCACACGGGATCTTGAAGAGGCATAGCAGAGGCCACGTTCTACTCTCAGTTCCGTTCTAAAAATATTGGCCACGAAAGTTTAAATACAGTCGAACTGAAACTTTTCTCGTAACTAAATCAAACTTAACGTATTTATACAAAAATTAAGAAGACTCTAAATCGTTAAACTACAGAGCTGTTAATTAATATCTGTCCGAGAAAGGGGCCATTTAGATACTTCTACCTGTGCTTAGGGAGCAGTTCTCCGTTTGACGGTCCACTGCGCCCCTATATACATACAGCCAGAGACGCAGTTGGAACAGACCCTTCGCACCATCTATACGCGTTAGTAAAACGCCTGCGTGTGCTGTGCCACGGATTACGTTACAGCTGAGCAGACTCAAATGCGTTCCCAGTAGAAATAGAAAATGCATTTGCGACGATTGTACACCATTCTGAATCGCTGAGATTTCACGAAAGTAACTGTTCGTGTGCCACTGGTAGTGTTGACGAAACCAAGTGGCTGCTGGAGGGATTATTTTTCTCTTTTAAGGCGAGCAATCAATTTTTGGTGAATAGAAGTCGGGGGGACAGACCATTCTACTTTGAACGTCCTGAAGAGGTCGCCTCTGAACTGTCAATTGTGCTATTAGAGTTTTAGTCAGAACTAGAATTTTAGTTCATCTTACTTGCAAACAAGTGTCCATAAGTCCCACTGCAACCTTCATTCACTTTGCATTGGTAAACAAAATAATCTTTCTGCCCTACGACCCTACCACAGTTCGTTCACATCCCTCGTAGTATACAGAAACAATTTTAACTTATCTTTATTCATAGAGGGAAGTCAAAATTGCCTATTCTGTATATCACGAGGGAAGTCGGCAGAAACAGTTTGTCAATGCAAGGTGAAAGAATGTTCCAGTGGAACGTGTAGACTCTTGCTTGCAATGATGACAACGACGTCAGTATTTAGCTACCATAGTAGGAGCTTCTTCTTAGTTTATTAGGTGCTGTTGGATACAGTGTGCAAGTCTATTTGCATTGTCCGACTTTCTCCTGCAGAGAGGCATTAAACAACACGGATAGGGAATAATTACATGAAATATGCTAGGAAGGTTAAGGTTTATTGTTATTATGGCTTAACCTATGTCAGATTCTCTTTTCATTATTCCATTGCTCCGTGACAATGTTCCTGGGGACTACAGCGTACAAGGGAAAGTTAGCAGTATCACCGGTTGTTGTTCACTCACTAGAAGGACTGCACCGTCTCTTTCACGTGTGTTCATTTTAGTAGACTTCTTCGTCGTTCTCATTTTGTATGACTCTTAATTAACATGTATGGGGTGCACGTACGCAAAGAATTAAGTATTTAGGACCAGTCTGAAAAGCGGCACAATGGAGACCCATTAGAAGGACCGTCATCCCTGATTTTTACGAGACGAGTGCGTCAACGACATCTTTCAGATCTGTCCACATGTAAGCCCTTGGTCGATGAAGAAGGAAGTTTCATGGGTCAAGTGGCGCAGTCTGTGTTCATCACATTTGTGTTGCTTAATAGTGGCGTTTCCAAGACGTGGTTTGCTTCATGAAGAAACTTTAAAATATTAGATTTCAGTGAAAGATGATGATTCCGAAGGTGAAGACCCTAACACCGCCAACACTATTCATTAATTGATGATGAGGAGTAATTCTCCCCCCCCCCCCCCCCCCCCATCGTTTTAATCAGTGACACTTCAGGTCACATAGCACCTGCTGGACAGGAACAGGTCGAAGAGAGGCAAACCCACGTTGCTCTATGTACAGTAAATACCTTTGTATAGCATTTACGTTATTATTATTATATAGCCTTTAGATTATTATTATTATTATCACTATTGTTTAAACTAATATTTGAGAAAGCGTTAGAGGGGTTTTCTAAGTTCATCTCGTTGCGTAATAATTTGAAAATCATTGTTTTCGTTATACTGAATTATTTTACTGTATCTTTTCAGGTACGACAAACAACAGTGTGCCCTCACACTCAGCCCGCATCTCGTGGTCGTGCGGTAGCGTTCTCGCTTCCCGTGCCCGGGTTCCCGGGTTCGATTCCCGGCGGGGTCAGGGATTTTCTCTGCCTCGTGATGGCTGGGTGTTGTGTGTTGTCCTTAGGTTAGTTAGGTGTAAATAGTTCTAAGTTCTAGGGGACTGATGACCATAGATGTTAAGTCCCATAGTGCTCAGAGCCATTTGAACCATTTGAACCCTCACACTCAGCTAAAAGCACTACAGACGCTCGTGGCAGAGGGAAGGGAAAAAAAATCAGCTGAAAGGCAATCTTTCAGTTGAACGTAGTGAAACAGATAATGACTGGAACAACAAGAACTATTACATCAACACGAGACATTCCTGAAAACGACCACGGAAGAACATCTTGAAGATGCGAAGAGGTCTCTCAGGAATGGTATATAGACTGACGAACCAAAGAAACTGGTATACCAGCCTCTTATCGTGTAGCGCCCCCGCTAGCACGCTAGCACGACGTGTGATGACTAAAGACTGACGTGGTGCTCGAGGGAATTGACACCATGAGTCCTGCAAGGCTGTCAATAAATCCATAAGGGTACGACGGGATGGAGATTTCTTCTGAACAACACGTCGCAAGGCATCCCGGATACGTTTAATAATGTTCTGTCTGGGAAGTTTGGCCGCCAGCGAACTCAGAAGAGTGTTCCTGGAACCACTCTGTAGCAGTTCTGGAGGTGTGCGGTATCGCATTGTGCTGTTGGAACTGCCCAAGTCCGTAGGAATGCACATTGGACATGAGTGGAAGCAGATGATCAGACAGGACGCCTACGTACGTGTCACCCGTCAGAGTCGTACCTAGACGCATCAGGTGTCCCATATCACTACAACTGCACACGTCTCACACCATTACAGAGCCTCCACCAGCAAGGCCAATCCCCTGCTGACAAGCAGGGTACGTGGATTCATGATGTTGTCTCCATACTCCTACAAGTCCATCCGCTCCATAAAATTTCAAACGAGACACGCCAGACCAGGCAACATGTTTCCAGTCATAAACAATTTACTGTCTGTGTTGACGGGCCCAGGCGAGGCTTAAAGCTTTGTGTAGTGCAGTCATCCCGGGTTCACGAGTGGGGCGTCGGCCCATATCGATGATGTTCCGTTGAATGATTTGCACGCTGACACTAGTTGATGGCCCTGCACTGAAATCTGCAGCAATCTGTGGAAGGGTTGCACGTCTGTCACGTTGAACGATTCTCTGCAGTCGTCGTTGACCCCGTTCTTGCGGAATCTCTTTCCGGCCGCAGCGATGTCGGGGATCTGATATTTTACCGGATTCGTGATATTCACGGTACACTTGTAAAATAGTCGTACAGGAACACCCCCAAGTCATCGCTACCTCGGAGATGCTGCGCCCCATCTTTCTTGCGCCGACTACAATACCACGTTCAAACTCATTTAAATCTTGATAACCTGCCATCGTAGCAGCAGTAACCGCGACAACAAATGCACCAGACACTTGTTGTGTATTGACGTTACCGACCGCAGCGCCGTATTCTGCCTGTTTATATATCTCTGTATTTGAATACGCATACCTGTACCAGTTTCTTTGGAGCTTCAGTGTATTCTAGTGCAAGGAGGTTACTACTTGAACAGCATCTACATTTACATCTACATCTACATGGCTACTCCGCAGTCCACCTTACGGCACGCCGACCGCGGTGGTCTCGCTTTTCTAGGTGCGCAGTCCGGAAGCGTGCGACTGCTACGGTTGCAGGTTCGAATCCTGCCCCGGGCACGGATGTGTGTGATGTCCTTAGGTTGGTTAGGTTTAAGTAGTTATAAGTTCTAGCCGACTAATGACCACGGCAGTTGAGTCCCATAGTGCTCAGAGCCATTTGAACCTTACGGCACCTGGCTGAGGATACCCAGCACCACTGCCGCACATTTCCTTTCCTGTTCCACTCGCAGGTAGTCCAAGGCCGAAACGACTGTCTACATGCCTCCGTATGGCCACTAATTTATATTAGGGGACACAATATTTGTGGTCCTTACGGACACAATATTTGTGGTCCTTACGGACAACGAACAATGGAGGCTGCAAATTCGTCCAGGAGTCGGCTTCAAATCCTCTTTTTCTAAATTTTCTCAATAGCGAAAGCTTCTATTCTCTTTTTGTCCAAGCTATTTATTGTCAATGTTTCACTTCCATACATGGCTACATTCCATACAACTACTTTCAGAAACGACTTCCTGACACTTAAATCTATACTCGATGTTAACAAATTTCTCTTGTTCAGAAACGCTTTCCCTGCCATTGTCAGTCTACATTTTATATCTTCTCTACCTGACCATCAGTTATTTTGCTCCCCAAATAGCAAAACCCATCTACTACTTTAAGTGTCTCATGTCCTAATCTAGTTCCCTCAGCATCACCCGACTTAATTCGACTACATTCCATTGTTATTGTTTTGCATTTGTTGATGTTCATCTTACATCCTCCTTTGAAGACACCCACCAGTGTAAAATCTTCTAGCCTGCTTCTGAATTCCTTCCATATCTCCCATTAAATCGACCTGGCGCGGATGCCAAACTTTCGAGAAGTACTCAAGTTAGGTCACAGTGGCGTCCTATTTGCCGTCTCCTTTACAAATGAACCACCCTTTCCTACAATTCTTCCAATAATCCGTAGTCGACACTTAACCTTTCCTACTACAATCCTCACATGCTCGTTCCATTTCACATCGAATAGCAACGTTACGAACCGATATTTAAACAACGTGACTAAGTCAAGCAGGAACTGCCTTTGAACGCACCAACTAGAAATTTGATCTGAGTCATGTTGTACTCGTATCTTCCTACAGTCACTCAACAGCGAACGCTACCATACATCACAGCATCATCAGCAAACAGCTGTAATTTTCTGCTCTCCCCTCCCTATGAATCACTTATATGTAAAGAGAATAACAGAGGTCCACTCACACTTCCCTGTGGCATACCTCACGATGCCCTTCGCCGTCGAGGACAACTGCTTTCTAGAACTTCAGAGGTCTTGAACCCAGTAACATGTCTGTGAACCTGTCCCATATGATCGTATCTTCTTTAACAGCCTGCAATGGGCTCCGTGTAAAACGCTTTTCGGACATCTGGAAACATGGAATCTTCCTGCTGCCCTTCATGAGTAGTCCACAGTAATCATGTGAGAACAGCACCAGTTGAGATTTCCACGAGCAGTGCCTTCTAAATCCACGCAAATTCGTGAACACAAGCTTCTCGGTTTCAAAAAAAAGAAATGATATTCGAGAATGTGACCAAGGATTCTGCAGAAAATTAATATTAGGTCGGTCGGAACTGGTCGCTGTACGAAAGATTCGCGATAAATACGAGCTAGGCAAGTGTTCCAGGAAAACCGAAACCCCCATTTATTTGCTTTCAACTCCTTCAGCTGTTTCTCTACAACAGGGGTACTAATTACTGTGTCGTCCGTACGGAAGTAACTTCGATGCTCAAATGGCGGTATGTTTGTACGATTCTCCTACGAGAACGACTTTTCTTGAATGTGAAGTTTAAAACTTTGGCTTTCGTTTTGCTACCTTCAACTGCAACCCCAGGCTGGTCAACAAGTGACTGGATGGAAGCCTTAGAACCACTTTGAAATTTTACACAGGACCAGAATTTTCTCGAATTCTCTGCCAGCTCTTTTGCTAACGTATGGCTTTGGAAGCAGTTGTATGCTTCGAGCATAGAGCCTTTCACAAACCCACGAATCTCTACTAATTATTACTAGTCGTCGTTTGCGCCTTCTCTTTTGAACCGAGAGGGCAACATTCTCTGCTTCCTCAGCAGTTTCAGATTCTAATTGTTAATTAATGGTTTTTTTTCCGTCCTTTATCAATTTGCTAGATACATAACTCTCTAGACCACAGTTTACAGTCTGCTTAAAATTCGCCCATAATTCCTCTATCTCCATCTTAGAGGGACTAACTGCTGTCAGTTCACTGTCTAAGTGAGATACTAACAACTGTTTGTCCGACCTATCTAGCAGAAATACTCTGCTAGACTTCTTGACTGATTTATTAAATCTCGTAACCATATTTGCTATAATGGCATCATGATCGCTAATGCCCATTTCTATACTGATCTCGTCGATAAGGTCTAGCCTATTTGTAGTTACAACGAGTGTGGGCTGCCGAACTAGCAGTTCAAGTAAGTTATTGAATAGTACTTCGAAACGCACTCTGTCTGTACGCCCTGCAATGAATCCATTGACTTCCCAGTCTGTACTCAGTAAGTTAATGTCGCGTCCAACTAGGCTGACTACGTGAACGGACGTTTGTCTTCTGCACAGAAAAGTGAGCAACTGCTACGCCAAAGACTGAATAAATTTATACTTAATAAAACACTGGATTAAACCTGTTACACAGAAAGACATGCACGAAATTTAATATTTAATAAATACAGTACGAGGTAAACACAGGTAATTAGATATTTAGCTGGTCGCTCAGCCGAGAACTGGAACATCAATCTCGTTTTAAACAAAAGAAAGTGCACCGGAAGAGTGCGTCAAGAACTGCATATGATGACTGGACCACTGACCTCGATGCAATAATGGTCACTGTATCAATACTGTATTTACGAGGCGTGTATAGAGCATAAAATTTCCATGGTGGATTTTACACTTAAACACATGGGGTTTAGGATTTTTCCGAAACACAGTGAGAGTAATAACGCTGAAATTTTGCTGTTTATGGGATCTGTTGAGAAGGGCACACGTTTCCAAAGACTAAGGATGGGTCGCTTTACACTTGCTACGCCTATGTGGATTCCTATCATAACCAGTTCCGCCCAGTGCTACATTCCAGGTGAAACTACCTCTGTGGATGAGCAGCTCTTTTCATGTAAGGTTAGATGCTCCTTCATTCAGTATCTTACCTGTAAACCACACAAATTTGGAACGAAGTTTTCGCTTGCAGTTAATATCAACTGTAGGTGTCTGGCAAGTGGTTTTCATTGGCTCGGTCCAAATGGCTCTGAGCACTATGGGACTAAATGTCTGAGGTCATCAGTCCCCTGCAACTTAGAACTACTTAAACCTAACTAACCTAAGGACATCACACACATCCATGTCCGAGGCAGGATTCGAACCTGCGACCGTAGCGGTCTCGCGGTTCCATACTGAAGCGCTTAGAACCGCTCGGCCACAACGGCCGACTTTTTTCATTGTCTATGCAATGATAAGCAGCGCCCCAAAATGTGTTGTTCTTGCAGAGCACTTTGTAAGGCAAGTTTTGCAGCCCTTCGTTTTCGCAGGAAGAAAATTACATTGTGATTTTTTTCCCCAACCAAATGCCTTGCAGAAAGATTGGAACGTAAGAGCAAAAGCGTTGCAGGCACAGTGAAGAAATCTGGAGGGGAAATTCAAAATCGTAAAAATCTACCGTAGCACTTTAGCACAAACTAGCCCTGTACTTCATAAGACAGATGACATGACTCAAAAACGCTGTCAAGGTAAATAAGAAAAATGTGCTTCTTTTGAGTGAAACGCATGGCACAGTTACTAACAATGAACGTCGTCCTAAAAAGCTACCAGAATCACTGCTGTACTGCAATAACACCCAGTCAGAGGTTGACACAATCGATCAAACGGATCGAACTTACTCTGTGACATATGGATGTCGTATATGTTCCATGCATGTTCTTTTTTTTTCAGTCTCTTGGTCTTGGAAGCTATTAATGCGTGGACAGTGTATAAGGAAGTGATGGTTGAAAAAGTAAACGGCCGTCAGTTTACACGAAAGTTGGCAGAAGAGTTGTCCTTAGCATATATCCTTCCAAATAGAGTACCGCAACATAGCAAGATTCACAAGACTTGTTAGACTGGAGGATTTAGAGAGAAGCGCAGCAAGTATGTTTGTGGTGGATGTTTAGGAAAAGCTGAATACCAATGTGTTATATGTCACCACGTGGCTTTGAATGAATGAAACCGTGGTTAAAAATGTTTTCTGTACTGTTTATTGTGCTACTAGGATTTTACGTTAAATCACGTTTTTTCTACAGGAAATTATCCACTACCCATTTTTATCATATATATTTGGATTAATTACTAGGTAGACAATGTTCATGTACAATGTAGTTCTTCAGATATAAGCGAAACTATATCGTAGTGAACTGTATAAATAGTATGAAATAAATTGATATATAACAAATTTGTTTACTATTTTAAAAAAAGCAAATAAAACTGCACCCGTCACAATGACTGGTTGGGCCATATAGGCAGATGTAGCCCCGGTCGTGCTGTGTTAAAGCGTGAAATTTTTCACGTCATTAATATTGGGGTGACATTATTTTGTGAACTTACAAGTAGGGACCACGGTAGGGACCACCTTTGTAAAATACTGGTGCTTTACATCTCAGATTAGGAATTAACTGTTGGCATACTTACATAGCTGTAGGCGATCATATCGTATATTGAATCGCTAACAGGGGGACACAGGCCCCATTTAAGGAAAGGCAGCTACTCGTAACTTTAAAAGGGAGATATTCGTGCGCCATTTACCGCAAATGCGACCGCCGCGTCCGGTGCAGCTAGCGAGTGCTGTTTAATATTTATCGCCAGGTATTTTCTCCCGCTACACAACTTCCATCGCTTCTCGACTTTGCGTCTGAGAGGGAACTTCGGCGATGGCGAGGCGTCAGAAGTTTGACGCGGCTGTTAAGCCCCAACACGGGGTGGGCTGCGGAATAAACTTCCCGCACCTGCGTCCTCTGAGAAGATAGGCGAGTTATAAAGAATCCTCTTTGAGCACAGGTGAACTCTTGGTTGCATGGCTTTTGAAGCCTTACAGAAATGTCAATAGCATCCGCTATTCCTGTGAAATACGTCGCACTACGTCACCTGCCGTGTAACACATCTGGCAAAGCACTCCCCACATTTCAGTCATCTGGAGTTAATTCGTGCTTGGTCAGATGATATGCTGATGTATTACCAGTCTTGGATGATTGTACACCGTCATCAATTCAGGCGCTATCTTGTAGTTAGATGATCTTTTGCAGAAATCGATTACTCAAATACACAGGTAAGAGGTTACAAATTAGCGTGTCTAAAATAAACCCTGGCCATCATTAACGAATAACGGAACGATGATGTTAAGTGAGGCAGTCGTATTATTTGTTCATGTTGTGGTTGGCAGGAGAACCAACACCGTGTTACAAAAGGAGGCCGAAATGCACGCGTTTAAGCTCACGCAGGCTGGCGTGAGGTCTGGAACAAGACAAGGGAATTAGAATTGAGAAAAACGGACATAGCTGGTGGAATACTTAACTTTAATCCATTAATGAAGAACGTCGCTCGTGACAGTACATGATTCACAATATCAATGTTAACTGAATATGGCGCCTTGCTAGGTCGTAGCAAATAACGTAGCTGAAAGCTATGCTAACTATCGTCTCGGCAAATGAGAGCGTGTTTTGTCAGTGAACCATCGCTAGCAAAGGCGGCTGTAAAACTGGCGCGAGTACTAGGAAGTCTCTCTAGACCTGCCGTGTGGCGGCGCTCGGTTTGCAATCACTGAAAGTGGCGACACGCGGGTCCGACGTATACTAACCGACCGCGGCCGATTTAAAGGCCAGCACCTAGCAAGTGTGGTGTCTGGCGGTGACACCAGAGTTCAAATGGCTCTCAGAACTTAACATCTGATGTCATCAGTCCCCTAGAACGTAGAACTACTTAAACCTAACTAACATAAGGACATCACACTTATCCAAGCCCGAGGCAGGATTCGAACCGGCGACCGTAGCGGTCGTGCGGTTCCAGACTGTAGCGCCTAGAATCGCTCGGTCACACCGGCCGGCGTAGTATTTGTAGAGTGATACTTAAGAACCATAAGGCATATATATAAGCATATGCAAGAGTTTGGGGCACGCTGCATCCCCCCACGGATACTGCACCTGTGCCAACCTCTTGATCTCAGAGTACCAATTGTACCCCTACCTGTTTGTCTCTATTTCCCCTACAGTTTTTCCCTCTACAGATCTCTCTAGTGGCATACAAGTTATTCCCTGATATCCTGAGGCATGAGCTATCATCCCATCCTTTCTTCTTCTCAATGTTTTGCATGTGTTCCTTTCATCAGCGATTTTGCGAGAAGTCACCTCGTTCATAATCAGTCCACCTAATTTTAAATATCCCTCTTTAGCACCACGTCTCAGAACCTTTGATTCTCTTCTTTTCTAGTTATCCCACCACGGTTCGCAACCACACAGTGCTATGTGTTGTCAGAAATGTCTTTCTCAAGTCGAAGCCGATGTTATTTTAGTAGATTTGATTTGGACAGGACTACGCTATTTGCCAGTGTTAGTATGCTTCTATATGTTTACCATGCTTCATTCAACAAGGGCTATTTTGCTTCGAAGGTAGCAGAATTCTTCAAATTAAGCTACTTAGCGGTCACAAATTCTGGCATTATGTTCCTTGTTACTTTCATTTCCGCTACTCTTCATTACTTCCGCCTGTCTTCTGTTTGCTCTCAAAACATATTCCGTACTGAATAGACTATTCATTCCGTTCAGCGGGTCCTGTAAATTTCCTGCACTTTTACTAACGGTAGCAATGCCACCAGCGAATCTTCTCATCGATATCTTTTCATTATAAGTTTTAATCCCATTTCTTCATGTAGGAAGATTTTACTTACTATCTGTTATGAATTTTACTTTATTTAACATTAGTGATGGCAAAAGGGAAACTGATTCTTCTGTCGCTTTTTTGTAGAACATCGTAATATTAAATGAGGAGCATAGTATTGTGTAAGTTCCACAGTATCCTGTAGAAGATACACTATATTGGTTCTGCACATTTCATTTATTATTGTGTCACAGTTCCGTTGTCACTGACATATTTAAACATCGGTTTACACGGAGAGAAAATAAAAATCAAAAACTCAATCCTGCAACACAATAAAACAAACTGGCTAGCACAGCCATTGGGGTGACTGATTTGCAAAGCAGACCTACCGTCTTAACCTGTTCACTGCAATTGCAGCCGTACATGCTCGACCTGTTGGCTTTACCTGCCCTTACCTGTTATGCAGCTATTCACAAACTGCACTCCCCACCAGGTTTGCATTAAAACAACACCACACTGAGAGGATTTGACAGAGGGTGAAATAAATGACAGGTTACGGGTAAGGTAATATCTAAATATATTGTTGAGGCCCTATAACCTCCAATTTGGCTGGTGTACGTTAGTTACAATAATTAGGCAAAACTGCTAGTGGCACTAACCAGAATTCACAAAGCTTATACAACCGAAACCTAATTCAGATTAATAAGGAGCTACCGCTTTTTCCGAAACAGCTACTCGCACATAAAAGTACCATAACGGCGCTGCCCTGCTGTGAAGAGCTTACCAAGGAGATGGCGGACTATTTCTGAATCTGCTGGCAATAAGTCACACGACATTCCTCAAAACACAAATCGTGACCAAGCAAACTAGATAATCGACAAGTAGATGAACAGCAGTAGATTGAGTGATGGCGTACTATATGACAAGTGTTTCTCCCTTGCACTACCTTCGTATGAGGATGCGAGTATTGTCACCATTAGATGGTTCCAATGGCTCTGAGCATTATGGGACTCAACGTCTGTGGTCATAAGTCCCCTAGAACTTAGAACTACTTAAACCTAACTAACCTAAGGACATCACACACATCCATGCCCGAGGCATGATTCGAACCTGTGACCGCAGTTCACCATTAGAAAATACAGTACTTGAACAACACCAATAAAAAACACTGCCTGCGCAAATTAATGTACTCGGACTTCGTGGAGTAAAACTGAACAAATACAATGCTTATTTAGCAACTGATATGCAAATGCCATATGACACGGCACCTGCCTCAGCCAACGCAAGAAACGCACTTCTTTATACAACGGCCTGTCTATCCTATTATAAGTGTTCGGTCTGTGACGTCATATACAAGCCACTTTACTACTATTTTCGCGTTTAGCAATACAATGTCCTACATCGATTCCTCCTATGGAAACACTTCTGGATCATTACTACTTCAAATAATTTTGCCTTCATGTACCTCTTCAGAAGTCTAATTTTTGGAAGGACTATTTTTCCTTTCTGAGGGATGTCTCTCCGAAGACTGCGTCTAATTTTTAGTTTTGGCCCTTCGTAATGTTACGACAGCACTCTAGCATCTTCCTGACGCAGAGCTCAGAACCCTCGCCATGGTAACTTGTTATTCTCTGTCGCTCAGCTGCCCCACCGGGCGACAATGGATGCCCTCGACTGTCGCAACCTCCGTCTCATTTCGACACTGCTTCTTCGACGTGTAGATTGAACAGGAGGGGCAGAAGACTGTACCCCTGCGTTACACTTTTTTAAGCCGAGTACTTCATTCTCGGTCGTCAAATGTTATTTTTCCCGTATTATTTGTTTTACATTTTGTGCGTGACCTATGTTTCCTTATAACTTATGATAAACTGGGGTGAATAGAAACAATAGGGCTAATGAAGAGAAAGCTTTCAAACAAGTTCTATACTATCATGTTCGAACACAAATGACAATATCATTCAGGGATTTGTTTGTCTAGGTTGATAGTGAACCGATACGACACCGAAATTACGATGTTTTCCACACAGTCAATTGACGTTTTCATCACTCGGTGGTAAACATCGGATGTGGTGTTGATTTCGCTTACATCCAGCTTTATCTTTAAGGACCAATCTACATTGTGCTCTTTTTATTTATATTCACTGTAAGCAAATATTCAACTCTGTTTCACTAACAAATAATTCGTCTTTAAAGTAGACTTTAATCTGTCTTTTATTTCGGTTAATTGAAAATTTAGGATGTTATTTTCAGAATTTGTGGGGCGAGGAAGATTAGTAAAGTGCAGTGTTTCTTCGGAAGAAGATCAAGAATTTGGTGCAAATGAAGAACATCCTGGCACTTTTCTCAACAGGGCAGGTTATTCTGACATTAACGTATATGGAAAACGAAAACAGTCATTTATCTTGTATGCATGTAAAATTTTTTTAGAAGGAAAATACTGTGTTGTCTCTCTGAAAGAAAAGAGCGATTATACACGTTTATTTTAAGAGACATCTCATATTTATCCAAGGAGAAGCTCGAAAGCTCTTTATTACTTCTCGGGATTCGACTCTTAAACATGATGTCTTCGACTTAAAGTATTTACACAAAAAAACAAGTTCATCAATTTAATTTGCAATAAAATTATTAAACATCCAACAATGTTTTTTTGGAGACAAATAAAAACCACACTATTTTTAGTTATTGTACTGAATAAAACTTTTTGAACCACATAAATTTTGTTTCTTACTACCATAGATCCAAAACGGACTTTAATAGGCCTCTATAGATCTCAAATACAAATATATGTAGTGACTAATGAGATTATCATTACTGTTTCTGTTCATCCCACTCCGAGGGTGAACATAAACACCAAGAATTTTTTATGTTATAACAGCATTAGCTCGATCAGAAATCAAGTTATAAGTTTAAAGTTAGGCCGAAGTCCTACATTCACATACAAATTTAATTTTCATTTTCTTTTTAAAATTATCAATTTTTATTCTTGTACCCATTTTTGGGTATGCTTATGTTTTTCATAATTCCAAACAAGTTTCGCCATTTTACATTCTTGAACTTTTTGCTAGACTGAAAAATTTCCAGACGTCTTGATTTTTTAAAAGTCTAGCTTCCGTTACCGAACGCAACATGAAAAGTACCTCTCTCATGGTTTTACCTTTCCTAAAGCTTAACTGATTGTCAGCTATTGATCCTCAGATTTGTTTTCCGTTCTTCTGTGTATAATTCTTGTCAACAGCTTGCTTACATAAGACGTTAAGAAGACTGAGCGGTACTTCTCCCAATTACATGGTTTCTTCGGAGATGTCAGGATTATTATTTTTTTAAATTCTGTATTCCTCCAGCCTGACAGGTTCCACACATAAACTAGAACAGCCGTTTTGTGAACTGTAGACTTTCAACGCCAGAAATGTCACAGTTAATAAAATATTCCAGACTATTATGCCGTGGTCGAATAGATTTCACTTTAAAACCCTACGTTTCATTCCCATCTTTGGATGACATTTTCAAGGGGACCATAGCTTTGTTGGATATCCGATTCACACACACCCTGGCTCGCTCCAGACTACAGCAAACTTCCGCTTCTGCGAGCTTCCGCTCACTGGCGTGACCTTACATGTTTTGAATGCGTGAACGCAATTGATCTTTGAAGACTGCCGTCGTCCGCTGTTACTATCGTCCAATGGTGGAAGACTGGTACACATCTAGAATGAGATTTTCACTCTGCAGCGGAGTGTGCGCAATATGATACTTCCTGGCAGATTAAAACTGTGTACCGGACCGAGTCTCGAACTCAGGACCTTTGCCTTTCGCGGGCAAGTGCTCTACCAACTCAGCTATCCAAGCACGACTCACGCCTCGGCCTCACAGATCTACTTCTGCCAGTACCTCGTCTCCTACCTTCCATACTTAACAGAAGCTCTCCTCCGGCCCTTGCAGAACTAGTGAAAAGCAAAGGCCCCGAGTTCCGAGTCTCGGTCCGGCACACAGTTTCAATCCGTCAGGAAGTTTCATATCAGCGTACTTTTCGCTGCAGAGTGAAAATCTCATTCTGGAAACATCCCCCAGGCTGTGTCTAAGCCATGTCTCCGCAATATCCTTTCTTTTAGGAGTGCTAGTTCTGAGAGCGCCGCAGGAGAGCTTCTGTAAAGTTAGGAAGGTAGGAGACGAGGTACTGGTAGAAGTAAAGCTGTGAGGACGGGTCGTGAGTCTTGTTTGATACACATCTTCTTCAGCACCGGAATCCAAATTTCATTCAATTTCAAGCCCTCCTCCTTCCTTTTGAAATTCTTGGGGTGCTTTTCAGTTTCTATGGCCAATCTGTATATCTGAGTAGCCATTTATGGTGTCCGCTTGTATCTCCCAGTACTCCTCTCAAAATGAATGTGGTCGTCGCCTGGCTGTACGGTATGTTCCGCAACAGCTGATCTGTCAGCCAGCCTCCTCCTGCAATTACCCTTGTGCTCTTCGAGTCGAATTTTGAAAGTTCTTTTTGTAGCACCCACGTACACCTCTCCCACAAATACACTAAATCCTTAAAATTCCAGCTTTTTTTCAGCGGTTGGTGAACATTTTTCACCGATTTTATGTGATTAACTCTCGCATACAGACTGTTACCTACACCGGGCTTCGAAGCGCCAACCATAACAAAAAAAGACATAATAAAAATGTTGGCGATTAAAGCAAGAAAAACCTGCCAACCAGAGCTGCTTGACGCAGATTT
Organism: Schistocerca gregaria; assembly: GCF_023897955.1. Taxonomy (NCBI): domain Eukaryota; kingdom Metazoa; phylum Arthropoda; class Insecta; order Orthoptera; family Acrididae; genus Schistocerca; species Schistocerca gregaria. The sequence goes on along the minus strand of NC_064923.1, from coordinate 780,453,240 downwards.
AAGACATTTCATAAATGGATTGCTTAAGCATCGTTATTCGTTCACTGAAGTGAAAACAGCGTATAGACCGCCGCGTAGAAATTATAGCGATGCGCAAGCGCCGGTGAAATCGGAAGTTTTCCTGCCATTCAGTAAGGATGTGGCTGACGGCATAGGGAAAATCTTGAAGAAGCGGAACATCCAGGTAATCTACGTGCCAATATGAAAGATACAAGATCACCTAATATTCACCAAGGATGCTGACCAACCACTGGAAAAGGATGGAAATTATAGGGTTCCGTATAGTTGTGGGGAGGTGTACTACAAACCTCCCCTCTTCTTCCTCAGCCACTTAGCCAAGAACCCTCCCCCCATCCCCCCCCCCCCCCCCCCTCCTTCGTCGTAATGACCTTCAATGTCCTCTTTCCACCTCTATATTTTGTTCTCTATGCTTAACAATAGACTTCCCATTGCAGTTTCAGTGAGGACGCCGTAGCTTTAATTTCAACGAAGGTTGTTCTGACTTTTCTAGATGCTGAATTAGCCTTTCTGAAGGCCTTTCCGTCTTAGATTTTTTCAGTCGCCTTCGTTTCTCTGCACTTCCTATTTTTTTCCATTCCTATGTGACTTACGTTTCTGTATTTATGAATTTTCCTGGTCGTTTCTCGTGCTTCTTTCTTTCATCAAACAAGTGAAGCGCGTCTTCCGATTACCATGGTTTCCTTACAGCTATTTACAGCACAAGAATACATTTTATTATTATATTTTCCTTATTTAGTTTAAGACATTCATTTTTAATTGCGATTTTTCTTTCTTATCTTACATTTTCTTCTTCTTTTGTGTCTTCGTCCCGCATCGGCACAGGATCGACATGGTTATTAACGGATTTTGCGTGGGTAATTCAAGGGTTACACGGTTGCCCTTTCTGTAGACTCCTTGTTCCGCCCCACCCCCTCCCAACTACCCAATCCTGGCGAGGGATATGTGTAATCCAACTGTATGTGTGTAGTGTTAACCATGTGAAAGTGAACGGAAATTGCTCGAAAAGTTGGCGAATCGGTAAGTGAGATGGAACTTGGGTAGCAGCCCACTATTCGCCTAGTAGGAAGTGAGGAACCGCCTAAAAACAACATCCGGGCTCGCCGGCACGCCGAGCCTCGTCGTTAATTCGCCGATCGGAAGCGGCGCTACAAGACGCACTGATATCTGGGCGAATAATAACCACATGTTAGTAAAGAAGACTTTAGTTTAAAGTCAGTGATTGCGCTTTTTAGATATGTTCATTGCTCTTCAACTGAACAGCTTGCTGTGTTATTCATTATCGCATTATCTACTGCCTCAGAGACCTTTAATTGCATCTCATCTTTCTTATTTGCTTCAGTATGCTCCAAGTTTGCTCATTGATTCTGAAGTCTGGATCTCTGCCTGACGATGAAGTTTCTGGAGTAACAGTGAAAGTATGTACTACCATGTACGACAAAGAACTGCACAACGTACGAGCCACTAATCACTTTATAACTGTCGATGAACTCAACCAGAAATGAAACTAAAAACATTTTCCTAACGACAGTGCTGGTGGTGGTTAGTATCTAACTCAAAGTACCAACAGTTGTGGCAATACATTGTGAAAGAAGCACCACAATCCTCAACCGAACCATCGTTTCTAGTCTTGTTTGTCTCCTAGGAGGTAGTAATACTCAGCATCACCTTGGCAAGGCCGCAGAGAATGAGCACGATATTTTTGGGGCTTTACCTGTATATTTTGACCACGTCCATAATGGATGTAGACGAACTATACAAACTGCGGTATCTAAATTTAGTTCAACTTTAACATTTATCTCCATGAAGATTTTCTAGCCTGCTGTCCTCGTAATAATTTATCTTATTACGTTTTTATGCAAAAAAGTCATGTTTCCAACGAGGCTATAATACACGGTCCAGTTATGTGACCACTTGTCAAAAGCCTGAATAACGATATTTTGCAGCTTTGGATTTGCAGACCTGGGAGCTACAGACACGGTTGTGGAGCCATGTGTCTCCGGATTGATGATCCATGAAACGAACTGCCCGATCGAGGTGATTTCACAGATTCTTGACTGGGAGGCCAGTGGAGGGGAGTACGGTAAACTCGTCCTGGTGCTGTTGGCACCATTCATGTACACTCTGAGCTTTGTGACACGTTGCGTTGTCGTGCTGGTAGGTGCCACAGTGTCGAGGAGAAACAAACTGATTGTAGAGGTGGACGCAGTCCCCAAGGACAGGAACATTCTTGTGTTGGACCGTTGTGCCTTCCCGAATGACGAGATCACCCAGGCAATGCCAATGAATCATTCCTCGGACCATAACACTACCTCCTCCAGCGTGGAACCTTCCGTCCTCTGCTCCAGGCATGTACACCGCAATAGCCGTCTGTCTGATGGAGCACAGAAAGTGATTCACCTAAAAACGCCGCCTGTCGCCACTCAGTGAAAGCTCAGTTGAGGTATTGGCGTGCAACTTCCAATCTTTGTAGCCAATGAACCACAGACATTAGAGATGCATGAATCATCCACATGCTACGAAGGCCCATTCGCAACAACGTTGGCTAAATGGTCGTTCGTCCCTTGGTTCATCTGAGTGGTCACTTGCTAATATTGCCTCGGCGCCGGTTATGGATAGCACCACTATGGCATGCACAGTATGCTTTAAGCACAGCGGTACGAGAACAGTTTAGGGATTTTGGCGTTACAGAAATGCTTCCACCCTTGGCTGTAAATCCAATGACCTTGCGATTCTGGAAGTCGGATAAATCGCTCCGTTTCCGCATCACGACGACGACTGCACTGTTTAGAGCGTACCCCCTCCCCCCGCCCCCCCGGAAACGCTTTATATACCCACCATTGTTAGTGTTGTCACGTACTGTGTGACTGGTTATTGCACGTTGACGTCGAACGTAGGCGGTGATCACATTAATGTGATTGGAACGTGTATTATTTTAATCAGATGCTATGTTCACCACTATTGGCCGAATCCAACCGAGCAGTATGACTGGACCGTTGAAAGTGGCTAACAGTTATGAACAAATCATCGTATTCAAATAACTTACTTCAGTGGAAACATGACTTTTCTAATCGGTAAGGATACCAACCAATATAGATTGCTGAAATTTCCATAGCAGCAAGCATGCCATGTTGGTAACACTTGACTGGTACTTCTTTTTTGCTGTATTTAAGGATCTATATAGCAAAGACATGTAATGCTCGTAACTGTGCAATGTTCTACCACTAAAATATGTACAATCTACAACACCCTAATATGCACGCCACACGGATTGTGCTACACGACCAGCATCTTTCTTTTGAGCAAACGTATTCCTTATATGTGATTTACTCATGTGGCCTGCAGACATGACGTGTATCAAAATGATGTTTACTTCTGATTCTGAACATGAAATCAGTCACTTGAGATCAAATGTTTGTATTTAATACCCAATTTGGTCATGATATACTATTTCGAACGCCCACTCTTCAATAGACGGCCTTGTTTGGCGATAACATGCTGAATCAGTTTCAGTTAGACATTTCTCTGTCACCAGAAACAAATTTAGCCATTGTTGGAAGTGTATCACAACATATTCCACAAGAAATGCAGGTTTCCATTAGAACGAGAGTGGCTCAATAATAGCCGTCCAGATGGCGATTACACACGTCACAGTATCGGCCAGACCTACACTAAACTCTGGAAGCAATGTTTGGACTGAATTGCTTCTTCATTATGATAGCATCTAAAGTTAGGAAACGTACTTCATTTTAATTGGTACTATGGTAATGGGATTATGCTCCTAAATAGTTCAGGGGCTTGAGAGTGTTATCCTGATAAATTTAATGGTTGCTGTTATCCCCTGTTCAACCGAGACTTTTACTGTAGTAAATACCTCTGCTATTACTTCGAAGAGATAAACATTTAATGACTTCGGTGTAGTTGAATTAAGTGGGGGCGAAGGTGAGATGGTGGGAGAGTTACTACATCTGTTCTCTAGGTTAGCTCTTTCTGTCAGAGCTTGTCATTAAAATGGTTTGATCGGTGTTTAATGTTTAATTTTATGACAGTGTTTTCCACAGCTGCCCCAGGGGTAGTTTAGTGTGATAACTTTCGGCAATCACATTCTCACACTCAAAACTATAAATTACAGATCCATTAAGAACTTTTCATCCACGGATCGCGTTTTTGAGCTCTTTCTTTCTTTTCGCCAGAGAAAGCTCACCACGGGCAGAGGGAAGGGAAAGGTACAACACCGATAGCTTCTTGCTCTTTTGTGATCTCATTAATAGGAAGGAAGATTGAGTACTGGGTAGAAATCCCGAGCATTCCTCTTCCTTATCAGAAGGCCTCTGGGTTAGCGGGAGCCGTTGCCCCATGAATCATTCGGCAGTGCCCCACAAGGACTAAGGTTCGCCCTTGATTCAGAGAGAGTATTCGCCGCGCCTTCTGGTTTTCATCCGTTCAAAAAGAATACACTCTTGTAGATAAATATTATAATGCGATTGATATAATACTCGCATACAGGTCATACTTCCATAAATACAATGTAAAATTTTTCACTAACAAGAAAAAAACGGTGTAAATGTATTAATTTCAAAATAAACGGTTGTTTTAGGTAATTTTGGAAACGTCTCCACGATTTAACTACCTGAACCCGGCAAATGTTTGTTGTAATAATTTCTACAACAAGCCATTTTTTAAGTTCTTTCAACATCTGGAATACATTTAATCAGCCATTCCTTGACACTATCGATATTTTATAGCCTGACACAGCCCGCTGCAAGAACAAGCCAACAGAACTATTAAAGTAAGCAAGTAATTGCTAAGTTTAAGAGTTTAAGGATGCCGGGTACTTAGGTATAAACTATGAATACTGAGTTAACATGTTCAACTTTTATCGTCTTGTCTTCCTCAGTCGCGTGTCAAATTACGATATATTGATCATTTTTACTTTTTGGACAGTCTGACTTCAACTGAATGAAACACAATTTTCGTGCCATATGCGTTTCGCCTTTATTCTGTGCAAGGCATTTTCAGTGGCCTGAAATATGCACACATTTTTACTACTTATTTTCCATTTTGGGCAGTGTACATATAGGTTATAAACACTTCTGGTGGCTGCTTTTTGCTATTATGCAGTAATATTTTGAACTGTACTTACAGATTACGTAGACGATTTTCCACATATTATGCTTCCGTTCCATTTTTAGTACCGTTCCTCTTCTTATAAATGCCACATTTCATAGCACTAGGAACTGAGCTCTTGTTTTGATGCAATGTTTTGGTTTGTGTTACCGACTGTTGGAAGTTATCGCCAAAGATAGAATATTATTGTAACAACAAAGCACATCAGAACATAAAATTCACTTGAAAAAAGAAAATGGAAATCAAATAAATTTTCTTGGCATAAGTTAATGGCAAATGTTCATTTAACATCTTTAGGAAACCAACAGCCATAGACACAATAATACATTCCACAACTAATCGTCCCCACAACCACAAGCTTGCAGCACTAAGACCCATGTTCCACAGATGAAACACAATCCCACTCAACAGGAGAAACTATGAAAAAGAAATGGGTACAATCATACAAATAGCTAGGAACAATGGGTATGACACACATGTAGCGCACAGACTCAATCAAAAAATAAAAACACAAATATAAAACAAACACAACACTTCCAGAATACAAGAGAACGCACAAACTGCAAACTTACAAACACACTCACCAATCACACGCAGTGACAACACAACACAGAAAAGAACCAGATGGTACACTATGACTTAAACAAATAAAACATCCTAAACAGACAGGGCTTGCAAATAGCATATAAGACTGGGAAAACCCTCTAATCACGCTTAAGCCAACCTACTTCCCAGAGGTATAAATTTTAGCGATCAGGAATATAGAAACTTGAATGTTGAAGTTGTGATGTAGTATACACAGGCATGACATGCAGGAATTTTAAAACAGTATACAAACAACATATCAGGTATTGGAAGTACGAAACAAACCATTCCACATTTGCAGAACATTTAAAACACCATAACTACCATCCTACAAACATGGAACAAGGAATGAAAATAACGGGAATAAGCAACCATGACAAGCATCTAGTGCAAATTCAAGAAAACTTCCACATTCAGAAAGCCATCGCTGAAAACAAACAAAATGTGGGGAAAAACAGCATGTGGCATTTATGAGAGGAGGAACGGCACCAAAATTATAACAGAAGCGTAATATGTAGAAAATCGTCCACGCAACCTGAAAGTAAAGCTCAAAATATTACTACATAATAGCAAAATCCAACCACCCGAAGTGTTTATAGCCTATAGGTACATTGCCCAAAATGCCAACTAAATAGTAAAAATATGTACATACCTCAGGCCACTGAAGATGCCTTGCACAGAATAAAGGCGAAACGAGTACGGTACGAAAATTATCTTTCTTTCAGTTGTAATCGGAATGTCCAAAGTGTAAAAAAGTAAAACTAATATGAGTGCTGAGTATATATTAGTAATTATATATTAATAACACAAAAAAGTTGGGAACGGTAAATATTTATCTACATGTATTTGTCACTGGGGAAAATATGAAAACCGCTGAAGACGTAAATCAAAGGATATTTCCTTTGAAGGAGTACGTACGGCTCCCACGTAAGATTTGCTACCCAAAGTGTGCAAAATTTCTATGACCCGCACTCACAGACTTTAATACAACCAAACGTCGCTAGGAGCAGCTTTAGTTCGCCAACATGCCCCCAGGCTTCACAGTAGTGAATGTGTCTACTGCTTGCGGATAATTTTCCACTGTGACGGTTGCTTGTGTTGGCATCTTCGCAATGACCTACGTGTTGGAACAGAATTACTGCGTCAAGTTTTATATTAAACTTGGTTGGTAAAATAACCACAGCAACGCACAAAATGTTATTACAAGCATTCGATAATGATGTACGGCTGGCATTAGCATTTTGAAAATGGCCAGACATCTGTCATGAAGATGAACATTCGGGGCGACAATCTATCAGCGTTGCAGCTGAAAGTGCCAGTGCTGTTCGGAACGCGACTGTGAACGGTCGTAGCCAGACAATCCACGATACCGATGACACTGTAGGATTATCATCTGGCACATGTCAGAGGTTTTTTTTTTTTTAAGAAGAATTGCAGATGGGAATGATTGCTGCAAAGTTCGTGCCACATGTGCTGAGTGACGATCAGAAAGAACATCAAATTTCTTTAACATAATACAGATTTTCTTTCTGAGGGCGATCCATGTGACGGATGTTGGGGTTATGGACATGACTCTGAAACCAAACAGCAATCATTCCAGTGGAAGTGCCCATCTTCACTCGGTCAAAGAAATCCCGTCAAGTTCACAGCAACATCAACCCTTTATTTATTTGTTTCTTCAATTGTGATGGGATTATTTACAAGGAATTCGTAGCTCGTTGTCAATTAATTGAGAACTCTGTCATCGTGTCCTTAGACAGCTCAATGGGGATGAGAGAAGGAAACGTCCAGAGAAATGATTCGGGAATGAGTAAGTCTTCCATCTCGACAATGCGAGCTCACATACAGCTTTCATCGTGCAGCAGTTTTCGCTAAAAAATAACACAGCTTCTTATTGGCAGGACAATTAGAAAATTTAATAAACCTACTAGGGAGACTGCGTACACTACGCTTGTCCGTCCTCTTTTAGAGTACTGCTGCGTTGTGTGGGATCCTAACCAGATTGTACCGGCGGAGTACATCGAAAAAGTTCAAAGAAAGGCAGCACATTTTGTTTTATCGCGTAATGTGGGAGAGAGTGTCACAGAAATGATACATTATTTGGGCTGGACATCATTAAAAGAAAGTCGTTTTTCGTTGTGACGGAATCTTCTCACGAAATTCCAATCACCATCTTTCTCCTCCGAATGCAAAAATATTTTGTTGAAGCAGACCTATATATGGAGTAACGATCACCACCATAAAGTAAGGGAAATCAGAGCACATACGGAAAGAAATTGGTGTTCATTCTTTCCGCGCGCTATACGAGATTGGAATAATAGAGAATTGTGAAGGTGGTTCGATGAACCCTCCCCCAGGCACTTATATGGGATTTACAGACTATCCATGCAGATGTAGATGAGCACCTTTGAATGTCCCACTCCTGGTCAATGTTACAGGAGAGTCGAAGTAAATTTTGTGTAATGTTTTTACTTGGTTTTCATTTGGTTTCTGACATCTCCAGCAAGTGGGCGAGTTTGTGATTCCGTCTCAAAGTCAGTGTTGTGTTACGTAATTAATAACGTTGTGTTTCAGTGAATGGTACAATGTGATACATTTTGAATAGGTCTTCAGGAGAGGAAATGAATTACCGAATAAAAATACAGGGTACCATTTAAAAAGTCATACCACTGTCATATATTTGTAAAAAACAAAGCTGCAACGAAGGCAATCATGCTGATTGATGTCCCCCAGATGGGTAAAGAATATTTGCTTGAAAAATTTTGTAATTTGCATCTGGACATACAGTTATTTAGGGTGGTAAAGATAAATGGGACACCCTGTAGTGTAAGGAGGAGGCAACAGGAAACCATCTCCATTAGGACCTTGCCTAGTGCGGCAGTGCCGGTCTCCCGCATCATTCCCCTATTCTCTGTCAAATAGCATGGGACTTCATTTCCATATAGTGTAGATAAAAAATGTTCTAATAAAATTTCTTCTTATTTCGTCCCAAACCACAATAACTTTGGTAGTGAGAGGTTCAGGGTCTTTTATAACTAATAATAATGATATACTCGATTAACTTATAGTTTATTCTCATTAACAATAGATTCAGGAACTTTTAATAATTATATTTTGTAATTATTGTTTCTCTATCGTATCTGGTGAGCGTGGTGTGTTGAGTTCTGTTTATTTCTATATGTAGCAGAAAAACTGGAATTAAATGGTTCATCTGTAAAAGCATGAGAATGTTTAAAAATATCATCCATATAATTCTAAGCAACAAGAAGTAACAGCAAAATCCTTCATTGTAATTAATGACATTATAAAATTTCTAAAAAACTAAAGCTTACATTTTGTTGATGGTCTTTCAAACAGAATTTTGAAAAGTAGCTCTAACTTAAAAGCAGTGTCCGTACAGATATACAGAGTCTGCCAGAAAAATGTATACACTCTTTGCCAGGCTCTATCAAGATGTTGATATTGTCGTTCGATTTGAGTTACTAAGTGTTGTAGTATGGTTTTTGGCTCAACAGATGCGAGTACTTTCATCTCGGTATTGACAAAACATGATGACTGGAGGATGCTTGAGATTCGAGCAACGAAACTCAATTCTGAAGTGGTTTTTCAAGTTTGATAATGCCGTTGAAGTGCATCGTTAGTGGAGGAGCGATTCTGAAACAGAAACGCCAACCCAGCTAACAATTAAACGCGTGGAACGATTTTTGATATTCACAAAGGAAGATCAGGTAGACAGTGTACAGCCACAAGTCCTGCTTCGTCGGCCTTGTGTTGGAAATGTTTGTTAATTCTCCACAAAAGTCTGCTATGCAATGTGCACGTGAAGTGGGGGTTGGCAGTACATGTGTACGAAGAATTCTGAATGCTGCAAAGTGGAAGGTTTACATTCCACGATTACTGCTCGTATTTAATGATGACGGTCTTGATCGCCGAATACAATTTTGCGAATGGTGTCAGCAAATGGTAACTGATGACGAACAATTTGTGACGAAGGTAGTGTGGAGGAGTGACGAGGCACAATTTAAACTTAATGGATCCGTGAATCGGCATAACAGTGTGTTCTGGGCACCGGAAAATCCACATGTTTATGTGGATAAAGCGGTCACTGTACCAGGGGTTCATGTGTGGTGTGGACTATCATCTGGGGGCTTAGTAGGAGATTCTTTCTTTGATGCTGCTGTCACTGGAGAAGTGTACCTGGAAATGTTACGCACATCAATTTTGCCAGGTATACGTGCGCTTTATGAAATTGATGAAGAGCTCACCTACCAACAGGACGGCGCGCCACCACACTGCCACCTAGCCGTACGAGCTTTCCTCAATGACAATTTTCTGGGGCATTGGGTTGGACAAAGAGGGCCCATGGAGTTCCCTCCGCGCACGTCGAATCTAACACCTGTGGACTTTTACATGGGGGAAATGTGAAAGAAGTAAACCACACACGCAGGTGGAACTTGTCCAGCAGATTACAACGACATGTGCAGCGATCTCCACCATAACATAAACAGACGTAGTTGCGGCGACTGCTCGTTGATCTGTTATGTGAATTGCCGCCAACAGTGAGCATTTTGAACGTTTGAAGTAACCATGTGCTAAACGTAAGGTTGTACAACAAGTGTTATTAGTTATTAAATGTGAAATAAACACATACGTAATACTCTTCTTTCCTTAAAGTGTGTATACATTTTTCTTACATTTTTCTGCCGAACTCTGTATGTAGTGCATCACTGTCAAAGGGAATGTTTTCAGACCAACTATAATAAGCGATTGTTAAACCTCTTCATAACACAGGAGACAAGATAAGCTTAGATCGTAGTTATCCACTTTGCTTCCTGACCACTTCCAAAAAATATTCCAAAAAGGAGAATCATTTTACTTAGCATGTTTCGATTCCATAAGGGTTGCTCGAATGAGAATGCTATTTATAAATTCACCCACCAAATATTACAGAAGCGTTAAATAATGATAGCCTTAGGAGAGCCAGTCCTGACAAAACTCTACCATATGGTGAGCAAGACGTATGACACAGAAGTAATTCCCTCAGACTTCAAGAAGAATATAATAATTCCAATCCCAAAGAAAGCAGGTGTTGACAGATGTGAAAATTAAGGAACTATGAGTTTAATAAGTCACGGCAACAAAATACTAATGCGAATTCTTTACAGACGAATGGAAGACCTGGTAGAAGCCACCTCGGGGAAGAGCAGTATGGATTCCGTGGAAATACTGGAACACGTGAGGCAATACTGACCCTACGACTTATCTGAGAAGAGCGATTATGGACAGGCAAACCTACGTTTCTAGCGTTTGTAGACTTAGAGAAAGCTTTTGACAATGTTGACTGGAATTTTCTCTTTCAAATTCTGAAGGTGGCACGGGTAAAATACAGGTAGCCAAAGGCTAGTTACAATTTGTACAGAAAGCAGATGACATTTATAAGAGTCGACGTACATGAAAGGGGAGCAGTGGTTGGGAAGGGAGTGAGACATGGTTGTAGCCTATCCGCGATGCTATTCAATCTGTATATTGAGCATACAGTAAAGGAAACAGAAGCAAAATTCGGAGTAGGTTCTGCATGTTGAGCATGCTGTAAAGGAAACAGAAGAAAAAATCGGAGTAGGTATTATAATACATAGAGAAGAAATAAAAACTTTGAGTTTCGCCGATGACATTGTAATTCTGTTAGAGACAGCAAAGGTTTTGGAAGAGCAATTGAACGGAATGGACAGTGTCTTGAAAGGAGGGTATAAGATGAACATCAACAAAAGCAAAACGAGGATAGTGGAATATAGTCGAATTAAGTCGGGTTATGCTGAGGGAATTAGATTAGGAAATGAGACACTTAAAATAGTAAAGGAGTTTTGCTATTTGGGAATCAAAATAACTGATGATGGTCGAAGTAGAGAGGATATAAAACGTAGACTGGCAATGGCAAGGAAAGCCTTTCTGGAGAAGAGAAATTTGTTAACATCTAGTATAGATTTAAGTGTCAGGAAGTCGTTTCTGAAAGTATTTGTATGAAGTGTAGCCATGTATGGAAGTGAAACATGCACGATAAATAGTTTAGACAAGAAAAGAATAGAACCTTTCGAAATGTGGTGCTACAGAACAATGCTGAAAGATTAGATGGGTAGACCACATAACTAATGAGGAGGCATTGAATAGAATTGGGGAGAAGAGGAGTTTGTGGCCCAACTTGACTAGAAGAAGTAATCAGTTGGTAGGAAATCTTCTGAGTCATCAAGGGATCACCAATTTAGTATTGGATGGCAGCGTGGAGGGTAAAATCATAGAGGGAGACCAAGAGATGAATACACTAAGCAGATTCTGAAGGATGTAGGCTGCAGTATGCACTGAGAGATGAAGAAGCTTGCACAAGATAGAGTAGCATGGATAGATGCATCAAACAAGTCTCAGGACTGAAGACCACCACAGCAACAACAGCCAGTTTTTTTAGTGACCTTTCCAAGGCGTTTGGTTGCGTCGCTCATGCTACAGACTTGGAGATTTATGAGTTTTATGGAACTGATTATATTACACACCTGTTTTGAGTAATTTGTAATAATCAAAATGCAGAAGTTGTGATGAATAATCTGAACAATGTTGGAAAGATTGAAAGTTTTAGTGACTGGGGAGAAATGGTGAGGGGAATCTTAAAAGGTTCAGTTCTGGGTCCGCTCCTAACCCATGCGTGTGTGAATGATACACTACTTAACATTCAGCAAGCCGAATTGATGGCTTTTACAGACTAATCCCATAAAGAGATTGTTAATTATGTTTTTCGAAGTATTATTGAGTGGTAGTTGGTGGTTCTCTCAAAATGGGCTCTTCTTAAATTTTGAGAATATCACATATATTTAGTTCTGTTCAACAACTAGAGTCTTCCCAGTGGCTTATTTAACACATGAACGGGAATCATTAAATAATTTAGTAGGTTAGTAGCATATTACTGAGCTTCTCAATGAGTCAAGTTTTGCACTTCGTATAATTTCTAGTCTTGGAAATACACAAATTAACCGCGTGACGTATTTTGGATACCTCGACCTGGTAAGGTCTTATGGAATAATTTTGTAGGGTAATTTTTCAGTTAGAAAGACAGTACCGACTACACAAAGCGAGCAGTGAGAATAATATATGGTTTTCTTCCACAGTCGCCAAGCAGGTATTTATTCAAGTAGTTCACGGAACGCACCCATTCGTTTGTAGTTCAACTTAATTGAATTAACAAATGATCACAATTACATGATGAAAGAATTTTCAGCTATGTGGGTGTAAGTATCTCTCGCTGTGGAATTTCGAAACTCATGCTCTAGGAGTCATGGAGATGATTTCTGCTACCACTCTACCTGAGGGATTTTCTGAGTGTTAGAGAGTGCAGGACACAGAGGGAGAAACATTTTCCCGCACAAATTGGATGTATAAGATACAGTTCATTTACATAAAGTCGGTAGTTGTATAAAGTATATGGTGACAACTCCAGTATCAGATTTGTCTAGCTTGAATCTAGCTAATGACCCTTTTTGTTCCATTGCGTTTTGGTAAACTCCTTGCCATTGTCAAAAATGTAGTCATCAAAATCATACTCCATTTATTTACATGTGAATGAGATTTGATATAAAGTGTAAAAATTAAGGGCATAAAACGAAGTTTACCATTTTGTTTGAAACCGCAGGTAAAAATTAATTAAGGAAAGGCAGACTTTAACAAGAATAAACATTCAGATGGTAGTCAATTAACACAGAAGTGGAGCCTGTCACATCTTTTTAAATACCTTTGGGGTGAAGCTACACAGTGATAAGAAATGGGGAGGTCACGCCCACACCAGTAGCAGAGAGATTTCGTGGATGGGTACTGAATATATGGTGCCCATTTTTAAACCATACAGAGAGCGCAACAGTGACCATATCTAGGCTGCTACATGGTCGTATATACTGCAGGAATACAAATAGACTGGGCTGGGATTGTAACAAGGCAGTAAAGACTATATGAAGAGTAACAGAGATGCTCAGGAAAACTATGTATCTGGAAGAATGACGTTGTTCTCGAGGTGTATTTGTTGATACAGCTCTACTGTCTCCTTCATACATGTCGCATAACGGTCCCCTGGCGCAAGTCATTTTAGTTGATGGAACTTCGGTGACGATGAGGAGAAGGAGGACAACACAACACCCAGTCCATGAGTGGAAAATATATGCGACCCAGCCGGGAATCAGATCGGAGCCCCCTTGCATGACATTTCTTTGCGATGACCACTCAGCTATAGGGGCGGACGCTTACTAGGGTAGGTAGCCACACTTGTTTCCTTCACTTTCTTCACAGACGAAATTGTGTGGGAGGTATCTGAAAGTAGAACTATACACTTATATCGATTAGAAATAGGTTTATATTACGTAACTTTGTGTCGGTAATTATGAAGTGTTTCTTCTTTGCTAGTTAAGGTCATTGATTTTGACAGGAAATTTAAAGTTAGTAATGTATGTATAGAAAAAGCTAAATGATGTTTAAAATAATGACATTTTATAATATGTGTATATTTAAAAGAAAAACAGTGTTATTGGAAACGTTCATGCTTAGGGCACTTGTATTGTAAAATGTAAAAGATGTAGCGAAGTCCCTCCGCAACAAGAGTGGCTTAGTGCGATGTAAAAGGTGGTTTTGGCGGGGAAATCGGGCCGCTACTTGATGGGAACGATACGCAGTGAATGGCTAGCCGTTGCACAGTACACGTCGGCGGTGCCAAGGGAGGCAACTGGAAGCAGCTCTGCAAGTATTTTACCCTCGGATGGGGATATGGCGGCTGCATGGTACTCTCCACAATAAGGAATGGCTCTAACACACTGGAAGTCCGTCCCCAAGAAGAAATTGTGTAGAGCATTCAAACATCAAGAGCCGTGAATACAGTAAGCCGCCACTTCGCTTGCCACCACTGCTTCGCCATTACTACAGCAACTTCATGTATACAGATATGTATCAGATAATGAACCAGTTGATTTTTGTGATGATTTTAACAATAATCCAAGTGCTACAAATCTTTGTTTGGTGCCCTAACTTTTATACTGATCATGAACCTATGCAGGAACTCCTCCTAAGTGTTTAGAAAACCGAGTATCTTCTTTCAAATGAACTAGTGCTTTATTTATGTTCGTTAAATGTACAATGACTAGCAAGAGTTGAAGTTAGTTACAATGTTGTTAAAGTGAGCTCAGTTTACTGCAAAGTATCGTTTTGCTAAATTCAGTGCCAGACTGTGTAAATGGTACTGTCTAAAACATGTGCTGGACAGGTGATGAAAAAAGGGAAATAAGTTATACTCATTTGAAACTTAATTTAGCTTTAATTACTATCATGAACGAATGTTTGAAGTTAATTGAGCTTCAGTGTTCAATAATTTGCCTGAAAAGAGTGAAACCATAAACTATTAAAACTGAATTTAAGAATTAAATTTAGTTGAATTCAATTTTGCTACTGATATAATCATATCGGTTTCCACTATATTCTTCTCTTACTAGAAAGATAATTGGAATATTTTTGTTACTAAGCAATCTGATATACACTCCTGGAAATTGAAATAAGAACACCGTGAATTCATTGTCCCAGGAAGGAGAAACTTTAATGACACATTCCTGGGGTCAGATACATCACATGATCACACTGACAGAACCACAGGCACATAGACACAGGCAACAGAGCATGCACAATGTTGGCACTAGTACAGTGTATATCCACCTTTCGCAGCAATGCAGGCTGCTGTTCTCCCATGGAGACGATCGTAGAGGTGCTGGATGTAGCCCTGTGGAACGGCTTGCCATGCCATTTCCACCTGGCGCCTCAGTTGGACCAGCGTTCGTGCTGGACGTGCAGACCGCGTGAGACGACGCTTCATCCAGTCCCAAACATGCTTAATGGGGAACAGATCCGGAGATCTTGCTCGCCAGGGTAGTTGACTTACACCTTCTAGAGTACGTTGTGTAGCACGGGATACATGCGGACGTTCATTGTCCTGTTGGAACAGCAAGTTCCCTTGCCGGTCTAGGAATGGTAGAACGATGGGTTCGATGACGGTTTGGATGTACCGTGCACTATTCAGTGTCCCCTCGACGATCACCAGAGGTGTACGGCCAGTGTAGGAGATCGCTCCCCACACCATGATGCCGGCTGTTGGCCCTGTGTGCCTCGGTCGTATGCAGTCCTGATTGTGGCGCTCACCTGCACGGCGCCAAACACGCATACGACCATCATTGGCACCAAGGCAGAAGCGACTCTCATCGCTGAAGACGACACGTCTCCATTCATCCCTCCATTCACGCCTGTCGTGACACCACAGGAGGCGGGCTGCACGATGTTGGGGCGTGAGCGGAAGACGGCCTAACGGTGTGCGGGACCGTAGCCCAGCTTCATGGAGACTGTTGCGAATGGTCCTCGCCGATACCCCAGGAGCAACAATGGCCCTAATTTGCTGGGAAGTGGCGGTGCGGTCCCCTACGGCACTGCGTAGGATCCTACGGTCTTGGCGTGCATCCGTGCGTCGCTGCGGTCCGGTCCCAGGTAGACGGCCACGTGCACCTTCCGCCGACCACTGGCGACAACATCGATGTGCTGTGGAGACTTCACGCCCCACGTGTTGAGCAATTCGGCGGTACGTCCACCCGGCCTCCTGCATGCCCACTATACACCCTCGCTCAAAGTCCGTCAACTGCACATACTGTTCACGTCCACGCTGTCGCGGCGTGCTACCAGTGTTAAAGACTGCGATGGAGCTCCGTATGAGACGGCAAACTGGCTGACATTGACGGCGGCGGTGCACAAATGCTGCGCAGCTAGCGCCATTCGACGGCTACACCGCGGTTCCTGGTGTGTCCGCTGTGCCGTGCGTGTGATCATTGCTTGTACAGCCCTCTCGCAGTGTCCGGAGCAAGTATGGTGGGTCTGACACACCGGTATCAATGTGTTCTTTCCATTTCCAGGAGAGTTTTATTTAGATGGGAGTATAAACAGCGTAATTGTGATATTACTTCATTTGTTTTTATTACTGGTTGTTAACTGTTAGTCTTATGAGTCTGGTACAATTTTGCTTTCTATGATTATGGGTTTGTGCATTATTGGTAAGTACTGCTAGCAACAGCTGAGACTGCCCTGTGTCCGTTTGTATACTGTGTGCTATTCAAACCTAATCTTAATCAAAGTCACTTCAACAACTCATATTCAGTTTTCTGAAGCATATATTTCGAAATTCATGTGCCCAATTGGGCTGGTGACTGTCAATTTTTTTTATTCATATACGAAATTTACTGATTTCATTAAACCCAAAGTTTAAAGCCTGTGTCATTTTTCTTTTAAGGTGCAATATATTCAAAATTACAGTGCGATATCCGTTAGGCAAAAACGCAGTCAAAATTCCAAAATCCTCTCTGAGGTTAACATTAGCTTATGTCACGGTAGGCTAGTGTTATAGAACCTCTTCCCTGACCTTTAATATTTATTTGGAGGTGGAACCCTTTTACTGCATGTTCTGTAGATGCAGGTGTCAACATACGTGATGAACTGTTTAATTTTAACAAGGCAGGGGAAGATATCGCCATCAGCTCTGTTCACATGTGGTCGTTCTTTCCATTTTACTAATTTTCATTCATTCTTTTAGATACTATAAATTACAATGACATGTACATTTGCATAAATGACATTGCGTTTTAGATATTTTATTCATGTAGCAAATATCATGGTTCATTAAAAATGTCGATTCTGTTTCTTACTTGTTACTCAACAGGTATCAGGAAAGTAGCAACGATTTGCTTTCATCATAGACAATGAAATTCACTTTAAGTTGCAGGGTCTTCAACTAGTAATATGAAACTCTTCCTGTTGGGTCTTACATTTTTAATAAAACTTTGTGACTTCTGTGCTCTCTGGGTACACGTATGGCCTTGGAATGAGAAACTGTCACCATATGTGAAGGAATCAGCATTGATCATTGACATGGGAATATAGAAGGAGCTGATGAACGTACTGTATTGCAATCACTGAGCGTGGTAAAATGGTTTGTAATCTGCAAGAAAGAAAAAGAAGTCACGATGTTCTCTCCATTCGAATGCGATTCCGAATTAATTCGCCATTCAGGTATCCTGAATGTGACTTCTAAGAGAAAGATGATCCTGAGAAAACGATTTAAAAACCAACGAAAGGCAAACGTTCTACGATTTCTAGTGTGTAACAGCAAAAGCCTGAATGTGATGGGAAAGGTAGAAAACATGAAAATCTAGAGACAATGCTAGGGAACGTGTGACGTCATGCCTTTGCATGGTTGCGCGCAGAATTTTACTGCATTGGGTAGCTAGGTACCCTCTGAATCAGAACTTCATCGAAACTGCAATCTCATTTTGAAGGTGTCCTCGGGAGATAGGGACGAACCGTAAGGATCCTACAAGAAACTCATTCAACGTGGAGTAATAACTTGGTATAGCTGAATAGGTGTAGCGACGTTAGCTACACCGCATCCGTGCATAATAAACAAGTACTAACGGTACTAGCAGTGTACCTTGGGTCGGAAGAGGTTCTCTCTGGTTTCGTACGGCTAGCTGAACTGACAGAGACTGCCAGTCTTGCTTGCGAAGAAATATCTGGATCTACGTTAACAAGATTGATTGCGGGCCTTTGGTGCAGAACACAGGGGAACATCTGGATCTGTTGCTCACATGAATCTGCGACCGTGTAAGTTGCAGATTCCTCGACTTGGTTGGTAGTATATCGCGTCCCGCTTAACAGGTCAGGGGTCGACCACACAAGAGGTGGCTACCCAAGTAGCGCGGACTGTGTGGAATGATAGATTTTCAGCTTAGAGGGTCTCAGGAGAGAAAAAAGTGTTTCATGCGTAAAAGGTGCCGATCAAACGGAGGACAAGGGTTGAAAAAGGAACCATAACTACAGTACTGCCCATTAAAATTGCTACACCAAGATGAAATGCAGATGATAAACTGGTATTCATTGGACAAATATGTTATACTAGAACTGAAATGTGATTACACTTTCGCGCAATTTGGGTGCATAGACCTTGAGAAATCAGTACCCAGAACAACCACCTCCGGCCGTTATAACGGCCTTAATACACCTGGGCATTGAATCAAACATGCAGCTTCAACACGATACCACGGTTCATCAAGAGTAATGACTGGGGTATTCTGAGGAGCCAGTTGTTCGGCCACCATTGACCAGAAGTCTTCAATTTGTGAGAGACCTGGAGAATGTGCTGGCCAGAGCAGCAGTCGAACAGTTTCTGTATTGAGAAAGGTCAGTACAGGACCTACAACATTATCCTGCTGAAATGCAGGGTTTCTTAGGCATCGAATGAAGGGTAGAGCCACGTGTCGTAACACATCTGAAATGTATCGTCCACTGTTCAAAGTGCCGTCAATGCAAACAAGAGGTGACCGAGACGTGTAACCAATGGCACCCCATACCATCAAGCCGGGTCATACGCCAGTATGGCAATGTCGAATACACGCTTCCAATGTGCGTTCACCACGATATCGCCAAACACGGATGCGATCATCATGATGCAGTAAACAGAACTGTGATTCATCCGAAAAAATGACGTTTTGCCATTCATGCACCCAGGTTTGTCGTTGGGTACACCATCGCACCCGCTCGTGCCTGTGATGCAGCGTCAATGGTAACCGCAGACATGGTCTCCGAGCTGATAGTCCATGCGAGCAGCAATCGCGATAGGCTACAGTCCGACCTTTATCGAAGTCGGAAACGTGATGGTACGAATCTTTCCTCCTTATACGAGGCATCACAACAAAGTTTCACCAGGCAACGGCGGTCAACTGCTGTTTGTGTATGAGAAATAGGTTGGAAACTTTCCTCATGTCAGAACGTTGTAGGTGTTGCCACCGGCGCCAACCTTGTGTGAATGCTCTGAAAAGCTTATCATTTGCCTATCACAGCATCATCTTCCTGTCGGTTAAATTTCGCGTCTGGGGCACGTCATCTTCGTGGTGTAGCAATTTTAATGGCCAGCAGTGTCCATCTACATCTACCTGAATACTCAGCAGTTCACTGTCAAGTGCGTTTCACAATTTTCATCAAACAACTTTCACACTATATTGCTACCCTTTCTACTCTCTCAATAGCGCTCGGAGGAAATGAACACTTAAATCTTTTCGTGCTAGGTCTGATTCTTGTTATTTTATTACAATAATCATTTCTCCCAAGGTAGGTAGATGCCAAAAAAATATTTTCGCATTAGGAGAAGAACGTTGGAGATTGAAATATTGTGAAAAGACCCCTCCCCAAATAGAAACATCTTTTTTGTTAATGATAGCTACCCCAACTTGAGTATCATATCTGTGACACTGTATCCTCCTTCGCGATAGCACAAAATTAAGCGCTTTGTTTGATACTTTTAAATCTCTTCCACGATGAAAGTATCAAGTGCTGCACAGCATTACTCTAGCAGAGGGAGGATAAGCGTAGTGTAAGGTAGGCAGTATGTTAGTAGACAAATTGCCTCTTCTGAGGGTTCTCGCAATAAATCGTAATCCACTTTGCCTTCCCCACAGCATTGTCTATGTTTAAGGTCTTCGTAATCGTAATTCATAAGTAGGGCGTATTTACTTGAATTTACAGCGTGCAGATTTATGTGTTTTATCAAGCCGCTATTGTGGAAAGGTGGCTAAGGTCTTTTGTAAATCTAGAAATATGGAATCAATTTTAGATCCCCTGCCGATAGTACTCATTACTTCGCGAGAATAAAGAGCTGGTGGTGTTTCACGAGAACGACAATTTCTGTATCCGTGCTGCCTCGTGTCAACAGATCGCTTTGCTCGAGGTAATTTATAACATTTGAACACAGTATATGTCCTAAATCCTACAGACATCAGTGTCACGGGTCTATGATTCATCTGATAAAATCCTGCTTCGTTTCTTAAGTGTTGGTGTGACCTGTGCAACTTTCCAAATTTAAGGTACGGATCTTTCGTCGAGCGAATAATCAGCAAACTCTGTACGCAATCTAACCGGGATATACACTAGACCGGAGGGCTTCCCTTTACTAAGTGATTTAAACATCATCGCTACACCGAGGATATAGACTTGTAAGCCAATGACGTTGCCATCCGTTCTTGATTCGAGTCATGGAAAGCTTATTTCGTCTTCTTTTGTGAAGGAATTTCGGAAAACTACAATTAGTAACTCCAGTTTAATGGCACTGTCATCGGTAAATCTACCTTTGCTATTACTCAGTGAAAGTATTGACTATGTCTTGCCGCTGATGTATGTACATACGACCTGTCTGTCTTTGGATTTTCGGCCAGATTTCGAGCCATAGTTTGATTGAAGTTTGCGCTAAATATCGAGCTTCTGTGAAACAAGGAATATTTTGGGGGTTTTTCGTTCTTTTTGATCTGCAATGCTTTTTTTAGTGCTCCTGTAGCAGTGTTATGACCTGCTTTGTGTACCATCGAGGGGGGGAGTATCATTTCTGATATTCGTTTATTTATGTGAAACAAATCTCTCAATTTTTGGTCACAATGGTTTTCTTGTATTTAATTTAAGCCACATCTGGTCTACATTTTCGTAATAATTTTGGAAGGAATGGAGGCTGTCTCTTAGGAAGGATTCCACAGAACTTTTATTTGCTTTTTTGAAATAGATATGTTTTTCATTTATTTTCCGTGAGTTTGGATGTTGCGTCATTCAGCCTCGCTAGAGACGTTGTAATCACTATTCCCTGCATTCGTCACAGTGCTCCTTATTAGCTGAGTGTTACTTGTTGTCAAGAGCTAGAATACATTTTTGCAACCATTAAACGTCGAGTGGGCTCCTTTACTAATTCTTCAAAATAATTTTCAGAGAAAGCACTTGTTACGATTACGGACGATATTTTATGGATACCACCGACTTCAAACACGTAATTTTGCCAACATATCGGTGACAGATAGAAGTCACAACCAAGTATGGTTGTATGAGTGACGCACCTATTTGAAATGTAACACAAGTCTTTTTTTGAACAGTTCAGCGACTGTTTCATCTGAGTCGGGAGGTCGGTAAAAGGAATCAGTTTTTAATTTATTCCGGTTACCAAGCATAACTTCCACTCATACTATGTCACAGCACTTATGTACTTCTGTTTCGCTGTTGGATAGACCACTTCTAACAGCAACAAACACTACACGACCGGTAGCATTTAATGTATCCTTCCTGAACGCAGTCAGGTCCTTTATAAAAATTTCACCTGAACTTTTCTCTGGTTTTAGTCAGCTTTCAGTACCTGTAACTGTTTGTACTTTTTCGGCTGAACGTTTCTCCGGTTTTAACCAGCTTGCAGTACCTATAACGGTTTCTGCCTCAGTGCTTTCTATTAGCTGCTGGAGCTCTGACCCTTTCCCAAACCAGCTACGATAAGTTACTACCATAATAGTTATGGTTCCTTCGTCAACCCTTGTCTTGTGTTTCACCGGCACTTTTGTTTCTTTCCTGAGAACCTCTGACCTAAAAAGCCATCAGATCCATTCCACACAGTGTCCGTTACTCGGGTACCCACCTCCTGTGTGGAGCACTCCTTACCTACACTACTGGCCATTAAAATTGCTACACCACGAAGATGTGCTGCAGACTCGAAATTTAACCGACAAGAAGAAGATGCTATAATATGCTAATGATTAGCTTTTCAGAGCATTCTAGCAAGGTCAGCGCAAGTGGCGACACCTACAACGTGCTGACATGAGGAAACTTTCCAACTGATTTCTCATACACGGCGTTGCTTGGTGAAACGTTGTTGTGATGCCTCGTGTTAGGAGGAGAGATGCTTGCCATCACGTTTCCGACTTTGATAAAGGTCGGATTGTAGCCTATCACGATTGCTGCTCGCGTTGGTCGAGACAGAATGACTGTTAGCAGAATATGGGATCGGTGGGTTCAGGGGGGGGGGGGGGGGGGTAATACGGAACGCCGTGCTGGATCCCAACGGCCTCGTATCAATAGGAGTCGAGATGACAGGCATCTTATCCGCATGGCTGTATCGGATAGTGCAGCCACGTCTCGATCCCCGAGTCAACATATGGGGACGTTTGCAAGACAACAACGATCAGCACGAACAGTTCGACGACGTTTGCAGCAAACAGGAGCGCCTGCGATGGTGTACTCAACGACGAACCTGGGTGCACGAATGGCAAAACGACATTTTTTCGGATGAATCCAGGTTCCGTTTACAACATCATGATGGTCACATCCGTGTTTGGCGACATCTCGGTGAACGCCCATTGGAAGCGTGTATTCGTCATCGCCATACTGGCGTATCACCCGGCGTGATGGTATGGGGTACCATTGGTTACACGTCTCGGTCACGTCTTGTTCGCATTGACGGCACTCTGAACAGTGGACGTTACATTCTGATGTGTTACGACCCGTGGCTCTACCCTCAATTCGATGCCTGCGAAACCCTACATTTCCGCAAGATAATGCAACACCGCATGTTGCAGGTCCTGTACGGGCCTTTCTGGATACAGAAAATGTGCGACTGCTGCCCTGGCCAGATCTATTACCTATTGAAAACGTCTGGTCAATGGTGGCCGAGCAACTCGCTCGACAGAATACGCCGGTCACTGCTCTTGATGAACTGTGGTATCGTGCTGAAGCTGCATGGTCAGTTGTACCTGTACACGCCATCAAAGCTCTGTTTGACACAATGCCGAGACGTATCAAGGTCGTTATTACGGCCAGAGGTGGTTGTTCTGGGTACTGATTTCTCAGGATGTATGCACCCAAATTGTGTGAAAATATTATCACATGTCAGTTCTAGTATAATTTATTTGTCCAATGAATGTCTGTTCATCATCTGTATTTATTCTTGGTGTAGCAATTTTAATGGCCAGTAGTGTTGATGTAGATGGAACTGTAGATCTATGGAAAAAGCACTTGTTTACCGTGAACATAATTTGACTGATGCCTCGTCATATTAATATGGTCATTTTGAAGGGAGAGTCCAGACGTTGACTATGTGGTAGGATAAACAGAAGTGACCGCTTTGTTGAATGACGTAATATTATGATATCTGCAGGAACCCTATTATGCGAGCCAGCTTTCCCGGTAGCTGTAACCGTCCAGAGCCGTGCAGACGGTCGATGCAAATGAAGTCGCCGGGTCTTGAGGGTAATTAGCAGGCCGGTGAACGGAAGGCGTCACCTCGGCAACAGACTCTAGCTGGCCTGGCGGCACAATGGCGGCCTTTGTGCTGCGCCGTCGCCCCGAGAGTCAACTGACTGCCGCCAAAGGCAGCGCCGTGGGCGTGCTGACCTTTGCTGACACCACCGGGTGGCGCCCGGCTCCCTCTGTGCTGAAGGAACCCTTTCGACGCGCGCGCTCGTTGCTCGTGTTTCCGCTGGTGGTGCCCCACTGCTGTGAAATCTGGTAAGACTAATGGAGCTCCTCAGTAACCAGAGGGTGCACAGAAAGTAACTCGGCCCGTAACTGTGCAGACGGATGGTGCCGTGGGAGAATGGGCAGCGGTATCAGGGGTAAATGTTTGGTGGAAGGCCACCGTGCTACGTGAGAGAAGAGACGCTGCTGGACTGCTAAAACCCACGCGCGACAGCGTGTTTCGTCTTACTACTAAGACTACGCTGCTCTAGAAAACTAAAGAGCACATACATAAAGGAAGACGTACCGTCCAGTCACTGTAACGTCTCCCGGCAAAACACATGTTGTACGTGGTCAAAATGGAGATAAGAATAATTGAACTGGATTGTTGTAATTGCGTCGACAGTGATTGTGTGAACTTTATGTAATAAAGAGAAACCATTATGTGTTATGTTTTATACTTGTATAGAATTATCTACCGATTTCTTTTAAAGATCTACATCTACATCTACATGATTACTCTGCAATTCACATTTAAGTGCTTGGCAGAAGGTTCATCGAACCACAATCATACTATCTCCCTACCATTCCACTCCCGAACAGCGGGCGGGAAAAACGAGCACCTAAACCTTTCTGTTCGAGCTCTGATTTCTCTTATTTTATTGTGATGATAATTCCTACCTATGTAGGTTGGGCTCAACAAAATACTTTCGCACTTGGAAGAGAAAGTTGGTGACTGAAATTTCGTAAATAGATCTCGCCGCGAAGAAAAACGTCTTTGCTTTAATAACTTCCATCCCAATTCGCGTATCATATCTGCCACACTCTGTCCCCTATTACATGATAATACAAAACGAGCTGCCCTTTTTTGCACCCTTTCGATGTCCTCCGTCAATCCCATCTGGGAAGGATCCCACACCGTGTAGCAATAATATCTGTGTCGGCGAGTACTGAAACCGCCGCAGACGATACTTATTAAATATCAAACAAAGATGAGAACATTTCACAACGAGTATAAATAGTAGTGACCGAGCATTAATTTCTCTGTCGTCTTCATGGAGTTACGTGAGCAGGAAGAGCCTGTGACGCTATATTGTATGCATGTGTAGCATTCTTTTGTCAAGATTGAGAGAAGGTACTGATTTGTAAAGGTGTGTAATAATTTAATCTGTCTAAAAGTTTTGGATAGAGTTACTTATTGAAAACTTTGCATTATGATTTGTAATAAACTTGAATTGTATTTTATCCTATCCTTTTAAGACGTTTTAGCTATTTTAATATTATTTGTGGTGCAGAGTTCCGGTACGAATGGACGAGACGCTGCCGCGGCGCATTCAAACTGCATTAAATGAAACCAATCATACCCCAAAGAAGCGGACAGGTAAAAGTGAACTAAAATTATTTCTTTCAGCTTTCTGTATTGCAGGGCAGAGCAGCAGATTTTATGATGTGTTTTACAGGTGGGCGCGGGATGCGGATGATATATTATTAACAGTGCAAAAAGGTAATTTACCTTCATAACATAGAAGAAATCTTGCTGTGCGTAGGTCTCTTCTGGCAAACATTATAGTAAAAACTTCTTTTTGTCTGACAATAGTCTCATGTTCTCGTGTTAGTCGTGGTACTTAATGGTGTTGTACTGTTAACAAAAATCCACTGCAAAATTTTGATGTTGAACAAACATTGCGTGCTGTAACATCAGTGTTGATAACGAAATAATTTTCAATAACCTTTTCAGTAACTGTAAAGTAAGGAAGATATGTTGAACTTTATAGCGAGTTACAGTAACGAGACAATGTTCCTTTAATAGAAAGCCAAATCCAGAATAATAAAAACATAATATATTTTGTTTTGTTGAAAATTAATTATCCAAAAAAGGTCACAGGATAGCATAACTATAAAGTATTTCAGGGCTCTTTTCGTAGTAACATATTTTATCTCATATATTAGTTGTTACGCGAGCAATAAGAAAGCAAAGAGACACCTTAAGGTGATCAGCATCTACGTTCGAGTCGATGTGCAATAATAACTTGCAGATAGCAGGTGGAGAGTATGTTAAGTGTATTGGGGGCATCCGGAGAAGGGTGCAGCGATTTATGTGATATCCTAAAGGACATGGTCATTGCGTGTACCATATTAAGCACTAGCCGAAAATGAATTATAGTGAGGAAGCATGTTCCCAAAGATCTCCCAGTTCTGCAGAGGAAACTGAACATCACGTTGTACGAGGTCACCGGTGATATAGCGCCAAATGGAGCTGTCCGTGCAACATACAGAATTTGAAGGAACGGGAAGAGACACACTGTCTCAGTCTACATCTACATCCGTACTCCGCAAGCCACCTGACGGTGTGTGGCGGAAGGTACCCTGAGTACCTCTATCGGTTCTCCCTTCTATTCCAGTCTCGTATTGTACGTGGAAAAAAGGATTGTCGGTATGCTTCTGTGTGGGCTCTAATCTCTCTGATTTTATCCTCATGGTCTCTTCGCGAGATATACGTAGGAGGGAGCAATATACTGCTTGACTCTTCGGTGAAGGTATGTTCTCGAAACTTTAACAAAAGCCCGTACCGAGCTACTGAGCGTCTCTCCTGCAGAGTCTTCCACTGGAGTTTATCTATCATCTCCGTAACGCTTTCGCAATTACTAAATGATCCTGTAACGAAGCGCGCTGCTCTCCGTTGGATCTTCTCTATCTCTTCTATCAACCCTACCTGGTGCGGATCCCACACTGCTGAGCAGTATTCAAGCATTGGGCGAACAAGCGTACTGTAACCTACTTCCTTTGTTGTCGGATTGCATTTCCTTAGGATTCTTCCAATGAATCTCAGTCTGGCATCTGCTTTACCGACGATCAACTTTATATGATCATTCCATTTTAAATCACTCCTAATGCGTACTCCCAGATAATTTATGGAATTAACTGCTTCCAGTTGCTGACCTGCTATTTTGTAGCTAAATGATAAGGGACCTATCTTTCTATGTATTCGCATCACATTACACTTCGCTACATTGAGATTCAATTGCCATTCCGTGCACCATGCGTCAATTCGCTGCAGATCCTCCTGCATTTCAGTACAATTTTCCATTGTTGCAACCTCTCGATACACCACAGCATCATCTGCAAAAAGCCTCAGTGAACTTCCGATGTCATCCACCAGGTCATTTATGTATATTGTGAATAGCAACGGTCCTATGACACTCCCCTGCGGCACACCTGAAATCACTCTTACTTCGGAAGACTTCTCTCCATTGAGAATGACGTGCTGCGTTCTGTTATCTAGGAACTCCTCAATCCAATCACACAATTGATCTGATAGTCCGTATGCTCTTACTTTGTTCATTAAACGACTGTGGGGAACTGTGTCAAACGCCTTGCGGAAGTCAAGAAACACGGCATCTACCTGTGAACCCGTGTCTAAGGCCCTCTGAGTCTCGTGGACGAATAACGCGAACTGGGTTTCACACGATCGTCTTTTTCGAAACCCATGCTGATTCCTACAGAGTAGATTTCTAGTCTCCAGAAGACATTATACTTGAACATAATACGTGTTCCAAAATTCTACAACTGATCGACGTTAGAGATATAGGTCTATAGTTCTGCACATCTGTTCGACGTCCCTTCTTGAGAACGGGGATGACCTGTGCCCTTTTCCAATCCTTTGGAACGCTTCGCTCTTCTAGAGACCTACGGTACACCGCTGCAAGAAGGGGGGCAAGTTCCTTCGCGTACTCTGTGTAAAATCGAACTGGTATCCCATCAGGACCAGCGGCCTTTCCTCTTTTGAGCGATTTTAATTGTTTCTCTATCCCTCTGTCGTCTACTTCGATATCTACCATTTTGTCAACTGTGCGACAATCTAGAGAAGGAAGCACAGTGCAGTCTTCCTCTGTGAAACGGCTTTGGAAGAAGACATTTAGTATTTCGGCATTTAGTCTGTCATCCTCTGTTTCAGTACCATTTTGGTCACAGAGTGTCTGGACATTTTGTTTTGATCCACCTACCGCTTTGACATAGGACCAAAATTTCTTAGGATTTCCTGCCAAGTCAGTACATAGAACTTTACTTTCGAATTCATTGAAAGCCTCTCGCATAGCCCTCCTCACACTACATTTCGCTTCGCGTAATTTTTGTTTGTCTGCAAGGCTTTGGCTATGTTTATGTTTGCCGTGAAGTTCCCTTTGCTTCCGCAGCAGTTTTCTAACTCGGTTGTTGTACCACGGTGGCTCTTTCCCATCTCTTACGATCTTGCTTGGCACATAATCATCTAACGCATATTGTACCATGGTTTTGAACTTTGTCCACTGATCCTCAACACTATCTGCACTTGAGACAAAACTTTTGTGTTGAGCCGTCAGGTACTCTGTAATCTGCTTTTTGTCACTTTTGCTAAACAGAAAAATCTTCCTACCTTTTTTAATATTTCTATTTACGGCTGAAATCATCGATGCAGTAACCGCTTTATGATCGCTGATTTCCTGTTCTGCATTAACTGATTCAAATAGTTCGGGTCTGTTTGTCACCAGAAGGTCTAATATATTATCGCCACGAGTCGGTTTTCTGTTTAACTGCTCAAGGTAGTTTTCAGATAAAGCACTTAAAAATATTTCACTGGATTCTTTGTCCCTGCCACCCGTTATGAACGTTTGAGTCTCCCAGTCTATATCCGGCAAATTAAAATCTCCACCCAGAACTATAACATGGTGGGGAAATCTATTCGAAATATTTTCCAAATTATTCTTCAGGTGCTGAGCCACAACAGCTGCTGAGCCCGGGGGCCTATAGAGACATCCAATTACCATGTCTGAGCCTGCTTTAACCGTGACCTTCACCCAAATCATTTCACAATTCGAATCTCCGTCAATTTCCTTCGATACTATTGCACTTCTTATCGCTATAAACACGCCTCCCCCTTCACTGTCCAGCCTATCTCTCCGGTATACATTCCAATCAGAGTTTAGGATTTCATTACTGTTTACGTCTGGTTTCAGCCAACTTTCTGTTCCTAGTACTATATGGGCGTTGTGACCGTTTATTAATGACGGCGAGCAGTTGTGAACAGTGGGCTACGGACAACATTTCGATGACTTCGTACGGCGAAGAATCATTGGTAAGCAGGAAGAAGGACTAAATCTACATCTACACCTACGTGATTACTCTGCTATTCACAATATAATTTCTGGTAGAGAGTTCAATGAACCACCTTTAAGCTGTCTCTCTACCGTTTTTGTCACAGTATCAAAGACGAAGAAGTGCTCATAGCTCTTGCAACTTCCCCTTAGAAAAATTTATGAATGCTGATAAACCTCTTACATTATTTGGTTTTCAAACAGCTGAGCAAAACTGAACGTACTCAGGCATTACTTTCTTTACTTATTCTGATCGACACTAAACTGACACACAATATTTTTAGCGAAACGTAGTCTGTCTTTTAATAATACCTACAAAAGAATTGCCCTGACTAACAATAACCTATACCTTTCATGAATCACATACATCACAAAAATCTTCGTTACTCAAACTACTGCAATACAGCTAGCGCTAATACTGCCAGCTAAATAAAAGGTTCAAACTACTGAAGTCACTAACTACTGAGAGCCATAGTTAGCAAATAAAAGATTTTGATAAAGTACAAACAATGTATCTACCTTAATAGTGTTCAAAAGTCATAATATATATATATATATCACTTCATGACATCCAGTCCTAGAAATTTACTCTCTCTGATGGACACACGTCCAGATCATCTGCTCTCAAAATTCCGCCATCTCTCTCCCCACATACTCCACTGCTGGCGGCTCACCTCGAACTGCGCAACGCTACGCGCTGTTAACAGCCGACTGCCCAACACTACAATAACAAATTCCAACAATGCAAACCAGCCACAGACTGCAAACAGCACAGCCAGCGATTTTCATACAGAGCGCTACGTGGCGTTATCAACATAAAAACCTAAACAGCCGACTTACACGCTTAAGGTGTGCATTTGTGAGTCCATGATAAATGAACTTTTCTACCTCTTGTTATAAAACGGGTCAATTCCTGAAGTTCTGCGGTCACATTTTGAAACACCCTGTATAACAAGTGTACAACAAAGAGAAGGGCTATAGGCAGACAGATGCTAAATGAAACATTTTTGTTTGTTAAGAGAGCAATGCATGAAGCCTTCAGTGACTGCTGAAGCAGAATAGTGTCGGAACGTATCTCGCAAAACCCAAAGAAATTCTGATAGTAATAAAGGCTGTTGTTAGTGGTGCCCAGTGTGAGGCGGCTTGCAACTCGTCACAGTGGTCTTAGATCGGTAGATCTTTAAGTTATCCTGAACTCAGTCCTGTACGTTTTCTTGTTTCATCCCAAACTAAAGTGTATGGTACAGCCACTGACAGGGTTGAAGAAATGGCGCAACGAATAATACAGTATTTTCATATTTCCGATGTGATCAACTGATGTTCGAAAGCGCTCGCAGTTCATTGCCGAGGCGAGTGGAGTATTGCATCAAAATGCGAGGATGACACAGGAAAGTTATGTTCCAACTGGCACCAGTGTACACAAAACTGTAACGAGTTATGTACTATAGTAGTACTGTACTAGGACTAATTTTGTTTTCAGTCCCCAGTCTGTCGCGAAATGGAAACCACATTGAAAATAAAAACAATTTTATTTGAAAACTAGCTGAGTATCCTGTGATGCCTGGCTGGATACGTGTTATATTCCAGTTTTCTATTAGCCTGTCTCCTCCTTTGTTTCTCTCTGCTCATCTCCTCCTACCCTTGCTCTGTCTGCTGTTCTTCCCTCTCTCTGCCCATGTGCTTGTTCGTCCACAGTCCTTCTCTTCCTTCCTCAACCTATTTCCGTCTCTCCTTTTTTTGTCTATCTCATTTTCCCCCATCCTTCTCAACGATAGCACTCCCACCCCAACAGGAGGCTGGTGGTTCTTTCCCCCACAGTATATGTTCCCTCATCGTAATTGACATGTGTCCCACATTTTGTTGGAATTGTTGCAAGGAGTTAGAATGAGATTGTAACTGCGACTTTGTCGGCAGCTCATTGTTTATAACTTCGTATCTCCTGTGTTACGTATCCTAAAATGATAAGGTTTTGCAGCTGCATCCAGTGGTATACGTGGCTCCTGTCGGCGAAATGTGTAATGAACAGAGATAGTAGTAATGAAGCAATAAATTAA
The DNA here is from genome assembly GCF_023897955.1 of Schistocerca gregaria. Lineage (NCBI taxonomy): Eukaryota > Metazoa > Arthropoda > Insecta > Orthoptera > Acrididae > Schistocerca > Schistocerca gregaria. The sequence continues at coordinate 780,421,976 of NC_064923.1, read as the reverse complement.
AACATCATGCGAGATGCGGAAGTTTTTCTCGCATGTCAGTATTTAAGCCATATTTCCTGATGGTTCAAATGGTTCTAATGGCTCTGAGAACTATGGGACTTAACATCTATGGTCATCAGTCCCCTAGAACTTAGAACTACTTAAACCTAACTAACCTAAGGACATCACACAACACCCAGTCTTCACGAGGCAGAGAAAATCCCTGACCCCGCCGGGAATCGAACCCGGAAGCCCGGGCGTGGGAAGCGAGAACGCTACCGCACGACCACGAGATGCGGGCCATGTTTCCTGAACTATGAATCGTATAAATACATATTTTTGGTAGGTATGTTCAGAGACGTCTGGATATACTGTCTACGGAATGTGTTACTAATACATCCACATCTACATCTACCTATATGCTCCGCCAGCCATCAAACGGTGTGTGGCGGAGGGCACTATTTGCGCCCAAGTCATATTCCCTCCTTCCACAAGCGCTGTGTCCCACTCGCGGATCGCTCAAGGGAAAGTCGACTGTCTGAACGCCTCAATGCGAACTCTAATTTCCGTCATCTTTGAATGGTGATCATTGCGCGATTTGAAAGTTGGTGGTAATAATACATGGTCTACATCCTGGGCGAAGATTGGATTTTTGAATTTGGTGAGCAGCCTCTTCCGTTTAGCGCATCGTCTATCTGCAAGTGTGTCCCACTTCAAACTTTCTAAGAGATTTGTAACGCTCCCGCGATGGCTAAATGTACCAGTCAGGAATCTTGGCCCTCTTCTTTGGACATTCTCAGTGTCTGGAATCACACCCAACTGGTAAGGGTTCCACACAGACGAACAGCACTCTGAGACTGGACGAACTAAAATATGGTATGCAATTTCCTTTGCTGAAGGACTGCATCGCTTCAGGATTCTACCCATAAAGCAAAATCTAGAGTTCGCCTTACCCGTTACTTGTGTATTCTGATCGTTCCATTTGAAATCATTTCGAATACTTACACCCAGATACTTGACTTGACAGATGTCACTGCTTCCAGAGACTGGGCATTTATTTCGTTCTGGTACATTAATGGGGATTTTTGCTTTGTTATACGCAGTTAGTTACACTTACTGATATTGAGAGACAACTACCAGTCATTACACCACGCATTAATATTCAGCGAATCCTCAGATTTGTTCACAACTTTCGTGTGATACTACTTTACTGTAGACTACAGCATCTACATCTACATCTACATCTACATGGATACTCTGCGAATCACATTTAAGTGCCTGGCAGAGGGTTCACTGAACCACCTTCACAATTCTCTATTATTCCAATCTCGTATAGCGCGCGGAAAGAATGAACACCTGTATCTTTCAGTTCTCTGATTTCCCTTATTTTATCGTGGGGATTGTTCCGCCCTACATAGGTCGGTGTCAACAAAATATTTTCACACTCGGAGGAGAAAGTTGGTGATTGGAGTTTCGTGAGAAGATTTCGATGCATCGAAAAACGCCTTTCTTTTAATGATTTCCAGCCCAAATCCTTATCATTTCTGCGACTCTCTCTCCCATATTTCGAGGTAATACAAAACGTGCTGCCTTTCTTTCAACTTTTTTGATGTACTTCGTCAGTTCTACATGGTAAATCCCACACCGCTCGGCAGTATTCTAAAAGAGGATGGACAAGCGTAGTGTACGCAGTCTCCTTAGTAGGTCTTTCACATTTTCTAAATGTCCTGGCAGTAAGACGCAGCCTTTGGTTAGCCTTCCCCACAACATTTTCTATGTGTTCTTTCCAATTTGAGTTGTTCGTGATTGTGATATCTAGGTATTTAGTTGAATTTACGGCTTTTAGATTAGATTTATCGTGTAACCGAAGTTTAACGAGTTCCTTTTAGCACTCATGTGGATGACCTCACACTTTTCGTTATGTAGGGTCAACTGCAACTTTTCGCACCATTCAGATATTTTTTCTAAATCGTTTTGCAGTTTATTTTGATCTTCTGATGACTTCGATAAACGACATCGTCATCTGCAAACAACCGAAGATGGCTACTCTGATTGTCTCCTAAATCGTTTATATAGATAAGGAACAGCAAAGGGCCTAAAACACTACCTTGGGGGACGCCTGAAATCACTTTTGTTTTACTCGAGGACTTTCTGTCAGTTACTACCTCTCTGACGGGAAATCGCAAATCCAGTCACATGGGAGAAGCAAGGTTACCCAAGGGACTCATGGGTTCAGCAGTAGAGGGTAGGAGGAGTCGGGGCAGACCAAGGAGAAGGTACCTGGATTCGGTTAAGAATGATTTTGAAGTAATAGGTTTAACATCAGAAGAGGCACCAGTGTTAGCACTGAATAGGGGAACATGGAGGAATTTTATAAGGGGGCTATGCTGCAGACTGAACGCTGAAAGGCATAATCATTCTTAAATGATGATGATGATGATGATGATGATGGAGTCACATTAATGAGACTTAAGCACGCAATTTCACTACGAGCCGCTTGTGTGGTACAGTGTCAAAAGCCTTCCGGAAATGCAGGAATACGGAATCGATCTGAAATCCCTTGTCAATAGCACTAAGCACTTCATGTGAATAAAGAGCTAGTTGTGTTTCACTGGTACAATGTTTTCTAAACCCATGTTGACTGTGTGTCAATAGACCGTTTCCTTCGAGTTAATTCATAATGTTCAAACGCAATATATGTTCTAAAATCCTGCTGCATATCGACGTTAACGATGTAGGCCTGTAATTTAGTGGATTACTCCTATTACCTTTCTTGAATTTTGGTGTGACCTGTGCAACTTTCCAGTCTTTGGGTACGGATCTTTCGTCGAGCGAACGGTTGTATATGATTGTTAAGTATGGAGTTAATGCATCAGCCTACTTCGAAAGGAGCCTAACTGGTATACAGTATGGACCAGAAGACATGCTTTTATTAAATGATTTGAGTTGCTTCACTACTCCGGGGATATTTACTTCCACGTTACTCGTGTTTGCAGCTGTTCTCGATTCGAATTCTGAAATATTTTCTTCGTCTTCTTTTGTGAAGGCATTTCGGAAGGCTGTGTTTAGCAAATCTGGTTTGGCAGCACTGTCTTCGATAGTATATCCATTGTTATCGCGCAGAGAAGGCATTGATTGTATCTTTCCGCTAACATAGTTCACATACGACCAGAATCTCTTTGGATTTTCCACCAGGTTTCAAGACAAAGTTTCGACGGGGAATCTGTTATAGGTGTCTCGCATTGAACTCCGTGCTAAATTTCGAACTTTTGCTAAGGATCGCCAATTTTGGGGATTTAGCACCTGTTTAAATTTGGCATGTTTGTTTCGTTATTTCTGCAACGGTGTTATAACCCGTTCTGTGTGCCATGAAGGATCAGCTGCGTCGTTTGTTAGTTTATTTCGCATAAACCTCTCTAATGCTGTCGATACTATTTCTTTGAATTTAAGCCACATTTGGTCTACACTTATATTATTAATTTTAATGAGTGGAGATTCTGTCTCAGGAAGGCGTCAAGTGAATTTTATCTGCTTTTTTGAATAGGTATATTTTTGGCTTATTTTTCAATGATTTGGGGACTACAATATTCAATCTCGCTACGACAGTCCTGTGTTCCCTAATCCTATATCGGTTTTGATGCTGGTTATTAACTCAGGATTATTTGTTGCGAAGAGATAAAGTGTGTTTTCACAATCGTTTACTATTCGCGTGGGCTCATGAAGTAACTGCTCGAAATAATTTTCAGAGAATGCGTTTAGCACAATTTCGCTTGATACTTTATGCGTACCTCCTGAATTAAACATATATCTTTGCCAACGTATCGAGGATAAATTAAAGTCACCACCAACTAATATCGTATGAGTCGGGTACGTGTTCGAAATCAAACTCAAGTTTTCTTTGAACCTTTCAGCAACTGTATTATCTGAACTGGGAGGTCGGTGAAAGGGTCCAATTATTATTTTATTACGGTTGGCAACCATGACCTCTGCCCATGCTAACACACAGGAAGTATCTACTTCAATTTCGCGACAACCGTGTTTAGCCTATCTTTTCAGAACAACGTTAGGTTCTTTGCAAAAATTTCGGCTGAGCTTATATCCGGCTTTATCCAGCTTTCAGTGTCTATAATTAATTCAGCATCAATGCTTTCTATTAGCGCTTTGAGCTATGGTACTTTCCTAACACAGCTACAACAATTTAAAACTGTTATTCCAATGGTTCCATTATCTATGTTCTTCCTGTGTTCAGTCTGCACCCTTTGTGACTGAAGCCTTTCTTGTGTTTTCCCGAGGCCCTCTAACCTAAAAACCGGCCAGTTCACGCCGCACAGCCCCTAATACCCGTGAGGCAGCCTCCTGCGTGTACTAGACACCTGACCTATTCAGAAGACCCAGCCACCCTTTGGCCCAAGTCGAGTAATGTGCTGCCTACAAGAGTGGCAGAACCGTCTGAGCCTCTGATTCAGACCCTCACCTCGGCTCTGTACCAGATGTCCGCAATCAGTCCTGTCGACTATGCTGTAAATGGTCAGTTCTGCTTTCATGTCGCAAGCAAGACTGGCAGCCTCTTCCACTTCTGTTAGCCGCTAGAAACCAGAGAGAATCTCTTCTGATCCAGATGGACACACATCACTGTTACCGACATGAGCAACCACCTGCTGTTGGCTGCACCCTGTGCTCTTCATGACATCCGGGAGGACCCTTTCACATCTGGAATGACTCCACCTGGTATGCACACTGAGTGCACATTGGTCCTCTTACCGTTCTTGTCAGCCAAGTCCCTAAGCGACCCCATAACGCGCCTAACGTAGGAGCTCCCAACTACCAGTAATCCCACCCTCTGCGACTGCCCCGATCTTGCAGGCTGAGTGGTTTCCTCTGAAACAGGACAGACAGCATCCAGCTCAGCGACAGTGTCAGACACAGACAGCACCTGGAAGCTGTTTGTCAGATAAACTGGGGAGGCTTTAGGTGCGGTCGCCTGGGAAGTCTTTCGCCTCCTCATTCGCCCTGGGGCGACCTCCCACTTGACCACAGGGGAGGGATCAGCCTCAGTGCGAGCAGCAACTGGGCTGTCCACCGGTGAGGACCGATGGGAGGACTCTGACGCGCTGGACGTCCATTGGATCGCCACGGCCGGCCCACAGCAGTAGTGCCCATCCACTGCAGCCTCAAGCTGTGTAACCGAAGCCATCACAGCCTGAAGCTGAGAGCGGAGTGTCACCAACACGGCTCGCATCCGCACACAACAATCGTAGTCCCTCTCCATAGTAAACACCGTGGAAAAATGAACTTCGCAGATAAACGGACTATTGGCACGTGCTGCGCAACTCTACTGTAGACGCTGACTAAATCGCAGGAACTGTGTCTTGTAACACGCAGGTATTCAACTACCGAAGCACTCAGGTGAAACTAAATAATTTGCCTCTGATAAGGAACTTGTAATATGCCACAAAATCGGTTTACTTTCTGACGCAAACGAAAACGCGAGAACTATGGCTATTATATTTTAAATGTACACACGGAAACTCAAAAAACTAAACTATTAAAGCACACAGATGATACAATAAAATTCACTCCTGGTTAGGAACGTTTGTTCGATAATTGAATGGGGGAATGGTGTTGCAGTCCTCTACCGTTAGTTAGTACACTTAACAGAAATGAAGTAATAAACTGAAGCGTCGTGCATGTCGCAGCTTTTTTTCATATCTCTCAGTGTTTATGACGTCGTATCTCCTGAATATGTCGTACAATGACACAATTTTGCTGGTACATTCAGTGGTACGTCTGAACACGCTCTGCAAAATTTCTCACGAATGAAATTAGTAGTAGAGAAGTAATAAATGAAAACTTTCTGTTTCATGCGGCAGTTTTGCTGCATGAATAGTAAAAATGTTGTAAAAGGTAAACTTTTTCCATTTCATAAGAAAAAAAATTACTCAAATGGCTCTGATTACTATGGGACTTAACATCTGAGGTCATCAGTCCCCTAGAACTCACAACTACCTAAACCTAACTAACGTAAGGACATCACACTATCCGTGCTCGAGGCAGGATTCGAACCTGCGACCGTAGCTGTCGTGCGGTTCCAGACTGTAGCGCCAAGTACCGTTCGGCCACAACGAAAGGCATCCATTTCATCATTTTATGGGATTTGGCAAGGGGAAAACTTTTCGTAAAGGTTTGGAATTCTACGTAAAGTTTGTTGCAGTTCAGTACCCTCATTTTCAAATATAGGACGCGTGAAGTATGGATACACGAGATTCGTGCCCTGTACTGTTTTTCCACCTCCATACCCACACCTGTGATCGGTACGTTTTGTGAAGAATCAGGAATGTCCAACTATTTAGCACTTACTGCTGGTTCTCACTGTCCTACGTCTTTCCGTAGATGTTCACGACGGTAGAGGGAGAACATTGGACCATCCTCGCCGTTTTCGAGATACTCGTTCACAGTCTCCGGGTATTAACAATCTGATCTTTGTCAGAGTCGCTTATCTCAATGGATTTTTTCCTGTTTGCAGCCCGTATCTTCGCTACAGTGATCCCTGTCCATGTCTGCTCCTCTTACATACTATTGTTATCGCATCACTTGGCCGTAACGCCACCAAGCACCATGCAACGTTGCGTGCGCAGTGATCATAGTAATGCTTTGCCTCGAAATGGCTGTGAGGAGTATGGGACTTAACAGCCGAGGTCATCAGTCCCTAGAACTTAGAACTACCAAAACCTAACTAACTTAAGGACATCACACATCCACGCTCGAGGCAGGATCCGGACCAGCGACCGTGGCGGTCACGCGGTTCCAGACTGTAGCACCCAGAACCGCTCGGCCACTCCGACCGGCAGCTTTGGCTCGTCAGAGTATATATGTACATCCATTTTCATAATGCGTGTATGAGGGGCGTTGAATAAGCTAAGCAACACATATTTCTCTGGAAGCTGGTTGGTTTCATTCAGGATTCCAGAACACTATATCATTCCACACTCTTTGGGCTACATACCTCTGTTTTTCAACATAATCTGCGCTCAGTGCAATGGCCTTACGCCAGCCACCTCATCGTGATGGCCTGCATGTCCGCATGGTACCACACGACCTGTCGACGTCGGAGCTAACGTCTTGATGCATCAGTAACCTCCCCAACCTCCAAGAACTGCTTCCCGGAGAATGATGTTTGTGAGCACCTGTGGGGTGAGTAGGCTTACGTGAAGCCTCGTGTTGACATGGAGGAGAAGTTCTTTTGCATTTTTGTGGTGACATACACACTGAGGCCGTTTCTTAACTTTTCTCAGGGTCGAACAATAGACTTCTGAGTTGATCGTTGCGTCGTAGCGGAGGACATCAAACAGAATAACCCCTTTAGCGTCCCAGAAGACAAGCTCCATCACTTTACTGGCTGAATGTGAGACTGGGGAGTTTTTCTTCGTCGGAGAGGTGGTGTAGCCCCACTCCACGGACTACCATATTTGTTTCCGGTTAGAAGTGACGAACCCATATATCAGTGTCTGTGGCGATGTTCGACAAAAATGGTCGCGATCAGCGTCGTAACGAGCAAGCAGTTCCGTACAGATGGTCCTTCGTTACACTTTGTGTTCTTTTGTTAGATGGTGAAGAATCCAGCGGGCAGAAATCTTTGAGTTCCTCTACTGGTGGACGAGTGTGTGAGCACTACCAAAGGAGACGTCCAGTTATACAGCGAGGTTTTTGATTATGATCCCTCCCTCACCTCGAATGAGAGTGTCAAACATTGCAGGAGTCACAGCTTTGAACGACCGGTTGGCACGTGGGAGATCAGAAAGGTCTGGACGACCTTGTTGCGATGACGACAGACTCCGCCAGATCTCCGTAGTCATTCTGCAAGCGGCAAAAATATCTGCGACGCTCTACTTTTCCTTCAGAACACCGCCAGTGACAGCTCCATACTAGGAACTGAACTCCGCTAGAGACGCATTTTGAAGGCTACGTATAGCACCTTCACCTGTCGGAACTTGGAACTTCATGAGACTATAGGTCCTGAAGCGGAAATATTCCACGATGTCTCAACAAATTCCCCATTTTTTCAATCTAAAATTGGGCGAGAAAAGAAGTGTTGCGTTAGTTACTGAACGTCCCTCCTATGGAACTAGCTTCAACTTCCAGCTACTTCTGTACATAGCTGCCACTCCGACTTAGATATTTGTTGCATCTTTTTTGTGACTTCTACCAATTCCCTAAGCTGGTCTGCCGCTCACTGACGTAGCCTAAATGCTGTCCTCGAAGATAGCGGCTACTGTTAGCGAACAGATGAAAATGGGAGGGAGCCAAGTCCAAGCTGTAAGACGGGTGGTCAAACGCCTCCCATCGAGAACAGCGAATGAGTTTCTTCGTTGACCGCTGTAGTGTACGACCGAGAACTGTATGAGTTCGGACATTTCTAAAAGAATAGACACCACGAAGTCATATAATTGATCACCTCTGTGGGCAGTAAACCCACCACCTTCATTCCAAATGCACAATTATTTACAACGTCCTGCAGGCATCTCAAAGTATGGAGAATGCAGAAAATGGACAGGGCGCACGGATAGGTGACCCTATATGGGAATATGGGTCATATGAGATACGTGATGAGATAATCCGTGCAATTACAACAGACCTTTCATGCGGGTGGCGCAGTGGTTAACGCAATTGCGTAGTAAGCAGGAGATCCTAGGTTCAAGTCCTAAGACGACAGACATTTTCGCTTGTCGCCGCTGATTCCGTATGAAGTCTCTCTTCAGCTCTTATCATAGCTCGTTTCCCTTCCTTTTCTTTGTCCACCCGTCCACCTTTAACCAAGAATTGTCTTGAAGGGGGAAACTTATGAGAGTTAGTTTACGCGGACTGCATGAAATTAGATGAAACCCCTGAATAGAACTTCGTAGTTGGCGAGAGACAGAGTTTTCTAGGCATTCTTACGTGCTCACTGTTAGTTCAGAACTGAAAATTGAGACGTGACGTGATAGAGTGGCATAATAAAGACACTGCGCACCACAATTCCGCAAAGCTAGTTCACCTGATTTTCACTCTAAGTTCAGTTTCGAGACCAATCGGAGCCCGTTTCGTATTTCTTGTTTTGGTAGGTGAAGAGTGCAATGTTAAATTAATTACGTGGGAACATAATCGAGAACTTTACATTTAAAATACATCTGGGCTAACTAGGACAATGTTTCGTGTTTAGTCTCGGATAGTAACCACAGTTAAACAGTTGTGTCGTGAACAACTCGTTTTCGGACCCATGTTTGTCAAAATGTTTTTGCTTCTATTGTAAGTCGGCTGTTTAGGTTTTTTTATTGGTGACGCCACATAGCGCTCTGTATCAAAAATCACTGGCTGTGCTGTGTGCAGTCAGTGGCTGGTTGGCATTGTTGTAATACTCGCCATTGTAGTGTTGGGCGGCTGGATGTTAACAGCGCGTAGCGTTGCGCAGTTGGAGGTGAGCCGTCAGCAGTGGTGGATGTGGGGAGAGAGATGGCGGGGTTTTGAAATTTGTAACACCGCTCATTACTTGGAAAGATACATTCTTACATCTGCACACCTGATAATGGCAAGCGTCTTTCTGCGAGAGTTGAGAGAATTTGTACTTAGTTATGAAATGTCACATGATTTTGAATGATATTTCTATGCTTTGCCTTTCATTTGATATCTGGTTTCCAGCTGTGTTGCAGCATTTGTTTTATAAAATAAAATTAAATGCATTTGCTAATGTGAACACTTTCTGTCAACATATCTATTAAATAATCATTGTATGATCCACGTTCTTCGAAAAAGGAGCACTCGGAAAGGAAAGAACAATAAGAGGGATTAATAACAGTTACTGCATACTTAATTTTCTTTTCAACTACTTGGTAATATCTTTTGTAGAATTAATTTTGTGGTGCACCACTTTAATGACATAGATATTAATATGTGAATAGACATTTCCCTTTTCTGCATTGTTGTCTTTACTGTAATATTTTTTCTGCTTCAGATTTGTCATGTTGAGATATAAATTATTGCATTTGCTTCTGCTGTTTGCCAGGCATTGTTACTGAATTTCACTTTTGTATTACTCTGTTAAGCCAGTTTTACTACTGATTTATTTTTCTTGTTGCTGTTCATTGCTTCATATTAGTTGTAATGTTGCATGTGCTTTGCTAAGTCCTATATTGCTGCCTTTTTTGCCAATTTGCATTTTTTTGTCATAGCTGTTTGTATTAATTGTTTTGTGCTGCTTCATTGCGTCGTCCCTTAGTTTAACATCTGAGCTCAGTAGGTTTAAGTTAGCTTAAGAGGGGGTAGACTATATAAGAAACTAACTATGATGAATTGGAAGAAAAGCATTGAGAAGCTATAAGAAAATGGTTTGGCCAAAAAAGTAGTGTACAGTGGAGAAAAACTATTTTTGAAAGAGGATGTGAACAGAATACAGAGAGCATGCTTGGATAGGATTTTTTTTTTTTTTTTTTTTTTTTTTTTTTGCCTGGAGCAAATGTTGAAATAAGAGGGACGATCTACGGAATGAAGTTTTGGGTTGGACTGCAGTACCAAATGTTACCCTGAAAACAAACCCTGTCCTTTTCTTTTGTGTTATCCCACTATGTGTTTGTGTACCCTTGTGTATTTGTTTTTTTCCTGTTTCTGTGTACCGTTTCATAGAATTTTTTCTTTTCTAACTCTAAGCTACACTTACTATGATGAGGAATAGTGTTATCCTCAAATATAATTTGAATTAATAAGATGTTATTTACTTTGTAAAGATGTTTACACATTATTTATTCTGTTTTGTTCTAATGCTCATGTGTGAAGTTGAGGTTTCAAAAGTTATTCTGATCTTTTATGTATGTACTTATGTCAAAATTCCTGTAACACTGATGTATATGTTATTTCGGTTCTTTTGTAAAGCCTGTAATACTGGAAATGTTATCTGTACTATTATGTTCTTTAATGATATATTTTGTACCTTTGTTATTGTATTCTTATGTTATAAAATTGTAATTGACACCAGTTGATCAAATTAAGTAACTTGTTAATTACATTTCACTGCACACGTTTCTGTTGGTCATAGTATATGGACAATATGTGAGAAGTAGGGACTGATAGTGTTTGCATGTGTGTTGATAATTCAGCAAGGGACTGAATAACAGCATTGCTGGTTCTAAGAACATTTCAAACAAATTTTTTGTGAGTGGACAAGTGGTGGTTTATGGACTTGCTATATTCTCCGCAAGACTCTTTGATGGTGATTCTGCACCTGCACAGTCGCAACAGATGGCTGCTGGCCGTCTCTACATGGACTACAGTGGGTTTACACCTTTGATGGCCCACCAATACCATTATTTCTACAAGGACTGCAGTGGGACTGCACCTCTGTTGGCCCACCAATACCACAATCTCTACCAGGACTACAATGGGTCTACTCCGTGACGACCAATCTACCAATATTCTTCAAAACTTCGACTGACTCTGTTGTGGGTTTGCTCTGTTGTGGCCCATTACCTGTCAGGATGTCAAGAGTCAGCACTGTCTTTCCGTTGGAAGGACAATACTACTTCTTCAAGACTGCATGGAAATCCACTACTTCCGTGTGCATTTTCTGTTACTACTCAGACATTGACCGAAAACACTGCTATTTTACTGTGATGAACAATCAGGACTGTCTTTATGGACTGTGAGAAAATTTTAACTTTTGACCGACATTGTATCGATAAGTGTGTGCATTTCATGTCTTTGTTATTGTAATTATGAAAAAAAAATTCAAATCTGTCTTGGCCACTGCCCAAAACAATTTGTAAAATTTTCTGTGGGGAGCATAGGGGCTATGTAAGTAGGCTGTTTAGGTGTTTTTATTGGTGACGCCACATAGTGCTCTGTATGAAAAATCACTGGCTGTGCTGTGTGCAGTCAGTGGCTAGTCGGCATTGTTGTAATACTCACCATTGTAGTATAGGGCAGCTGGATGTTAACAGCGCGTAGCGTTGCGCAGTTGGGGGCGAGCCGCTAGCAGTGGTGGATGTGGGGAGAGAGATGGCGGAGTTTTGAAATTTGTAAGACTGGATGTCATGAACTGCTATATATATTATGACTTTTGAACACTATTAAGGTAAATACATTGTTTGTTCTTTATCAAAATCTTTCATTTGCTAACTATGCCTATCAGTAGTTAGTGCCTTCAGTAGTTCGAATCTTTTATTTAGCTGGCAGTAGTGGCACTCGCTGTATTGCAGTAGTTCGATCAACCAAGATTTTTGAGAGGTAAGCGATTTGTGAAACGTATAGGTTAATGTTAGTCAGGGCCATTTTTTGTAGGGATTTTTGAAAGTCAGATTGCATTGCGCTAAAAATAATATGTGTCAGTTTAAGATCAGTCATGTATAATTGTTCAAAGAGGACGTTTCACTATTATCATATCCTTCCAGCTAAGTCACTTTTTGTTATTAATAATAAAACGGCCTACATCTTATTCCTTGATCATATCTACATCTAGATCTACGTGGATACTCTGCAAATCACATTTAAGTGCCTTGCAGAGGGTTCATCGAACGATTTTCACAATTCTCTATTATTCCAGTCCCGTATAGCGCGCAGAACAATGAACATCTGTATCTCTCCGTACGAGCTCTAATTTCCTTTATTTTAGCGTGGTGATCGTTCCGCCCTATGTAGACTGGTGTCAACTAAATATTTTCGCATTCAGAGGAGAAAGTTGGTGGTAGGAATTTTGTGAGAATATTCCATCGCAATGAAAAACCCCTTTCTTTTAACGATTTCCAGCCCAAATCATGTATCATTTCTGTGACAATCTCTCCCATATTTCTCGACAATGCGAAACGTGCGGCCTTTCTTTGAACTGTTTCGATATACTCCGTCAGGCCTACTTGGTGAGGATGGCACACCACGCAGCAGTATTCTAATTAAGAGGATGGACAAGCGTAGTGTAGGTAGTCTCCTTAGTACATCTGTTACATTTTCTAAGTGTCCTGGCAATAAAATGCAGCCTTTGGTTAGCCTTTTGTATGTGTCCTATCCAATTTATTTACTTAAATTTGATTTTTATTCAACACAGGTGGAACGTTTGGGTTGGAAAGTGAGGGATGCTGTTTTGTCTGTGGGCTGTAAGTTGAGCGGAATGTTGCTATTAACACTGGTTGTTTATTGAAAGTCATGCGTTAGTCACGCGACCGATTAAGTCCGAATGCTGACGCCGTCTTTAATTTGCACCGGTTGGAAGTGAAGAGGCGCTCTCGCAATGGCATCACATTCGCCTAATGACTCATTCTGAGTGAAGAATCACTGGCGCGTTTGTCGCCACATTTGCTTAATGACTTGAGGCGTGCCAACTTGCGCGGTGAGTTGCAATTTTGAGATGGAGGACAGCGGCGGCGCGGTGGCGCGGCTAGCGTGACTAATCGCCAGAGTGGTGGTGGTGGTGGTGGTGGTGGTTAGCCGAGGCGACACGTGCGCCGCCGCCTCAACTGGCGCCTGCTCTTTGAAATGCCTTCATTAATCCGCTCCACCGGCGGCAGGGGACACGTGGACTGCACGCTGTGGGCGTCGACCGTTCCTCGCTGCTTGTCCGACTCGCAGACGTGTGGAGAGGAGGCTCTCCACGACGCGTTAATACACTAAAAAGTGCTATCTAAGCACTCTCTGGATGAATATTCATGTAAAGAGTAGGTTTTTAATTCACTGCGTCCATATGTGCTCCTCTTGCAGTGCTAGACGTCTCGAAACGCAATTGCAGCTGGCTTTATACTGCGGATGCTGATAATGGCATAGTCTTAATTATGGCAGCGGTATAAGTGAGTGGTTCCCTCCCTCTGAAATGCTGATAGGTTTCCTCGTCGAAGCTCTGTTTCGAGTACCGTAACAGATGATCAAAGCACAATAGGACAAAGGAGATATACCGAATTATTTACCAGTATCACCATTCCGTGCATGTAGAAAGGCACTCTAGTGAATGAATTTTTTTTTTAAATAACGTTACACTTACTAACAGAAAAACAACCACTGTAGCAGTCTGAAAGCTACTACAAGTCATACATCTACATTTCCTTTTTTAACTCTGTTACAGAAAATCTCACAGGTTCTTCACAGATTTACGTGAGTTTTATTTATTGTTTTGATTGGCGACTCCATGGCGTGTTGTGTGCACCCCGACTAAATAGTGGATACAATTGCAAGGAAAATCAGCATTGGCCGTATTTTATGTCGTGTTGTTGCCACCAAAATCGAATTTGGGTCACTTAGTGACCATCCTCAGTGCTGTAATATACAATTAAAATTGGTAGGCACTGGTATCAAGCTATAACCACAAGCTTAGAGCGATCACATAAACTTTATTTTTGTTTATCGTATGGCAATACAGACACATAAGAAAGAAACAGGCTAATCACTAATATAACAAACGTTAATAATTGCAAACAAACATCACTAATATAACAAAGTTTAAGGATTACAAACAAAGTGCTCTACCAACTGAGCTGCCCAAGCACGACTCACTCGCCCTCCTCACAGCTTTACTTCTGGCAGTACCTCGTCTCCTACCTAACTTTACAGAAGCTCTTCTCCGAAACGTGCAGAACTAGCACTTCTGAAAGAAAGGATATTGTGGAGACATGGCTTAGCCACAGCCAGGGGGATGTTTCTAGAATGAAATTTTCACTCTACAGCGGAGTGTGCGCTGATATGAAACTTCATGGTAGATTAAAACTGTGTGCCGGACCGAGACTCGAACTCTGGACCTTTGCCTTTGGAAGGTAGGAGACGAGTTACTGGCGGAATTGAAGCTGTGAGGACGGGGTGTGAGTTGTGCTTGGGTAGCTAATTCGGTAGAGCACTTGCCCGCGAAAGGCAAAGGTCTCGAGTTCGACTCTCGGTTTGGCGCACAGTTTTAATCTGCCAGGAAGTTTCAGATCAGCGCACACTCCACTGTAGAGTGAAAATTTCATTCTAGATTACAAACAAACATCAAGCCTATTAATATAATATATCGACTCTGGAGTTGAAAGCAGGAAGTCATCGGTTCTCCAATTTTAGGCTCTTCTGGAATGCTCTTCAACAATGTTGCTGATGGTTTGGTTTTCTCCGCAGTCACACTGAGGGGATGCTATTTCACCCCATTTGTACAGGAAGTAAGCACATCTGCCATGACGAGTTCGAATCCTACTTAGAGTGACCCATATTTTGCGTGGTAGGTCAAAACCAGGTGGCTTTTGTGTGATGCAAGGCACGTTATGATTTTGCCATGCGTTTCATTTTTCAGACCATGCATTTGTGATACTGAAACCTTCTAGTACACAGTTCCTTGCTGTTCTTGTTAGTGGGTTCCTAGATCGAAGCCTATTAGTGTTTGCAGCCTCAGTGTCTTGGTGGTTTGGCAGGCTTCGATTTCCCATGAGGTTTTTGTATTAACGTAAAAGGGCGACATTACGTAGCAGGTGTGGCGGCTGGATGTGCCTTTATATTGGGAGTCATTGCGTCGGAGTGTGTTTAACTACTGCAGATATCATCCTTAGAGTGTTATGCGACTGGACATCTACCTTTTTATACACGTGGGCAGTTTAGCCAAGTCGGAGCACAGTATTCGGCAGCCGAGAATACAATTGCTAAGGCAGAGTTGCGCAGAGTGGAGACCGTTACACCCAGGTAGATGTACTTGAGGACAATATTATGGAAATGGAAGAGGATGTAGATGAAGATGAAATGGGAGGTACGATACTGCGTGACGAGTTTGCCAGAGCACTGAAAGACCAGAGTCGAAACAAGGCCTCGGGAGTAGACAACATTCCATTAGAACTACTGACGGCCTTGGTAGAGCCAGTCCTGACCAAACTGTACCATCTGGTGAGCAAGATGTATGAGGCAGGTGAAATACCATCAGACTTCAAGAAGAATATAGTAATTCCAATCCCAAAGAAAGCAGGTGCTGACAGATGTGAAAATTACCGAACTGTCAGTTTAACAAGTCACAGCTGCAAAATACTAACACGAATTCTTTACAGACGAATTGAAAAACTAGTAGAAGCCGACCTCGGGGAAGATCAGTTTCGATTCCGTACAAATATTGGAACACGTGAGGCAATACTGACATTACGGCTTATCTTAGAAGAAAGATTAAGGAAAGGTAAACCTACGTTTCTAGCGTTTGTAGTCTTAGCGAAAGCTTTTGACAATGTTGACTAGAATACTCTCTTTCAAATTCTAAAGGCAGTAGGGGTAAGCCGGCCGCGGTGGTCTCGCGGTTCTAGGCGCGCAGTCTGGAACCGTGCGACTGCTACGGTTGCAGGTTCGAATCCTGCCTCGGGCATGGATGTGTGTGATATCCTTAGGTTAGTTAGGTTTAAGTAGTTCTAAGTTCTAGGGGACTAATGACCACAGCAGTTGAGTCCCATAGTGCTCAGAGCCATTTGAACCATTTGAACCAGTAGGGGTAAAATGCAGGGAGCGAAAGGCTATTTACAATTTGTACAGAAACCAGATGGCAGTTATAAGAGTCGAGCGGCATGAAAAGGAAGCAGTGGTTGGGAAGGGAGTGAGATAGGGTTCTGGCCTGTCTCCGAAGTTATTCACTCTGTATATCGAGCAAGCAGTAAAGGAAAAAAAGAAAATTCGGAGTAGGTACTAAAATCCATGGAGAAGAAATAAATACTTTGAGGTTTGCCGATAACATAGTAATTCTATCAGAGACAGCAAAGGGCTTGGAACAGCAGTTGAGCGGAACGGACAGTGTCTTGAAAGGAGGGTATAAGATGAACATCCACAAAAGTAAGTCGCTGATAATGGAATGTAGTCGAATTAAGTCCTGCGATGGTGAGGGAATTAGATTAGGAAATGAGATACTTAAAGTAGTAAAGGAGTTTTGCTATTTGGGGAGCAAAATAACTGATGATGGTCGAAGTAGAGAAGATATAAAATGTAGACTGGCAATGGCAAGGAAAGCGTTTCTGATGAAGAGAAATTTGTTAACATCGAGTATAGATTTAAGTGTCAGTAAGTCGTTTCTGAAAGTATTTGTATGGAGTGTAACCATTTATGGAAGTGAAACATAGACGATAAATAGTTTGGACAAGAAAGGAATAGAAGCTTTCGAAATGTGGTGTTACAGAAGAATGCTGAAGATTAGATGGGTAGATCACATAACTAATGATGAAGTATTGAATAGAATAGGGGAGAATAGGAGTTTGTGGCACAACTTGCCTAGAAGAATGGACCGGTTAGTAGGACATGTTGTGAGGCATCAAGGGATCACAAATTTATCATTTTAGGACAGCGTGGGGGATAAAAATCGTAGAGGGAGGCCAAGAGACGAATACACTCAGTAGATTCAGAAGGATGTAGGTTGCAGTAAGTACTGGGAGAGGAAGAAGCTTGCTCAGGATAGGGTAGCATGGAGAGTTGCACCAAACCAGTCTCAGGACTGAAGACCACAACAACAAGTACCACAGAGCTTTTGAATAATGGTGGTCCTGTATTTAATTTTTCGGCAGTTTTTGTTAGGAGCTCTTTAAAACATATGTTCTGTTAAACGTCATGTCCAAGCACTTCGGAGTTTTATTGTGCTTGAGAATAGTGTTTTCAAGTGGAATGTTGAGTTCTTTTGCAGACAGTTTGTTGTTGAGGTGGAAGCAACTAACCCTCTGTTTTGGAAGCATTTGGTTGAAGTCTCCACTTACGGATATATTCACCCTTTATCTTCCGGTCTTTCGTTACGATGTCCTCAGGTGCTTCAATTGTGGTACATCTTGTAGCGAGGGCCCAGTCGTCAGCGTACCCGAACTTTCTTGACAGTGTTTCCGGCAGGTCTGCAATACAGAGGCTAAACAACAGTGGTGCGAGCACTGATCCTTGTGGTAAGCCATTCTTTAGCTTTTTGATGGAGCTGTAGTCAGTGCCCACACTTACTTGGAACACCCTATCATTGAGCATGCTGTCTATTAAGCGTGCTGTAGATCTGCAAGGAATTTGTCGGATAATTTTATGAAATATTAAGTGAAATATTTATGTGAAATATTCACTCGATACTCTAACAAACATTCGAATATGCAAAGGCTACAAATGTTTCAATACATATACGTATAAATAGTCCGTCGAATCACATTAATATGGTCACCTGTCAAAAGCCTGGATAACCACCAGCGCGGCCCTTTGCGAGGCGTGCAGCAAGAGCGTAAGTGGGAGACACCGATATGCATGTGGAAGCATGCGCGACTCCAGTGCCGTGGCCAGATGCGATAGGTTTCTCGCGTGAGCATCCATGGCCGAACAGTCCGACCGACGTGGTCACAGAGTTTCTCGATTGAGTTTAAACCAGATGACTTTGTTACTCAGGGATACGGGAAACTCATCCTGGTGCTCCTAGAACCACGCACGCAAACGCCCGCACACTGCGAGCTGTCTGACCCGTCACATTGTCTTGCTCGTAGGTGGCATCTTCCCGAGGACTAACAGACTCCATGTAGGAGTGGACATGGTTCCCCAAAATAGGTGCATACTTCTGTTGATCCATTGCGCCTTCCAGAGAGTCGAGGTCACCCACGGAATGCCACGAAAACACTCCCCAGACCATATTGCTCCTTCCTCCGGTTGGATCCTTTCAACGATTGTTGTAGGATATTGGCTTACTGACTTTTCCCAAGCCTTACACGCCAAGATCATCTAAGCTAAGGAGGCCCATACACCAGGTCTTTCATGTATCACGAAATTTTCAAAGTGGCTGGTTCAAAAATGGTTCAAATGGTTCTGAGCACTATGTGACTTAACTTCTAAGGTCATCAGTCCCGTAGAACTTAGAGCTACCAAAACCTAACTAACCTAAGGACATCATACACATCCTTGCCCAAGGCAAGTTTCGAACCTGCGACCGTAGCGGTCGCTCGGTTCCAAGCTGCAGCACGTAGAACCGCTCAGCCACTCCGACCGACAAACTGGCTGGTAAAATTTTGTTTTCAAGTTAACAGCGCCGTATTTATTACTTTCAATTTAATATCAACTGCCGTTCCTATTACTTGATCAATTAATTGTTGTTTGTGTATGTCAGGACCTCAGCTCCCATGAAGTGGTTCACGAAGGAGGAATGTGAGAACTGATTACAAACCGGCGACTGCCATGCAGAGGCTGGTCTTGGACTTCGCGGGATCTTCCGAGGAAATAATACTCCTCAGCTTCAACAGTTCTGCAGTTTATAAGGAAATTCGAGCAGACCGGGTCCGTTGCAAATATAAAATCGAACGAACGTTTCCGTGATTTTCGTACGGAACAAAACATTGCATTGTGGCAGTATAGTGTGGCTGTAAGCCCACGTAAGTCCCTTCAACTTCGTTCTCAACAACTGGGAATTTTGTCAGCTTATTCGCAAAGAATTTTGAAAAAAGATCTCCATTTGCACCATACAAGATTCAGATGACGCAGTGTCTACTCACATATCATTTGAAAAGGAGAAATTCCGCCGAATGGATTCTCACGAAGTAAGAAGATGGTTCAAATGCCTTTGAGCGCTACGGGAGATCACACATATCTATGCCCGAGGAAGGATTTTAACCTGCGACCGTAGCGATCCAGCGGTTCCAGACTGAAGCGCCTAGAGCCGTTCGGCCTCACCGGCCGGCAAGTAAAAAGATGACAACAATTCTGCAAAAAGAATAACTTTCAGTAACGAGGCGCATTCCCATCTATGTGGGTTCGTTAATCCGACAAAACTGCCGTAATTGCGGTTAAAAAACCCTAGGGAGCCACATGCATGCACCTACTGCGAACCACAGTTTGTTGCAGCTTTTGGGCAGTTGGTGTGATCGACCCGTTCTTTCTTGAAGATTTCGACGGTAAAGCATTGACAGATAACTACGAGTGTTATCGTGAAATAGTCAGAGACAACTTCTGGTCAGTTGAGGATGGAGTGGCTACAGCCAATATGTGGTTTCAGCAGGACGGGGCCGCGTGCCACACATCCGGCAAGACAACACCCCTACTCCCTGAAAAATTCCTTTGGTCTGTGATCTCACATCGTGGCGACTTGGAATTGCCTCCTCCTCCACGTGATCTCTTTTGAGGCGTAATGTGAAGTCCAAGGTCTACGAGACAAAGCCACAGACACTTCTTCAACTTAAAGAATATATTCAGCATGTCGTCAACGACATCAACAAAAAGGCCTGTGACAGGGTCATCACGAACTTCATAGACTGAGTAACCTCCTGTCGAGGCTTTGGATGTGGACATTTGGTTAATATAATTTGCCACACTGAAATGTGATTCCATGTAGGTGAAAAAAATGCCTTTTTGACATAATTACTGCGTTGTTGAAAACTGCGTAGTATGTGAATGGCCCTTGTTCTTAAGGAACAATGCAATGGTTTTTCTATTACAAACGACGGCGAGAAATAAAATGCTGTCCTGTACTGTGTTTTGAAAATTGGCAGTTTCGTGTTCATTCTTGTCGTGAGTTTTAGAAACGACGGCAGGGCACCTAAACTGCTAGACAAATAGTTTCTTCCGCATTTACTTATTTTCCTTGCATGTAATTGTGACCGAAATTTCTGAACACACCTATATGCTGTTTCTTTTTTTTGCTTGTAGTTGGTCTTAACAGAGTACATAAAAGTCGAATTTATGGCTTATCGGCTATGATTAGAATACTACTAAGGGAACTGAATCGACCGAAACTTTGTAATTCTAAGTGTTCGGCATTATAACGATTCGTCGTACTCTCATTGAAAGCATTATCATCACAGATTGGGCAATTGGAAAAGGCTTGTCCACCTCTTGTATACCACTAATCCAACGATTTACCGATTCGTTTTAAGCGACTTCGTTTAGCACATTTCGCAATACAATATTCGTTTCCAACAACAATAAACAAGGCTTAAAGTCCGAAAGCAGGGAAGATGTGGTGGACAAAGAAGGGGGGGGGGATGAGAGGTAGGGGATGGAGGTACAATGAGAACATAGGGAGGGGGGAGGAGGAGGAGAGGGGGAGGAGCAGATGGAAAAAGAGGGAGATGAGGAGCGTGTGGACAGAAGCAGGGAGGAGATTACTAAGTATATCCAGTTCCCATAGATATTTAGCAAATACGAAGCATTGCCGCATTCACTAATGCAACATAAACGGTGTCTCGGTGCTAAACAAAACGCTGATTCAAATAAAGCAACATAATAATATTTTTCAGACAGTTAATTTATCTACCACCGACAGCTTCTACATATGACCAAACGTCTTGGGATTTCGTAAGAGATCTTATCGAAAGACCACTCACCGCACGTAAAGCAATCGTGGTCATGTTTAAAAGTTGTCATTAGCATCGTAGGCAGTAACACACACTTATGGATTTCATAGGAATTGAAACAGAGGCTAGTGAAGCAAAAATAGTATTGCTAATCTCGGTTTTCAAACGTTCCTTCGAAAAGAGGATGTTCTAGAAATGTCCCAGTGAAGTTACCCCTGCAATGCCTGAATGAAACGCTCATTGCCAGTAGCATTGAGAAACAATAGAAATATTTAATTTTGGAGAAATCTCCAGAGCCCAATGGAACTGTATCGGTCTGAACGAAGAATTAGTCACTCAAATGTCACCTCGAACAAATAAACTTAGCCCAGCCATAGAAAGAAAGCGCAGTTCACAAACGATCACCAGAGAAGAAACAGAAGTGATCCAGGAAACTACTGGCCCATTTCACTGACATTTATCTGTTTTTCACTCTAACAATATAGACTGAACTAGGGCAAAAAGAGGAATTTCCAACAGAAAGACCTCTTCTATGCGAACAGCTTGGATTCCGGAGAAATCCAACACCATATACCCAACTGGCGGTTTTCTGAAATGACATCTTGGATGCAATGGATCAAGATAATAAGGTTGATGCCATATTTATCTTTCTCTTGAAAAAAGAAGATTAAGCACTACTTGAACGATGGAAAACTATCGTAAGGAGTATCGAACAAAATTCCTGACAGGAATGAAGGTTTATTGGTGGAGAAATGCAGCATTTTATCCCGAATGGTGAGTCATCTTCAGATTCAGAAGTAATTTCCACCATTCCCCACGGAAGCATGTTCTTACCTTTGTTCTTCAAGGTTTTATATTAATAACCAGGTACATAATATTCTCTGTAACCTCAGACTTTTCGGAGAAGATGCAGTTAACCATACTGATATAATGTCTGAAAAAAGCTCCACGAATTTACAGTAGCATCTGGACAGGATTTCAAAGTAGTGCAAGCATAAGAAAATTTGTTTAATGTCAAGAAATACCGGGATATAACAGTTTGTAGGATTACGAAATGGATTGATCACACAGGCACTATTGTAGGTAAAGTAGGAACAACAACGTAGTTCATAGGTAGAGCATTGAGAAAATGCGACCCGTCTACAGAAGAGATTACTCAGGAGGACACTTGTGCGACCTATCCTAAAACGTTAGTAAAGTGAATGAGATCACACAAAACACGTCTGACAGAAGATAATGACCTGGTAAAAGAGGAGCAACACGAAATGTCACAAGTTTGTTTTGCGAAATGGAGACCGTCAAGAATATTTAGAAAAACATGAACTCGTAAGCGCTCTGCGTTGGACAGCTTCCCCTTGAAAACCTTCCAACGAAGTCTTGAGAACCTGCATTAAGTTGACAATGTAGTATAGCTCATAGCTCCATGCATATCAATCCTTTAGAGACTGCGAAGATTAGGCAAGGTACAAAGCGCACAGAGACGTTTAAGCCTCATACGTGCTAGAATCTACCCTTTACCACGCTCCACCACGCACCTCACAATGGCCTGCAAGGGGTGTACATGTATATGTAGAACATATGTCTTCGTTCATATATGTGTGTGTGTGTGTGTGTGTGTGTGTGTGTGTGCGAGATATGCATTGCATCTGTTTTCACTTTTTGTGTTACTCTCAGAGTACTAAAACTAATAAGTGGAAACCTAGTCATTGTTGATTACCTTAAGTCCATTTCGAGCTTAAATTACATTTGCACATTGTTGTTTCTGTTTCCTGAATACCCAAGAATAAGTCGAAGTCATAGGTTAGGTCACGGATATACAGGAAGTTACACATCGATGTATGTGTTAAAGCGGCAAAATGATATAAAGAAATACAGGCGATTAGTTCTGTTACACGGAGTGCACACATCAACAGACAGTTCAATAAAAAGCAGACAACATATTCTATAGAAGATAGAAATTGCAGTAGTAGGCTTGCCGCGGTGGTCTCGCGGTTCTAGGCGCTCAGTCGGGAACCGTGCGACTGCTACGGTCGCAGGTTCGAATCCTGCCTCGGGCATGGATGTGTGTGATGTCCTTAGGCTAGTTAGGTTTAAGTAGTTCTAAGTTCTAGGAGATTGATGACCACAGATGTTAAGTCCATAGTTCTCAGAGCCATTTGAACCATTTTTTTCAGTAGTAGATGCTTAACATTAGCCGGCAGAACGAGTTTCGATGATGAGGTCGAAATATGAGGCCGTGTAGAATTTATGACTGACATTTACTTTCATAAAAACAGCAACATACACTGAACACACAATAACGCAGTTGAATCGAGCAAGAATTCAGCTACGTACTATCGACCTTCCACAGAGTCGCCATCAATCGTTAGGTACTTTCGTCGAAGGCTAATTAGAGCCAAGATGCCGTGCTTGTGGAAACCTGAACTAGCTGAGTTCATCTCCGGTCTTATAGCGTTAACAACAATCTCTGAGTGTGGAAAATATTAGCCACATAGTCCATTAAATGGCGGTTGTACGGTGGATGTGGTAGGGAGCGCAGTCAAACTGGCTATGAATTCCACGGACGTAAAGCGGTTCTGGGGCAAGCGGAACTTCGTCTTTGTCTCTGGTGCACTGGAAATTTGGGCGTTCAGTGTAGTTTGTGTCTCTTGCAGCTTTGTGAATTAGCTGCTGCTATAAACGAGAGATCAACAAGGTTCCATCTGACGGCATTGTTAAAAGCGTATACACAACGTAGCGCACCTCTGATGGTGGTATACTGTACAGGAACCGATATGTTGGTAAGGGATTAGAGTAATATTCATGTCTCTCCCATGTGTTCGCGACAAACGCGGTAACGGGAATTATGGCGAAGTTATTACCGAATGTATCCAAACAGAACCAACTTAGGATTGTCCTTTTCTTGGTCTGGTAAGGACAAACACTGGTGGACACCCATCGGAGAATGAAGAATGTGTAGGGGGCAAGATGTAATTGGAAAACCATCTTTATGGAAGGGTGCACTAATGTCTGTTTTGATCATCATTCTATACAAGGCGCTGGTCGACCTGTGATTTAAGCCACCTTAAGTGGGAGACACTCCGACACCCGCCCTACAGTTCTAATCTGCCCCTGCGTAAATTTTACGCCCTCGGTCCCTTAAAAAGGCCGTGAAGGTTCATCATTCCTTTACGATGAGAATGTCGAGCGGGCAGTTACGGACTTATTCACGCAACAGGGAACGCTGTTTTAGACACTGTGCTTTATCGCTAGGGTGTCATCAACCTGGTTCGTCGGTGGGGTTATTATTTCAATTCTTACGGCGATTTTGTCTGATTGGCAGACCGTTACTGGACTCTACAGCTTCCCAATTGATACTTTTTGATCGCCCACTAGCTCTGAGACATGCAAAGCAATTACCGCCCACTTAACACAGAAGACTGGGCGCATCAGCGCATCACTTATCCTGCTGGTACCTGTGTCTCGATCTTCTTGATTATGGGAGAGTTTGTACGTCGACACTCTATGGACTGTTGTTCGGATTCCTGCTTATAGAATTGAATATACGTCTCATCTTCGGCAAAGCGAGTATTCTGATGTTTAGCACTTTCAGTCTCCAATTGCGCAGTAAGAAACGACAAATTTCCATTCAATAGTTTCTTTGGTAGCGTGTTGAGAGAGAGAAAATCACTCTCTCATTGATTTTCATATTCAAAGTTATTCTTCAATGTTGTTATTGCATTCTAGTAATCAGTTTTGTAAGGTGACAGAAAGTTATAAACATGAGCAGGCACTTACGGGAGCATGTACGTTGTTAATCGATGTGGGACTTTTATGGTAGCTCTCCTTTGACTTGTATTTTCAGGAGTCGAAAATAAGCAGATGATATGGTTATATAACAGTAAATCTGGCAGTGTACATTTGGGGCTTGAAAGCCATGTACAGGGGTTGGGAGAGGAACATCTCGTAGCACTTAATGGGAGCAGAACACTGCCCCCACGAGTTACTCGCACCAGTGTGCAGACAATGCTTCCGGCTGAAGAGGCCAAAAACTGCCTGCTTGGATCTAACTGTTAGCCGCTTCTGGGGCGCAGGAGAGACGTCGGTCGCCCAGCGAAGACATTTCGGTGGTGTTGTAAGCGTCCATTGTGTGAAGTGCTGGCATCCATGAAAATCCGCGACCTCCCATGTTCACCTTGGCCGGAAAATGTCGATGGAGCCATCAGGTGATGTCGTACCCCTGCCTGCCGTGCGTTTTGGGAAGCCTCACGCCTTCAGAAGAATTTTTGTATCGATCACAACATCTATGGTGGCTCTGAACCTGTCTCTATTGGGACACAATTGCACTCCTCTTAGTGTAGCCGAGGCTCTTGGTCAGACATGTTTTAAAGTTCGGCCCTTCAAGATAATGATTCATACGATAAATATCTTGTTCACTTTAGGCACAAGCAAAAACTCAAAACACAGCACCTAATGTGGCTGTGGGGAAAATAATTGGGAACCGGCCGCCGTGGCCGAGCGGTTCTAGGAGCTCCAGGCTGGAACCACGCGACCGCTACGGTCTCCTCCGGCATGGATTTGTGTTATGTCCTTAGGTTAGTTAGACTGAAGTAGTTCTAATTTCTAGGGGACTGATGATCTCCCATGTTAGGTCCCATAGTGCTCAGAGCCATTCGAATTTGAAAATAATTGGGAGCGTAACGTTTTCTCTTCTCTGTGCGGAAATTTGTGAGTCTGGGATCGGCTGCTTCTCCATAAGGGAAAAGAAAGTTATTAACTTTGGTTTGGAATCAGTGGGATGTACAGCAGATCGGCTATAGGGGACATGTGGCGCTCGTGTAGTCTAGCGAATGGCATGGGACGCTTGTGTGTTAGGTTGCTTAAGTGCACTTTCCGAGTTTCCTGAGATTTGATGGAAAGGAACGAGGGAAGCAATTGGGATTCTTTTTCAGACTCTGGTCTGGAGAGGTGTTTCTGATCTTGACACTTGTTGTGACTGGGTTGCCTTGGCAAACTCGCCCTGAGCGTGACTTTGCACCGGCCCTGGTCATGACTGGAGAGACTGTGGTGAAGTATTACCTGCACTGACAGTTTAGAGCTCAGTCATCTCAGACAACTCATTGTACCGAGGACAATTTTATTCGTATCAGCTCTGTCGCCCTGCCATTTGATCTCCTTGTGTGCAATGCTGTATGAGTGAGAAAAAACTGGTCCATGGTATGACCGGCAAATGGGAGTGTTACTCATTGGAATGTGCAGAGTTTTCAGGGCTCCAGCAGACGTTAATTGAGATCCGTCCAACAGATCACTTGTCTGCAACTTCCCGTATTACGTGCCCTCGCCGAACGCGGTGGCCAAGCGGTTCTAGGGGATTCAGTTTGGAAACACTCGACTGATACGGTCGGGGGTTCGAATTCTGCCTCGGGCATGGATGTGTGTGGTGTCCTTAGGTTAGTTAGGTTTAAGTAGTTCTAAGTTCTCGGGGACTGATGACCCCATAGTGCTCACAGCCATTTGAACTATTTGAATTTGTGCCCTGGATAACGAGTTACAGGCGCAACACATCGCTACTCTGCAGACTCTTGCACGACGACCATGAACTGATACAACGCTAAGCATCGAGAAAGGGATATAGTATTGCTGCCCCAGATTGTTAGGGCAAACAGAGCCACAGCCTCGACACCTGATCTCAGCAGCACCATTGTAGTATAATTTCAGTGTAGATTGAACGCAGCTATGCCTATTCGGCGTTAGATAATTTCAGACTGTATTATCCACGTTCTGAGTCAGGGTAACTAAACGCCACACAGTGTAGTGTTAATTATTTGTTGTTTCTATTTCTGCTGCCAACAGCTCTGACTTGTTTGATCCATTTTATGAGCTATGAACTCTTGCCATCTTTCTTATAAAGATTAATCCCGTGGTCATACGCTAGTCGCTCATGAATAAGTGACTACAATAACGACATGACCACCATTTCATTAAATTATTTCAGCATTCAAGTTTTATTAAATATTCTGATGAAACTGATTACACCCAATGCAGGCTAGCCACAACGGCCACTGTCAGGAGGCAGAACCACCTTAGCAGATGCATGGCTGGTAAACAAGTGGGAGGCTTAAAAGTTAAAGTGATTGCTGCCAGGGTGTAAACTTTCAGCCACCTGTAGTCTTTCAAATCAAACCGCAAGTCCAGTGGAGCTTTGCAGTGCAGCCACCAGCAGGTCCATCTCGCACACACTTTGGGATAACTGACGCTGAGTTACATGTTGTCTTTGACCAACTTTCAGCTGTAGTAATAATGAGCCAATCATCAGGGATGAGGTGATCGAGAATCTGAGGGATAGTATCTAAGCAGGGCGAACTGGGGTGTAGCCTTTGCATCACTACTGAACCCAGTGCCCATTGCCTTAAACTACCGCATCGTCTGCATACACCTTTAGGAAGCTTCCATTGACTTGCAATGGAGCAAATATGAAACGAAATGGTCTTACAGCATTTCTGATTGAGAGAAATTGTCTGGGGTTCTTCGATCGCCTGTTGCATGTCTTTCTATTTGAGGCCACTTCGGCGACTTGCGAAGTGATGAAGAGGAGATGAAATGATCAGGACAACACGAAAACCCGACACCGAGATAGAAGTATCTCTGGACCGCGTGGGAATCGAAACTGGGGCCCCCCTTATCTAAAAGCACCCTCATTAACCGCTGTACCAGGAGGTGTGAAGTGGATTGCTGCAGTTTGTCCAGCAATTAGGAATTTAATGACACATTCGTGTTTTCTTACGCAGTTGGATGGCAGAAGGCATTTACCATTTTTCCCTACTTGGCTGTTGCAGGACAATGGAACCAATAAGACATTAGCAGGAACTTTCAGTACTTACTACGACACCAACATAATATTGTCTAGGCTTCGAAAGGCAACACACCAAAATGCGAGTGATTAGTTTCAGAATGAGTATCATATCTTTTGTCTGCTGCATAACAGACTGTAACTGTAAACTATAAAACTGTGGAAAAAAGCAAGTAGCTGAAGTATAATCATAACAGTCCCATAATAGTGTGTAGATTTTTTCTTTTACGAACCAGAAAAAAGTGGGTCATAGTTCCTTACCTAATATTTCAGTTCCGTTAAGATGATCCAACTAAATGCCACTTACAGCTTCAAGTAGTTCAGTTCGTGGGATGGCATTTCATGTTCGTTTATAACCACAGAAACGAATGAAGTTTTTGTTCATGAACAAGAAAACCCTGGTTGTGTTGGCGAAAACTGAAAAAGCTCAAAAGCTGGTGCATATAGCCTACATATGGCTCAGTCACTTTCGAATCAAACGTAGTAAAGTACTGTGATGCAATATTAAGTTAAAAATGGACACTATTTACCGTTATCTGTTCTATGCCACAGTGAGCTGGAAGAAAAAGATAGTAAGATGGTTCGTATATTGGCTTCGAAAATAACACTAACAGCTGTCTATGGCCTCAAAAAATAGGAAAGTGGATCTTCAATGAGATCCGTAATACCGAACGATAACAACGGTATTTACCTTGAGCTGCTTCAGGTACCGCCAGGGACCAGCTGTAGCTTTTGTTAATGAGGTAAAACGTCTGTCGACAGGAGCACTCGTCCCTTCGGTGCGTTTGCCTGCGGATGTCAGATGTTATCCTAATTACGAAGACAGGCGGACGGCGCGGGCCGTAACTTGTGTTTGTACGCGGTGGCGCGCTTTCCGGTGTTATCGCAGCTGCGTAACGACGTCAGTGCGTCTGGGTTGGGACGTAGCTGATCGCGCGGCGGACTCGCCGTCACCCGCAAACGTTGTTACCAGCCGCGGCCGGCGGCAGCTAATCGCGTTGAACGCGGGCGGTGCAGCGCCACGTCGACGGCTCTGTCTGTGGAAGCGAGGCCTCGCAGTACACACAGCGTCGCTTCACAGCAGCGAATATACTGGGGGAGGAAGACCTGGCGACAAGCAGGAGACAAAGAGTGGGCAAGTCAGACAGTGGAGTGCTAACGCACTGACGAACGATAAGGCAGTCGCGATCACTTTAAGTGGTAATCACATCCTCGATCGGAAGTGAAGATGCTTCAGGGTGTTTCTCACCAGTCGCAAACACAGGGCTCAGGGTTTGGCAGCAACCAGTACCCGGGAGACACGCTCAGACCGCATCCAGCCTGATATTCAAACTTAGCAGTTGGCGTGTCGGCTATAGCCGAAACTATAAAGAGGGAACCTATGAATGTCCACCCCACAGCATGGACGAAGGACTTCAGCTGATGATACATATGAGAATAACTACCACCATACCTGTATCTTGAGACTGTCTTTATTATATCATACGGCTAGTTTCGGCGGCAGGCCCCAACGTTGCCAAAACAGTATTTCTTTTCCTTGGTGCATTTACTGTTGGATCCTTGTTACTAACCATGGGGGCTATCTTTCATTTCATGGGGCATTGAAAACGACACGGTGTCGAGTACAGACTCCTGATGGAAGCTAGCCCACAGGTGCTAGTAATAAAGATTTAACAGTAAATGCGCCAAAGAAATCATATACGCTTTTGGGCGAGGTGAGGCCTGAGGACGGCGCTAATGCGGCGCCGAAACTAGCCGTGTGATAGAATAAAGGCATTCTCAAGATACAGCTGTGGTGATACTTCTTCTCATATAGAAGGACAAAAGTTTGGAATTTAACGATCCATGGACAACCAGGTCATTAGCGACAGAGCATCTCAGATGAGCAAGGTGTGCAGGAACGAAATCCACTGTGCCCCTTCAGTGGAAGCGTTCAGGAATTCGCCTCAGGTGATTTGTTTGCTGCATGAGGTTGTAGCGTTTTTGTTTTTCATGACGGCATTCCGGTAGTTATGAGTTCAATTATCGATTGTCATTTTTATTGTAGTTCACTGTTGCTAATTGTCATTACGTATCTCATTTTGTCATTTGAAGATAGTGGGTGCAGCCGTGGACGCTAGAAAATATAGTGTCAAATGGAGAAATCGGAAGATTTCCGACATATTCGTCTGTTTGTGTCAAATGTACAGGTGCCAGCAGCGGAGGCAGCCAGAAATATTTGCGCCTTGTATGGGGATAATTCCATTGGACAGTGTGCAGAAAGAAAATGGTTTTCTCCATTAAAGGAGAATCATTTTAACATTTGTCACCGTCTACGTTCAAGAAGACTTCTGGGTTTGATTAAGATCATTAAAATGCAATAATCCACAATGATCCTCGAGAACTCTAAGCCAAAATACCAAAAAGCGGCTGTTGGCCATACGTTCATCTCTGCCTCCTCATCAGCAATTGGCTCGTTAACAGTGCCGACCATTACTGTCTCGTAACCTTACTGGTGAACAGAAATGGCGTTTTTATGTTAACATAAGGAAAAGAAAAGAATGGTTGAGACCAAACAAAGCAGCAACTGCCCGTACAACGATCAGCAACTATCCACAAAAGTTCATGGTATGCATCTGATGAAACAGCTGCGGTGTGGTGTACTACGAATTGCTTCCCCAAGGTGTAACCATCACTGCTTGCATTTATTGTAAACGTCTTGCACACGCAGACAGAGAACAACGACCAGTAAGACGGCGTGCAGTGATGGTACTCCAAGACAACGTACGTCCGGATTCTGCTGGACTGACAAACACCACTATACAGGCGTGGGCTCTGGAAGTCTTTCTGCAAGCTCTTTATTCACCTGATCTTGCGTACTCAGGTTATCACCTTTTATGCTCTTTATCAAACAACCTTCAAAGAGACTTGAGTATGTCCTGGCGTATACAACTTCCAAATAACTTCCTGGAATTCAGCCAGGTAACACTTTCAGCGACCGTCGATATTTCGGCGGGAGAACACTCCGCCATTTTCAGGGCCAACTGCAACGGACAGGCGAAGTACATGCAAATATAAAACCTCGGTTCTCGGACTGAAGCAGGAAAGATAATACACACACTGAACACTGGCGCCACCAAAGGTGACCAGAGTCAGAGCCATCGATAGTGAGACTATGAATTCGCAGGTGAGGCAGCATTGGCTGTGTCCCTTTGTTTTTTGACAAGGGAGAGAGCCGGGTTCCAAACAGAGTCCAAACAACATCCTCCATCACTGTTAACGAGGTTGCTAGCTAAATGACGTATTGGTTAGGAGGAAGTATGATGGATCTTTGGGACAAGCCGTCTACAGGAAACGTACACACACCGACTTGTACTTACAGTCTAATAGTTATTACCATCCGGCTCTGCGTGAAGGGGTACTTCGTACCTTGGTACACAGGGCACATGTTGTTTCTGACGCCAGCCGGCGTGGCTGAGCGGTTCGAGGCGCTACGGTCGCAGGTTCGAATCCTG
Organism: Schistocerca gregaria; assembly: GCF_023897955.1. NCBI lineage: Eukaryota > Metazoa > Arthropoda > Insecta > Orthoptera > Acrididae > Schistocerca > Schistocerca gregaria. Next base: position 780,390,462 of record NC_064923.1, on the reverse strand, counting down.
CCTCGGGCATGGATGTGTGTGATGTCCTTAGGTTACTTAGGTTTAAGTAGTTCTAAGTTCTAGGGTACTGATGACCTCAGACTTTAAGTCCCATAGTGCTCAGAGCCATTTCGTTTCTGACGCTGAGACTTTGCCAGCTGAGCTGTCCCATCTTGAAGTTACATTTCGTCAATATGGTTATAGTCATAAACAGTTTGAACGTGCGTTGCGCTATCCACCAACTGTACATCGGGTGATTGATGATAATTCCGAGACAACACCTAAGTCTACTGCCTTTTTGCCTTACGTAGAAAACTTCCTTGTAGCTGCGGCATGGCATATATTTGTCAAACTATCAGGACCGTGGAGGACCGATGTACTGAGCGTAAACGGCACACACGATTACAGCAACCATGTAGATCTGCTATTGCCGAACATTGCTTGGATACCGATTACCCCATGTTATATAATAACATCGAGATATTGGCATGCAAATCCAACTATTGGGACAGGTCCTTAAGAAGGCAGTGGATATTAAATTAGCGAGCAACTTTGTTAACAGGGATGGACGTTTCTGTTTAAACTCTGTTTGGAACCCGGCTCTCTCCCTTGTCAAGAAACAGAGGGACAGAGTCAATGCTAACGAAAGTCTGTTAGGTGTATCTGTTGTGTTTACTAATGTTATGCAGGAATGTTGTGCACTAACCCAATATTTATTCACGAACTACCATTATTTTCACTGTTTCAAGCTACCCGCCCCGAATTCCTTTGTAACACCAACTTCTTCATACTAGAATACCCAACTTGCGCCCCTGCATCCTCTATTTTACGTCTCTGACACTTCGATTCCTTTCCCTCCCACTTTTCCCGTGGCCCGTGACACACTCCCACCGTTACCACGGCCACTGCCGCTACTACTTTGCTCCGAACGTACATTCTCACATATTTATTCCTCAGTACAAGGTCATCCTCAGTTTAATGTCACTATTTCACACCAGTGGACTACATTTCGTGAGGAATGCCCTCGTGGCCTTAGCTAGTCTGCTTCACATGCAATCCTTGGTTCGTCTATCGTGGTTATTTTACTTCCAACGTAGCAAAATTCCTTAACTTCTTCTAAAATATGGTCAACTGTTTTGGTGCCACGTTCCTCGTTATTCTCTTTCATTACTACTTTACATTACTTTCGTCTTTCATCGGTTTACTCTTAATCCACATTCTGTTTTGATTAGACTTCTCATTCGATACAGTAGGTCCTGTAATTCCTGTGGCCTTTCACCGAGAATAGCAATATCGTCTGTGAATATTTTAATATAATGGACGGTCAAGAGGATACCATTTCAGTGTGTGGCTGTAGCGTATGTGCAACCCGGCGTATCTCCGATGTTGGTATATGTAGGATGGGGGTCACTGTGGCCTCCAAATGGAAACTTCTTGATCGGTCCTTATATCACTGATATTCTGCCACCCTCAGTTTTAATCCAATTCTTTCAAACTATTTTTATTTCCATCTTCGCTTCTTCTGTGTAATGGATTAAGCAGTGGGGGCGTAACACTGTATCTTATGCTTACAGCCTTGGTAATCCGAGCAGTATGTTCTTCGTCTTCTATTCTTATTGTTCCCTCTTGATTATTCTACATATTGTATATTGTCCACCTCTCCTACAGCTTACTCCTATTTTTCGCAGAATTTCAAACATCTCACATCATTTTACAATGTGGAATCTTTTTCCCAGGTCCACAAATCTTATGAACGGTCTTGACTTTCCTCACATCTTGCTTCCATTATCAGTCGCAATGTCAGAACTGTCTCTCTGATGCACGCATGTTCTATGTCTGCCTCCGTAGCGTAGCGCTAGCGTTACTGCCTACCACGCAGGGGGCCCGGGTTCGATTCCCGGCATGGGAAAGGGTGTTGTGTGTCCTTCTTCACCACTGACTCGCAAGTCGCTGAAGTGGCGTCAACTAAAAAGGACTTGCAATACGGCGGCCGAACTCCCCCGAAGGGGGCCTTCCGGCCAACAATGCCATACGATCATTAGTTGTGAATAATATAGAGTGAGAGTGGCCACAGATGATTCCTGACAGTGAGGTCTGCTTGAAATGACGACTGTTGTCTTCTTTACTTAGCTCACAGTGGCTCTCAGTGGTTCTGAAAACTGTTTTAGTTTTTCCCTGTAAAAGTAATTCACACTGCAAAGCATTACAGAGCACTGACTTCTTGACGCACTACATTTCTTTAAAGTTTCGTGCATACGAACTGAAGGCTTTGTGTTGGAAGATGTACCTCTGAAATGCGACTGAAATTACGTAACTGTCAGTAGTCTGAAACACAGCTGTTAGAATGGGAATGGCATATAAACGTATGCTTTACTTCAACGCTTATGCGCTTTGCCCTATACTGAACTTTTCTGATTGCGAGCACAAAAATTTACTTTGGCTGCGAGAATATAAAGTGCCAACAACTTTAAGGGTGTACGGAATGAGTTTTTCGATGAAAAAAATCGATTTTTGGGTAAATGCATTTTCCAAAAATTTAGACTCTCCCGTTTAACACCATGTATAAAATATTTGGATGACGTGAATAGAACTATTTTAAATAATTTCGACACACGATGTTCCGCAACTTATATACGAGACGCGAAATATACCTGATATAGACAGTCTTGCCAGAGATATAATTTAGCACAAGAAAGATAGCTTTTCTGTTGGCTACACTGCTAGACAGTTGATAATAGATTCTGCACCATTTGTATTGTTTCCTTTGTGAGTACATCCATGTCATTGTTGTGAAAGTCGTATGTGGAAAAGTCATTGAGTTTTCTTTCCTTCAACATGCCCAGACCTAGTCTGAAGGTATTTAGAAAGCGTTTACATTGGCGCAAGAAAGTAAAGTGTACTAAAAATGCGTCTGATTCATCTTCATCAGTATCTGATGTCCCAGTAGTGACTAACCTCAACACTGATAGTGATACATTGAGTGATGCTGCTGCCACTACACTGGAAAGTGCCTCAAGAAGAAATCTAGCTGGAATTGAAGAAGAATACAAGACACTAAATGCTGGGACTACAAAATATGAGGTAATTAACGTCTCTTTATTATCAGACATTTTGGAGAACAATGTGTGCTGGAGAACAATGTGTGCTGCAAACAATGTAGAAAATGTGGTGTTTCATTGAAAACAAACTTACATGTAGGACTTACTTGTGAATTAGAGTTGATGTGCAGTTATTGCAAACACAGTGTTACTTTCTTCAATTCCTCACATGTTACTGCAGATACAGGTAAACTATACATTAGACTGGTTTATGGATTACGGTGTATAGGAAAGGGCAGGCTGCAGGTGCCATGTTGTGTGGTGTGATGAACCTCCCTCCTCCACCTTCAAAATTTAGCAAACACATAATTGCAATAGGCTCTGCTGTAGAAGATGTGACACAGGAAAACATGAAAGGTGCTGTTGAGAAAGCAATTGTTGAAAATAATAATAGCAGAGACTTGTCCATAGCTTTTGATGGAAGCTGGCAGAAGGTAGTTGATGTGGCAATACTTTCCCAGTATTGCAGATGCAAGGAGAAAATGAAAAATAAACATGAAGAGGATTGCATGGCAAATTACTATGGGTCAATTGGTGGTATGGAAGTTGCTGGTGTAAGAAGTATTTATCAACACTCAGTAAAATGGTACAACGTTAGATACATAAATTATCTTGGAGATGGTGACTCAAAGGCTTTCAAAGAAATTGAGGAACTGAGACCCTATGGTAACGATGTGAAAATTTCCAAACTGGAATGTGTTGGCCATGTTCAGAAAAGGATGGGATCAAGACTTCGACGGCTCAAGGCTAGCATGAAAGGCAAGAAATTGAGCAATGGAAAAACTTTAGATTGGAAAAGTAGACTGACAGATGCTACAATACTTTCATATTCAGAAGTGCTATGGTCTAGCAATAAGACAGAATACGGGAGAAGCAGAATTAATGAGAAGAGCAGTTTGGGCTCTGTTTTTTCGTACAGCTTCAAACAATGAGAATCCCCAACATGGCCTATGTCCGAAAGGAGACGATAGTTGGTGCAAGTACGACAGAGGCAAGGTAAATAAGAAACAATACAATCACCCTCATCACCTGCCACCTGCCATAATGGATGAAATAAAACCAAAATTCCGAGACCTCGCAGATATTAGTCTACTAGAGAAATGTCTTCATGGCCGGACTCAAAATCCAAATGAGTGTGTGAACCATGTGATATGAAATAGACAACGTAAAACTGTGTTTGTGGGTATAAACACACTTCACTTTGGCGTTTGTGATGCTGTTTCATCATTCAGTCAGGGCAATGTAACAAAGTGCAAAGTTCTGTAGAAGTTAGGGCTCTATGAAGGACTACGAACTGCCGCAGCTATGCTTTGTTTGGACAAGGAACGGCTCAGGTCTTCAGATAATGTCATAAAAGTATATTCAAAGATGGCTAGACAGCATAGCAGAGCCATAAAGGGGCTTGTACTGAAGTAAAAACTTTGAAGCTAATTTCTCGGAACTTTAGTTTTTTTGTGTATGAGGTACATTTTCTCAGGGCCTATTTATAGCAGAAAGGTGAAATTTTCTGTAGGTCCCTTAACACCTTCTAATATATCTAAAAAAAAAGATATGTGGAATTATTTTGTATTAATGGATGTAAATTTTAAAATACTTGCTAAAATGTATAACTTTTTTTAACATTTACAAAAAATAAAATATCTGAAAAACTATACATTATTTTTTCAAAATTAATAATTCAGCATAAAAGCAGAACGTATCTCTGCGTTCTGTGAAAAAATCAAGAGTGTCGCCCAAATAACAAATCAGAAAATGTTCCTAACTTTTTTAGCTCAATTTAACATTGTAAGCATAGGGCGTTCCGTATACCCTTAAACCAAACAAAAATTGCATGAATTTATGCAACACAAAACTGAATCTGCTGCAACACTATTAATTGGAAATTGGCCTTGTTATTAAACAAAACTTGATCTTTGAAAATAATGGTCCCTGTGCTTAATGAATGCTGTCACTGAAATAATAAAATTTCTCATCTTTATTTGCGCAATTGTAAAGCTCTTCGCACTGCTCTCTGTTAGTATTTTAAACTGTATAGTTAGCAAACTGCTATTGTGCAAGGCTGTTGCTTAACATACATTTCAATTAAATCGAATATCACTGAGACAATATTTTCTTGAGAAAAACAGTTAATCAAAAATGACATAGATTTGGGAACTGTTACTGACATGAGGTAATTAACAATATAGCACTAACTTTAAAACTTATATTTTGACTCTTTTAAAGTTAATAATGCTAGTCGATAAACTGGTTATACATTAACAATTAGCTTTACAAAATCATTAGATGTGAGTGCTATTCATTGTCTCAATCATCACTTATGAATACACACATTGCATTAGCAACAAAACAACTTTGTTTATCTTAATTGTTTCCAACTTCTGCTGACATTCATTTTACTGTTAGGAAACATCACAGTATCTTGCAAATAAGAAATCATTACTGCCCGCAGCGAGTAAGTATATATCCAGCACACATCATATACAAAACGTTTTTACACTTGAGAGTCCTCCATCCATCACGTGATCTTATGTTACTCTAAAAAATTACCCATAACACGCTGAATCAGCGATCGCTGTTGGGCAGCAACACTGCTACACAATTGATACTACATTTGACCATCTCTGGGTCAATATCATACTCTCTTATAAAAGTTGAATTAATATACCCTGTGTATATACCTTTCAATGTAGCTCATAACGGTCATTCCTTGTTGGTAACCTTGCGTTTCGGCAATTTGTTTTCCTTGGTCGTCCGAATATTTTATGTCAAATTCAGCCAAGTTATGATCGAGAACGCGAACCTTAGTTTCGATTTCGGTATTACCGGTTTCTTATGATATACGACACCACCCAGTTCACTATCTAAATTAAGACAGAGGCAATTTTGTTGTTATACTGGTTCCTTCGTCTCATGACTGCAGTGCAGTTTAACATTATGGGACCTCAGAAGGGCTTCTCTTTTTCAAAGTAACTCATGAAGGGGATATTGTCTAAATCCGTGAATGGTTCTGGATCAACACTGTGCAATTGCTTTTTGTTACGCCTTTATTTATGGACCGAGTCGGATGCTGCAACCCGACATCAGTGTTGTAAGCAGCTACTGATAAAGGGCACACGCCACTTGTCACAGCTCCAGCAGCGGTTCAGAAATGCATTCATAGGTTGTAACGTTTGTCAGAGTGTCTCATTCCTTCACGTTCTTATCTGTGCTAAGCCAATCCTAATTTTAAGGTTTTTATCTCATTATCAGTCCGCCATCGAAAATTATTTTATGCTGTGTCTAGTATTGTTGTTTAGATGATGAGATTAGATTTTTAAAAATTTTTAAAACCACTCATCTTATGAAATTATTGTTGTTTAGATGATGAGATTACATTTTTAAAAATTTTTAAAACCACTCATCTTATGAAATTAATTTTGGGCGCTAGTAATCTAGTTCTGAGCGCCACAATAACAATAATAAATTTCCTCCCAAACTGTCGCCATCATAATGCTACATAGGGTGTCATACAGTATTAATGTGTGAGGACTCTTTAACGGTGTTTTAATCGTTCATGTCCATTTAGTATAACGTTGTTGAGAATACACTGCTTGTGGTCCCAGTACTTCATTCTCTTATACTGACTGTCAGCTAGAAGTCAGTTGTAGGAGTACTACGTATCTGAGCTCCTGGGAACATGAGCCTTCTGCGAGATATGTGAACGTGTCGCAGTAAGGAAAGTATATAATCAGAACGGAGACGAATGTGGATTCGTACTACTGCCAGTAAGAGCTGCAAACAGAGAAATCAACTAACGTAGGCGACTTTCGCAGAGGGCAGGCTGTTATGTCTCGGCCCCTGGAGACGACCATTTCGGAAAAGAAGAAACTGGTCGCTTGATCGCGTGTTGCTGTCGTAGCACCCATGGATAGACGGATAGTACTGAACTGTTGTGAAACCACAAGTTAGCGACAATCTATGGGACGTCCACAGCTCTTCAGAGAAAAGGCTGCCTACTCCGTAAAGCAGGGCCAGCGGCCATCTGGGCTGAATTTGAAAGTTGAGTACAGTGCTCGGGCACGCATATACGTGTACTACCAGTTTTTAAACAATACATCGCCAATCGAATAATAGAAGTTGTCCCGAGGATTTGACATTAGGTTAGAGAGCTTACTTTTTTATTTGTCAGACATTTTGTTTTCTTTGGCAAATGATCAAAAATTTTTGTTGCTTCATACTGAACTCATTCGTGAGCCACTCCCAGGTTTAGTAATGTTCTCCCCTTAGATCAGATGATGGGAGCATAAGACTGTCGAAACCGGTCATTGTAGCCTATAATGAACATCCTCCACATTTTGTTCCATGTTTTCATTAAAACAGATTCGTACACCGACACAGTGGCTCCATAAATTGTTTTTGTTCATATGACTTCCTCTCACATTCATATACCCTGATCATACAGAACATTATAACCACCGACCTATCGATATAAACCCGTCCAGGCGAAAGCAGCGACGCCTGGTAGTCAGGAACACGCACGGTGTATATAGTATCAGCGACCGTTCTGTCCGTCTATAGAATGGGGAAGGCGCGTTATCTGTCTGAGTTTAACCGAGAACAGATTGTGATGCCCACAGACACGGCACGGGCACTTCGGAAACATGTCGCGTGTTCGATGAATACTGTTGTGAGCGTCTTCGTGAGGAAACCACGGTGAAACCACGTCCATTCGTCGTTGGGTTGGCCGCGCACCGCTTGTTACTGATGCCGGACGTCGTAGGCTGGGCAGACTGTTGAAACAGGACAGGCGGCGAACTGTGGCATAACAAACAGGACAGGCGGCGAACTGTGGCGTAACAAACATCGCTGGGGCCGGTCGTTGTGGCCGAGCGGTTCCGGGCGCATTATCCACAACCGCGCGACTGCTACGGTCGCCGGTTCGAATCCTGCCTCGGGCATGGATGTGTGTGGTGTCCTTAGGTTAGCTAGGTTTCAGTAGTTCTAAGTTCTAGGGGACCTGACATCCGATGTTGAGTCCCATAGTGCTCAAAGCCATTTGAACCATTTTTTAATACAGGGCAGAAAGAAGTGTGTCTGAACAAACAGTGCACTGAACACTCCAAATGATGGGCCTCTGCAACTGATAACCCATACATACAATGTTGACTCCACGACATCGGCAACTACGACTGAAAGGGCAAGCGACCACCGACACTGGACGTTGGGACAGTGGCAGAGCGTAGCACCGTCTGATGAATGCCAATTCAATCCTCATAAAGCCGATGCGAGGGCGAGAATCCGTCGTCTTCTAGGGGAACAGCTCCTTGATGCCTGTTCTCATGGACGGAGACAAGCTGGCGGCGGCTCCTTTGCGCTCTGGGGAACATTCACGTGGGCATCCAAGGGCTCAGAGGATTTTATGCAAGGCACTATGATGGCCAAGGAATATCGCACACTGGTTGCCAACCCCTTCATGTCGATCATGTTTTCCGACGGCAGTGGCATTTTTCAACGAGATAATGTTCCACGTCACAAGAGTAGTACTGTGTTGCAGTGGCTCTAAGAACACAGCGGCGAGTTCCCATGGATGTGCTGGTCCCCAACTTGCCAGATCTTAACCCGATTGGACACATCTGGGATGTGATTCAACGGGGCGTCAGAGCTCATGGCCACCTCCCCCCTGAATTTACGGGAGTTAGGTGACTTGTGTGTGCAGATGTGGTGCCAACTCCCTCCGGCGACATTGGCAACGTTGCCTCCATGGCAAGACTCGTTGGCGCTGTTGTCCGTGGCAAAGGTGGACATACTGGCTATTCGGTAGGTAGTGACGATGTTCTGGCTGATCAGTGTAAGAAATGGTACAAATGGCTATGAGCAATATGGGACATCACTTCTGAGGTCATCAGTCCCCTAGAACGCGGAACTAATTAAACCTAACTAACCTAAAGACATCACACACATCCATGTCCGAAGCAGGATTCGAACCTGCGACCGTAGCAGTCGCGCGGTTCCAGACTGTAGCGCCTAGTACCGCTCGGCCACCCCTGCAAGAGATCACTGTAAAAGACAGAGATTTTTCGATCATATGACCTTTCACAATATATGTATTTACATAGTGTGTATTGAAGTTTCTGCTCTCATTTTGTCAGCTGGTGTAATACTTCCAAATCTACTGCCTAAAAAGAAGAATTAAGCGTAAATAATTAAACTGGAATGTTTGTAGACTGTTTTATTCAGTTTGGAACTAATGTTAATGACGTAATATGCGCATTAGCCTTTTGTTGACCAGCAATGCAATCTTCGTTGTAAATATTATTTTCTGAACACATTTACCCTAAGCTATATCTCAAATTCACAAACGTAAAATTATTTTGCGGTAGTCTGCCTGCTTAGCTGGGTAATTACGTGCTTGCCCCCCATGCAGTGGACGAGCGTTCGATTCTCGACCTGGCTGCAGATTTTCTCCACTCGTGGACTGGCTGTTGTGTTGTCCTCATCATCATTTCATCCTCATCACGGGCACGCAAATCGCCGAATGTGGCGTCGGCTGAAATAAGACCTGCACTCGGAGGCGGAACTTCCCCGGATGGGGCTTCCAGTCAGAAATACTATATGCTTATTTCACTTCCATTTTGCGGAAAATAAGTTTCACAGTATTTTTACCCCGTGAGGCTTGACGGTGAAACTACTGGTTAAACAGAGATCGTTCACTTTTTGTGGTGCTCAGAAAAGTATTCGTTACTGCCACTCGTGCACAGTCCTAAAACACATTTTTGGCTCACCCATTGACCTTCATATTGCACGGTTTCTTGATCTTCCATTTTCAGGCATTTTTTTAAATTTAACCTTTTAGCTAGTGCTTTGTTTGCTTTTATTGTTTTCAGCATATTGACGTGTCCACAAAACTTAAAACTAGAGGTTATATAAAGTACTCTAGATTTATTCCATCTTCTGCATTAATCTTACTATACCCACACTATTGAAAATAACACAGCATGTCATACCACCATTTCACTTTCGCTCCAACTGTCAAAGGCTAATGACTTCTGAAAACTTTGCAATTCCTCCAGTATATGATGTATCTTAACAGTGGTTAGGTGGCAGCATATAGTGTCTAAGATTCCATGGATGAGAAGAGTAGATGACTCGACACTTACGAATGATTACAAGCTGAGACCAGACTTTGATACCTTCTATAATGAGAAACCTGACTGGTACTAATTACTTGCGGCACACATTACGCAGTTTTAAAGAAACATCGCAAATTATAATCAACTTAAATTGGAGTTCTCTGTACTGTACAGTGGCTGCTAGAGGTCAGTACCTACCAACAAAGAATTACGGTTCGGCTAAGTAGTCGGCGGTTTCGCACGGTACTCACAGGAGCCCCAATATAGGGAAGTACTTCTCCTATATTTTCGCTGCTTTGCAGCAAGTATGGCAGTACATTGTCAGTCCAAGAGATAACTGGGAAATAAAATAAACATTTCACTGCGCCGCCTTGGCTGTACTCAATGTCTATGACAAAGATATAGCAGCCTTGTCATTACGGAGCATCTCGAATGGCTGAAAGAGCTAGCGAATTAAAAAGACTTAAGTTAATGGTAACTCCAATTTTCATTGCACTTCCAATCTGATAAATGTCATTGTATAATTACCGAACTATCAGTTTAATAAGCCATGGCTGCAAAATACTAACACGAATTCTTTACAGACGAATGGAAAAACTGATAGAAGCCGACCTTGGGAAAGATCAGTTGTGATTCCGTAGAAATGTTGGAACGCGTGAGGCAATACTGACCCCACGACTTACCTTAGAAAAAAGATTAAGGAAAGGCAAACATACGCTTCTAGCATTTATAGACTCAGAGAAAGCTTTTGAAAATGTTGACTGGAATGCTATCAAATTCTGAAGGTGTCAGGAGTAAAATACAGGCAGCGAAAGGCTATTTACAATTTGTACAGAAACCAGAAGGCAGTTATAAGAGTCGAGGGGCATGAAAGGGAGGCAGTGGTTGGGAAGGGAGTGAGACAGGGTTGTAGCCTATCCCTGATGTAAAGCAGTAAAGGAAACAAGAGAAAAATTGGGAATAGGAAATGAAATCCATGAAGAGGAAATAAAAACTTTGAGGTTCGCCGATGATATTCTAATTCTCTCAGAGGGAGCAAAGGACCTGGAAGAGCAGTTGAACGGAGTGGACAGTGTCTTGAAAGGAGGATATAAGATGAACATCAAGAAAAGGAAAACGAGGATAATGGAATGTAGTCGAATTAAGTCGGAGGATGCTGCAGGAATTAGAATAGGAAATGAGACGCTTAAACTAGTAAATGAGTTTTGCTATTTGGGGAGCAAAATAACTGATGTTGTTCGAAGTAGAGAGGATATAAAATGTAGACTGGCGATGGCAGGGAAAGCGTTTCTGAAGAGGAGAAATTTGTTATCATCGAGTTTAGATTTAAGTGTGAGGAAGTCGTTTCTGAAAGTATTTGTATGGACAGTAGCCATGTATGGAAGCGAAACATGGACATTAACTAGTTTGGACCAGAAGAGAATAGAAGCTTTCGAAATGTGCTGCTACAGAAGAATGCTGAAGATTAGATGGGAAGATCACATAACGAATTAGGAAGTATTGAACAGAATTGGGGAGAAGAGAAATTTGTGGCACAAGTTGACTAGAAGAAGGGGTCGGTTGGTAGGACATATTCTGAGGCATCAAGGGATCACCGATTTGGTATTGGAGGGTAGCGTGGAGGGTAAAGATCGTAGAGGGAGACCAAGAGATGAGTACACTAAACAGAATCAGAAGGATCTAGGTTGCAGTAGGTGCTAGGAGATGAAGAAGCTTGCAAAAGATAGAGTAGCATGGAGAGCTGCATCAAACCAGTCCCTGGACTGAAGACCACAACAACAACAACATAATTACTTCCTTCTTCTAAACCCAGAAATAATTGGAATTGTCGTGTGGAAGAGGACCTAGTTCAGACGTTCCACTCAGAAATGTAAATACCGTGTGCTTGTCACTCTTATCACCGTCAACTGGTAAGCAGGTACCAGACGCTCGATGCTGCAGACGTCAGCTACTCCGGTGACTTGCGCTCGGCTAGCGGCCGCCAGGAAAACTCACGCAGGTGCGAGCCGGTGTGGGAGGCCGCCTAGGGAAGCGGCGCAATCACGGACGGGATCTGGCACTCCGGGGAAATCACAGCCACCTGGGACCCTGAGCCGGGGTGTCGGGTCGTCATTAGCGGCGCGTACAGACAAGAGCTGCAACCCGCGTCGCTCGCGCTGGGAGCCAAACAGCCAGAGAACTGTAGGGCTTGCGTCGGAACGAATCGACAACCATATCTGCTTGGCTGTACGTTTAAACACCATGTCGCTCGAAATTGGCATTGCACTAGCACCTGTGCCCTGTTTTCGGACACTATTAGCATTAAACTGTCACAGACACGCCTAAATAAATTATTTGTTTTTATATCCCTCATGCACTGGTATTACAAAGTAATTAACTTCATTACGATCGAAAAGCATCCACTTAATTATTTTGTTCGAGCACTTTTCGTATTAACTCAATGGAAACATACAACGGTTGCATAAAAATACTGCCTTCTACCTCAAATCGATCTGGAGATCAAGCTTCTCAAACCAACATACGATCTGAAGTAACGTGTTGAATCTCTCTGATTTCGAAGTTTTGTGCCGTCCCGTAAATTAAGGTTTCTGTCTATTCAATTAATCTGTACCACGTTCTTCAAAATATGTTGGACAGATGGGAAGAAAATTTCCGATCAGATACAAGGAACATAAATATGCTTTCAGACAAAATAACTACTTCAAATTTGCTGTTTTAAGCCATGTGTACGAAACGGGTCATCCCCTTCAATGGATGGTGAATGAAACAGAAATCTTGTACTTAGAAAAGACGTGTTGAAAACTTGACATTCTACAAGAACTGGCGATTGCTTTTCATTAAAAGAAATACGACAACACTCTTAACGAGCAAATGAAAGACAACGGAATTAGATTTCTTAATGTGTTTTAAAATTATTTGAAAGCAGATGCATGATTATAAATTTAGCGATATTTCTGTCACAAAACATTGTGGTAGGTGAGTACCAGATCAGCAGCATTGTGAACCCTAGTGCAGGGTTGGCTCAGGTGACTGACTGCATAGGGGAGTTATGTAGGAATTTTACTAAGGAGGATCAGGTAGTGATAGTAGGTGGAGCAGGGAACAGTCTTGATAGGGACGGGGAATATGATGTAGATGCTGAACTGGTAAAGACAGCTACTCAAACTGGTGGCACTAATGTGCATTTCGCGCAACTATTTCAGCGTTATGATTGGCCTCGTCTTAATGCGGCTGTTAGGGACGTTAACATGGGGATGATGTCAGAGGGCGTGGGTCACACTGCAGTGGTGCCAGTTGGGTCTATCAGTAGACTAGGTTTCACTAGGCATGGCCTGCACCTTAATAGGTATGGGAAGGGGAGGCTGGCAAAGTGTATAGGTGGCAGTATAGTGGATGGTGGTGTTATCACGCACGGAAAAATTCTTGTAGTTGGTGTTAGAGCTGCACCAGCTTTAGACTGAAGTCAGATGTTAGGTTTACCTGCTTAAAGTCCCTCTAACTTATGGCCGACCTTCAAATCACGTCATGTTTCAAGAACACAAGGAATTAGCATGTTTCGTCAAAATATAAGAGGTGTTAGAGATAAAGTTAGTGAAGTGCTTATAGATGTTCTCTGAAAGTATATGTATATCGGAGCACCACTTAAATCACTGCACGATTCAGAGGCTTCTTTTGCCAGGATACAGATTAGCCGGCTCTCCTTGCGAGTGGGGGAGTGGCTCTGTACGTAAAAAACAGTATTCCATTTGTGTCCAACGAAATATCGCGGCACTTCACTGAACAGATATTTGAATGTTGCGCAGGTATAGTTGAATTTAGTGAAACTAAACTTCTAATTCTTATTGTTTATAGGTCCCTTAACTCTGACTTCAGAGCATTTATGTTCAAGGAGGAAGGGTTCTTGATTCACTTTATAGGAAGTACCAGAAATTCGTTATATGTGATGACTTCAGTATAAATTTTGTATATGATGGTGAAAGAAAAACTTTAATGGTGGATATCCTCGATTCCTATGACGTGTTGCAGACTGAGTTTTTTCCAAATAGGGTACAAGGGAACAGCTGCACAGCCATAGACAATATTTTTATTCATTCTTCAATACAAGGTGGGAATTCTGTTAGTAAATGGGTGACTGACCTTCCAGACCATGATGTACAAATTTTAACACTAAAAGGCTTTTGTACTCAAACAAATGTCTCATGTAATTACAAACTATATAGGAAAGATTCCAACAGCAATAGAGGCTTTTTTAAACTATGTCAAGGAACAAGAGTGGAAGGATGTGGTGTCACCGCCAGACACCACACTTGCTAGGTAGTAGTCTTTAAATCGGCCGCAGTCCGGTAGTATAGGTCGGACCCGCGTGTCGCCACTATCAGTGATTGCAGACCGGGCGCCGCCACACGGCAGGTCTAGTCTAGAGAGACTCCCTAGCACTCACCCCAGTTGTACAGCCGACTTTGCTACCAATGGTTCACTGTCTACATACGTTCTCATTTGCAGGGACGACAGTTTATCATAGCCTTCAGCTACGTCATTTGCTACGACCTAGCAAGGCGCCATATTCAGTTACTTTAATCTGAACAGATAACATTGTGAATCATGTGCGGTCAAGAGCGACGTTCATCATTAATGGATTAAAGTTAAGTGTCAAACTAATTACTTTCGCTTTCTGAATTCTAATTCCTCGTCATGTTCCATACCTGACGTCAGTATAGTCCTTCCCTCCTCACGCCAGCCAGCGTGAGCTGAAACGCACGCATTTCGGCCTCCTCTAGTAACACGGTGTTGGCTCATCTGCCAACACAACACAGGATGTTTACAGTCCCGATAACATAGATGATAAGTATAATGCTTTCCTTAACACATTGCTCGCGCTCTTTGAGAGTTGCCTATCATTAGAACGTTCTAAACGGGGTACTACCAGTAACAGGCAGCCAAGGAAGCTGACTAATAGGATAAGGACATCATGAAGAACAAAGAGGGAATTATGTCAAATGTTAGAAGAAGTCACAATCAAGCTACAGTCGCCCATTACGAACAGTATTGTACTGTGCCTAATAATGTTATTAGGAAAGCAAAGGGTATGTGGTATGCAAATAGAATAGCTAATTCACAGGATAAAATTTAAACCATAAGGTCCGTTGTGAAGGATGTGTCTGGTCAGCAGCCCAAGGTAAACGGTATAAAGTTAGTTCGTAGAAAAATATTTCTGTTACTGGTAAATCAGATAAATGTATAGTATTTAACAATCATTTTCTGACCATTGCTGGTGACTTAAATAAAAATTTTGTTTCTGTAAGGAATCATATAACTTTCTTGCCAAATGCCTTTCCGAGATTGATGTTTGAAACACTGCTCTGTGATACAGACAAGGGGGAGTTTGAGTCAATAATTAAATCACTAGAGATATGATGGAGTGCCTAGCAGAATATTGAAGTGCTGTGGTGCACATCACAGCCCTTTATTTAGCCATATCTGTAATATTTCTTTAAGGATTGGTCAGTTTCCTGAACGATTAAAGTACTCAGCAGTAAAGCCGCATTATAAAAAGGGAGAAAGGTATAATGTAGACAATTTTAGACCTATTTATATGCACCAGTGTTTGCTAAAGTTATTAAAAAGCCTGTGTATGTAAGGATAATTGATCATTTTATATTACTCGATTTACTGTCAAATGTACAGTTCTGCTTTAAAAGTAATTTAGCAACTGAAAATGCTATATTCTCTTTTCTCTGTGAGGTACAGGATGCGTTAAAAAAAGTTTCGAACACTAGGCATACTTTTTGATTTTACTAAGGCATTTGATTTTGTTGATCACAAAATACTGCTCCAGATATTGGACCAATATGGAATACGGGGAATAGCTCACAATTGGTACACCGCTTACTTTAGCAACAGATAGGAAAAGGTCATTATTCACAATGTTGATAACGGCTGTGATGTGGCGTCTGAGTGGGGTACTGTCAAGTGGGGGATGCCCCAGGGATCAGTTTTGGAGCCACTCCTGTTCCTTATTCATATAAATTTTATGCCCTGTAGTATTACAGGTAACTATAAAATATTTCTGTTTACTGATGACACTAGCTTTATAGTAAAGGATGTTGTGTGCAACATTGGCTCGGTTTCAAATTGTACAGTTCATGACCTAAATTCATTGCCTATAGAAAATAATCTAACGCTAAATCACAGTAAAACTCAGTTTCTAACACACAATTCAACAATACATGACGTTTTAATTTCACAGAATGGGCATATGATTAGTGAAACTGGACAGTTCAGATGTCTAGGTCTACAGATATATAGGAAACTGTCTTGGAAAGCCAATGTTCAGGATCTTGTTCAATGACTTAACGCTGCCATGTTTACTATTCGAACAGTATCTGAAGTGAGTGATCGTTCGCTTATGTCGTACGGTATTATATTTTTGGGTAACTCTTCCCATTCTAAAGAGATATTTTTGGCTCAGAAATGGGGGGTTTGGGCAATAAGTGATGTAAGTTCACAAACCTCTAGTCAACCCCTGTTCACAAGTCTGGGTATTTTAACACTGGCATATATATATGTATATATATTCCTTACTGTCATTTCTAGCTAACAATATTAGCTTATTCCCAAGAATAAGCAGCTTTCACTGTGTTAATATGCTACAGAAATCAAACCTGCATTTGGATCGTACTTCCTTAACTCTTCTGTAGAAAGGCGTGGAGTACACTGCTGCATTAAGCTTCAATAAGCTACCACCCGAACTCAAAAATCTTTGCAGTAATCCACGCGCTTTCAAATGGAAACTGAAGAGTTTCCTCATGGTTGTCTCCTTATATTCTGTCGAGGAGTTCCTTGAAAAATTAAGCTGATTCTTGTTGTATTGTTGACTGTGTTTATTTAAGCTTATGGACTGACTTTTCTCGGGTTCATAAATGTTTCATTTTTATCTGTTATTATTTTTACGTTGTAATTTCGTGTACAGAATTGTTCCATTACCTTGGAGATTTGGTCCTTAATTTAGTCCTACGGAACTTAACGTGCAAATAAAGTAAAAAATACAAACAAAAAACTGCTATGGTCTGACAATCGTAGACAACTAAACAGAAGTGCTGGAGGAAAAGTGGGTTGACCATCAGAATAGCAATACCGTTGAGAAAGCGATTGGACAACACGCTAAAAGCATCTTTGAAACGAGAAAAAATAGGTGGCCATCAGAACGGTAATATCGTTGAGCCAGTAGCTGCGGCTAGGCACCTCCGATATGTTAGCTCAAAATAACTCCCGTAGACCAGGAGAAGTGTCAGCTTGACATTCGGTGAGCCCACAGCAGACGATGAGAATATGGCCTGGTGCGTGTTATTGTGTGAGCTGGGATGATTACGGACACGCGTCGACAATTTTAAGGTACCACAAATCATCTAGGGTCTGACAATAGTAGACAACTACATAGAAATGCTGAAATCAGCATTTCTGAACGACACAAATATACTCGTAGACTATTTAGTATTTTATCATTTTCAGCTGACTTGTGAATGCATTTTCCCCCGGATGCACTGGGTTCCACGTTAGGTGTCGACTTGTCAAACGAAAAGTTCACAGTATGTTTCCCCGGAACTCTCTTGCACGCTGTGAGACACAAACAGGAGCGGACACGCATGGTGTCACACACCAAGCGAAGGACGAGACGAGACAGCGACGATGTCACACACACGGACACACACAACACACACACACACACACACACACACACACACATACACACACAAAGGCACAACACCACTCCAGGAATAAACTCCCAAACACTTGTGACACTGCGGCAGAGCGAATACATAAACAACAACTTCTTAGTTCGGCGCACAACACAGAACTGTGCCTTTCGCAGGCAAGTGCTGTGCCAACTGAAATACCCAAGCACGACTCGCAACCCCTCCTCACAGCTGTACTTCTGCCAGTACCTCGTTTCCTACCTTCCAAACTTCACGGAAGCTCCCCTGTGAACCTTTCCGTACTGGAACTTCTGGAAGAAAGGATAATGTGGAGGTATGGCTAAGCCACAGCCTGGGGGATGTTCGCAGAATGAAATTTCCACTCTTCAACGGAGTGTGCTCTGATATGAAACTTCCTGGAACACAGTTTTAATCCGCCAATTAATCCGAAAAGTTTTGTATTACGTTCAGTTTTTATGAGTGCATTAAAATCATAATACACTCCTGGAAATGGAAAAAAGAACACATTGACACCGGTGTGTCAGACCCACCATACTTGCTCCGGACACTACGAGAGGGCTGTACAAGCAATGATCACACGCACGGCACATCGGACACACCAGGAACCGCGGTGTTGGCCGTCGAATGGCGCTAGCTGCGCAGCATTTGTGCACCGCCTCCGTCAGTGTTAGCCAGTTTGCCGTGGCATACGGAGCTCCATCGCAGTCTTTAACACTGGTAGCATGCCGCGACAGCGTTGACGTGAACCGTATGTGCACTTGACGGACTTTGAGCGAGGGCGTATAGTGGGCATGCGGGAGGCCGGGTGGACGTACCGCCGAATTGCTCAACACGTGGGGCGTGAGGTCTCCACAGTACATCGATGTTGTCGCCAGTGGTCGGCGGAAGGTGCACGTGCCCGTCGACCTGGGACCGGACCGCAGCGACGCACGGATTCACGCCAAGACCGTAGGATCCTACGCAGTGCCGTAGGGGACCGCACCGCCACTTCCCAGCAAATTAGGGACACTGTTGCTCCTGGGGTATCGGCGAGGACCAATCGCAACCGTCTCCATGAATCTGGGCTACGGTCCCGCACACCGTTAGGCCGTCTTCCGCTCACGCCCCAACATCGTGCAGCCCGCCTCCAGTGGTGTCGCGACAGGCGTGAATGGAGGGACGAATGGAGACGTGTCGTCTTCAGCGATGAGAGTCGCTTCTGCCTTGGTGCCAATGATGGTCGTATGCGTGTTTGGCGCCGTGCAGGTGAGCGCCACAATCAGGACTGCATACGACCAAGGCACACAGGGCCAACACCCGGCATCATGGTGTGGGGAGCGATCTCCTACACTGGCCGTACACATCTGGTGATCGTCGAGGGGACACTGAATAGTGCACGGTACATCTAAACCGTCATCGAACCCATCGTTCTACCATTCCTAGACCGGCAAGGGAACTTGCTGTTCCAACAGGACAATGCACGTCCGCATGTATCCCGTGCCACCCAACGTGCTCTAGAAGGTGTAAGTCAACTAACCTGGCCAGCAAGATCTCCGGATCTGTCCCCCATTGAGAATGTTTGGGACTGGATGAAGCGCCGTCTCACGCGGTCTGCACGTCCAGCACGAACGCTCGTCCAACTGAGGCGCCAGGTGGAAATGGCATGGCAAGCCGTTCCACAGGACTACATCCAGCATCTGTACGATCGTCTCCATGGGAGAATAGCAGCCTGCATTGCTGCGAAAGGTGGATATACACAGTACTAGTGCCGAGATTGTGCATGCTCTGTTGCCTGTGTCTATGTGCCTGTGGTTCTGTCAGTGTGATCATGTGATGTATCTGACCCCAGGAATGTGTCAATAAAGTTTCCCCCTCCTGGGACAATGAGTTCAGGTGTTCTTATTTCAATTTCCAGGAGTGTAGTTTTATAATCACTAAGATTGCAGCAACTGGCCTCCCCATTCAAAAGAGCTGTAATTACGATGTGTTATGCGCAAAGTCAGTTGCTGCAATCTCTTATGTTGTTTTTTCAGTTTTCACCAACAGACAAGGCTAGTTCAAACAGTCACTAGAAACAGATTCTATCTAGTCCTTAGGCAGATTTATATGAGCAGTAAGATTACGTTTCCACATCTGTCTCATAATATCAGTCATTTTGGTATTGTACCAATGACATGCTCAGTCCTCGCGGCGCCCCACGTCGGAGGTTCGAGTCCTTCCTCGGGCATGGGTGTGTGTGTGTGTGTGTGTGTGTGTGTTGTCCTTAGCGTAACTTATTTTAAGCTATATTAAGTAGTGCGAAAGCTTAGGGACCGATGAACTCCGCAGTTTGGTCCCATATGACCTTACCACAAATTTCCAAGTTATCCTCAGCCTTAAATAATGAAAATAAAAAAAAAAAGTAAGTCGTCGTCAAACTTTCCGACCGATTTAGGTTGGACGGTGAAATGAAACTTAAAATTTAGCATTAAAGGGAGAACAAATAAAAGATTAATGCCGAAATTCACAGAAAGTTACTAGAGTAATCCGTTATCTGTATTTATTTTTGGTTGTACTCTCACTGCCAGGTTTACACAGTTTCGTGGTAATCCCGGAACGCTACTTGCGTACGGCACTTGACAGACTATTTCGGGGTCAAAAGTACTTATTAACGTCCTGATGCATGGTGTTTTCGGCAGTCTTTTATTGCAGATAATATTTCTTTTATTGAAATAGACTTCTGTCGTACGGGTATGCTGGTAAGTTCCAATTTAATTTTATTCCAATAGAACTCATTTTCATAGAGGTAATCGTTGATTTATTGAATATAACAAAAAAACATAAGAAAGAAATTAATCATCAAGAATGTATGTTTCCTCACAATAACTAAAATCGTCTCATGATGCTCAGGCGTTTAAACTGCATTTTCATTCACAAGGAAATTTCCTTGACTGTTGTTTGACAGGAAGAGAGAAATGTAAACATTTAAGGAAGGAAGACGAGAGGAATAAGTGCGGTCGGGAATGCTTTCCAGCAAGTTTCTGGATAGGTTCTTCGTGAAATAAGCAACTGCAGACAAGCGAGCTCCTATATTAGCAACACTTGTTGCTGCTTCCGTGATACCTTTTCCTGTACTTCGGCAGCAAGGGATCTCGGTTGTTGCAAAAAGACGCCAACTGTGATGGGTGCACCTCTGGGACGGAGTTCCTAACACGCCTTCTTTGTGCCACAGCATGAATAAGGTTGCTTTTTGAGGATTCACACTGGCATTTGCTTTAGATATTTTTTGTTAGCGATAAGCATTATTTTCTTTTTATCAGGTAAGTGAACAGTGAGTCAAATCTCCACCTGACCGTCCTGATATAGATTTTTCTTTATTTCCATAAATGCGTTACCACAGATACTAGATCTTTCCTCTGAAATGGCACAGTAGATTTCCTTCCCCAACCCTGCCAGTCTCTCTAATCACCTGGTAGTCTGCAGGAGTTTAACCCAAGTTTGTTTTCTTTAACATCCACCCATTTTCAGGCAACTAGCATCGCACGCGGGGTGAAGGCAAGGGTTAATACTTGTAACAACGTGCCCAGAATGGACCGAGGTCCTTGGATTTGGAGCCGACTGGAAAATCTAAACCAGAGGCGGACGACTCTGCGGAATACATGTGGTATGCACGCAGGGGTTTTTGAGGTTTGCGGAATCAACCTGCTCAGCGCCCCCCTTCAGCCATCCCGTAGATTCAAAGAAAAATAGCCCGCCAAAATCTGAGATATGTCAAACACAATGTCCTCAGGGAATTTTCGTCCTCATAGATCGGATAGAGAAAAGATTAATATGGTATTAGTAAAATGCACGGGCATTCAAGGGTAGGCCCAGAATTAGTATCACTGAATGAAGGTGGTAAGGCTCAGACAGTTTGAAGAACAGGAGGTCAGTTGAAATCGGAAGTGAATAGCAATAAAATGCTAATTTTAGAATTGCATAATGCCGTAAGGGGAGCTTAATCAATTTTTTTTTTAATTTTGCTTGCTCAAAACAGTCCAAACGTATGATTGCATAAATATTTCTTTATCTAAAACAACAGATTTTGACACACTTCGCTGTTTTTAACAACTTGAAATGGACAATTTTCGTAACAAATTGACTTTTCCGGTATGTAAATATACAATTTCATTTCCGCTTTTTGCAATGACAAACTAAAACTTTTATCTCAAATATTACATCTTAACTGACATTATGAAACATACTCCATGTATGTGCACCTTGTTACAGACCTGGAGATGATAGCAAAGTCAGGTGAAACCGGCTGTTTCCAATAAAAAAATATTCATGCTATCTTGTCTTTAGAATGTTTCTAGATAGCTTAGTCGCCAAACGTGGTAACCTAATTGTTACAGTAAAAATTTCCATAATATCAAGCGAGGTTAACATGGGTTACGGATGTGAATTAATCTTGGTGAAGTTTAGCATCGAAGGTCGGTCAAAAATGATAATCAGACAGAACTTGCAAAATATCTTAAATAACTTTCCTGATCACGCTGTTGTAACAGGGAATGAATTCAACTTGTCGGGTATAGATTGGGAGAAGCAAGTTACCGAAACTGGGGACAGAGGCAAGGATTCGTATGACATTATTCTGAATGTCTTGTCCGAAAATTACTGACAATTAGTGAACGGAACCATGAAGGTAACGTCTTGGACCTACTGGCAACAACTAGAAGGGAATTTATCGAATCGGTTAACTTAGAGGAAGGTATCAATTATCGTAAGGCTGTGATATTAAGTATGCCTAAGGCTGTTACAAGGAGTGTTGAGAAAGGTAGGCAAATCTTTTTACATATTTATAGCGTCTGTATTCGTCAGTGTCAGTATAATTGGATGCAATGTTCCTTCGAATACGGTGCCAAAGGAACTATAAATTTTTCGGGAAAGGTAGGAAACTTTGTGCTGGATCGGTGCTCGAACCACCATTTCCCTTACGTCGCGCGCTATCGCCTTAATCACTTCGACTATCCGACCACGCTCGCAGCACCGACCCCAAATCTCCATATGACCCAACGTCTGCTTCCCACGGTGTTCGCACATTTACGTGATTCCCACACAGGGAACAATTTACCTATTTTCTCGTCATGTTGCCTTAGCTTTGTCTTAGAATACTGAATTCGGTATTCCGAAAGTGTTTCACCGCGGAAGATCGTAACGTAAGTTCCTCACTTCAATCATTGAGAGAACTTCGAAATGACAGATATTGGGGTAGTTGATTACGGAATAGAAAAGTAACTGCAATCACTCTCTAGACAAAGAGCATCAGGACCAGACAAGACACCTTCACGATTCTACGAAGATTATGCGAAAGAACTTGCTCCTCTTGTAGCGGCAGCTTATCGTAGGTCGCCGGAGCAACCAAGCGAACCTAGCGACCATGAGAAAGGGAAGATGATTCCCGTTTCCTAGAAGGGTCGAAGGACAGATGCACATCATTATACTTCTAAATCATTGCAGTCCATCTGTTGTGGAATTATGGGATACGTTTTATCATCATGTATTTTCATGTTTTTGTAGAACGGAAATATTTTCTATAAGAAAATCAACGTGGATTCCACAAACAGAGATCTAGCGAAACTCAGCTCGTTCTGTTGTTCCATGTGATACTGTCGCTCAGATTGATGCCGTATTACTCGACTTCAGCAAGGCATTTTCCACTGTCACACATTGTCGTTTATTTGAAAAAAATAGCTGCTTATAGAGTATTGGACGAGATTTGCGACAGTGTTTATAACACTACTGCCTGCCACTGTTGTACCATAACCTCAAAGCTGGAGGTAGTTCGTATAAATGAAATCATTTTTATTAAAGCAATTGTAGTATAAAGAAGCAGAGCAGTGTTACCCTCTGAAAGGAATTTAGTTGTGTTGATAGTGATATACCTAACGGAGGTGGATTATCGGAAGCGGTAGCCAGAATTACGTTAATATTTAAACCGTAACAAACAATGATTTACCCATCCACAGTGTCCAAATGATAATAAAAACGGTCGCCGGCCTAATTGGGCGTAAGAATGAGTAACATTTTTGTTCAGGAAAATGAATATAAGTAACTTCAATAGGCAAACACAGTCTATACTTTGTCACACGAGAGTGCAATGAACGCTGTCACTAGCAAATGTTACCGTTAAGGAAAGTGAAAGTGTTAACAGTTATAGAAGAACAAGTCTATTAACATAATTACAACAGATAATGAGATCAAATTTTTGCTTTGAAGGCTTGGTCAAACTGAGTGGTTTCAATAATATTACTATTAAATTGTACTTTAGAATCATAAATTGGACGTTGGTTCAATATTACTTTTTCAAACATATTCGTGTCTGACATGAAATATGGATATGGTTCACAGCAAAATTAATTATTATGCATACACTAAGTCTCTCACTACTAAACACTTTTCTACTAAGAATGAAAATTAAATGGAGTTCACTAACAAATTACTTCTCACTGTCTTCAAAAGCAATTACTGTTTTCATAGATAGTGGTCTTTCTATTTATCGTTATCTAGCTTGAGCACAATAGACAAACTGTGAATCCAGTTACACCATTAATATGCACTTTTAATACACAAGAGGAACCGAATATTGTACTGAATTTCACTTCAATAGCAAGAGTAATTGAAACATTCTATATTTAAGTAACTTTGTGCATTTTAAGTACTTTCGTTACTGCAGTAGAACACCACTTGACGTGGTTATACGACAACAGCTCAACTTTGGGTGATTTTCAACAGACTGCAACACTCTATAAGCCACAGTTGTGAGAACATTCACTTTAGAAGTTGGCAACAAGATATTAATAAGCAGTTTTAACAGAAAAATTATTTTCAGCAAGCATCATTTACTATAATACTCAGTTCTACTACATTAGCTTTAACTTAGTTTCTTCTTACTATCTTCAAGTGGCATTAATTAGTAATACACTCAGGTTTCATGTTCTTTCAATAAGGACACTCGGTAATCACTTTAGCATGGAAAGAATCCTAAGTGGAAATGTTCATAAATAATCTTTTGATTACCTTATTATTGAAAACAAATAAATCATCCATATGAGCTGATCCTCCACTGTACATTTGTACAATTCTTTGGTTTCTTTTCAGTGATTGCGCAACGTGGTGGCGAGTGCATGTCGGTGGGTGGATTTGCAGGCGGATGATAGATACCAATTCTAGAATAGTTCCAGCTCTTTATCCATCCATCCGAGGCATTGGAAAGCGTCACTGAAAGCCTCTCTCGGCACGAGCACACTACACACCTTTTACATGAGCAGTTGACAGTTTCGAAGCTCGTCCCCGACTGACTCCTGGTTCCACCATTCTCTCCATGACCACCACATTTTGCTAGGTTCCGTTCCGTAGTGGAACCACACTTCCTTTCACATACAAAATAACTCAGAACCTTAAGTGAAGGTCGGCAATTTACATAACAGCAACCAAGCATATTAAATAATACAAATCATTTGCAGATGTTGACATTTCTACAAAAAATTATTTAAACAAAATTACAATCATGTACAGTAAGTTTTGTTCCCTCCAAATGAGACAAAAAATTTAAATGAGAGATACACTACATTGCATAGAATCAAACCATGACATAAAAGTTTTTACAAAGAAAGGAGTACACAATTCTGTGTTATGGATTCAATCAAACAACATCTACAAAAGCTCAACAATGGAATGTTGAACAAAATAGAAAGCAAAATGAATCAAGGAAAGGTATGTAGTGTCTAATCTATGGTGTTTCATGTGCAAGACATCTTTGCAGAGAGAACTCAACATGTCGCTCTCAACGGAACAAAATAGATATAAATACCCGTATAGAATAATTTCTGGAGTACCCTAAGGAAGTGTGACACAACTGTTACTATTTTATTTTGTATTATGTGACGGATGTTCTTTAAGGCTGTTCGCAGTTTTCTGCAACAAGGCAGCAACGCCATAAGACATTAACGGTATGCGGAAGGACCTTCAGAGAACTGATGAATGTTGCCGGCTCTGGCAGTTGATCTGAACGTAAATAAATATATAACGCTTCCCCGGGAAAGATTCCCCTACTGTACAGCTACACTATTGATAGGAAATTGCTGGGAACAGTAACCAGTGAAAAATATCAACGAGTATCTATCGTGAGCGACCTTAAGTGGATTTTTACGATAACAGATATTAGGAAAAGCAGGTACGAGATAGATTCGTAGGAAGAACCTTAAGGAAATGTAATTCATCAACTGAAGAAGTGGGTTCCAAGGCGCGTGTTCGACTGAGTCTTGCGTACTGTTCATCAATATTTGATCTTCACCTTGTAGGACTGATAGAAAAGACCCAGCGAAGAGTGGCGCATTTCGTCACGGGATCGTTTGCTACACACGGGAGCTTTACAGAAGTGCTCAGCGAACTTCAGTGGCAGACTTTACAAGAGAGGCGTTGTGTATCACGGAGAGATATCCTGCTGATATTTCTAGTGAGTACTTTCCGGAATGAGTTGGACAACATATTACTTCCTCTTATCAATGCCTCGCGAAATGACCACAACGGCCGGCCGCGGTGGTCTCGCGGTTCTAGGCGCGCAGTCCGGGAACCGTGCGACTGCTACGGTCGCAGGTTCGAATCCTGCCTCGGGCATGGATGTGTGTGATGTCCTTAGGTTAGTTAGGTTTAAGTAGTTCTAAGTTCTAGGGGACTGATGACCACAGCTGTTAAGTCCCATAGTGCTCAGAGCCATTTGAACCATTTTTTGACCACAACGCGAAAAATAGGTAAACTAGACATAACACAAAAGCAAAGATGTTCTCGTCTCGTCATTTCACTTTCAGTCATCTCGCTACTGATGAAAGTTTTTGATACCTAATGCTTGACTGTGCGTGGCTAACAATCTGATTAGGTGCTGGGCTCGAATCTCCATGCAACACAAAACTTTATGCCACGACATTTCAAGTTTAAACATGCGCTGACTTTGTTACTAGTGACTGAATCCATATTTAATGTCTTTCTTGGTTAGGTATCAGGAGCAATAGTTGCTGGATGGGAGTCCTAGACCACAGTACAGTAGAAAATTTTTCGTCATGTGATATCAAGTTGAAACTTGGTTTTTCAATTATCATTTATTGTCTTACTTTTGAGTTTCCAAGCGTGAAAGGCTGTGTCGTCCTTAATCATGTGTTTTTTGATATTTGAATTCTTCTGATTTGTATTTGAACAGATAGCCGTAGATAACAATTTTCTCTAGTATTCTATTATAGTAACCGTTTTTTCAGGTTAAACGACGGTAGTGGTAAGAAAGCAGAGCACATGCAAGACAGTTACGTTATGAGGACGGCACACAAATCAGTCGGACGCAATTCAGTTCGCCTGGATAATTTTGTGCATGATAATACTTCGGCAGCTGTAGTCACAAAGGATAAACGCAATTTGCTGTTAGTTGTAGTTAGTGGGTTCTTTAAACGTGAAATCGACACTGGGAGGCTTGTAGACGGAAGTACCGAAAAAAGTGGCGAATATACTGAAATAATCTTCATGCTCTCTCTTTCATTCGGCGAGCTTGATCTGATACGTTTGGTCTGGTGCAGATACCACTGCCCCATTCACCATGGGGCCCATCCAAAAGAAGATCAACGTCTGGGATTTTGAATCGATGACAGTTACACCCCCCGTGAGTCTCTTGAACTAGAAGGATGTCACATTTACATCCCTTACAGCAATCAGGCAATAAGGTCTCCTTGGCACGAGAAAGAACTTGAAATGAACACTACGAATCTGTCGCTTTCATACCTTACCAAAAGATCAGGCCCAGAACATTCTGGTTCTATGTAAAATCACTAAGTGGGTCTAAGGCTTCCATTCAGTCGCTCCTTGATCCGTTGAGGACACCAAAATGTGCGCTGAAGTCTTAAATTTCCCGTTCAAGAAATCGTTCACGTAGGCAATCATACAAACACACCGTCGTTTTACCGTCTGAAAACTACCGTATCGAGAAACAAGTAACAAACATCCCTGGCATAGAGAAAGAAATGAAAATGTAGAAAACAATTACGTCGCCAAGTTCGGATAAAATCCCAGTTCAGTTTAGTAGAGAATACCCTACAGCAATGTCCCGTTACTTATCTTGCACGTGATTTTATGGAACCAACGAATCTGAATACGCAATATTAGCTGTAATTATATAGTACAACGTCTATGATATGATGAAAGGTAAAAGTCTGGTTGTAAGTTGAATGAATATTATCGCATGAGAATAACATAAATTTGCCTGTAAAGCAGTCTATGTTTTCTAACTGCGTCAGATCTTAATAAAACCTCGAGCTTCCGACAATGTACGCCAGTTCCTTCAAACGGAGCAACTGATTTATTTGCTTGTGACGAAGACGTTGGAGAATTTCGTCGAAAGTTCGAAGCTTTATTCACATTTCAAGTGGCTATAAAACCGAGAAGATTTTATACAAGGTTTCCGTCGCAAGAAACGTCACTGTCATGCCATAATTGCCGTTATGACACAGGTTTTACGCAAACTGCATTTCCATGAGCAGTTTATATCCCACTTCTTTATATCGTGATTGGTCATAATAGATGAATATTACCGGAAAATTCCAGCCACATATTTTAACAAAACATCTTCACCTGCCGTGCACACTATCACATTAGATTAGTTTGTGGGTAGATGGACCATATAGGTACGAAGAAGTACACGCTCAGTTTCGACATGCATCTATCTGATCATGAGTTTACTTTCGTCAACCACTGTTATAAATTAAATTCTTTTATCTTGCGGCTCGCGCCTGCCCGCCCAGACGCGGGGGATTGCTCCGTTGCCATTTGCAAACGACGCACGCGCCAAGAGAAGCAGTGCCATAGTATAGTAATAGTTCGCAAACTTACGTTTAGGGGGGAGCGCACAGTTTATGAAGTAAAGCCACCACGGCCGCATTAACCCTTTCACTGCTGCAGAGACGTGCTCCCCGCATTCCACGCTGTGCGCGATTTTGTCATCACTGCACTGCTCGCCTGTGCTGACACATGGTGTTCCGACTGCTTTGACACACTTATCATTCGATTTCACAAAAACTATTTGGCCCAAAAATTTGATTTTTACACATCTTCTTCACTGATACCTTCTCCCCATAAATGACTTAATTTTGTTTCGATGTTCAACACAGTTATTGTGCAGCATTAAATGTAGTAAACCATTGCACGAAATTTTGAAATGTTTGCAGAGGTAAAAGTCCATAGCGTATACTTTCCGTATGGTCGATTTTAGTTGCCACAATGTTGAGAATGAAATGTGGATAAGATACCTAAATTTCACATACAATTTACTGTATAACAATATCTCATTTAAGTACCAGATAGGTGTTATATGTAATATTGAGAAATATTCCGTCTTTCGCGACTGTAATAAAAGTTTTATTTATACCAGAGCTATTTCGCTTTTTTCTAAAAATCTGTGATTGAAACAAAATTGGCGAAGTACACAAAAGTGAATTGTGGACGTAATAAAACATAGAAACTATAATATATTGTCACTGAGGCGCAATGCGCAAAACGTTTGTATTTGTCACAACAGACAGCAAATACTTGCCAAAATATAGATCAGTTGACGAAAACATTGAATATGATGATGTTGCGAAAGCAGCGACGCAAAGATTTGCATCAGAGAATAAAGTAGCTCGGCAACGTACGAGCCGAAATTCTGCTCTAAATAATACTTTTAATACTGTCGCAAAGAATATATTTCAATATGAATAGTGAAACAGCGACTGAGGAAGAGAAGATATACAAACAAAGCAGATAACATGAATATTTATGTGGGCCTTTTCATTGTTTTAATTGCTGTGAAAATAAATATTGCAGGACAAAATTAGAAAAACCAAAATCTTATTGTGATTATAATGAAGAGACAAAGAACTAGAAATATCAAAAACTTACATTCAAACGTCTAAAATTCATGAAGTAATACACATCGATATTGTTTTTACATAAACAAAATATTAAGCACCGAACAAGGTTTGAAATGGCTAGGAGCACTATGTGACTTAACTTCTGAGGTCATCAGTCCCCTAAAACTTAGAACTACTTAAACCTAACCAACCCAAGGACACCACACACATCCATTCCACCGGCAGGATTCGAACCGGCGACCGTAGCGGTAGCGCGGTTCCAGACAATAGCGCCTAGAACCGCTCGGCCACCCCGGCCGGCGAATAAGGTTTGAACTGAGGATCTTACGCTTTGCAGTCAAACACCTTAATCATTATGCTAACGCTGCTCGTCATTATAATAAGCTCCTCTAAAACATCACGAAACATACCGACAAACACTGTTGGAATGACTATGAATTATTCACGTTTCGTTGAAGTACAACAGTAATTAATGGCTGCTGTTCTTTATTGCGAAAATGCAGTTCGCGAGAGTGATGCAACACCTTTCCTTGCTATCGCCTGAATTAGGAGGCTTATTGCTTGTTTGGTTTCATTAATTAATAGAATATGAAGCAACTGGTGTAAAGAATGCTTTTTTCAAACTTTCTATAAAAGAAAGTCTGCTATCAAGACATTGCATTTGTTCAATTACTTTATTTATGACTGAACGTTTGTAAAAGTGAAGCCAGTCGTCCGTGGTGTGCACTGCAGTCAAGCTCTGGCAACGTCGTTCTCTGTTCATTGGCTGATTGTGTTTTGTGAACTCAGATGCGCAGAACGTCCCTAAACTCGGTCGTCGTCGTAAATGACGCGCATTTGTCATCAGCGAACCGCATTCACGTTTACCGATCTGAGACTCGAAACAATAAATTTGTAATGACAGGAAGGAAACAGACGTATTTATATGTACAAACGAGGTCACGCTTACACATAAATACTACAAAAACCGAACTCTTACAACGGCCCTGACTTCAACAGGAATGCAGGAAAAATCAAACAGATTTGCAGCACACCGCATGTGGGCGTTCGTCTGCCGGACCCTTTGGTGCTCCGTGCGGCTGCAGCTGTGGCCGCTGTTACGGCCGCCGCAGAGACCCCCCCCCCCCCCCCCCCCTACTCACCCCCGCCACAGCTACCTCTCGGCGCGTTCGCCCTGTGATCCGGCTATTAAAATGCAAAGAGGTGCCCTCACCTCCGGTGAATGGCGACTTTCTCGCCCCGCCGAGCAAAGCGCGTGAGACGCCGGCGGACTTAAACAGGTGTTTCCCGCCGGCCCCTGCACCACGCGCCGGAGGCGTAGAGCACGTGGACGCGATTTTTAAACATACTGGCTCTCCAACGGACACTATGTTGTATCACCTACGAGAACACTGGGCAATAAAACGACCGCAGCCAGGACCTTCACGCATGTGTCTCAACTCTTACATGAGTGTTCGAGCAAGACGTCCGACCAAAAAACAAAAGTCCCCGCGATATTAGCATGCCGTAAGTATCACTGCAGAGTGCATCAGTCAGTGGTCACATACATTGTTTATTGGTTACACCATTTCCTACAAAAACACACTTATCACCTTTGCGATAGCAAGTTTAATAAAGGTAGAACTACATTATATACAAAACAGTGAACCAACTAAACTGCTTAACTAGCAGAACGACTTTGTGCGCAACACCTACTTTGCTTTATTTAACAATGTTTTGCTGTAATCACTGCACTCCTCTGTTATATATAGTGTGTTGCTAAGTTCACCTAATATTGAGTGCATCACATATTCACTTCGTTTCCATGCCTTTTACGCATGACTAGTATGTTTTTGTTCCTTCTCTATTTCGTAGACTTCATTAATCAGATGATGTGGATGATCCACTGTTACGGAATTTTATCATTCTTTTCTTCCAACGGAATACCGCAGGGTAGGAGGAGCCCTCTGCCGGTCACGTTCCTCCAACCACTTCACGCCTGTGCGGAATTCTGGCGTTAGCGCTAACAGAGGGCGCTGATTATGTGCAGAACCATGTTTTCTTTCATTTGTGGCTCCTTTAGCGATTTGTTTTATGGTTGTTTAATATTACCCGGTACACTATCAACGGTGCTTAATATTTATGTCATTATCCTGAATATTGGCACTAGAACACATGTCAACCACTGTTTCTTGGCACTTCCTCTTTTTAAGAATATTACTTTTGTCGTGTTCTTCTTTTTATTGCTTTTTTTTACTGTAATGCCTTTTATTCGTTACAAACGTATTACAGACTTCAACTGATGTATCTCCTTTTATTTTCGCTGTTTCAATTAATTATTGAAAACTAGTGTATGCCGACATTAACATGTGGTGAACTTTCAACACAAACATCTTGTGGCTAGTGTGCGGCAGCTTGTTTTAGACATTAGTACTAATAACTACATGACTCGTGCATGTGATGTCATTTATACGTATTTGACGATGCCGGTGTGGATTCCACATTTAACATTTGACGATGCCGCTATGGCTGCAGTACATTAGGACTTTGTTTTTATGAAACAGGTATGCCTCTTCATGTATAAAGCGCGCAAATGTAAAGTTTGTCAGTAATGCTCTTCATTATGGTCTATGTATTGTTCTTAAGCTGTATGCGGTTTGCGGGTGTATTTATGTCTTTTCCCATTTTTGCTGCAGATCTGATGATGGTTATTAAAGACCGAAACCGGTAATCAGCTAACAAAACGTTTGTGACTACAGAAGTAAATTAAATTAAACTTATTACATACTATTGTTAATAATCGTAGATTACATACCATTTTAGAAATATAATAGAATGTATACATAATTTACCAACTGACACATGTTACTTGTATAATTTATCGCATACGCCGTAGTGTCGAAGAAGCCCGAGAGGGCCCCAGGTTATTAATGTTGAGGGAACTCTTCCACAATGTGTCTGACAGGCTCCCTTTTAAAGCCACAGGTACACACTGCAGTAGCAGTGTTTTTCAGTCTATAGAAGATCACCACATCTCTCATGGTCGGTACGGACACTGTAAAGTGTACTCCACGTCCTCCAGGACAGATCAAGTTCCCATGGTTTGTTGTTGCTGTGGAGAAGGCTAAGGAGTTCTGGTGGAGTATTATAATACCGCTCTAATCTCCAAGCTTCGTGGAGGCTGATATTATTGGCGATGTCTGGAGCGGAGTCTGTTGATTCGGACAGCAGCGATGACCTCATGAACCGGGAGCTACTGGTTTTGGCAAATTTCCTTATATTCTCTCAGCAGACTATTATAGGTAGTGGAAAGCGGCTCAGGAAAAGTATCCAGAATACTGGAATGGACTTGATTCTGTCACTAACAATCCGCTTTGTTTGATAGCTTCCTGTGGCTGCTGTTTATGCTGCAACGCTCCATCGCTAAGTAGCCAAGGCCGATGAAGGGTGATCGTAAAGCCGAAACTGCAAATCCCTGTGCTGTACCTAAAATTTTTGCAGAGTATTATTTTTTGACCTCTGTTCAGCTTCTGTCTTTATTAGATGCTCCTTAAATGACAGCGTTGTGTCAAGTATAACGCCAAGGTACCGTGCGTATTTGTTATGGGCCAGGCGGTTAACCTCGAAATGTATGCCCATTTCTCGATAGGCAAAGGCATTACTCATATGAAAGTAAGTGGACTCAGTTTCGTTACGATTCGGTTGAAGTTCCCATTCACGAAAATACTGCCCCATTTCACTTAGATTAATACATGTTCGGTGACCTACATTTGTTTGTGCAGTGCATATAACGCACTCAACAGAATAAACCAACTTCGTCGACCGAGTGGCTGGCATCTCAGAAACACAGAGGTTTGGAACATTAATAGTGGCAAATATTTATTTAGTGCTCATACAAAATAGATGCGTGTTTCAAACATTTACTAACCTTCAAAGTAGTCACCAGAATTGTGTTTAACCCGTTGCCAGCGATGTGGAAGTAGTAGGATACTCTTAGCAGTGCCAGTTGTGTTGTCAGTTCGAGCGGCGCTGTCTACTGGCCGACGAATTTGTAGCAGTTCTGAAGCGAATGCCGTGAACCGTTTCCTTCAGTTTAGAAATCGACTTGAACTCACGAGGGCTTAAGGGAGGGGAGTGCGGTAGGTGGTAGAGCACTTTTCAGCCCTATCAGTCAAACAAATCAGTAACAGCGAACACTTTACGTGCTTGAGCATTGTCCCGCAAAACGATGGTTAGGTCTTGCAGATAGTTTCATCATTTCTGTCTCTAAGCAGGTCGTAGATTGTGTTCCAGAAATGAACAGCATAGAGACAGAAGTGGTGACACTTTCTGCAGGACCTGACCATCATTTTACAGGACACTTCCCAAGCACGTACAGTGCAAGCTGTTACTTATTTGTTTGACTGATGGAGCTGCTAAGTGCTATACCACCTACTGCACTCCCCTGATTTAAGCCCTCGAAAGTTCAACTCGATTTCTAAACTGTAGGAAACACTTCATGGCATTCGCTTCAGAACTGCTACAAATTCGTCGGCCAGTAGACCGCGCCGCTCGAACTGTCAACACAACTGGCACTGCTAAGAGTGTCCTACGACTTCCACATCGCTGCCAAGGGTTATACACAATGCTGGTGACTACTTTGAAGGTCAGTAAAACTTGGAAACATGTATCTTTTTTGTACGAGTTGTAAATAAATAGTTGCTGCTATTAAAGTTCCAACCCTCGAAAAATCCAAATAACAGCGGAGCTAGTACTTAGATCTGAGGCGAGCCATTGTTGAAGATATTGTGGCTACTAGTGGTGTTGACTATAATTACCTGAAGTGCTGTGGCGATCAGCATATTGTTAAGAAGTAGTGCTACTCTTCTGAAGCATATTACACGGATCAGGTGATAGATAACAACCTGTTCTCACACGGTATCATAACCTGAAGAGAGATCAATAAGCCTTTGGTTGTTTCCGAAAACTAGTTTCTATGAAAGCTGTTAGTGAAAATACTCGAGCCACACAGCTACACTGGTCCTAATCTGGCCTGTTGAACAATAATCTTCCCAAGTAGCCCGCTACGTAATCTGTTATATAGCATCCTAACAGGTAATTTACATATCACACTCAGAAAGGCAATAGCACGATAAGTTTGAGATTTTTTGTTGGGTTTCCCTAGTTTCAAGATGCCAATGATGTTAATTTGTTTCACAGGTTGTGGAATGGATCCTGTTTGCGGAATGTTCTACTATATTTACCAAAGTGCAGGAAGAATTCAGGATGTACGACGTAAAAAACCTGGATCTCTACCTTCTTTAATGTCTTGTAAGGCCATTGAATTGTCTTCACGAATGAATGGGAGAGAATTTGGGCTATTATGTGGACACTCTGCCATCATGGTTCTCAGTTACACTTTC
This sequence comes from Schistocerca gregaria, assembly GCF_023897955.1. Lineage (NCBI taxonomy): Eukaryota > Metazoa > Arthropoda > Insecta > Orthoptera > Acrididae > Schistocerca > Schistocerca gregaria. The sequence continues at coordinate 780,355,295 of NC_064923.1, read as the reverse complement.
GTGGCGTGAGGTCGGGAAACAAATGGTGTTAATTTTGAGACGAAGTGTGAAGCAGCTGTATTGGGTTTTATGGAGTTTTTGTTGCTTGTTATTAGATTTGCATCTGTAAGGCTTTCTATCTGTGACCAGACTTTTTTTTTCATTGTTTGAAGTGAGGTTTTTCGACAGAGGCCAACTATTCCTCGCGACGTATTGACTCAAGGCTATATAGCAGTTCGTCTGCTATTTCTTGCTCTTCAGTTGATAGGAAGTGATACGGCTTCTCACTAACCTCAGACCATCCAGGAACCTACTCCCTCCGCTAGTTGTGTTTGACGCTACTCCCAGATACCTTCCATAGTTGTTGCTCATGGCATGAATCGAGCACAAGATCTGATCAAACGTTTTAGGTAAGACGGACTAGTTTGCTTTCTGAAAGTTCCAGCGTGGGCTGGGAATGGAATGTACCCATGCAATCTGCAAGTATAAGGTCACACCTACGAACATGAAGCAACACTACATAAACTGAAAGTGACAGTTTGGAAAGTCACACAGAACTCCCTGCGTGATTGGTAATGGCTGGAGGTTTTAGTTTGCAGAGACAAAACATAAATAAGGATTGTTCTCTTGCCTCCACGCCGCAAATCTGAACGTGCATCGGTACTTGGCATGAAAAATTTGGTGGAGATTGTGCTATTCTGCCCTCGAATTTAAGGCTTTTCCATTGGAGTCATCGGACTTACTACACCTTTGCTCAAGGTGGCTGTTGAAATCACCTGTGTAAATGGCCGTGTGGCAAAGTATTTGATACGGCCATTGAAGCTGCTAGAAATTTTTTGGTTTCAATTCCGTGGATGTCGTAGAGCTTTCTGTTCCGATTAAGAAAGCATTCTGTGTTGTATTGTTCAGATTGTCTGGGTCCATTGTTCTTAAAAGAACCGTTGTTGATGTTAGGAGCTAGTGTCATGTGTTGTGCTAGGAGATCACGAGAGTTGTCTAGCAACCAATGTTTTTGCTTCCTTGGCACCACCTAGGGGTCACGTGTAGTACATTTTGAGGTCACGCCTACGAACGTGAAGCAACACTACACAAACTGAAAGCGATAATATATTATTTCTTAGTAGACTGTGGCCTTAGAACCACGTAGGAGCGAACGCCTCCTCAAGAAGAGAATACGGCTACCAAGTGGAAGTTCTTGCATAGCTATACGTATCTGTATAAGCTAATACAATTTTATTTTAATATGTTATTAAAACTGAGCTAAAGTAAAATAATAGTTATTATTGCTTACATTATTGAAAAGCCATCAAGAAAACGTTTTGCAGTTATTACTTAATTATAAAAAAGCTCCGGTAGGTGTATAGCATTCTGTAGCCTTAGCGTGTACTTTCAAAGGGAATCGGACTGTGTACGAACTCACCTTGATGTATTCCGCAAACGCAAATAGCGTCGACGATCCATATCCGTCTTTGTTGAGTGGCATAGCGTCGCTAAGCGATAGCAGCATGGGCGATGTTTTTTGATAATGCAAACTGGGCAACGAGTATTCGATGACGAGGCTTACGTCGGTTTCTACGTGACAGACATTTCACCGGATGATCACCCATCCAACATCTAGCCCAGCCCGACAGCGCTTAACTTCGGTGACCTGATGCGGACTGGTGTTACCACTGCGGCAGGGCCGTTGGCCGTTTTGAGGTGATGTGAAGGTAAAATGCATAAATATTGGAAAAGTGTTCGATGTATATGTAATTATATAACATAAAGGAAATAATATCATAAAATTATAATAAACCATGAAAAATTCCTCATAGCTTCGTATCAGTGAACAGCCATTTCTTTGTAAAATCATTCACCAACAGGGTGGCATCCTCAGATAAACTCATTGACCATAGAATAAAAAGTTTTACTTCTAGGTTCGTCTTCCCCATTATGCAGCTTCTAGGGTTTCTCATTTAGAAATGCTGTTAATTTCAAAAATGTCAAGAGTTTTCAGTAACCCGACTTTCCAAGCACGATGGAGGATATGCAAACCGAAGTTTCCAGGGGAGAATGTTATCCCTGATCCATTGGAACACCTTTCAGACTTTCGCCTCTAGCCAGCTCTATAATAGAAGCTTAATATATTTACTTATTCAGTTGTTAAATGGTAGTACTCACCTTTCGTGAAATATTTTCTTTAAACTATAAAAATTATTCTACACAATTAAGGATCTTCACAAATGTAAAAACTATGTTCCAAGGTACAATAGCATCATAAATCTATGAAGCAATATCCTATTGGTATTCAAAAGGGTTGGAACTGAGCAAACTTGTCAATACTCTAGTCAGTTGTCTGTTACATCTTTGCTGTATTACTTACCAATAATCAGTTGTTGTTGTTGTTGTCTTCAGTCCTGAGACTGGTTTGATGCAGCTCTCCATGCTACTCTATCCTGTGCAAGCTGCTTCATCTCCCAGTACCTACTGCAACCTACATCCTTCTGAATCTGCTTAGTGTACTCATCTCTCGGTCTCCCTCTACGATTTTTACCCTCCACGCTGCCCTCCAATGCTAAATTTGTGATCCCTTGATGCCTCAAAACATGTCCTACCAACCGATCCCTTCTTCTAGTCAAGTTGTGCCACAAACTTCTCTTCTCCCCAATCCTATTCAATACCTCCTCATTAGTTACGTGATCTATCCACCTTATCTTCAGTATTCTTCTGTAGCACCACATTTCGAAAGCTTCTATTCTCTTCTTGTCCAAACTAGTTATCGTCCATGTTTCACTTCCATACATGGCTACACTCCAAACAAATACTTTCAGAAACGACTTCCTGATACATAAATCTATATTCGATGTTAACAAATTTCTCTTCTTCAGAAACGCTTTCCTTGCCATTGCCAGTCTACATTTTATATCCTCTCTACTTCGACCATCATCAGTTATTTTACTTCCTAAATAGCAAAACTCCTTTACTACTTTAAGTGTCTCATTTCCTAATCTAATTCCCTCAGCATCACCCGATTTAATTTGACTACATTCCATTATCCTCGTTTTGCTTTTGTTAATGTTCATCTTATATCCTCCTTTCAAGACACTGTCCATTCCGTTCAACTGCTCTTCCAAGTCCTTTGCCGTCTCTGACAGAATTACAATGTCATCGGCGAACCTCAAAGTTTTTACTTCGTCTCCATGAATTTTAATACCTACTCCAAATTTTTCTTTTATTTCCTTTACTGCTTGCTCAATATACAGATTGAATAACATCGGGGAGAGGCTACAACCCTGTCTCACTCCTTTCCCAACCACTGCTTCCCTTTCATGCCCCTCGACTCTTATTACTGCCATCTGGTTTCTGTACAAATTATAAATAGCCTTTCGCTCCCTGTATTTTACCCCTGCCACCTTTAGAATTTGAAAAAGAGTATTCCAGTCAACATTGTCAAAAGCTTTCTCTAAGTCTACAAATGCTAGAAACGTAGGTTTGCCTTTTCTTAATCTTTCTTCTAAGATAAGTCGTAAGGTCAGTATTGCCTCACGTGTTCCAACATTTCGACGGAATCCAAACTGATCCTCCCCGAGGTCTGCATCTACCAGTTTTTCCATTCGTCTGTAAAGAATTCGCGTTAGTATTTTGCAGCCGTGGCTTATTAAACTGATAGTTCGGTAATTTTCACATCTGTCAGCACCTGCTTTCTTTGGGATTGGAATTATTATATTCTTCTTGAAGTCTGAGGGTATTTCGCCTGTCTCATACATCTTGTTCACCAGCTGGTAGAGTTTTGTCATGACTGGCTCTCCCAAGGCCGTCAGTAGTTCTAATGGAATGTTGTCTACTCCGGGGGCCTTGTTTCGACTCAGGTCTTTCAGTGCTCTGTCAAACTCTTCACGCAGTATCGTATCTCCCATTTCGTCTTCATCTACATCCTCTTCTATTTCCATAATATTGTCCTCAAGTACATCGCCCTTGTATAAACCTTCTATATACTCCTTCCACCTTTCTGCCTTCCCTTCTTTGCTTAGAACTGGGCTGCCATCTGAGCTCTTGATATTCATACACGTGGTTCTCTTCTCTCCAAAGGTCTCTTTAATTTTCCTGTAGGCAGTATCTATCTTACCCCTAGTGAGATAAGCTTCTACATCCTTACATTTGTCCTCTAGCCATCCCTGTTTAGCCATTTTGCACTTCCTGTCGATCTCATTTTTGAGACGTTTGTATTCCTTTTTGCCTGCTTCATTTACTGCATTTTTATATTTTCTCCTTTCATCAATTAGATTCAATATTTCTTCTGTTACCCAAGGATTTCTAGCAGCCCTCGTCTTTGTACCTACTTTATCCTCTGCTGCCTTCACTACTACATCCCTCAGAGCTCCCCATTCTTCTTCTACTGTTTTTCTTTCCTCCATTCCTGTCAATTGTTCCCTTATGCTCTCCCTGAAACTCTCTACAACCTCTGGTTCTTTCAGTTTATCCAGGTCCCATCTCCTTAATTTCCCACATTTTTGCAGTTTCTTCAGTTTTAATCTACAGGTCATAACCAATAGATTGTGGTCAGAGTCCACATCTGCCCCTGGAAATGTCTTACAACTTAAAACCTGGTTCCTAAATCTCTGTCTTACCATTATATAATCTATCTGATACCTTTTAGTATCTCCAGGGTTCTTCCACGTATACAACCTTCTTTCATGATTCTTAAACCAAGTGTTAGCTATGATTAAGTTGTGCTCTGTGCAAAATTCTACTAGGCGGCTTCCTCTTTCATTTCTTAGCCCCAATCCATATTCACCTACTATGTTTCCTTCTCTCCCTTTTCCTACACTCGAATTCCAGTCACCCATTACTATTAAATTTTCGTCTCCCTTCACTATCTGAATAATTTCTTTTATTTCATCGTACATTTCTTCAATTTCTTCATCATCTGCAGAGCTAGTTGGCATATAAACTTGTACTACTGTAGTAGGTGTGGGCTTCGTATCTATCTTGGCCACAATAATGCGTTCACTATGCTGTTTGTGGTAGCTTACCCGCATTCCTATTTTCCTATTCATTATTAAACCTACTCCTGCATTACCCCTATTTGATTTTGTGTTTATAACCCTGTAGTTACCTGACCAGAAGTCTTGTTCCTCCTGCCACCGAACTTCACTAATTCCCACTATATCTAACTTTAACCTATCCATTTCCCTTTTTAAATTTTCTAACCTACCTGCCCGATTAAGGGATCTGACATTCCTCGCTCCGATCCGTAGAACGCCAGTTTTCTTTCTCCTGATAACGACATCCTCCTGAGTAGTCCCCGCCCGGAGATCCGAATGGGGGACTATTTTACCTCCGGAATATTTTACCCAAGAGGATGCCATCATCATTTAATCATACAGTAAAGCTGCATGTCCTCGGGAAAAATTACGGCTGTAGTTTCCCCTTGCTTTCAGCCGTTCGCAGTACCAGCACAGCAAGGCCGTTTTGGTTAATGTTGCAAGGCCAGATCAGTCAATCATCCAGACTGTTGCCCCTGCAACTACTGAAAAGGCTGCTGCCCCTCTTCAGGAACCACACGTTTGTCTGGCCTCTCAACAGATACCCCTCCGTTGTGGTTGCACCTACGGTACGGCCATCTGTATCGCTGAGGCACGCAAGCCTCCCCACCAACGGCAAGGTCCCTGGTTCATGGGGGGAGGCAATAATCAGTAAGTTACATCAAATTATGTAGAAGTACTATCAAAGAACTTTTACAAGCTAAACGTCTTCCGAAATAAAAGCTAATGAAAACTAAAATTTCCGTATTCAAGACACTTGAAATTATTAATACTTAAAAGAAACTGAATTGACTTGGAAGTATCACATGGCGGGTGACATTGCATTTCTAGGTACAAGGTGATGTACAGCTGACATAGCGTGACTTCGCCGTCCACATCTTACACAACGTGTTTTAAAAATAAATGGAATTTTACTCACTGTAAAATTCTGTAACTGAAGAACTAACAATAACTACAAAATTGCTTTAATACATTATACGGCACTTTAATGCGCAGAAGTAAAATTACTTATAATCGACAGGCACACAACCTCATGTGTCACAATGACAGAAACAGTAGAAGTTGCCGAAAACTGCTTATGGAGGTCTCTAGTCCGTATTCCTTCATGTAATTCTGAAATCAGTAACTAGACAGGAAAGCCGACGAGGACGTATCATGCGTTCTTATGTACACTATCCTCACAGTACATCACGCTCACCTATTCGTTTTTTTTCTTTATTGTCATTTCACTCTCCATAATGGGGCGAGCTGGAAGCAGCACAATACGTCGCTCTTCGGCTAAGAGAGTTAGAAAAAACATAAGCACATGAGAATAGAATACATAAACGAGAATGGTATAAATGAATGAATAAATGATAACAAAAGCAGATGAGTATAGAAGGTAGATAATAAAACATACATGAGAGCTGCACATACATGCGGAGAATGAGCACTGTAGACTGAAGCAAAAATGAAGAAGCACCACAGTGGGAACCCAAACGACACTGTAGGCAGTATCTATCTTACCCCTAGCGAGATAAGCCTATACATCCTTACATTTGTCCTCTAGCCATCCTGCTTAGCCATTTTGCACTTCCTGTCGATCTCATTTTGGAGACGTCTGTATTCCTTTTTGCCTGCTTCATTTACTGCATTTTTATATTTTCGCCTTACATCAATTAAATTCAACATTTCTTCTGTTACCCAAGGATTTCCACTAGCCCTCGTCTTTTTACCTACTTGATCCTCTTGCTGCCTTCACTACTTCATCCCTCAGAGCTACGCATTCGTCTTCTACTGTATTTCTTTCCCCCATTCCTGTCAATTGTTCCCTTATGCTCTTCCTGAAACTCTGTACAGTCTCTGGTTCTTTCAGTTTATCCAGGTCCCATCTCCTTAAATTCCCACCTTTTTGCAGTTTCTTCAGTTTTAATCTACAACAGGGTACCTTTAATTTTAGTGCAACATATTGCCATTTTTTCCGAATACTAGTGACAATCACCAAGTGAAGTCTTGAATTCACCATCATTATCATCACATCACCATCAACGTAACCTGTTGTTACCAATCCTAAACTACTCTACTGAACCTGGAAGTTCTTGTAAAATACTGGAGACGACTGAAACTGAACAAATCCATAGTCGCCTGCTAGGAACGTAAACTGAACAGCTGAACAGTTACCAAACTGTATCGGTGATGTCCGCAGGTCAGCAAAGTGAATCATTAAAAAAAGTGGTATTATGTGATAAATTGTGATAAATTTAGAGACATGGTATTGGAGCAAGACTATGCGACAAATGGGTCAAATGGCTCTGAACACTATGGGACTTGACTGCTGAGGTCATCAGTCCCCCAGAACTAAGAACTACTTAAACCTATCTAACCTAAGGACATCACAAACATCCATGCCCAAGGCACGATTCGAACCTGCGACCGTAGCGGTCGCGCGGTTGCAGACTGAAGCGTCTAGAACCGCTCGGCCAAACCGGCCGGCACTATGCGACATTTTTGCCACAAACATCGCATTCGGTAGGGTCTGTGAGAGCAACATGAGATCGTTTGGCACCTAAAGGAGCTATTACTTTCCCTACACACGAAACGACAGTGCTATGGTAGAAAATATCCCTAAAACTGGTACAATGTACCCTCTATCAGTGGCTCTACAGTGCTTTACGGAGTACATACGTATGTAGGTGTAGATGCACTTTTTGAAAATGTAGAGAATTGTTCGGAAAATTAAACATTGTTTTACTAAACATTTAGAGGCTCTCTGTAACATAAGTAAGGATACAAAATCGTAATAAGCTGGATTTTTGGTGGACACTAATTCCACGTATGCCATGTCTTGCAGTATGTGTGAATGGATTAGCATGAATCCAATGGACGGCACTATGTCGATTAGCGACAAGTATTGTACACCGTTACGAGATGTCAAGGCTACAGCAAATGTTAGCGGAGTCCTGCGATGTAAAGGTCGGTGCCAACTGTGCACAATTATCACGGCTGAGAGCAATAAACACTCCACTAAAACGACAAACTGTTATCCGAATCTATCCCGACACAGAGGAACAACAAATAAGGATCAAATGGCTCTGAGCACTATGGGACTTAACAATTATGGTCATCAGTCCCCTAGAACTTAAAACTACTTAAACCTACCTAACCTAAGGACATCACAAAACACCCAGTCATCACGAGGCAGAGAAAATCCCTGACCCCGCCGGGAATCTAACCCGGGAACCCGTGCGAGGGAAGCGAGAACGCTACCGCACGACCACAAGCTGCGGACTGAGGAACAACAACAAATGTTATTACCGATAAGGAAAATACTAGTGACAACTTCTTACGACTGTAATAACACCTCAAAATCCAGTTTACTCTGCAATTAACATTTTTAGTGTCTTCAATTCTTGTCACCGCCGGAAAGCTGTCCGATATAAAGTAGCCCACTAGGCAAGATGAAATTATGATAAACTGTGATTATAATTTGACGTGAAGAAAAGGCTACGCTCTGCACTGCGTTTAAAACTGTATCCGCAGCTTTAATTTTAGAAAATTACGCATTTCCTTACTTTTGACTTTTCGATCAGAATGACCACCACCAGCACTATCATCGTAGCGAATTTTAGCGTGGAATGGGCACTTCCGCCTCAGACATTCTGTCGTTGTTACTGTCTCCTCTTCTTTTCTTCCATTCGTACGCATAGGGCTGCCGGCCGCGGTAGCCGAGCGGTTCTTGGCGCTTCAGTCCGGAACTGCTACGGTCGCAGGTTCGAATTCTGCCTCGGGCATGGATGTGTGTGATGTCCTTAGGACAGTTAGGTTTAGGTAGTTCTAAGTTCTAGTGGACTGATGACCTCATACACTAAGTCCCATAGTGCTCAGAGCCACTTGAACCATTTTTGAACAATTATCTCGCCCCATCTGATGTCTCCTGTGTAAGACATTATTTTCCAGGCATATTTCTGGCAGGGTGTAACCTTTGCTGCTCTACACTAGCACTGCGGCGTTAACCACCAGTGTTGTAAAAATGTCTTGTGTTGGACTTAACGAAGACGTCAGTGGCGTACGTGAGCTCGAAACTGATTTCTAATTCTGCCCCAGATGTAGATATCTTCACCTGTTCGTCCTCGTAACCATGCCCAGCCTTTGTACGGACTGTTGAGCAGAAATAGCGTCCGGTACGACCAACGTTCACTGTACGTACTCAGAAACTTGTCGTGAGAGTGGTTGTCAGTTTCACTAAAAGTATGTCCTCAAGACCACCCACGTAATAATTTCGTCTACTCAACATTCTGCACCGAGGAACGCAATTAGCGCTCTGTGGAAACAATCACGCCAATAACAGCACTGATTGTTCATTATTTTTCGTCAGTGATTCGTACTTGCGGTAGTCATAAAGTTTCAGTTAACACCGAGAACATTAAATTCACGCAATTACTTTTTTGGATATTCACAGGAGCATGATGCAATGGAAGATGGCAAAAGCAAAGCTGTACTTTTAAATTTTATTCACGTAGGAGGAATATACAAACTTACGGCCGTTCGACCGTCGCGCAATGTCTCGTTTGGACGGTAAAGTAATGGGTTATTGCTGGCCTGTCGTGACATCCAGATGTAGCCGCTATTCGGTTCTGCACAGGCACTAGCCTCTTACTTAGCTTCCACTTACCGCAAAAATTCTCACTTAGCTCAACATCCCAATTGACTTAAGAAGGGAGCAAGTGACTCCTGTACATCAGAAAGGTAAGAGAACGGACTTTCAGATTTGCAGTTCAATACCCATAAGTCGGTTTGCTACAGAATTATTGAACTTATTGTAAGTTCGAATGTAATAAATTTCCTTGAGCAGAAGAGCTTCTGACCACAAATCAAGACGGATTTAGAAAACATCGCTCCGCTGATATTCAGCTTGCCCTTCGTCACTGTGCCTCACTGCAGACTGTTAATGAATATAGGAGCATACGGAATTGGTTCCCAGATACGTGAGATAGCTCGGAGATTTCTTAGGCACTACAAAGAAGCACGTTGTCCTCAACGGTGAATGTTCATCAGAGACAAGGGTATCGTCAGGAGTGCCCCAGGTAAGTGTGATGGGACCTCTTTTATTCTCCGCATACATAGACGATTTGGCGGACAGGGTGAGGAGCAATCTGCGGCTGTTTACTAAGGAGGAAGATGTCGTCATTGAGAAACTGTAGGAGGATACACGATAACTTATACGAAATTCGTAGTTGGCGTGATGAACGGCAGATTGCTCTTAATGTGGAACAATGTATGTGAGTGCAGGTAAGTAAGGGAAACAGTCCCTCGTTGTTAGAGTAGTCCATTGGTAGTGTGTGTTGCTTGACACAGTCACAGCGATTAAATTTCTAGGCGAAACTTCGCAAGAATATGTGGAAAGGAAAGACCATGCATGTGTGGTACTAGGGGAGGCGGATGGCCGACTCCGGTTTAGTGGGAGAGTTTCAGGAGAGTGTTGTTCATCTGTACAGGACGCCCCGTATAGAGCGCTTGTGTGACCCATTGTTGAATACTGCTCGAGTGTCTGGAGTCCTTACCAGGGTGAAATAAAGGACGACATCAAACCAACTCAGAGGTGAGTCGCTACTTTTGTTACCGTTAGGTTCGATACACACGTGAGTACTACGGCGATGTTTCGTGAAATGAAATGCGAATCCCTGAAGGTAGGACGTTGTTTTCGCCAAACACCTTTGAGAGAATTTAGAGAACTGGCATGTGAGGGTTACTGCAGAACGATTCTACTGCCGGCACAGTACTTTTTGCGTATGGACCGTGAATATAAGGTTAGAGCTCGCACAGAGGCACGTAGACAGCGGTTTTTCCCTAGTTCTGTTTGCAAGTGGAACATGAAAGGAAGTAATTAGTGGTGGTACAAGCTACCCTCTACACGTACGCTCGCGGAGTGCCTGTGTAGATTTTGATGTCTGCAGTCACGTGTAAACATATAAATCCTTGCAGAACAGGACCGTGGCACCCCACTAGCGTAACCAAATCAAAATGGGGCAAGTCATTGATAAAGAAGGTTACCATACGGTAATTCGTCTCTGCACTTGAAGAGGAGCAACACTGGAAGAAGCCATGACGAACTAGTGGAAGGGGAAGGCAAGAATGCACCACCGTATGAAAAAGTGGTTGGGTGCATGGGCTCTTCCAGTGTGACCAAAGAAGTGTGAATAACGAAGATCGAAGTGACAGAGCATCTCACAAGGACCAGGAATCGACATATAATTTGAGTCACGGTGCTGGAAAAGAGCCATATAACAATATAGGCAATGGAAGAAAAATTCTGAATCATCGTGGATTCGTTTTCAACATCTTCATGACGTCTTCCACGTGTAAAGTTCCCCAGCCGCTGGTTTTTGCAAGTGCTAGGACTCCTTCAAAGATACCGCCGAGCGAAGACACGAGCAGGAGTATGGAAACTGTGGGCAATTCTGGACTATCGTCTGTATCAGGCAAGGTCCCTAGCGGCTTCTTGCTGACTCCTCGCGTAAAAATATTGCGTCCAAGGCATTTGCAACGACGATAAGATGCGTCATCTCATCCATGTTTGGCAAAATGTAACGCACTGAAGAGCGGGTATCTCTAGACGAGAAGGAAAAAATCTCATCAAGTTTTCTGATTACAGCTTGATTTTTTTTTCCACTGATAATCAAACTCTATCACTACCAACTGATAAAGGAGAACAGTCAGTCGTTCTTTTCTTTCAGGATTTATTGGGCAAATATAGCCATTATCAATGCGATATTTCACGGTATCAAAGCGCGTCCTTGTATGTAAGTCCCCTCTTGTTCGGGCTTCATTCACAGTTCTTTCGAGGCTCTGTCACAATCCACTGAAATATGTCTTGGCTACTCTTAACACTGCGTTCACATTTAATACCGTGGAAGGTCTCAAGAGACCGATCAACATGTCTATAGTGTGGTTCGGCTCTAATATGATCTCAATTTTAGATATATTCACATTGTTCCGCGTTGGTATCTTTTCCAACAAAAGGGAAAAAAAATTGTTATAAGTGACTTTCTATGTGCAACATGTGCCCTCACGGTAAATTTCTTCGCAATATTTACAGCATGTATCTTCACGGTATAATTATTCGTAACTGACAACATTTTATTATAAGTAACTCCTATTCATTTATTGACTGCGAGACGCCGAATAGCACGTTAAGCCGCTTAAAAGCAATGATTTTTCTGTCCTTCTAGCAGAACTGTACCTTTTTTCCACAGCCTGTGAGGTGACTGCAATGTCTGTGTATGTAGAGTGGCGCTACGTTCGTTTTGTGTGACGGTAAAACCCGGCGCCGACACGTAGCTTACCCGAATAGAAGAAGGGGCCGCCGAGGTTAACGACCCCGTCCGACCGACGGAACATTCGCAGTGCCACACGCCCTCATATTATGACATACTGCGCTGAGGTTTGGAATTTAATCGAGGACATTCGCGCAAAGACCGGTGATCGGGAACTTAAACCACCGCGGGTCTTCATTTTTGCTGTAAATTAAATGGAGAACAGCCTACAGCATGTGGCGTACCCAGGCGGCTACCATCCAAGTCCTGGCACGAGTAACGCTGCCTTATTAAATACATTACATGTATTCGCTACTTCGAATATGGATGGCCATCAGCTGTAGAATGGCACGATGGCAATGAAAACTGGTGCCGGACCGAGAATTGAACCCGGATTCTCCGCTCATCTCGGGCGGTCGTCTTACCAGCTGGCTACCCGCGCACGACCCACGGCCAGGCCCAAATATCCGTACATCGTCACCCCTTCGTCTACAGCCTGTATATTCCCGTACAAGTCAGACGTTTTACTTGAAAGTCGCTTCCGCGGTGTCGGCATGTCCAAGTAATTCAGAATAACAGACACTGCAATATCGTATTGCATTATCAAGGTGATCTGACGAGAACCGGACTATTCAACGAGGCAAGGCCGTTGGACACATCTTTTCCAGTCACTGTACGAACCGTTCAGACCACTCAGTAGTGTTATTGGTGTGACAGTCACTCTTGGCAGTATCTAGATCGTTAATGTAGAGTGTAAAAGTGATTATACCTTTGAATGTACACTAAGTGATCAGAAGTACCCGCACCCCCCCCCCCCCCAAAAAAAAAAACATACGTTTTTCATTTTAGGTGCATTGTGCTGCCACCTGCTGCCAGGTACTCCTGATCGGCGGCCTCAGTAGTCATTAGACATCGTGAGAGAGGAGAGTGACGCGCTCAATGGAACACATAGCCGTCGAACGTGGTCAGGTGATAGGGCGTCACTTGTGCCATACGTCTGTACGCTAGATTTCCACACTGTTAAACATCCGCAGATCCACTGTTTACGATGTGACAGTGAAGTGGAAACGTGCAGGGACACGTACAGCTCAAAAGCGTACAGGCCGATCTAATCTGTTGACTGACATAGACCACTGACAGTTTAAGAGGGTCGTAATGTGTAATAGGCCGACATCTGTCCAGACCGTCACACAGGAATTCCAAACTGAATCAGAATCCACTGCAAGTACTATCGCAGTTAGCCAGAATGTGAGAAAACTTGGATCTCATGGTCGAGCAGCTGCTCATAAGCCACACGTCACAGCGGTAATCGCCAAAAGAGGCCTCGCTTGGTGTAAGGAGAGTAAACTCTGGACTATTGAACAGTGAAAAAACGTTGTGTGGAGTGACGAATCACGGTACACAATGTGGCGATACGATGGCAGGGTGAAGGTATGGCGAATGCTCAGTGAACGTCATCTACCGGCGTTTGTAGTGCCAACACTAAAATTCGAATCGGTGGTACTATCACAGCACACGCCTACATTGATGTTTGAAGCACCTTCTTGCTTCCCGCTGTTCAAGAGCAATTTGGGGATGGCGATTGAATCTTTCAACACGATCGAGCACCTGTTCATAATGCACAGCCTCTGTAGGAGTGATTACACGACAATAACATCCCTGTAATGGTCTGGCCTGTTCGCAGTCCTGACCTGAATCCTATAGAACACTTTTGAAATGTTTTTTAACGGCGACTTCGTGCCAGGCCTCACAGACGGACATCGATACCTCTCCTCAGTGCAACACTCCGTGAATAATGGTCTGACATTCCCCAAGAAACCTTCCAGCACCTGATTGAACGTATGCCTGTGCAAGTGCGAGCTGTCATGAAGGCTAATGAATTCCATAATGAATTCCAGCATTACCGATGGAGGGCGCAACGAAGTTAAGTAATTTTCAGCTAGGTGTCGGGATACTTCTCGTCACATAGTGTATCTTTTGCATGCTGTTCTGCAGCTGTAAAATGTATTATATTCATGGTAATGATATTCCAGCAGAGGTGTTGTTGTTGTTGTCTTCAGTCCTGAGACTGGTTTGATGCAGCTCTCCATGCTACTCTATCCTGTGCAAGCTGCTTCATCTCCCAGTACCTACTGCAACCTACATCCTTCTGAATCTGCTTAGTGTACTCATCTCTCGGTCTCCCTCTACGATTTTTACCCTCCACGCTGCCCTCCAACGCTAAATTTGTGATCCCTTGATGCCTTAAAACATGTCCTACCAACCGATCCCTTCTTCTAGTCAAGTTGTGCCACAAACTTCTCTTCTCCCCAATCCTATTCTATACCTCCTCATTAGTTACGTGATCTATCCACCTTATCTTCAGTATTCTTCTGTAGCACCACATTTCGAAAGCTTCTATTCTCTTCTTGTCCAAACTAGTTATCGTCCATGTTTCACTTCCATACATGGCTACACTCCAAACAAATACTTTCAGAAATGACTTCCTGACACTTAAATCTATATTCGATGTTAACAAATTTCTCTTCTTCAGAAACGCTTTCCTTCCCATTGCCAGTCTGCATTTTATATCCTCTCTACTTCGACCATCATCAGTTATTTTACTTCCTAAATAGCAAAACTCCTTTACTACTTTAAGTGTCTCATTTCCTAATCTAATTCCCTCAGCATCACCCGATTTAATTTGACTACATTCCATTATCCTCGTTTTGCTTTTGTTGATGTTCATCTTATATCCTCCTTTCAAGACACTGTCCATTCCATTCAACTGCTCTTCCAAGTCCTTTGCCGTCTCTGACAGAATTACAATGTCATCGGCGAACCTCAAAGTTTTTACTTCGTCTCCATGAATTTTAATACCTACTCCAAATTTTTCTTTTGTTTCCTTTACTGCTTGCTCAATATACAGATTGAATAACATCGGGGAGAGGCTACAACCCTGTCTCACTCCTTTCCCAACCACTGCTTCCCTTTCATGCCCCTCGACTCTTATGACTGCCATCTGGTTTCTGTACAAATTGTAAATAGCCTTTCGCTCCCTGTATTTTACCCCTGCCACCTTTAGAATTTGAAAAAGAGTATTCCAGTCAACATTGTCAAAAGCTTTCTCTAAGTCTACAAATGCTAGAAACGTAGGTTTGCCTTTTCTTAATCTTTCTTCTAAGATAAGTCGTAAGGTCAGTATTGCCTCACGTGTTCCAACATTTCGACGGAATCCAAATTGATCCTCCCCGAGGTCCGCAGCTACCAGTTTTTCCATTCGTCTGTAAAGAATTCGCGTTAGTATTTTGCAGCTGTGACTTATTAAACTGATAGTTCGGTAATTTTCACATCTGTCAGCACCTGCCTTCTTTGGGATTGGAATTATTATATTCTTCTTGAAGTCTGAGGGTATTTCGCCTGTCTCATACATCTTGCTCACCAGCTGGTAGAGTTTTGTCATGACTGGTTCTCCCAAGGCCGTCAGTAGTTCTAATGGAATGTTGTCTACTCAGGGGGGCCTTCTTTCGACTCAGGTCTTTCAGTGCTCTGTCAAATTCTTCACGCAGTATCGTATCTCCCATTTCGTCTTCATCTACATCCTCTTCCATTTCCATAATATTGTCCTCAAGTACATCACCATTGTATAAACCTTCTATATACTCCTTCCACCTTTCTGCCTTAACTTCTTTGCTTAGAACTGGGTTGCCATCTGAGCTCTTGATATTCATACACGTGGTTCTCTTCTCTCCAAAGGTCTCTTTAATTTTCCTGTAGGCAGTATCTATCTTACCCCTAGTGAGATAAGCTTCTACATCCTTACATTTGTCCTCTAGCCATGCCTGCTTAGCCATTTTGCACTTCCTGTTGATCTCATTTTTTAGACGTTTGTATTCCTTTTTGCCTGCTTCATTTACTGCATTTTTATATTTTCTCCTTTCATCAATTAAATTCAATATTTCTTCTGTTACCCAAGAATTTCTAGCAGCCCTCATCTTATTACCTACTTTATCCTCTGCTGCCTTCACTACTTCATCCCTCAGAGCTACCCATTCCTCTTCTACTGTATTTCTTTCCCCTATTCCTGTCAATTGTTTCCTTATGCTCTCCCTGAAACGCTGTACAACCTCTGGTTCTTTCAGTTTATCCAGGTCCCATCTCCTTAATTTCCCACATTTATGCAGTTTCTTCAGTTTTAATCTACAGGTCATAACCAATAGATTGTGGTCAGAGTCCACATCTGCCCCTGGAAATGTCTTACAACTTAAAACCTGGTTCCTAAATCTCTGTCTTACCATTATATAATCTATTTGATACCTTTTAGTATCTCCAGGGTTCTTCCACGTATACAACTTTCTTTCATGATTCTTAAACCAAGTGTTAGCTATGATTAAGTTGTGCTCTGTGCAAAATTCTACCAGGCGGCTTCCTCTTTCATTTCTTAGCCCCAATCCATATTCACCTACTATGTTTCCTTCTCTCCCTTTTCCTACACTCGAATTCCAGTCACCCATTACTATAAAATTTTCGTCTCCCTTCACTATCTGAATAATTTCTTTTATTTCATCATACATTTCTTCAATTTCTTCATCATCTGCAGAGCTAGTTGGCATATAAACTTGTACTACTGTAGTAGGTGTGGGCTTCGTATCTATCTTGGCCACAATAATGCGTTCACTATGCTGTTTGTAGTAGCTTACCCGCACTCCTATTTTCCTATTCATTATTAAACCTACTCCTGCATTACCCCTATTTGATTTTGTGTTTATAACCCTGTAGTCACCTGACCAGAAGTCTTGTTCCTCCTGCCACCGAACTTCACTAATTCCCACTATATCTAACTTTAACCTATCCATTTCCCTTTTTAAATTTTCTAACCTACCTGCCCGATTAAGGGATCTGACATTCCACGCTCCGATCCGTAGGACGCCAGTTTTCTTTCTCCTGATAACGACATCCTCCTGAGTAGTCCCCGCCCGGAGATCCGAATGGGGGACTATTTTACCTCCGGAATATTTTACCCAAGAGGATGCCATCATCATTTAATCATACAGTAAAGCTGCATGTCCTCGGGAAAAATTACGGCCGTAGTTTCCCCTTGCTTTCAGCCGTTCGCAGTACCAGCACAGCAAGGCCGTTTTGGTTAATGTTGCAAGGCCAGATCAGTCAATCATCCAGACTGTTGCCTCTGCAACTACTGAAAAGTCTGCTGCCCCTCTTCAGGAACCACACGTTTGT
The DNA here is from genome assembly GCF_023897955.1 of Schistocerca gregaria. Taxonomy (NCBI): domain Eukaryota; kingdom Metazoa; phylum Arthropoda; class Insecta; order Orthoptera; family Acrididae; genus Schistocerca; species Schistocerca gregaria. Next base: position 780,337,783 of record NC_064923.1, on the reverse strand, counting down.
CTGGCCTCTCAACAGATACCCCTCCGTTGTGGTTGCACCTACGGTACGGCCATCTGTATCGCTGAGGCACGCAAGCCTCCCCACCAACGGCAAGGTCCATGGTTCATGGGGCGCCAGCAGAGGTAACTTTTTATATATGTTTTTAAATTATTGCAACCGGTTTCGAGCATGACTCATTTTCAAGCAGTACCTAAATATAATCAAGCTGTCATCAGTAAATACTTATATCTGTATTCAAATAAATGTTTAATATTTAGCTGTAATATATTTTTTTCAGTTACACAACTACATCGTAAATGCAATTTTTGAAATAAGATGTACTTTCCTTACATTTGTTTGTAGTTGTTATATTATGGATCTATATGTCAGAGATACAGTTTAATTTCTAATGTAAATTTTTGGTGGGAATCTGTTTACATCGTCGTTAATTTAGGATTGTCTTTTCCTCTGAACGGTCCTTCGCCTGTAGGAAGTTTGTCGGATTCTCGTTACATCTTCGAGGAAAACCAACGGTGAACGGTAGATATAAAGATTAGTCTCTCTATTCTTCACACACCAGAGAAAGGAAGTTACGTGAGTATTTTAGAGGAAACAGAAATCTACGCATAACTGCAAAAAATCCAAACAATATTCTAATTCAACATAAAGAACTAAAAAATAAAAGATATGTTGAGAACTTCGCCTAAACTGGTATTGGTGGCAGATAATTCTGAACGAAAAACAATCCTAAATTTTACTTACGATGTACATCGATTTTGTTCAAAGATAAAAAGTGGAAAACATATATCTGATATATAGATCGATAATGCTACGAGCATATGCAAATGTAACGAAACAAAGGTACATCCTGCTTGAAAAATTGTATTTGCTATCTTATTGTGTAAGTAAAAGATATATATTACAGCTAAATATTACACGTTCGTTTGTATACACATAAATATACCTACTGATAATAGCTTGATTACATTTAGGTATCGCTTGAAAATGAACCATGTAGCAAATATTATAAAAGATATATAAAAAAGCGGCTCTGATGAAATGTCACGACAATGCTTTTATACTTCTTCTGTATTACCTACGGATTAGCAGCAGAAAGCTACCGAAATCCCTCTCTACGACGAACTTCTACATGTGATGACAAAGATTCCGTAAGCAAGTTTGAAAATTTCACTAAAATCATGCCGTCAAGATAACCTCCGGAAAAAGGTTATCTACGTAGTTTATATACGGTACATATCGCGCCCCAGCAAGAAAAGTGACGCAAATTAAAAAACGGCAGGTTTTATTTCATGTCACTGAATATTACGTAGGAAGTGTCCCAAATTGCACGTAAACGTCACATCTGTATCTCGCAATTCGTCCACTACAGGTCAGTTATGTCAATTTCGTTGTAGGCCACTTGCCGATTCTGGATTCGAATATACTGTTGTCTGTCTTGTCCAGTCCTTCGACTCGTCCTTAGAAAGTATCTGTTGCCAGAGCTCCGGGACTTACATTTGTTACTGACTATGACATTTTTTTGTCAGTCATTCTAAAAATTTAATCAAAGTAACATGTTAGCGGCTGTTTCAATTCCTGTAGTGTTCGCGGCGTTCAAATCGGACTTTACTACACTTGGTGATCTATTTTGCCAACACTGTTCTGAGCGGAGGTTCCAGCGTGCTTCACACCTGGGGATAATGTTTCCTGGAATTCACTAAGGAAAAAGATATTCCTGAGCAGTCACATAAAGCTCATTCTCGCTCTTAATCCCGAATATTCTGTTACGTTGCGCAGAAATTTTGATTCAGTCTTGCCTCTTAACGTGTATTACAGTTCAAAATCTCTATTATCATCAATATTTGTAATTTACGAATCTCAAGAGTCGGTTAGAGAGCAGGATCAATTGAAAAAAGAAAGGATATCGACCTGAGTCACTACGAAATACAGTTCGACCCAGTGCCTCACGCATTTCTCAGCTACATGATTTCTCGCGTTTATAAACATTTTGTGTAAATATGTGTATTAATGAATTTCGTCATTAATGAGGACTTATGAAAATTTAATGTGTGTTGATGGTATAAGTCAGATCTATTTGTGTCAAATCATTATAGTAATCACACTGGCGATGTTGGGGAAATTGTTATTGTATAAATCACAGAGAATATATTTCGTGTAAAAGTAACTTCTCTGTCGCAGAGGTGAAGGCAGAGAAGGAGTTGCAAAGCATCTGTGGTGTGAAACTGAGGTATGTGTTTGGCGCGCAGTTGCTAGAATGTCTTGCGTCGATAACGATTTTTTAATATGTGGCCAAACAGATTATAAGTAGGCGGGCAAATACTTGGGAACAGTGTATGATGGCGGAAAGATCTGGAATAGTAATGAAGAATACTCTATGACCCAAATTATTTCAAGCCGATCACTATCAAGAAGTGCCTGTTGTTAATAAAGGATCTCACAATAAGCGCTACTTCAGATGTCAAGTAGCACATCGCAAAGTAAGATCCAAACAGTATTTTGTAGGTATGCAGTATACATACCAGCGTCATTTCAATTTTTTGCAACATTATACCGTGTTTAGTCAAAGGAAAAACTTGTCGAGAGGACGTTCATTGACCCCAGTCGTTAACGAACAGCATTGTTCTATCCTTCCAGCATTAAGTCAGAGAAAGTTTCAAGAGAGAAAAAAAGAAGCCAAATCAAGTAAAATTTACAGTCAACTTTCAAAGTAGTAAGAAGTACTTATTTTGTTCAAAAGCAGTAGTAACTGTAGTGGTTCACGTAGTATTGCACTAATACTGTAGCCAGTAAGCTTATATTAAAAGTGATTTGATTGATATTTATTTTCTGTGGCAAAAGTATGCTAGCTTTCTCGTAGTCAAAGTAGTTTTATACATTTATGTTGTATTATGTAAATGATATTATGTGTGTCTGTCAACATAACACTAGTACCGATCAACACTTGTCGCCTTGAATGAACGTTATTACGGCATTAATGTGAGACACAATCCTTTAGTAAAGTAATAAGTAAAGAAAGATAAACACCTTCTGCCACTTTTAGGCATTTTGTTCAAACCGATAACATTATCTTGAGCTAAGTACATTTTCCATAAAGTGTTGCTATTCATTGCTTATTATCATCAATTATTATAGTAACGAATAATACTGCATCCCAGGTTAACGTATTTTGTGTTCACGGTGCAGTTTTATATTACGTATATGCCAGCGGATGAGCAAGTCATTAAGTTACTGTTTTGGCTTTATCAGACGATATTTACTTTATATCAAAGTCATTATAGTCATTTACGGAAAGTAACTATTGCTCGAATTTGGAACTAATGGCCCTCTCGTACTGCAATCTAAATTCATTTAAAGTAAATTCTGACATTGAAAATTACGGCTAACTACAGTGAGATTTTATTTTTATTGCCACTTTTTACATTTAGATCGTAGTTTTACGTGGTAACAACACTTGTGCGATAACAGTTAGGTTGGAACTGTCTATATTCTGTCGACATTCTTCGTATTTGCCGCCTCCTTTGCACTACACGTGACGCAATAAAATCTACATACAGGTAGAGTACACGTACGTTATAAAACCTTTTACTTATTACTGCCGCTACGTAGCGTGTGTTGTACAACACATCTTCCTTGTTCTCGTAGGTAACTTAACAACCATTCACTATTGGAGGCAGCTCTATACACCCGGAAAACACACAGTATCAACAAAAATTTTCTGTGTTCGTGCCGGCATTGTCAATATGTAAAACTAATGACGTTTCGGTCACTGTTGCAAGTGAGATTCTTCAGGGAGTTTCAACGCTGGCCGAAACGTCGGTAGTTTTACATATTGACAATCTGGTCACAAACCAAAAAAAAAAAAAATTATTGACTGTGACAATGGCCGCAGAAGCCTACTTTTACACTTAGAGTATGTCTGTTTGTCCCAGACATCTGATATACGTGTGTGAATATACAACATTCGGAAATCAAAAGTTATCAATGTTCAAACAAATTATTTGGTGTTTGCTTGACGTCACAACAAACCATTCCATCTTCTTCAAACTCTCCAGTTTGCTACATCAGATATCACTATTTAATCTCCGGAGAACGAGTTCAGTAATCTTCGACGTTTTCGTAGCTTCTAACAACAGCGACATCTCACGAAAGTTTCAGTTACTTATATACTCATGCTGCTAAAGTGTTATCATAGATGAACTACTCTGATGATTTCTGACAAGGTACGCCTTAAATTCCCTCCTCTTATACATACTTTCTAGAATTCCTATTAACGAGAGAGCTGTCAGCCAAACTGAACAGAAAAGTGCCACAGTTGCGAAATTTGTGATGGACTGTGTACAGGACACCTGTTTTTGTAGTTTCCGTCTCTGCGGCGATACACTGCGCCCTGATGGTGATTCACCGAACATGCCGTGAACCAGAGGCAAGGAACTCGAGACCTGGCGCGTCAGAGCGTAGTCAGTCAGACGTCAACTGCGCGACAAACGCTTTCTTTGCGAGCGCCGCGCACAATACGCGCGGGATCGATCACTTCCGCGTCGCACACAGCACTCGCGTGACAGGGGCTGCGTATAAGCCGCCTCTGGCTGCAAAGCTGATTACTTCCTGTGTGGTGCGTGGAGCGAAATGTGAGGGGAGCTCCACAAAGCGGTGCACGGCGGCCGCTGGTGAAATCGCGCCGCCGGTCCCGCGGGCATCAGCTAACATTAGCACTTATCCAGTGATTCACGAACAAGCAGCAGTGAAGTCGTGTTCCGTGTTGCGCGACTTCCATCGGCCTGTCATTATGAGCATATGGAACCGACGTTCTTCTGTAAAGCGAAAACTTTGGTCTGCTGTTTGGCCACTCATCTGATTTAGAAGACCACTAATTTGAGATAACTTCAGACTGCTTTCTGAGTGGTAGCAAATCGAAACGAACGCCACATAGAGACATGTACGCCGTTCAGTCACATTAATATGACCACGACCTATGTTCGATGTCAACGTGGAGTAACCACACGCTGACCGCAGGTGGCGGCACTAGCAATGCACCGTAGATAAACCTCGGGAAACACTGCAATCACAGTCGCAATGCGGAAACGGGGCGATTTATCTGACGTCCAAAAGGCCATGCTCATCTACGTCTACATCTACGTGGTTACACTGCTTTTCACAATAATATGCCTGGCAGAGGGTTCAATGAAGTACCTTTAACCTGTCTCTCTGCCCTTCCACTCTCGAACGGCACGCGGGAAAAATAAGAACTTAAATTCACAAGGTGCGACATCGTCGCTAAAAATCACAGTGACCCGTATATGAAATAAGGCTCCTTTAATATACGTCTATGATAACAATCTATTTGTTTAACAGATTACCGGTTTTCGGTCTTTAACGACCATCAACAGATCTGCAGCAAAATTATTTTATTACTGTAATGCGTTTTATACTTTATAAGCTTATTACAGACTTCAACTATTGTATCCCCCTTTATTTTCGCTATTTCAATCAATTATCGAAAACTAGTGTATGCAGACATTAGTGACATCTGGTGTACTTACAACACAAACATCTTGTGGCTACTGTACGACAGCTTGTTTTAAACAGTAGTATTACTGACAACATGACTCGTGCGTGTGATGTTATTCATATGTATTTGACGATGCTGGTGCTGCTTCCTTATTTAACAATTGACGATACCACTATGGCTGCAGCACGTTATGACTTTGTCCTTATGAAACACGTATGCCTCTTTATATTTAAAGCGCACAAATGTAAATTTGGCCAGTACTACCTTTCAGTATGGTCTATGTATTGCTCTTTAGTTGTATATAGTTTGCGAGTGAATTTATATTTTCCCCATTTTTGCTGCGTATCTGATGATGGTCATTAAAGACAGAAACCGGAAATCGGGTAAACAAAAACACTGTGACCATAGACGTAAATTAAAGGAAACTTAAAACTTAAATTTTTCTGTGAGAGCCCTGAATTCTCTTATTTTATCGTGATGATCATTTCTCCATAAGTAGGTGTGTATCAACAGAATGTTTTCGCAATCGCAGGAGAAAACTGGCGATTGAAATTTCATGAGAAGACCCCGCCGCAACGGAAAACGCCTTTGTTTTAATGATTGCTACTACAATTCACGCATCATGTCTGTGACAGTGTCTCCCCTATTTCGCGATGATACGAAACGAGCTGCCCTTCATTGTACTTTTTCAATGTCATCCGTCAGTCCCACGTGATGCGCATCCCACACCGCACAGCAGTACTCCAGAATAGGGCGGACAAGCGTAGTGTAAGCAATCTCATTGGTAGACCTGTTGCACCTTCTAAGTATTCTGGCAATGAATCGCAGTCTTTGGTTTGCTCTACCTACGATATTATCTATATGATCGTTCTAATTTAGGTTATTTGTAATTGTAATTCGCAAATATTTAGTTGAATTTACAGCCCTCAGATTTGTGTGACTGATCGCGTAATCGAAATTAAGCTGAATTCCTTTAGCACTCATGTGAAAAACTTCGCACTTACTTTATTTAGCGTCAATTGCCACTTTTCGCACCATAGAGCCATATTATCTAAATCATTTTCCAAGTCTTTTTGATCATCTGATGACTTTAGAAGACGGTAAACGACAGCATCATCTGCAAACAATCTAAGACGGCTCTTCAGATTGTGTCTTATGTCGTTAATATAGATCAGGAACAACACAGGGCCTATACGCTTTCTTGAGGAACAGCGGATAATACTTCCGTTTTACTCGATGACTTTCCGTCTATTACTGAGAACTGTGACATTTCTCACAGGAAATAATGAATCCAGGTGCACAACTGAAGCGATATACCAGAGAGACGCAATTTGGTTAGAGGACACTTGAGAGGAACGGTGTCAAAAGCCTTCTGGAAATGTAAGTACATGGAATCAATTTGTCCTCCCCTGTCGATATCCGTTATTACTTCATGAGTATAAAGAGCTAGTTGTGTTTCACAATAACGATATTCTCTGAATCCGTGCTGACTAGATGTCAATAAATCGTTTTCTTCGAGGTACTTCATAATGTCCGAATACAGTATATGTTGCAAAACCCTACTGGAAATCGACGTTAGTGGTACAGGCCTCTAATTCAGCGGATTACTCCTACTTCCCTATCTGGGTATTGGTGTGACTTGAGCAATTTTCCAGTCTTTTATGTACGGATCTTTCTGTGAGCGAGTGGTTGTATGTAATTGCTAAATACGGAGCTATTTTAGCAGCATACTCTGCTTTTCCGTGCGTGGAGACATTTCCGAAGCGGCGAAGTTTTTCAACTGTTTGCTTGTCACCGCAGTTAAAGTATACTGAATGTAGCAAAACGCTGCTGTCTGTCCAAAACTGTCGCCGAGGTAACCGCGGTGCACCACGGGCCACAGATGAGAGGCAGGGTGGGCGGCGGCTGCGGACGTGTGTGCAGGGGAGCAGGCGTGCAGCTGCTGAGGACCTGAAGATCCAGTGGCCTGCCCACAGTGTCTCCAGGCGGCTGGACCGTGCACCCTCTGGCTGCTGCTCGTCGGCTCGCCAGTACTACTACTGGACGTACGCTGAGAGGTGAGCTTTTCTGGTGGATGACGTCTGATGTTCCACTGCACACATGGTGACTCACGTGCACGGCGTGAAGGGTCTGTAAGCGAACACCGTGCACCCATCTTCGGAATGGTCCAGGCTGGCAGCCTTCCCCTGGGCGATATCGTCAGCTTGATAGGCACAGTGGATCAACACAACTGTATATCTATCCTCGTGGACCATTTCCAGTCCTACAAGCAGTTAATTTTCCCTCGGCGTGATGTCATCTACCACAAGGACGATGCAGTACGTCACACAGCTCGTGGTGTACACGTGTGGTTCTAAGAACCCCGGATAAGTTTGTCGTAATCTCCTGGCCTCCGAACTCCCCCGATTTAAACGCAAACTTGAATTTGTGGCGCCACCTCGGTCTAGCCGTTCGCTCAATGGATCAAAATGGTTCAAATGCCTCTGAGCACTATGGGACTTAACTGCTGAAGTCATCAGTCCCCTAGAACGTAGAACTACTTAATCCTAAAAAAATGGTTCAGATGGCTCTGGCACTATGGGACTTAACTTCTGAGGTCATCAGTGCCCTAGATCTTAGAACTACTTAAACCTAAGTGTCCTAACGACATCACACATATCCATGCCCGACGCAGGATTCGAACCTGCGACCGTAGCGGTCATGCGGTTCCAGACTGTAGCGACTAGAACCGCTCGGCCACCCAGGCCGGCACTTAAACGTAATTAACCTAACGATCTCCCACGAACCATGGACATTGCCGTTGGTGGGGAGGCTTGCGTGCCTCAAGGATACAGACAGCCGTACCGTAGGTGCAACCACAACGGAGGGGTATCTGTTGAGAGGCCAGACAAACGTGTGGTTCCTGAAGAGGGGCAGCAGCCTTTTCAAAAGTTGCAGGGGCAACAGTCTGGATGATTGACTGATCTGGCCTTGCTGTTGTGGTAGTGCGAACGGCTGAAAGCAAGGGGAAACTACAGCCGTAATTTTTTCCGAGGGCATGCAGCTTTACTGTATGGTTAAATGATGATGGCGTCCTCTTGGGTAAAATCTCCGGGCGGGGACTACTCAGGAGGACTTCGTTATCAGGAAAACGAAAACTGGCATTCTACGGATCGGAGCGTGCAATGTCTGATCCCTTAATCGGGCAGGTAGGTTAGGAAATTTAAAAAGGGAAATGGATAGGTAAAAGTTACATATAGTGGGAATTAGTGAAGTTCGAGGGTTATAAATACAAAATCAAATAGGGGTAATGCAGGAGTATGTTTAATAATGAATAAAAAATAGCACTGTGGGTAAGTTACTACAAACAGCATTATTGTGGCCAAGGTAGACACCAAGCCCATGCCTACTACAGTAGTACAAGTTTTTTTTGCCAACTAGCTCTGCAGATGATGAAGAAGTCGATAAAATATATAATGACATAAAAGAAATTATTCAGGTAGTGAAGGGAGACGAAAATGTAATAGACATAGGTGACTGAAATTCGACAGTAGGAAAAGGGAGAGAAGGAAACATAGTGGGTGAATATGGATTGCGGGAAAGAAATGAAAGAGGAAGCTCTCTGTTAGAATTTTGCACAGAGCATAACTTAATCATAGCTAACACTTGGTTTAAGAATCATAAAAGAAGGTTGTATGCATGGAAGAATCCTGGAGATACTAAATGGTATCAGATAGACTATATAACGGTAAGAAAGAGATCTAGGAACCAGGTTTTAAATTGTTAGACTTTACAGGGGCAGATGTGGACTCTGACCACAATATATTGGTTATGACCTGTAGATAAAAACTGAAGAAATTGTAATAAGGTGGGAATTTAAGGAGATGGGACCTGGATAAACTGAAAGAACCAGAGGCTGTACCGAGTTTCAGGGAGAGCATAAGGAAACGTTAGTCACACATCGGAGAAAGAGATACATTAGAAGAAGAATGGGTAGCTCTGAGGGATGAAGTAGCGAAGGCAGCAAAGGATCAAGTAGGTAAAAAGAGGAGGGGTAGTAGAAATCCTTGGGTAACAGAAAAAGTATTGAATTTAATTGATGAAAGGAGAAAATATAAAAATGCAGTAAATGAAGCAGGCAAAAAGCGATACAAACGTCTCAAAAATGAGATCGACAGGAAGTGCAAAATGGCTAAGCAGGCATGGCTAGAGGACAAATGTAAGGATGTAGAGGCTTATCTCACTAGGGGTAAGATAGATACAGCCTACCTTTGGAGAAAAGAGAGCCACTTGTATGAATACCAAGAGCTCAGATGGAAACCCAGTTCTAAGCAAAGAGGGGGAAGCAGAAAGGTGGAAGGAGTTTATAGAGGGTCTATACAAGGGCGATGTACTTGAAGACAATATTATGGAAATGGAAGAGGATGTAGATGAAGATGAAATGGGACATACGATACTGCGAGAAGTGTTTGACAGAGCACTGAAAGACATGAGTCGAAACAAGGCAACCGGAGTAGACAGCATTCCACTAGAACTACTAACGGCCTTGGGAGACCCAGTCCTGACAAAACTCTACCATCTGGTGAGCAAGATGTATGAGACAGGCGAAATACCCTCAGACTTCAAGAAGAATATAATAATTCCAATCCCAAAGGAAGCAGGTGTTGACAAATGTGAAAATTATGGAACTATCAGTCACAGCTGCAAAATACTAAGGCGAAATATTTACAGACGAATGGAAAAACTGGTAGAAGCCGACCTCGGGGAAAATCAGTTTGCATTCCGTAGAAATGTTGGAACACGTGAGGCAATACTGACCTTACGACTTATCTTAGAAGGAAGATTAAGGCAAGGCAAACCTACGTTTCTAGCATTTGTAGACTTAGAGAAAGCTTTTGACAATGTTGACTGGAATACTCTCTTTCAAATTCTAAAGGTGGCAGGGGTAAAATACAGGGAGCGAAAGGCTATTTACAATTTGTACAGAGAGCAGATGCCAGTTATAAGAGTCGAGGGACATGAAAGGGAAGCAGTGGTTGGGAAGGGAGTGAGACAGGGTTGTAGTCTCTCCCCGATGTTATTCAATCTGTATATTGAGGAAGCAGTAAAGGAAACAAAAGAAAAATTTGGAGTAGGTATTAAAATTCATGGAGTAGAAGTAAAAAGTTTGAGGTTCGCCGATAACATTGTAATTCTGTCAGAGACAGCAAAGGACTAGGAAGAGCAGTTGAACGGAATGGACAGTGTCTTGAAAGGAGGATATGAGATGAACATCTACAAAAGCAAAACGAGGATAATGGAATGTAGTCGAATTAAGTTGGGTGAAGCTGAGGGAATTAGATTAGGAAATGAGTCACTTAAAGTAGTAAAGGCGTTTTGCTACTTGGGGAGCAAAGTAACTGATGATGGTCGAAGTAGAGAGGAAATAAAATGTAGGCTGGCAATGGCAAGGAAAGCGTTTCTGAAGAAGAGAAAATTGATAACATCGAGTATAGATTTAAGTGTCAGGAAGTCAGTTCTGAAAGAATTTGTATAGAGTGTAGCCATGTACGGAAGTGAAACATGGACAATAAATAGCTTGGACAAGAAGAGAATAGAAGCTTCTAAATGTGGTGCTACAGAAGTATGTTGAAGCTTAGGTGGGTAGATCACGTAACTAGTGAGGAGGTATTGAATAGGATTAGGGAGAAGATAAGTATGTGTCACAACTTGACTAGAAGAAGGGATCGGTTGGTAGGACATGTGTTGAGCCTTCAAGGAATCACAAATTTAGAATTGGAGGGCAGTGTGGAGGGTAAAAATCGTAGAGGGAGACCAAGAGATGAATACACTAAGCGGATTCAGAAGGATGTAGGTTGCAGTAGGTACTGGGAGATGAAGGAGCTTGCACAGGATAGATTAGCATGGAGAGCTGCATCGAACCAGTCTTAGGACAGAATACGACAACAACAACAAACAAAATAAGGATATGATACACATGCATGCCAGAGGCAGGATTCGAATCTGCGACCGTAGCGGTGACGCGGCTCAAGACGGTAGCGCCTAAAACCGCTCGGCCACTCCCTCAATGGATCCTCAACCGAGAAACCTAGAGCAGCTGGCCACGGCACTGGAGTCGCCATGGCTCCAGCAGCTCTTTCGGCACCGTACAGAACCTCACTAATTCTCTTCCTGCGGGTCTCGCACTGCGAAAGGTGTTTATTCAGGCTATTGACAGATACCCACAATGAAGTTACTGGGCTGTTTATGAGCTGCATTAACAATTATATTACGTGTCATAGTATGGCTGAATGTACTGAGGGAAATTTAAGGGAATTAGAAGTCACAAAGTGGTTGTTAGTAGACCATCGGAAGGATAGAATTGCACACCCCTACGTAAAAAGGAATTGACCAGAAGACGTCAGAAGTGGACCCGCAAGTATAAAAGGAGCCATGGAGTATTGCGTTGTCAGCAGAGAGCAATAACAGAAGGATGGGACTGTCATGATAGCTCAGTGACTTCGAAAGTGGAGCACTCATTGGATGCCATCTGAGTAACAAATTCATACAGAACAGTTGAACTCCTCTAAAGCTGACGAGTTGATGGTGACGTAATTGTGAAGCGGAAACGGCAAGTAGGAACCTGAGGCGGTACACCCTGGTAATGAAGACTATAAACCATAATACAGATGGGGCAGAGCGCGCATTTTGTTTGTGACGAGAGACGTTCGCGAGTGTTTTGACAGCTGAGGACCCGTGGAGACCAGTCAGGCAGAACTCAGCGGCCGCGCGGGTGTCGTGATGTCATCAACAGATGGCGGCACCCTTTGAACCTCTGTCACAGACGGATACTTTGAACATGAGAATTACGAAGACCACCAGTGGGGTAAACGCATGCCGCGTGGTTGGAGAAACGCGAGTCGAGACGTTGGCGTGAGACTTGAAAGGGTAACCGCCACAGCTAGACTGAGTCTCCAGAATAAATACCAAATAAGACTAAATCTACTAAAGGCTGAACCCAACAAGTTACATACAAGCCAATTACATGGTTACGAAAACAAATATCTGACGAGTGCGTGGGTGAAAATGCGCCTTCGATACGAAGAGCAGTTTTTAAGTTATTTCATTTTAAACTGTCAAGTATAGAATGAATTTTGAAAATTAACACACACGCGAGATTTTCCAAGCGGTCTGAGGTGCTGCAGTCGTGGACTGTGCGGCTGGTCCCAGCGGAGGTTCGAGTCCTCCCTTGGGCATGGGTCTGTGTGTGTTCGTTACGTTCAGGTTACGTAGTGTGTAAGCTTAGGGACTGATGACCGTAGCACATAAGTCCCTTAAGGTTTCACAAACATCTGAACATTTTTTTTTGAAAATTAACATCGCCTTAACGCCACAAGCGATTTTAGAAATAGAATTGTCTAAGATTGTGTCCCACTGAGGACTATCAGAGTATCATATTAAATTTTAATACAAATTACCTACAGTAGGTGATCAAAAATTATCGTGACACCCCCCCCCCCCCAAAAAAAACATAAGTTTTTCATATTAGGTGCATTCTCATGCCACCTACTGCCAGGTACTCCGTATCAGCAACCTCAGCAGTCATTACACATCGTGAGAGAGCAGAATGTGGCGCTCAGCGGAACACACGGACGTCGAACGTGGTTCAAATGGCTCTGAGCACTATGTGACTTTACATCATCAGTCCCCTACATCATCAGTCCCCTACAACTTTAAATAGAACATTACACACATACATGCCCGAGGCAGGATTCGAGCCTACGACCGTAGAGTGAAGCGCCTAAAACCGTTCGGCCACAACGTCCGGCCTTCGAACGTGGTTAGGTGACTGGATGTCACTTGTGACATACGTCCGTATGCGAGATTTATACACCCCAAAAAATCCCTAGATCCACTGTTTCCGATGTGATAGTGAAGTGAAAACGTGAAGGGAAGGTACAGCACAAAAGCGTACAGGCCGATCTAGTCTGTTGACTGACGGAGACCGCCGACTGATGAAGAGGGTCTTAATGTCTAATAAGCACACATCTATCGACACCATCTCACAGGGATACCAAACGCATCACGCTCCACTGCAAGTACTATGACAGTTAGGTGGGAGGTGAGAAAACGTATTTCATGGTCGAGCGGCTGCTCAAAAGCCATACATCACTCCGATAAATGCCAATCGACGCCTCGCTTGGTGTAAGAAGCGTAAACATTGGACGAATAAACAATGGAAAAAAAATGTGTGGGGTGACGAATCACGGTACACAATGTGGCCATCCGATGGCAGGGTGCGGGAGTGGCGAATGCGCGGTAAACGTCATCTGCCAACGTGTGTAGCGCCAACAGTAAAGTTGGGAGGCGGTCGTGTTATGGTGTCGTCGTGTTTTTCATGGCTTGCACCGCTTGTTGTTTTGCGTGGCACTTGCCTACATTGATGTTTCAAGTACCTACTTGCATCCCATTGTTGAAGAGAAATTCGGGGATGGCGATTGCATCTTTCAACACGATCGAGCACCTGTTCATAATGCGCGGCCTGTAGCGGAGTGATTACACAACAATAACATCTCTGTAATGGACTGGCCTGTACGGTTCCCTGACCTAAATCCTGTAGGAACGTCTTTGGGATGTTTTGGAACGCCGACTTTGTGTCAGGCCTCACCAAACGACATCGATACCTCTCCTCAGTGCAACACACCGTGAAGAATGGACTGTCATTCACCATGAAACCTTCCAGCACCTGATTGAACGTATACCTGCGAGAGTGGAAGCTGTCATCAAGGCGAAGGGTGGGCCAACACTGTACTGAATTCCAACATTACCGATGGAGGGCGCCACGAACTTGTAAGTCATTTTCAGCTAGGTGTCCAGATAGTTTTGATGACATACTGTATTTTGAATGACAGGGCTGATTGTACATTCCAGACAGAAGTACCTGAATGTTTACAGAAATAATAAATGAATCAGTGTAAGTAGTTACAACGTTGGTGACTGGACATAGACAGTGAATACGACTACAGATTTTACAAAGACTGCTGAGAGAGGCAGGGAGATATTCTTTGTTAGCAAGAGTAATACGATACAAAATGTAGAGTGTCTGAGTAGTCACCATGAGTTATTCGGTGATGAGGACGTTGGTGTGGAGCAGAGATTGAAAAAAATTCAGAAGCATGGTTCAATGCGTCTTTGACAGTTACGTCCCGAGTAAGGCCTTGAGGCCCTGTTACACTATTGCCCGTTAACAAACAAAGGTTCATATGAGACTCAAGGGAAATCAAAACCTAGCTGACAGACAAAAGCTGAACGAAGCGGAAATGAGCGTAAGGAGAGCAATGAGAGAATCGTTCAATTACTTGGAAAGTAGAACTTTGTCAACCGACCTGAGTAAAAGCCGTAAGAGGTTATGTTATTGTGTAAATTCAGTAAGCGGTTTGAGATCATCTATTGGTTCTCTCAGGGACCATGACGGCACCGAAGCAGAAGATAACAGACAGAAGGTCGCAATCCTAAATTCGGTCTTCCCAGGACCACAGGAATTATGACAGAACTGTTACTGTCTACAATATATAATAAATGATGTAGTAGAAAGCAGTAGATGCTTTTTAAGACCTTTCGCAGGTGATGCTATTGTTTGTACGAAAGTAGCAACGCCAGAAGACAGCATCAACTTGTGGAATGACGAAATGTTGCTTTTTGAATAATTAATAGAATATGCCCGAAACATTTATTTAATGCTAAAAGACATTAAGTATAAATTGTCTGTGTGTAAATAAAGCTGTACAGCAAGGAGAGAACGTCATGATTCAATACAGAGGATGAATTTTGGTGCTTTCCGGTAAAGCATGTTCCAGAGAAATGGTCATATATCAAAACTTGATAAAGACGCACTGTAAAGGACGCAGAAGGCAGCTGCCTAATTTGTTTTGCAGTATATAAAAGCAGGAGCTGTGATCCCTCTCTCTCTCTCTCTCTCTCTCTCTCTCTCTCTCTCTCTCTCTCTCTCTCTCGTTTGTTCGCGATGGCTACAAGTGTTTAATCGGTATTTACATTTTAAAACTTGCATTTCAGCTTCCCTGAGACATCTTTTACCGATCTTTTCTATCAGTATAATTGCAATGTAATTACGCAAACTGCCCAATTTTGAGATCGGTCACTGGCTTCTGAATAATGGCGTCAGTCAACGTTCTCTTTGGTCTGAACGGA
This sequence comes from Schistocerca gregaria, assembly GCF_023897955.1. NCBI lineage: Eukaryota > Metazoa > Arthropoda > Insecta > Orthoptera > Acrididae > Schistocerca > Schistocerca gregaria. The sequence goes on along the minus strand of NC_064923.1, from coordinate 780,322,107 downwards.
ATCTGATGCTGGATGACGGAATGCAAATCAAACTTAGCCCACAGCAGAAGTGATTAAAAAGTTTTATAATAATGCTATTTCTTTTAAATATCAGTAATATTATAATGACCTGCAGAAGATTCATGAATGCTACAGACACTGGCAAATAAATGTAAGATATTGCGCATACATGGGAAAAGAAGCTACTACTGTACAGCTCCATTATGTATGAGAAACTACTGAAAGCAGTGACTAACGTAAAATTATCCAGAACGATGTTCAGCGTGATGACCACATGAAAGATGTAGTATGAAAAGAAGATGTCAAGGTGAGATTCAAAGGCAGAATCTTAGGGAAATGTAACTAATCCACGAAGGAAGTGGCTTAAGGTGCTTGTTTGTCGATTCTTCGGCATTGTCCATCAATATGGGATCCTTACCAGGTAGGACTGACAGATGAGATAGAACAGATGAAGAGCGGAGCTTATCGTCAGGGATCGCATCACGGAGAGATTTGATGTTGAAATTTGTAGAGAGCCGTTTCCGGAAAGAGCCAGACAATATATTATTTCCTCCCACACACATTCTCTTAGCGCCTACGGAGAGAAAATTCGAAAGGTTAAATCTCATACAGAGGCTTACCGAAAATCATTCTCTCCGCGCGGCATTCGCGAGTGAAACAGGGTACAGAATATCAGTTAATGGTGCCAGAAATACCCTCCGCCCCACATCTTCAAGCGGCTGGCAGAGAATGATGTAGATGTAGATTTAAACTGACACAGCCCTCAGATTTTAAACGTACCGAACAATGTTAGACTCTGTATTTCTGCTAGACACAGGCTTTCCTTAGTACTGACAAGGTCTATTTTGCTACTGCAAGGTTTCATTAACAGATAAAGATTGCAAAACGATATTTGTAGGACATTTTTGAAAAATAATGATTTGGGCAATAGATGTATGTAACCAGTATCGGTTAGTCACTATATCTGCTGTCAGATCGAAACTGGTTGTGTTGCAGTAACCTGATATACAACTATTTTGAAAATAATGTTCTATGCAAAAATATCTTTTCCGTTGCTATGAAAGGCACCAGTCTTGTACAAGGAATAGCAGGAGATAACACTACAACTTATGTGTTCGTCTTCTTACTACAAAATGACATTTCTATATGTTTTATTAAACCATTAGTCTTTTATTGTTACCAAGCTCAGGTGCACATTATTTAACGCATTGGATTCGAGGATCAGAGCAGAGTTCAAATCTCCACCTGGTCATCCGGCTTTAGATTTTATACATTTTCCGTAACTCGCTGCAGGCAAGTACCAGCATAGGCGCTTTCCAAGGACGTCTTCTCCATCCTTGTGCGGGCAGTGATTACACTTCGTGTCTAATGCTTAAGCTGTCAACGAAATACTGGATGGTTATAAGTAAACTTTACCTATTTAACACGTTATAACACGGAAACTAATTACCATACGAGGTCCAAACATGGCAGCAGTAATGTCAACTACATGGGGAAGAGAAACAGTGCAGAATAGGTCCAACGGAAATACCTTTAGTTTACTGCTACGGTACATCTTACCATTACATACTTGTACCATTAGTACTACAAAAGGGACACAATATGGCTCCCATCAGTGTCCAGAAGAGTCTCTGAAAGCGCAGGATTGCATTCTGCACTGTAGAACGATGCGTGTCCGTAGGTATGCTAGCTGGCTCTCTTGATATGCTGCACTTCATATCAGCACATGCGTGAATGTGCCCCTGGTAAACCCTGTTGTTCAGGTGGCCCCACAACCAGAAGTCATTGGAATTGAGATCAGGTGACCGTGATGGGCAAGCATTTAGAAACGATCGGCTGATACTTCGATCGTTTCCAAACGTGTTTCGGAGAAGCAGGTGAACTTCACGATCCATGTGCGGTGGAGCCCCTCTTGCATTAAATCTGTTGTAATCAATGGGTCTCTTTCCTGTAGGGCGGATATGGCATGCTGGCGAACCATATCGCAGTAACTCTGGCCGGTCACACAGCAGGTCTTTTTTTACTTGAGCGCCAACCTGTTCAAAAAAGAATGGGCCAAAGATGAACGTAGCAGTGAAGCCACAGCATACGCTGACACGTTTACTATAAAGAGGAAATTAATGGACAATGACTGGAGGTGAGGACCCCCACATTCTGCAATTCTGTGTGTTCACCTCACCCGTCAGAGAAAAATGAGCTTCATCTGTCCATAGGACGGTCCGGGGCCAGCCCTCGTCAACTCCAGTCCTTGCGAGAAAGTGGAGAGAGAAGTCACCTCATCGTTGTTCGTCCTATGGTGTAAGCAGCTGTACGATATGGATCTTGTACGGATACCACTTGAGAATGATTCAAATGGCTCTGAGCACTATGGGACTGAACATCTGAGGTCATCAGTCCCCTAGAATTTACACCTACTTAAACCTAACTAACCTAAGGACATCACACACATCCATGCCAGAGGCAGGATTTGAACCTGCGACCGTAGGAACAGCGTGGTTCCGGAATGAAGTGAGAATGGTTTGAAGCACCTTTCCGTATAGTGGACTACGTGGGATGTTCAACTGTCGTGACACAGCATTCGCATTGCCTAACGATCGGGAATTGAGCGCAGCTTTGTTAGCCACAGCTACAGCGACTTCGTCAGCCACCTGTGGTACAACCGGTCGCCGGCCTCTTCCCGGAGCGACGCCCGGTTCTCCAGCTGATTCGAACTTCTTCATCATGCTGCGCACAGCAGGTGGAGAAAGAGGAGTCTTCCGTAATCCTTTCAGACGGCGATGTTCTCGAAGTGCAGCTGCGCCATTACTGCCGTTTTCATAACAGAGCTCCAACAGTGATGCCCTGTCCTTTCGTCCAAGCTCATGTTGACACGTCAAAAAGTGCACTGCGGCTGGTCGGATTTGTGAGACTCTGAATCACGGTGACTGATGACGACACCTGGTGGCCATATTTGAAACTGGACGGAGGCGCTGTTACGCATGGAAATCATGCACCCCATACCCTGGACATAAATGCCACCACGTTTGGCATTCTTACGGTAATTGGTTTCAGTGTTTTAACTTGTTAAATAACGGAAAATTGAATTATAACTACGCGGTACAAATCGTTTTCATATTCTGATACCAGTGTCAAAAATTGGGCCGCAGAGGCCGGTGACAGTCTCATTACAATGCGTCTGGGCATATTGGCCCAAAAGCTTACGAAAGTACTGAAATATTTACGTAAGCGACGTGTTATCGGTGCTGTAATGGTCTCCCTCGTGTTCTTGAGGAAACCCGTATCACCACACCCGCAATGTCGGTTGTTTTAGTAGTTTAGCATTTCATGAATTTTGTAAGGTGACAGGGCACTACGACCATGTATATATTAATTATAACTTACTATTAAGAAAACAGTCTTAATCGTGTTTTTTTTTTTACTTTTTTAGTGCCGACCAGTGTTTTCTTAATAATAAGTTAATTTTATGTCAATCGCTGTTACTCCACAATAATGTTGCCCAAACATTTACTTTAATGATGCATATCATGCATCGTATTTGTTCCTATAATAGTTTACGCTGCATTGTCACAACTTGTCTAAGATAAGAGGTATGTTGGCTTTCCAGCAACTAAGCAACATCTCTGTTAACCGACAACAGAATTTTGAAACAATGCCAAAATAGAATTTAGGATATTTTTTTGTAAATTGCAATAGAGACTATTCGGTTAGAGAGATAAACAGTAAGTCCAGCTGACAATATGAATAGCGTTACGTGACATTTTTCGTCGTTGTAAATTAAATACAGGGTGTCCGAAAAGTCTTTCTCTGATTACATACATTGATAACTCAGGTTAGATACAAATATGAAACTGGTGTCTAATTGTATACAAACTATCAAAGTTTTTTCACACATCAGCAAACATCCACTTCCATTGGTGCCCAAAGACAGTACACGTCGATATGACTTTGCGGTCGAATACTATCACGTATTGAGGTCGATGATGGTTATCTCAGACGAACTGCCTTTTCCGACGAAGCGACCTCTTTTGTCAGTGGAGTAGTGAATCGCTATATCGTGCGCATTTGGGGTTCACAACCCCCTGGCGAGGTCATGGACTGCACCAGGGGCAGTCCAAAAGTGAAGGTTTAGTGCGAGGTATTGCACGATCGAATTACCGGGCCATTCTTCTTCACTGAGGCTACCATCACATCAGCAGTGTATCTGGACAAGTAGCAACTGTATGCTGTTCCTCAGCTGCTTCAGTGTCACCCCGACGTCTTGTTGCAGCAAGACGGTGCACCGCCTCATTGGGGTTTGGACGTCCGTGCCTACCTCGGTATGACCTTTCCTGGGCGATGGATTAGTCGTGATTGACCAACAGTTTGGCCTCCACGCTCTCATGACATAACCCCATTGCACTTATTTTTATAGGGTTATGTCAAGGACGAGATCTACCGAACGCGTGCACTAGATCTTGAAACCCTGCGGCAACGGCTAACCACTGTCGTTGAATCGATCCCTCCGGTGATGTTGGCTAATATGTGAACGGAAATTGAATATCGCCTAGATGTGCTACGTGCTACCAACGGTGCTCATGTGGAAGTTTACTGAAGTGTGAAAAGAACTTTGATAGTTTGTAAACAATTAGACACAAGTTTCATATTTGTATCTTACTTCTAGCCTGAGTTATCAATTTATGTAGTCAAGGAAAGATTTTTCAGACACCCTGTACATCTGAAGAAGGCTAGAGCTGAAATCGGTAACATGATACAGAGCTGCGAATTCATGAAACACTTTATTAGCGACGAACGTTTTGTTTTCCAATAAACTTTATGTTCTAAAATCGTTTCCTGTAGATAGAGAAGCGAGGGACTCCCTTATCGCCGACGTGTCCCTTTCCTGCTGCCCGCGTTCAGAAGACGGGGTGGGTGGGGGAGGGGGTGGGGGTGGGTCGAAGGCACGGGAGAGGCCTCCTGTCTTGGCCCCAGGAACCCATCGATCGCCGTCGCTGACTTTATCGGCCAGCCGGCGGAGCAGCGGTCCGTCCCATGGAGCTGTTTGCGGACGTGGGAGGAGGGAAGTCGGGGCTCTGCCAGCACGGCCTGCTGGCGCGTGGTGAGGCCGACATGATGAGTAGGAGCCTGGTAGGGGCGCAGCAGCGGGCTGCGGCGGTGACGACGGACTCCGCTGCCACTTCCCGGGTGCTTCAGCGACGGCCTAGTGGAGAGTGTGGCCTTCCACACGTTGTCGCTTCTGTTCTCTTGAAAATTCTGAAAAACCGAGCGAAGCTCGCATATCGCTTCTTCTGTACACCATGAGAAAATGATCGTACGATTTAGCATGTAACTGTGATTCTAGAAACTGCTATTTTAAAACTCATGTCTGCAACATCATTTCAATACACTTCACGAATGTACCGGCTGATCAAAAGTCAGTATAAATTTGAAAACGTAATATAAATGGTTCAAATGTCTCAGAGCACTATGCTACTTAACGTCTGAGGTCATCAGTCACCTATAACTTAGAACTACTTAAACCTAGGTAACCTAAGGACATCACACACATCCATGCCCGAGGCAGGATTCGAACCTGCGTCAGCAGCAGTCGCCCGGTTCCGGACTGAAGCGCCTAGAACCGTCCGGCCACAGCGGCCGGCCGTTTGGTGGTGATCGTATGCTCAGCCGCCACTTTCGTCAAGCTTGGCCTCCCAGGTCCGCAGACCTCAGTCTGTGCGATTATTGGCTTTGGGGTTACCTGAAGTCGCAAGTGTATCGTGATGGAGCGACATATCCCGGGATGCTGAAAGACAACATCCGACGGCATTGCCTCACCATAACTCCGGACATGCTTTACAGTGCTGTTCACAACATTATTCCTCAACTACAGCTATTGTTGAGGAATGATGGTGGACATATGGAGCATTTCCTGTAAATAACATCATCTTTGCCTTGTCTTACTTTGTTACGCTAATTATTGCTATTCTGATCAGATGAAGCGCCATCTGTCGTACATTATTTGAACGTTTGTATTTTTTTGGTTCTAATAAAACCCCATGTCATCCCAAGCATATGTGTCAATTTGTACCTCTCCATTTACACTATTCCGTTATTTATTGAGTTTTCAAATTTATACTGACGTTTTGATCACCCGGTACTTAATGTGGTTAGTAACTCAACGCACGCGGCATCTCCAAATACGTCCACTGAATGCAATACTCAAGATGCGTTTTTCCGCTGTGCACGTTTGTTAATGTCACGTAGTCTCTGAAGAGAGCAAACAGTAATGTGAAATACACTGTACCTCACAATAGTCAAGTTCAGTAACGTACCTTGTTTTTTTATGTGTAGAACTATTTCTGTCACTGTTGCAAGAGGCCGAAATAATTCTTACATGTAAGGCTTTCTTCCGACATATGTGCAACGTAACTGACTCTGAGCAATTTACGCTACTCCTAATTAGCGTACAGTCAAGTATTCTTTTCGAGGATTTACAGTTATGTGTAACGCTTTGACTTTTTTGAATTGAAACCCTCAGCTGCCGACAGGTGTTGTTGATATACCTCGATGAGGACAGCTGAAAATGTGTGCCCCCACCGGGACTCGAAGCCGGGATCTACAGGTGCCCCCATCGGGGTATATCAACAACACCTGTCGGCAGCTGAGGGTTTCAAGTAATCTCATTTACTCTAGAGAAGCTGCACAGTCATCAATGGTATCTGTTATTTCGACAACATTTAATATCTTCATGTGAATCCATAGTTAAAGGCTACCCCTCCATTCACCTTCGTGTGTGCGAATGCGCACAGGTTGCCCTAACTCTTACGGGAATCGTCACCTTAGTGTGCCCAAGTAATGAGTGGTTGGGAAAATAACTATTAGGTACTTTACCTATGTAGATAGTGGGCAATTGTGAGTGTGGGTCTCACGGGAAGCGTGATCGGGATAGGTCTCTGCAGTCTAGCTGTTTACCTGTGTCCTCGGTGGCTCAGGCAGTCAGCCGTCGGCGGCGCAGCGGTTCGGACGGTGTTTACGTCCCTGCCGCACGTCTGCCCGAGAGGTGTTTACGTTACGTGTGTAGCGGTGTGTCGCGGTGTACATAGAACGAATCATGGCCTTGTCATTCCGCAAATCGACACTGAAATTTAGTTTTAATAACGAATATGCTCGACCGAAGGCTTACGAGATCGAACGTTATTTACGGGACGAGGTGAAAATCGAACCTGACGTTCTAGTTGGAATACACCTGCCTATAGTGTGAAGCGGCATGTGACGAACTACTACTCCGACACCGACAAGGACTTCGTTTCTGTCATTCGGACGGGAATGTTGGAGCGGTAACAGCTGAACACGTCGGCATGGGCCTCCGAGCGATCCGCGTCTTTGAGCTTCCATTCGAAGTGCCAGAAGAATTGGTGACAGACGCCCTGAGTCCTTACGGAAAGGTCCTATCCCACGTGGCTGGAAAATGGGCGAGTTTCAAGACGTATCCTGTCCTCAATGGCGTCAGACAAATACGCATCGAACTCCGAAAACACGTCCCGTCATACTTGTACATCGCCGGGTGTAGGGCGATTGTCATTTACGACGGGCAAGCAAGGACGTGCTCTGGATGTGGGAAGGAGGGACACATACGTTCTACATCTACATCTACATCTACATCCGTACTCCGCAAGCCACCTGACGGTGTGTGGCGGAGGGTACCCTGAGTACCTCTATCGGTTCTCCCTTCTATTCCAGTCTCGTATTGTACGTGGAAAAAAGGATTGTCGGTATGCTTCTGTGTGGGCTCTAATCTCTCTGATTTTATCCTCATGGTCTCTTCGCGAGATATACGTAGGAGGGAGCAATATACTGCTTGACTCTTCGGTGAAGGTATGTTCTCGAAACTTCAACAAAAGCCCGTACCGAGCTACTGAGCGTCTCTCCTGCAGAGTCTTCCACTGGAGTTTATCTATCATCTCCGTAACGCTTTCGCAATTACTAAATGATCCTGTAACGAAGCGCGCTGCTCTCCGTTGGATCTTCTCTATCTCTTCTATCAACCCAACCTGGTGCGGATCCCACACTGCTGAGCAGTATTCAAGCATTGGGCGAACAAGCGTACTGTAACCTACTTCCTTTGTTGTCGGATTGCATTTCCTTAGGATTCTTCCAATGAATCTCAGTCTGGCATCTGCTTTACCCACGATCAACTTTATATGATCATTCCATTTTAAATCACTCCTAATGCGTACTCCCAGATAATTTATGGAATTAACTGCTTCCAGTTGCTGACCTGCTATTTTGTAGCTAAATGATAAGGGACCTATCTTTCTATGTATTCGCATCACATTACACTTGTCTACATTGAGATTCAATTGCCATTCCGTGCAACATGCGTCAATTCGCTGCAGATCCGCCTGCATTTCAGTACAATTTCCATTGTTGCAACCTCTCGATACACCACAGCATCATCTGCAAAAAGCCTCAGTGAACTTCCGATGTCATCCACCAGGTCATTTATGTATATTGTGAATAGCGACGGTCCTATGACACTCCCCTGCGGCACACCTGAAATCACTCTTACTTCGGAACACTTCTCTCCATTGAGAATGACGTGCTGCGTTCTGTTATCTAGGAACTCCTCAATCCAATCACACAATTGATCTGATAGTCCGTATGCTCTTACTTTGTTCATTAAACGACTGTGGGGAACTGTGTCAAACGCCTTGCGGAAGTCAAGAAACACGGCATCTACCTGTGAACCCGTGTCTAAGGCCCTCTGAGTCTCGTGGACGAATAGCGCGAGCTGGGTTTCACACGATCGTCTTTTTCGAAACCCATGCTGATTCCTACAGAGTAGATTTCTAGTCTCCAGAAAAGACATCATACTCGAACATAATACGTGTTCCAAAATTCTACAACTGATCGACGTTAGAGATATAGGTCTATAGTTCTGCACATCTGTTCGACGTCCCTTCTTGAGAACGGGGATGACCTGTGCCCTTTTCCAATCCTTTGGAACGCTTCGCTCTTCTAGAGACCTACGGTACACCGCAGCAAGAAGGGGGGCAGGTTCCTTCGCGTACTCTGTGTAAAATCGAACTGGTATCCCATCAGGACCAGCGGCCTTTCCTCTTTTGAGCGATTTTAATTGTTTCTCTATCCCTCTGTCGTCTACTTCGATATCTACCATTTTGTCAACTGTGCGACAATCTAGAGAAGGAAGCACAGTGCAGTGTTCCTCTGTGAAACACCTTTGGAAGAAGACATTTAGTAATTCGGCCTTTAGTCTGTCATCCTCTGTTTCAGTACCATTTTGGTCACAGAGTGTCTGGACGTTTTGTTTTGATCCACCTACCGCTTTGACATAGGACCAAAATTTCTTAGGATTTTCTGCCATGTCAGTACATAGAACTTTACTTTCGAATTCATTGAAAGCCTCTCGCATAGCCCTCCTCACACTACATTACGCTTCGCGTAATTTTTGTTTGTGTGCAAGGCTTTGGCTATGTTTATGTTTGCTGTGAAGTTCCCTTTGCTTCCGCAGCAGTTTTCTAACTCGGTTGTTGTACCACGGTGGCTCATTTCCATCTCTTACGATCTTGCTTGGCACATACTCATCTAACGCATATTGTACCATGGTTTTGAACTTTGTCCACTGATCCTCAACACTATCTGCACTTGAGACAAAACTTTTGTGTTGAGCCGTCAGGTACTCTGTAATCTGCTTTTTGTCACTTTTGCTAAACAGAAAAATCTTCCTACCTTTTTTAATATTTCTATTTACGGCTGAAATCATCGACGCAGTAACCGCTTTATGATCGCTGATTCCCTGTTCTGCATTAACTGATTCAAATAGTTCGGGTCTGTTTGTCACCAGAAGGTCTAATATATTATACGTTCTGAGTGTGCAGGTTATTACAGCTGCCACGGGATGATCCACCCCTCACGCCGCATCCGACTGTGCTCCCCATGACTTACGTCGCCGCATTACGCGATGACGTGGGCCGCGAGACCGACGCGTACCAGAACACACAGACGGCGGCGGATCGTGGCGAGCCACAGAAAGACGACGTTGCGCTGGACCGCCTGCAGCAGGCACAGGACGCCCTCTCTGCCTTTAGACTTCCGGCCCCTTCAGATACGGCACTTGGAGACGTCGAAAATACGATGGCACACGATTCCGACGTCCCCCACGAACAACTGGAGACCATGATAACCTCTGATTCCGAGGTCTGGCAACGTAAACAGCGATCACCAAAACGCCGGAAGAAGCGCCGCCTCACGGTGGAGAACGACCACTCTGATCTAGCAGACAATTCTGAGCAGTTTACGGGTACAGAACAGACGACCATGGATACAGAAGAACTGCCTAGCGTAGATGCAACGGTGGCCAGCGTGACGGCGGTACGACCTGCCGCTGACGATGCTCCAGACACAGCGAAGGAGCTCGGTAGACGGCCACAGGCTACTGAGGAGGCCACGGCGCCTGCACCGCACGACGGCGATGGGACACCAGGGGACTGGTCAGAAGAGCCACCCCCGTGGGGAACAGACGATGCCGGAGGAGCTGCTGCCACGCACTCTCCCGGTGTAAGACCGGCAGAGTGCACGGAGTAATGACAGACCATGTGAGGGGACGGCGGGGGGCGTTAGTCCAACAGCAGCCTATGTACGGCAAAATTAGCGACCGTACGGTACCTTATCTACGTTGACCGCCATGCAACAAGCTTATCGGTTAGGGTCTGTTAACATCAATAGCATTGGGACGCCGTTAAAAATCAAGATGCTCAGTGACATGACAAAGGCTGCGGATTTAGACATAGCACTATTACAAGAAGTTCGGGTACTTCCCGCCTCGGACTTTTACGGTTACGACATTTACTGTTCCCCGTGTGACGAGAGAGGCGCTGGCACACCTAGACTATTAAAGGAAGGGATACGTGCAGACGAAGTGGAGTATTTGCCTTCTGCCCGTGATACGGCCGTGAGCATAGGTGGAATACGTTTGATCAACATATACGCACCGTCAGGCTCGGATAAGAGAAGGGACAGAGCAGACCTTTACGCCCATGTGGTTACACTGTTGTTCCAGGGACGATACGATGGTTGCATACTCGGCGGAGATTTTAATTGTGTGCTCGACAGAAAGGACCAACAACCTAACTATACTACTAGCCAAGAACTTAGGGAGCTGGTCAACGGGATGGAATTAGTCGATACATGGACCTGGAGTATCGCAACCAACCAGGATATACATTTTTTACTAGCTACTCCGCGGGCCGTTTGGATCGGATCTACGTTTCAAGGGCGTTAGCAATGTCGACGGTGGACGCTGAAATATGGCCGACAGCGTTTACAGACCACGAGGCATATATTTGTACGGTTAATCTTGATAGGCAACAGTTATGGAGACGGAGGGGTTATTGGAAGATGAACGTCTCCCACCTGCGAGATGCTGAATGCCGACGCATGGAGGAGGACGCGTGGCATGGCTGCCTCCGTCGACGAAATTCTTTCGGTTCTGTCCTGCAGAGGTGGATCGAGCGCGCGAAGCCAGCTTTACGGAGGACGTTAATAGGTTACGGGAAGGAGGTTTCTCGATGGCAGCGCACGACCACTGAGTTTTACTTTACGGCTCTCCGGGAACTGTTAGCTCAACCACCTACACCAGAACGCCAGCCGGCCGTCCACTGAGTTAAGGCGAAGCTGGCGCAACTTGCGACGCAGAGGATGGCAGGGACGATGATACGCGCGAGGTCGCAGGATTTCCTGCCCAACGAGGTCCCCGTGATGCATTATGTGATAAAGAAATGACGAAGAAGACGCAGGAATTTAACACATGAGATCGATCTCGGTGATGGCCGTCGTTTTACAACACAAAGGGGCATAGAACAGGCGTTCACGGATCATTTTAGCAGATTCTATGCTAGCAACGGGGAGGGTCAGAGGGAGCTGGGGAACGTCCTGGAAGAGATCCCACAAGCGACGAGCGTGAACGGGGAAGCGGACGGGTTACCTGAAATTACGTGTGAAGAGTTGGAGCAAGCGGTTACACGAGGTGCTTGCAACAAGTCCCCAGGTCCAGACGGATTCCCGTTGGAATTTTACCGTGCCCTTGTGACCATTATGACACAGATGTGGCTATGTATGTTTAATGAGCTTCTGCGGCAAGAAGTACCGGTTCACATTCAATTCATGGAAGGGCTCATGATACCGATACCGAAGCCCTGTGGTGGCAAACGGCCTTGTGATTATCACCCCTTGAGCCTCCTTAATAGTGACTACAAGATCTTCATGCGCATCCTGGGAAGTCGTATCAAAAAGTCGCTGGAGAATCGAATACATCCCGATCAGACTTGTCTTGGCGGCATCAGTAATATCCACACAGCCTTGGGAGACTACCGTGACGTCGTGGCCCTCCCAGCTGCATGCCGCCTCCGGGGGGCGATGGTTGCAGTAGATTTCGATCATGCTCTTGATCGCGTGGATCATGTGTACCTCGGGGCGGTGATGAACAGGATGGGTGTCTCCCCATTATTGACCAATGCTGTGATGCGGCTGTTGCACGGCGCCAGATCAGCGATTGTGGTTAACGGAGGGAGAACTGAGTATTTTAAGATCTTAAGGTCAGTGAGACAGGGTTGCCCCTCGTCGATCCTCCTATATGCGACCGCCTTAGAACCGTTCCTAGGAGGCCTTTGCCGCCGTCTTACCGGGGTCTTCCTACGGCATTTCTCATTCAAATGCAGAGCATACGCGGATGATATTGTGTTCCTCGTGCGGAATGAGAGGGAGACTCAAACAGCACTGGATTGGCTACAGACGTATGGGATGGCAGCTAGAAGTGTGGTCAACTACCGAAAATCACAATTCATGCATGTGGGGCGTGGACTAGAACCAGGAACGGAAGGACCCTTACCTGCGGTGGAAACCCTCCGCTGTTTGGGTATCACCTTTCATAAGGAGACAGCGGGAAGGGCTGCGGACAACTCCCGAAGACTGTTACTCAGAGTCCGCACGGCAGTACGACTGAACGCCCTACGGTCGACGGATATGCTGCAGCGAGTGTTACTCGTCTACCTTTATCTGGCACCCATGATGTGCCACCTGACACACCTGCTCCCCTTGACGCGCACGATGGCTGTGAGGATTCAGGCGGCTTTTGGGTACTATGTGTGCCTGAGACAACTCTTTAAAGTACAGTACAAAACGCTTACCCTCCCAGTGCGAGAGGGGGGCGTTGGTTTAGTGAACGCGCACGAGAAGGCGCGTGCCATGTATATTAATACTATGCTCAAACGATGGCGCAACAGGAATCACTCGCTTACGAGGACGATCATCGAAGAACTCGTACCAACATCGCATCTTCCTCCAGTCAGTGTCGGCCATATATCGCCCCCGTTAACGTATATGCGCACGTTCATCGTGTAACACAGTTACGATCGAGAGCGTTTACAGACGACCCGACAGTCGACATCGAAGGACGTGTACCATCTGCTTCTTCGACAGATCGCCCGGAATAGGGTGGAACGCAAACAACCACCTGTTAGTTGGCACGTGGTGTGGCGCACGGTCCACCACCCCCACCTACCTACATCAGTCAGATCAACATGGTACACTGTCGTCAACCGAAAATACCCTACAAATGATAAAAAGTACGCCATACATTTGGCGGATTCGCCCTTGTGCCAGCAATGCGGTGTGCTGGATACGGACGACCATCGGCTGGTCTGCGGCGAGGCATTGGCTGTCTGGACTCTCGCAAGAAAGATCATAGCGTTAATGCGGCGCTCTATCTATACAGCAGTCCGTTCTGACATAGTATTTTTCCAGAGGAAACGTATTTTCCGCTTCATAAGACGAACGCTGTGGCGTGGATCACAGGTATGACGGTCCATTACATCTACAGAGACACACGTCCTGGATTACTGGCAATACTTGCAAGATGGACACACAAAACTATTACGGCTACGAAAGTACAAGGATTGGTATGCCAATTTCCTAGTAACGGTTTTTGCGGACCCGCCATATACTTGCGGTGTGCCGGGTGCGCAAAGATGAGCGGCGGTGCTTTCGTTGTGAAACCGGCCAAGTAATGTTATCGACTAACAACACTATGCGGGTATGCGACCTACGAAAAACTCGCGCTTGCACAGTTAGCAAATGGATGTACTTCACATTTTGTTTTCATATCCATAAATACTTTTCTTCAGGGTGCCGGAGGTGGCCCCACTCTGACCTTGTTGTCATTCCATGCTGCATGGTAGGACGGCAGCGAGGTTCCTTCCAGGACAGTTATCATGTGTCAGCACGTACTATGTTTATTTTTTGAATAATAAAGGTTTCTGTTTCTCCTACCTTCCTTCATATAAAATAAATAAATACATAAAAACCCCTCACTCCGCCGCCAAAAATTTTTTAAAAAATACCATGTCCAGAAAAAAAATAGTTAGCGTCGCGCACCGTAGATAAGGCGTCTCGAGTTCTGTTAAATTCGCAGCTACATTTTTTAAAACGTAACTCAGGAAAAAAAAGAAAAAAGAAAGTGGGTAGAGCCATGTAAGCAAAAGATCCCGAGTTCGAGTCTCCGTTGGGGCACATATTTTCAGCTATCAACAACACTCTTTCGGTATTGGAGGCTTTCAATTAATCATCATTTACTCTAGAGAAGCTGCACGGTCATGAATGGTATCTCTTCTTTCGAGATCAGTTACTATCTTCATATACTTAGACTTCTAGTTTCAATTCCATTTGTTCACAAGTTACAGCAATTTCTTTCTGAATGTATACTAAAATCCACTGTGTTTTTCAAAATTGTCGAGTGGTGCATACAGCACGAAATTAGTATTAAATAATTTGCTGAGTACTGCCCTTATAGTGATTATCGTTTTACTCCTGCCATTTACTTTAATCCAGGACGCTCTCCCCATAGTTTATATGGGAGCGTGCAGGGAGGGGCAAAGTGGGGCGGGGGAGGGAGGGGGGAGAGCTAGTGGAATATGAAGTATTTTTAGTAGTTCGGAAGACGAATGGCTGCTTGTAAGTAGCCATAAAACATACGTAATACAGATTTCTCCATCACTGTCTTGAAAGAAAAACGCCTGACTTCACTAAATATTTTTCCTTTCCATGACAGCTGGAAAGCGGGAGCGGGGGGGGGGGGGGGGGGGGGGGACCCGGCTATGGGAGCCATTGCCTTAATCGATTCAGAGAAATGACCTTTTTTTGTGGAATAGAAACCTTTCCAAAAGATATTAATTTTCGAAACGTTACAATAACGGCGTTTCTTGTCCCTGGAGTCTCTAACAATCTGTCGTCTATCTCCTCAGTTGGCTTCACCAGGCTGAGTGCACTCAGCTACACTCCTCCCACCAAGGAAACATCCGTACCACTGCCAGGAATCCAACACAAGTTCACCGAATGCAAGTCAGCAATATTTTCTTTTCTTTTTTTAAATAAGTGTAATACATACAACGGGGAAGAACAAGTTAAGTTAAACAAACCCTCATCACATGCATCGTGTGCTTTCAGTTACGCAGATGGGCAACAACCCAGTACCAAAAATCTTTATTGTTGTTTACTATCAGCACATATTGCTTTCAGTCTACGTCCTCCAAAAATTGTCTTCGTAACAAGAAGTATCGTCACGGAAGCCAAAGGACTCGAATGGCATTACTCTGGAAAGTAAAGGTGACTGTCACTTTCTCTACCACATAAAGCAAACGAGCGACACCATTACATAGGGATGGGCAACAAACTCCAGATGGCGTTAAGAGATTTCAGTGCGGATGCACAACAGTATGTGAACCCTCGCGGGAATACACTTAGGCTGCGAGCATGAGGATCAATGGAGAGACATTAGCGTGTGACATATGGAGATTAATTTCACCCGTGGGATGTGCTTGTATGGCCGAGGCAGTAATGCCGCCTCTCGGGCAACGCAAGAAAACCGAGTTCGATTCCCGTACGGAACGAATCTTCATCTGTCGCCGTTGAGTTCGCTCCGTGCCCACGTCAACTAAATGACGGATACTTCTTTCATCATGGACCAAAACCATCTTACAAGTTGACCACTGTAGCTTCAAAAGCTTTCTCGAAGGACACTTCACGAACGGATCTTGACTCTGTATCGATGATTCTTAATTGCACTTACATGAGCTACCACATGTCTCGGGGACACATATTTCGTAAAAGGTGTTTGAACCAGTGATTTATAGTCTCCCATAGTCACTGTAGCTTACTGATTCTCTTCCCAGTGCAAACGTTTCTCTGGAAAACTTGGCGGCCAGTGTTTTCAGAGGAAGTACGAAACTACCTGCTGTCAGCCTCCGAAGTCAGTGCTGTGAAGACATCCCAAGGGAGAAGTTTCCGCCTGCTTGCAGCTGCGTCAAGTATAACTCCAAACAAAAGATTTATCTTCCTCACATAACGTTCGCTTGATTAACCCCGTCACTATTGTAGCTTCATACTGGAATGTAAGTTACAACTTTTTTCTTAACATCTCAGTAGAGAAACTGATAATAGACTTTTAGTTTTCGTAAATAGAACGCACTCTTCTGCCATCAATAATATTTGCTCTGGCCATGCACAGGTTATGACATGAATTTAACTCAGTATAAAAACTAAAATCAAACGTGAGAGATGATAAATGGTTTCGTCGAGTAGGGAAAGGATGCTTTTGTAACAATCATCTCTTCCTTCCTGGTAAGTTGGGATTTAAATATCCAAAGCGTTACCGAACGTTGCAGCATGAAAGTCATAACTCTTGTCGCGTGAGGCGGTTAATCCCGTAGAAAATTCACTTAAAAAAATACATATAACGTTTTACAATTAGGACTGAAGGGCAAACTTCTCAACGCCATACATGTCAGATTTAGGTATGTGAAAATCGTATACAGACAACGAAATATTTACTTCAGAATTGATGAGAACTTTATGTCATAACAATTTTTACTTTGTGAAGAGATAGTTTAAAGAGCAGACTTATGTAGTAGCGTGCTAATGTTATCAGATATATGGAGATGATGTGAATAGTACAGAACTGGTTTAGCTGTATTGATTTCGTGAGTGCATTGCATCTTGCGTTAATTAACAATATGCTAACTATAAATTCCTATTGTGAATACCAATATGTGAAGTAGCCCATTGATTTTTCATTTTTGGGCTAAGGAAAAGTACAGCATTACCGTCTGTATAGTCATCGCTTATTTCTGATATACTGCGTTTACTGTAATTGAATGATATGCAAAACATGTGTTTCAATGTACTACTGTCTGTGTAAATCATCATCAACTGTATTCCTAAGCAGCATATGTGTTACTCAAATAACATTACCATAAAATGTAAAGAATTGAGGAGGTATGAGATGCAGCTGACACATGAAGTGTTACTTGAGGAGAACTAGTATTATGTCGGTCATAAATACACATCGTAATTATAAGCACTGGATTAAGTGAGATGCTGCTCATGTACTGAAAATTAGCCTCAATGGCTTTGTACGAAATTACGCAGATTAGGCTTGATAAGTTGGTTGACTCCTCCAGGCGCCGGTGGTGGTGGACGCTGTGACAAAAGTGTGATAAAGCAAATCCTGTGATGTGTTGTGTCGCGTGCATTTTGTCACAAAAGCTACGACTACTCGATCACAGAAGACTCTCATTGATGTGAATGGTACCTGTTTCACATATCTTTTAAAGTCATAAAGTCTTAACTACTGACAGAATTTCATTGTGATCCAATACAATGAAACAGACTTCTATAATATTTAACCTTGATAACGTGCAATAATGGCCTTCTAGAAAAAGGCATACACTGCTTCACAAGTTACTTTTGGTAAGTATTTTTCCTCTTGAACTTGTCATTTATTCACACCGTACCCGTTCTTTTTCAATCCACTTAACAGAAATTTGACTCTACAATTTTAAAGAGTACCATGTGCATAAACCGTTCTGCTGTTCCAGTAGTTTCGGTACTACCTGTCCAGGTTGTTCGGAAATTTCCGTTAGAAACTTCCAGGACCTTTAGAGGCAAGTGAGTACATAATATTTTGGAAAGGAACCCATGTCCGGAAATGTCATCCAACGACGCAACAGAGCTCGGAAGTTACAGGTTCCGGCGCCTGTAAATGTATGTATACTAGTATGCGGCGTTATTTCGTGATGATGTTACAAAATTTCCGGGAGGGTGGAGAAGGATAAATGCATCAATTAGAGCGAATAATTCCTGAACAGGAAACGTACGAATCGAAAGTTATAAACGAAAAGCTTTCTCGTACCTCTGACAGTGGAATACAGCTACCGGTAATGTTGTTTCTGAGATCGTAGGGCATGCAATTTTCAGAGGTTGTAAAGTTGACAAAAAACGAAAAACTGTCCAGTAAACCTGAGCTCTAATGTGCATAGAGTTATGTGTTTCACACTGGGGAAGGTGAACATGTGATCATAGATTCTGGCGTATGCACTCTAGACCCTATGTTTACAAGATAGTTACTCTTCTTTTGGTCCTTACTATCACCTGTGAAAATTGCATGCCAACGTTCTTAGCAACAACAGTGCCAGTACACGTATTCCACTGTCAGAGGTATCAGAACGATTATCCCTTGTAACTTTCGAATAGTTCGTTTTCGAACCTGAGACCCTTAGCTCAAATTGATGTGTTTATCCGTCTCCATCATCAATGAAAGTTTTTAACACCATCACGTGTGCATACACTTGCAGGCACCGGTGCCTCTCTCTTTGATGCTCTGTAGCCCGCTGGATGACGTTTCCGGCCCTGGGATCCTATTCGAAATATTATGTACTCTTTGCCAAGACCTAGAAGATCATAACGCGAATTTCCGAACACCCTATATATTATACTCAGCGGTTAATTATTTTCACACACTTTACAGCTGTTTATTCTGAATAGGTGTACGGGACAACATATTTCTCGCACTTCTGAACGCGAGAAAAATGCACACGGATCAGAGTTACATCACAATAAATTGAAATTATATTCTAAAACCACACTGACAAGTTCTCTTTTCACATTCACCTTGACAGTACCCAGATAAGTGTTTCGTTAATTGGCAGTAACATATATTTTCCTAAGTAGTAAATGAACGCCACTAAGATAATATAAAGTTTCGAAACATTGGTTGGCAGGTAACACAAACGATACATTCATTTACCTTAGTCACTCGGGCTTCTTAATAGTAACTATACGTGTCGTAAAGCAACTGGTTACATATATAAAGCGAAATCTTTGGGCAAAAGAGGTGCAAAAAAATATGAGCTGCTGATCAAACGATAACTGTATTCGTCGATATTCCTCTATGGTCCTTTTCCAAACCTCAAAGTATCTATATTATTTAACAGGTGATACTTCGTAAAGACGCACCACTTTTTGCTGTAATGTTTTGCAATCTTAGACGCATTGTAAACGATTGCCATTTAAAGTACTTAATGAACATACAAATCATCGATTTACTGCTTCTTATTCTTTGTCACTGCAGCCGTTGATGGAGCTCATAAGCCAACTGCCTCCACAAATCTTTGTTTAGTAAACAGAGTGAAAATCTCTTTCTGGAAACATCCCCCAGGCTGTGGCTACGCCATGTCTCCGCAATATCCTTTCTTCCAGGAGTGCTATCAATGCAAGGTTCGCAGGAGCGCTTCTGTTAAGTTTGGGAGGTAGGAGGCGAAGTAAAGCTGTGAGGACGGTTGGTGAGTGGTGGTAACAAAAACTGAGTGGAAAAATAAATCAAAAATGAACTTTAATGGATGTAATGTGACGTTCGCAACGATTAAATCCAACGATCAACAACTAACAAAAAAAAGCACAAAGAAGGTGGTAGAGCACTTGTCCGCGAAAGACAAAGGTCCCGAGTTCGAGTCTCGGTCCGGCACACAGTTTTAATCTACCAGGAAGTTTCATATCGGCGCACACTCCCCTGCAGATTGAAAATCTCATTCTGATCTCTGTTTACTGTTTTGAACCTCCATTTAGCAAGTTTATCCAATTTCTTGTCCATCCACGTAGCTCTTGCTAGACCCTTTCTTCTCGCAGAATATAATCTTTCCTTCTGTACTTTTTTGGGGATCTTGTCACCTACTATGTCTTCCATTTGTTTTAACCAGTATTCTCTGCTATTTCACAGATTTAACTAGCTCTCCATCTCCTATTACCTGCTGTAGTTCATGGGCGGTACCAACCATTTGTGTCTTTCGGATAGTTAATGATAAGAATGGTCTTAGGTCGGTCGTATCCGCATCTGTCATCAGCCACATTCTAGACCTAACAGCAAAATCACTTATTTACTGCTGCACTAAGTTTTCTTTTTTACTGCTTCTCTCACTTTTGTTTTTAAAAGTCCTCTACACCAGTCCGTGGTCGTAGCTACATCAACTCGATTAGGGTGATGGAATGATATTGCAGCACATTTTGCTGTCGAAGTTAAATGTGATTCAGCAGTAACTGGACAATTTTTAGTCATGTAGTCGACTACAGGTAGTGACATACATGATCTGTCGATGAAACGGGGTGTTTCAAAGAGTAGTTGGTTGGTTATGAAATAGTCTTTAGAATGAGTAGTGGGGGCTATAGGACAAAGAAAACTGTTGTTTAGTGCGACCACCCTCTGATGTGTTGACAGGCATTGCCACAGTCTCGTTCATAGTAGGTTGCATGAAGGCTCGGATTGTCGTAGATGATTTAGGTACCAGCACAGAAAAGTCACAGGCAGCTAACACGAGCGGATGGGGGGACCAAGCGATACCACTTTAGACAAAAATCACAGGAAGCGGGAACAAAGCATGCACGGTGGTGGTTCATATTCTTACGATTGGCTTAAAGTCCAACCTTGTTGGGAAAGTGTGATAATTCGAAAAAAATTATGAACTAGTCTAGTGTACAAACGTACGAAAGAAAGTAACATTTGCATTATGCTTCAGTGATATTCAACAGTAAGTTCTGTCGTTCACATTGTTAACAGCTAAAAAAAAAAACATTTTCCGTAGATTCATCGATGTGAGGATCTTCAGGCCGAAAGTAAGTTTCAAGTTTCGCATGATGTTTGAACTGCTAGGTAATAGCTTTGTCAAGCAGGGACCAGACATAAATAAGATCTGCTACTGTATATCACAGAATGAAACTGACAGATATAACGCAATGAGACGAACAGAAATGATTCAAAGACAATAATTATGCTGAAACACCATGATTCATGACGGTCGCCTGGACGTTAAAACGGCTAGACATAAATCTTGAAAGACGTGTGATCACCAAGGATGGCCTCTGCAACATGCACCCACACATATTACAAAGTTGGTAAAGACTTCCCTCCACCACTGCGATTGATAGCTACTGCATGGTCGTTGGTGCATCGTATGTAGACGTCCATGGTAAGTCGACGTTTTACATTATGTGTGCCCAATGCATCCCACAACCGCTCGGGAGGGTTCGAGTCGGGGAAACGGGTACGTACGTCCGTCCGCCGAATGTCCTCTCATTCCAACAGTTCTTTTACCTGCGATGTTCGATGTGGCCACGCTTTGGCATCCACATGAATGAAGTCAGCACCCCTGAAAAGACGCACATGGGGAAGCACTGCAGCGTAATACAGACGCTGACCAGTGAGAGTATCATGCTCACAGATTCAGAGAACAGTACATCCCTACACCTTTATGCCACAGCCATTGACCTTAGCAGTTTGATCCCATAGGAACTTACCACAACTTTATGCCACAACACACCGTAACACCTGTATCACCTAAACTACCATATGCGACACAGCTGCACTTACTCTCATAAATCGAGAGAAATGCCCACAGGAACAATGAGAAATATGATTGTTTTGATCTTACAGGTATCGTGGTGTAGGGAGACATTGTAATGAATGGCTTTACTAGCACCCAAATCCCGTAACACTTTATGCTCAAAGGTCAACGCTGTTGTCAAACTGTACCTCTTCTTCATTTGTGTCCTTACATGAGTGCATTCGGCCTTGACTTAGTTTATATGGATGACAATGCGTGTCCGCATCGATCGACACAAATAGATGACACTCGGTGAATATCCTGGCCTCCCGTTCCTCCTGCTTAACGCCCACGGAGCACTTGTGGGGTGCATAGGGCGGACATAATGCAGCATGTCCACACGAGTAGCCGGGCAACACAGACATCAGCAAACATTATGGGTTACCCACGTCACGGAAAAGTATTAATTCAGGTACAAATATATTGTTCACCTTTGACTGACAGTTTCTTATTCTATTGTTCCGCTTAGAGGATTCAGACCTCCAGGGATAAATCATCTTTTTGATTGGCAGGTTATGACTCCCTGGGGCAATCCTTGCTTTTGATTGACAGGTCCTCAACTCATTCTTCCACAAACCATCCCTCTTCTCCTCCTCTTTCTCTCCACCTCCTGCTCCCCTATCCCTGTAGGAATTCCCCTCGCTGATACAAGCACAGTTTTGATATCAGTTAGATTGACTAATTAATTAAATCAGTCAATTAAATAACCCATCCCCTTCTGGGAGCCCCCCCCCCCGGTCCCCCCCTCTCCCTCATCACAGGAACTGGCTGTGAAGAGACTCAGCTGATAGGCCATTTGGAGGGAAATTGATTGCAGTGTATGGAACATTAATAAACAGTTTAGACAATGTGCGGAATATTGTCTGTTTCAACAATTTATGGTACAGAATGTGATATATGAAATATTTAAACAAATGCGATGCTTTTTCATTCGGATCATGCAAGGAATACTGTCATGAAACACCCATAACATGTAATTACACTGTTAAAAATCTTTCTATCGTGTAGCACGCTCCATCCACCATCCCCTGAAAACTGGATTGCACTCAATACCAGCTCATACCACTACACATAGTGCTCGCTGACGGCGCTGCAAAGTGCCACTTTTCCACACACCTGTCCAGGAGTGGCCTCTTGGGCCCAGTGACTGACAGGCAGGATGTCTCGCTGATCCTCAAACAAAGGCACCCGAGAAATTCCTTCGATACACATGCCCCTGTGGAATGCTGACACATGTGAGAACACTTTCCAAGGCATATTCCAGTCTGAGAATGGATTCCACCATGGGCTCTAAACTGCTGTCTGTTCTGGAGAGAAACGATCTTCCGACAAGAAATTCAATTACACAGCATAGAATACATTGTTTATGTATAAAATTTTATTTCCGGGGGTTAGATTTCACTTTTATTTGGTGGGAAAAGCTCCCATCCAGCAACTAAACGTCGCAATTACGTAATTACGCTTTGCAGATTGGAGGTGGAATAATTTCCTGTAAGTACTCAACTTCACATGCAGAAATCAACTGAACTAGTGAACAGTGCCACCACCAGAGGATTTTGGATCCCCCTACCACTCGCCCCTCCGTCCCCACTCTTCCCCCCACCCCCAAACAAAAGATAGGAAAAAGACTCACTCTGTGCTCGAGGAGAAGGATCTCACGGCACGAAATTCAAATTAAAGTCAATAATATATTGATACATATTCCTTATTTAATCAGTTTGTGGGAGATGAGGTTCCCCCGTTTCGGTAGACATCATGACTGCAGTTCCTATGCTTGCTCCCCATGACATAATAACTGTAATCAGGGGGGGGGGGGGATGGAATGAAATGCGATATAGTAGCCAGCATTGGGGCCTCCCACATGTGCGTCTAACCTCAGGGCCTAGCCACAAAAGTCAAAGTAGCTCACTGTTCTAATTACATATCATGTTATTAAATACCACCGACCACAGACCATATATCACCCTCCTTTAATATTGCAGCCCCCAAACAAAGCATCAAGTGGCAGCAGCGTTCTGTTGATCAGTAAATTCCAGACTCGCTTCTTGTCTCTGTCGCTCTCAAGAAGCCACTCCCTGCTTGTCTGTGTGAACCATCGTCTCCAAACACGAAGATGAAGGGAAAGCTGACGAAATTTCGATATCAAAAATAGAGTGAAATAATACATTTGCACTACCCTGTCAAATTAATTGTTTAGCAATTTACAATAGTCAAATAGATCACTTAAAACACTCACTTCCACCTTACAACGATCCTACTTCATAATGAAACATCTTTTCAACGTTTGAGTCTCAAGCAAAAACATTATGCGAATCAAGGGATGAAATTTCCGTTACAAATAGACCGTAGCGCAAAATACATCCAAGGTCTTGTATGCGCCATCCTCCACCACAAAGTTCCCACTGAACGTATCTGGTGAAAAAAAACAAGTCCTGGCGGTCACTCAAGCTCTCGATCACGAAGCACACACCACTTGCTGCCGTGCTCCACTCTCGTTCACTGCAGCGCGCTATCCATGCGCGCCCGTACCGAACGTGTACACGCACGCAATACAACTATCAGAAACAATAAATTGATCAATGGGGAATATAGTGTGGCCACTGGGTTTTTAAAAGTACTGTAGACCTCCTAAACTGATTCTCTCCGTTACATTCGGAAGGAGGAAGGAAGGTACTACTGTGTGACATAATAGAGACAACAGCAAATAGCACTGCAAAACAGAGTCCACTGTGATATATTGAGAAACACTAAACACGACACACTTAAACCATGATCCATCCCGGACGAAGAGGCCAAGTGGTTCTAGGCGCTTCAGTCTGGAACCGCGTGACCGCTACGGTCGCAGGTTCGAATCCTGCCTCGGTTATGGATGTGTGTGATGTCCTTAGGTTAGTTAGGTTTAAGTAGTTCTCAGTTCTAGGGGACTGATGACCTTCGAAGTTAAGTCCCATTGTTCTGAGAGCCATTTGAACCATTTGAGCCATGATCCATCCCTTGGGAATAAGCAGTCATGGCTGGATCTTGGAGACAGCTGAAATCAGTTGCACATCCCATGCACTCCAGTCCTCAAGTCCACACACAGTACCCTCGTTCCCATGTGCACCGCCAGCACAGTGTAAAGAGGTCAGTAAAAATTTCTGCCATGGCCATACCCGCAGTTGTGGACGCATGTGTACGCCAGAGTGCACCACCCCTGGCAATGGAGGGCATCTGTGGATGACTGCCGTGGTTGCAATTCAGATGTTGCAAATGCGTCCAGTGCAAATATCCATCATTTTGAGTGTTCTCTCACGCGACACACACACATCCGCTTCTGTCGCGCTCACCCACGGCACTGGTCAGTTCACCAGCCTTCACTGCCGCGAGCAAGATGAGGCCAGTAGGAGCATTCTTTGCACACGTCAGAGGCTGAGCTGATCCATTACATGTGGTTGCCGACGCCTTGTGAGCAACCTTGCACGCAGCCATGGTGCACTGCTAAACAAGCAGCTGCAGCTTGGATGTATACAGCAGTTCTAAACAGTACTGCCCCGGCATGAACCCACAAGTTTAAAAAAATCTACTTTTTCCCAATCCATAGCAACAATGTTGTTGACCATAAACCTTGAATTTCATATGTGAAATGTAGATTCCTCCCGTTAGTACGAGTTATTTTTGAAGACACAAGAAATTAGACAATAAACATGTTTTCACATCGGTAAAGTACAGTTACGTGTTATGAAAATCCTGTACAGAAGTGTGGTATGTGCTACATTGCCTCTATGTATTCTTTTATCAGATAGAAAAATGATACACAAGGCTAGAATATTTAATTCGTTTTTGGCTCATCACACAGTGCTAAGATCTAACTCTGGCACAGTGTGGCTCCTCACTTTTGAGCTCTCTCTTATGGTAACAAAATATCTCGCCACATACAGTATCTTAAGGTAATATGACTGAGACATTGGAAATATAAGTTCGTACTACATATCACTTAATAAATTCGGCAACATATCTGTTTTCATTACGAGGGTTGTCTCTCCCAGTATAGGTGGACGTTTGAAATATCTTTAAAAAGAAATGAAGAAACGAAAAAGAAATAAGAAGTGAAGAATGATATACGTGGTGCCCTAGCCAATGCCTACATTCACCAGGCGGCATGTCACTGTTATGAAAATGGTAGGTTAATTAATTAAACTGATCATGAGAGTCACATCACATGGCGAGCAATTTTTCTTTTTCAGTAGTTCGATTATACTCGCCAGGTAGTTGAAATGGGGACCCCTGGATGGAGGATGGTGTTCTTTACGACGAACACTGTTAAGCACCGACATTTGAAGCTGACCACAGAAGGATTCTACTGCTAGCAACATACACGACATATAAGGACTGCTCTATTAAAAACATGATCATCATGACTATGTTACCGTCACCCTGCATAATAAACGGTCTTGGTTCTACACGTATACACAAGAGTCACTGATAGTGTAACGCTTTCTGAACTAAATGCTGTCAGCGATTTGGAATCAAGTCTCTCCATTCAGCCACATACATGTGTTGGATCCTATGTAGACGTCTTTTAATGATTACAGCCACAGATGAATAATGTTTTTGCCACTCTCATTTCTCGAGACGAGTCACCTTTTTCGAAACTATCTAATACACCAAAACTCCAATGTGGTTTTATGCATTTCCTCTGCGTTCTGTACAGCTTCATCCATGTTATCGTCCCAATGTGAGTCGGATCTGAATGGAAGTTGGAGAGCACTGTATCCACCACCTTCTGCAACCCATGTAGAAGCAGACTGAGCTGAGTCAATGCGAAAGGATCGTGTTTTGACCGCTCGATAGAAATGGGAACATTTTGTTGTATCTTCGCCAAAGGTGTACGATGTGTAAGGTCACTGCCATAATGATGCTTTCTCCTGCAATACGAGGTAGTATCAAACACAGTATGAACAGTTATGGTTGTATTTCTTATCGGGAAAATTCGGAAGACTATACGGCATGCAGGAACTGGAAGAAGGACGAGGATTTTGCTACTGCATTGCTATAAGCTTCCTAACTACATATAGCTACTACAGTCCTTAGGAGATCTGCATCCCTCAGGGTGTGTTTCTGTACGTCACCCAAACACTCTGTCATCATTATTTTGTATCCTCCAACACAGAAAAACTATGAACGACAAAACCCCCGCTAACTGCTATATCTAAAAAAACGAGGTCGCTATGCTTTCAACTAGCTAGTTTCAGCTACATTACAAGGTCATCCAACTACCCACTGCTTTGCAACAACATGTTATCCTGCCAAAATTCGATAAATGGTCTCCTATTTACTCTAATCCATATGCAACTTTTGCATAGTTACAGTGCAAAGCAGAAAAATTTCAGGGAGGGTGACGGGAGGGGGAGGGATGTGGGATTTCCCACATGGGGAGACATTAATTAATGGATCGATTTAATTAATTACTCAATGAAACTGTTATGAAAAGTGTGCTTGTACTGGCAAGGGCAGTTCCCAAGGCGATGGGGAAGTAGGAGGTGGAGGAGGAGGAGGGGGGGGGGGATAGGTGGGGCAGAATAGGTTAAGGACCTGTCAGTGAAAGAAGAACAACAGGTTTGCCCCTGAATGTATGCTTCCGCCTGCTGTAGGCTATCTGTGATATGTGTTGATGTCCTTGTCGCCCCACTACACACATGCATCAGTTACCATCTAGCAGATGACTACGGTGTTGGTGGAGGACTGGAATGCCCTAACACATACACTTCTTACCAACCTGGTAGCCAATATGGGAACACGTTGCAAAGTATTGCTGTCCGTGGTAAGCATACACTGTACTAAGAAGCAACTGATAGCTTTTTTTAATGTAAAAGAGATCATCAAGAATCGCGTTGACTTCAGTGTAATTGTGACCCGTCAATGAAACTGGTATTTCTGTTCGTTGTATTGGGTATTTATTGCAGTTACCTACTCTGTTACATAGTAGCTGTTCTTACAGTGTACATGCCAGGTTTAATCGAGTTATATTACCTGGCAGTAAAACATCATACGGTAGTTACTTTCCTTCTTAATTTTTGCACTCCTCTATATTTCATTGTATCCCTAACAATTAACAGCTGTTGCATTAGCATGCATGTTCTCGAGAAATTAAGAGGCCCAGTCATGTCATACGCTGATATTGAGCACCATACCCTCACTTTGTGACAATGAAGACATCTTTCATGAAGTCAACAAGGTGTTTCTGCTGTGGTTGGCAGGAGAGCCAACACCGTGTTACTAGGGGAGGCCGAAAGGCACGCGATTTAGCTCACGCAGGCTGGCGTGAGGTCTGGAACAGGACAAGGAAAGTTAAATTTAGAAACAACGGAAGTAGCTGGTGGAATACTTAACTTTAATACATTAATGACGAACGTCGGTCTTGACGGTACATGATTCACAATATCAATAGAAACTCATAATAGCGCCTTGCTAGGTCGTAGTAAATAACGTAGCGCAAAGCTAAACTAACTATCGTCTCGGCAAATGAGAGAGTATTTTGTCAGTGAGCCATCGCTAGCAAAGTCGGCTGTACAACTGGAGCGAGTGCTAGGAAATCTCTCTAGACCTGCCGTGTGGCGGCGCTCGGTCTGCAATCACTGATAGTGGCGACACGCGGGTCCGACGTATACTACCGGACCGCGGCCGATTTAAATGCTACCACCTAGCAAGTGTGGTGTCTGGCGGTGACACCACAGTTTCGCCATCCAAGTACTAGCGGCTATAATTATTGATTCAGATGGACGTGGTTGGAACAATTCTTATACTCTCGCTTAATTTCTTGTAGGCCTTGCTCTAGGTCATTCGAAATTGCTTATCCACAATAGAATAGCATATCATTAGGGAGCAGGCTGCCTATATAGTACTACCCTGTTAGTGACGTCGAAAGGCAGGACTCGGTTTCATCTAATTCTTACCCCCTTCCTACCTGTCTCCACCCGAAGTAATCCCATTTCAATAGGGTAGGGGGCCGAATTTTTAAATATTTGAGTCTTTATCACGATAGCTACCATCCAATCACTTGTTTAATATACTACTGCGGTAAAAGGCAAAACCGCACTGGACAAAATACTGGGACTCCGTCGGAGAGAACACTCCCCTGTCCCTGCTAATAGCGTCAGTTCGGCGGCGACGAGAGTTCATCAGCTTTTTCTGGTGTGTCACGTACAGCAGAAGCCATTCATTGACGCTCAGAGCCGAGCGGGTAGCCGCGTGGTCAGGGGCTGCTTGCCACGGTTCGCGCAGCTCCTCCCGTCGGAGGTTGGAGTCCTCCCTCGGGCATGGATTAGTGTGTTTCCTTAGTGTAAGTTAAAGTCAGATAAGTAGAATGTAAGTCTAGGGACCGATAACCTCAGCAGTTTGATCCAATAGGAACTTACTACGAATTTCCCAATTTCCATATTGACGATCATATCCCGCAGACCTTCCGAATGTGTGGGGTTGTTGATTGCTAGCTTTTGCCTTCTGTTCCACAGCCATGAGATGATTCTAAGTTTATTTAGAGAGAGATTCGACTTGTGATACGGTCCATTGATGTACATCAAACCAGGAACGTTGTAAGTAGGCTGTTTAGGTTTTTATGTTGGTAACGCCACGTAGCGCTCTGTCTGAAAATCTGTGGCTGGTTGGACTCATTGTGTCAGTTTAGTGATGATCAGAACAAGTAAAGAGAAAACTGTTTGAGTACGTTGAGATTGGCTGAGGTGTTTATAAATCAAATAACGTAGAAGTTTACCAGCGCAATCAATTGTAATTTACTAAAGGGGACGTTTCAACATACGCGTGCAGCTGCGTGAACGTTACTGCTGTTTTCTTGGAAGACGAAACTGGTTCAACAAACTCGTGAGAAAGATGTAGAAGGAGAAGCAACACGTCTTCATAGAGGATGTTGAAACACGTCCTGGTTGATGTACACGGTAGACTAACTGACTAGGTCCACAATGTAGTATGGCAACACCTAAAAACTCTCAGAAACACCGGCGACTGCGCTACAGCATCCAGACACCGGGGGTTGAAGCTACTCGATGCCTCGCATCATTTGGGAAGGGGTCAATGGAGACCAGAAATGCCACATACAGCCACATAATGTCCACTTTCGGTGACGTTTGGCCCATTGAAGACGAGCAGCTGTACGCAGTGCTGTACGGAACTGCTTTAACCCCACAGAAAGTGTCTGTTACATGTAGCTTCGTTGGCTGGGTGACTGGCCGAGTGACAACAGCGGTTCCTGTCGGAATTAAAACCAATATTCATTGATAATGCATGACACTCACTTCTTGTCCCTATCGATTGGGCTTGTAGGACTACACTCCTTACATTGTATCTCATGACTGCTCATGGCTGTAAGTGGTACAACATTCACCTTCGACAGGCCACGTGAATATATAAGACGTTGGGCAACTTATTTTATGGTTTGGTCGCAGGCATGTCCAAACACGGTGATTCCTTTTTGCCATATTGTTGCATCTGGTCTGACTGCGTACCAATGACTGACTTTTCTTTTGAGTGATCAGTCTTCTGACTGGTTTGACGTGGCCTGCCGACGTGGCCTGCCCCTCTAGAACTTCCTCGTGCACCATGCAAATTATTCCCTGATGCCTTGACAGACGTCAAACTATCCCGTCCTTTCTTGTCAGTTTCTCCCATATATATTCCTTTCCTCGCAAATTCTATGCAGAACCCCCTCACTCCTTACGTTAATAGTCAACCAAAGTTCCAGCATTTTTCTATAGCACCACATATCAAATAGCTCGATTCTGTTCAGCTCCAGTTCTCCCACAATCTATGTTTCACTGCCATACAATGCTGTGCCCAAAACTTAAAATCTCAGAAAGCTCTTCCTCAAATTGAGGTCGACGTGTGATACTTGCAGATTTATCTTGGTGAGGAACACCCCTTGCTCTGTCCATCATTTGTTATTTTGCTGCCTAGGTAGCATCAGTCCTGATTTTAAGTCACTTTTGTCATTTCTACTACTTTTCATTACTCTCTGCTTTCTTCGGTTTACTCTCAATGCATATTCTGTACAGTTCATTACACCCTCTAATTCTTCTTCTCTTTCATCGAGGATAGCAATGCTACCAGCGGATCTTATCACTGATATTGAGGCCTAGCGCCGTATACCAATCCTGCCTTGGAGGCGGTAAAGTGGGAGATGTGTCTGAAAGCTGGATAGTGACAGATGGTGTCGCGAGACTGGACGCGCACGTAGTTTATGTTTCAGCCTATAGAGGACAGTATTGGATAGGGGATTGTGATTTAGTTTCGATTGGGCCAACTAGAGTGCACTAAAGTAATGAAATGTTTTTCACAAACTGTTCTGTTATTTTCATAAAGTGTTATTATGTCTTTTTGTGTATGTAAAATGTTATAAATGTGTTTTAGCAGTATGAATGATGCATGAGTGGGGTTTATGGTTAATATGAAGATAATTGTTTAACGATTTATATAGTGGGTTTTAGTGTGGGAACATTTCGAAGAAGTATGGATGTGGACAAAGGGGATTTTTGTAGAATAGAATTATGAAGTAAGTTGACAGTAAAGGGGAAAGTTAATTCAGGCACAAATAACAATAGTAAATAACTTTATGCATAAACGAAACTTCAGCATATTCGATAATTACGTCGCTAAAAAGTGCAGTCGTTAGGTTTAATATTTTGCGGTTGGTTATCGATGAAAAGCGCGAACTGACGCGGGAGAATGTGGTTTAGCTATTGGCTGTTGAGTAAAGTGACCACTGATAAAGCAATATCCTTGAAGCGCCATTCTCTGCTGGTAGAGAATGTTGCTGTGGTCGTCAGTCCTGAGACTGGTTTGATGCAGCTCTCCATGCTACTCCATCCTGTGCAAGCTTCTTCATCTCCAATACCTACTGCAATCTACATCCTTCTGAAACTGCTTAGTGTATTCATCTCTTGGTCTCCCTCTACTATTTTTACCCTCCACACTGCCCTCCAATACTAAATTGGTGATCCCTCTATGTCTCAGAACATGTCCTACCAACCGATCCCTTCTTCTAGTCAAGTTGTGCCACAAGCTCCTCTTCTCCCCAACTCTGTTCAATACCTCCTCATTAGTTATGAGATCTAACCATCCAATCTTCAGCATTATTCTGTAGCACCACATTTCCAAAGCTTCTATTCTCTTCTTGTCTAAACTATTTATCGTACACGTTTCACTTCCACACATAGCTACACTCCATACAAATACTTTCAGGAACGACTTCCTGACATTTAAATCTAAACTCGATGTTAACAAATTTCTCTTCTTCAGAAACGCTTTCCTTGCCATCGCCAGTCTACATTTTATATCCTCTCTACTTCGACCATCATTAGTTATTTTGCTCCCCAAATACCAAAACTCCTTTTCTACTTTAAGCGTCTCATTTCCTAACCTAATTCCCTCAGCATCACCTGATTTAATTCGACTACCACAGAATACTTAGAGTATTCTAGAGAAGAGTTGACCCCAGCCATGAAACAGTTCGGACGTGTGTAGTAGTAGTTCCGATGGAAATGAGAAGTTGCCGGATCTAGCAGTGTTTCATACATAAAAAGTGTTGTAAAGTGACGGCATAATTATTAGGATGGGTGTGTAGGAATTTCGGAGTTTTTAAGTGAATTTTGTGACGATAAAATTTGGAGTGTCGTATTGAGAAGGTCGGTGGCTAAAAACTGTGACTGCATTAGGTAACGACAGACAATATTTGGCGAGCATTCTGAATAAAAAACAATCCGTATATCTGTAGATATTACGTTTTCGGGAAATGCAACACCATAAACTTGCTAACGTTAGTGAAAGAATTGTGAGTGACTGTGTTAAGACCAGCACGGGCTTGGCTGTGATACTTGTTCACCTAAGTTTCAGAATATATTAATTAAGGACAATATTTCCAACCTTTGATTTCGTGAGAAACCTTTCTCCCGAAACGTAGATTAGTGACTTTAATTGCAGCCTGGTTCACGTCGAAGTACAGTAGGGTTCACTCGGCTTCCCTACTGATGATCTGCTGAGACAATGTTCACAGGTAGGTGCAGGTTCGTCGTAAAGGGACGGAAGGAACCGCACCGCCGCAATTCCTTTGACTTTGAATTGTAATCTGGTTCTTGAAGTTTTCTTTTATTTCCGTCTTTGCTTCTTCGATGTGTACAACAATGGGGGTGAAAGAGTACATCTCTTTCTTACACCATTTTTAATGTGAGAACTTCGTTCTTGGTAGTCTATACTTTTATTCCCTCTCGGCTCTTGTGTATATTGTATGTTACCCATCTTTCCCTATATCTTACCCCTATTTCGAACGTCTTGCAGCGTTTTGCATTGTCTATTTCTTTTTTGTTCCAGGTCGCCAGATCCTATGAAGATCTCCTGACTTTTCTTCAGTCTTCCTTCTGTTTTCAACCGTAATGTCAGAACTGCCTCTCTGGCGCTGTTACCTTTCCTAGAGCCAAACCGATCGTCATCTAACAGATCCTCAGTTTCCTTTTCCATTCGTCCGTGTATTAGTCTTGTCAGCATCTTGGACGCGTGAGCTGTTAAGCTGACTGTGGGATAATTCTTGTGCTCTTTAAATCTTGGTCTGATGGTGTAGCGCCAGTCTCATACATTATACCCACCAAGGTGAATAGTCGTTTCATTGCTACTTCCGTGAACGACTTCAGAAATTCCGATGGGATGTTATACGTTGTAAGTTTGCAGGCTTTCGTGGCCGTTGTCACTGAAGTTAAAATCTTCTTGGTTATTAGGCCGCGTCATGTTCCCTCTAACAACCCCTCTGCTGGGATCTTCCTCAGGACCTTTTGATGTCTACTACTGCTGAAAGACTGTCTGAGACGAATGTTGCTTCCACTTATAAAGCGGCAGTTTTCTGGCGTTCGTGCTGGAGAAGTGATAGCATTGGTTAAAATTCACATGGCTACCATTTTAACCAATGCCATCACTTCTCCAGCACGAACGCCAGAAAACTCCCCTAAGTGGACGCGACACTCGTCTCAGACAGTGTTCTAACAGTAGTGGACATCCAAAGGTGCCGAGGAAGATCCCAGCAGAGGGGTCGAAACGTCGAACATTTTAGAAGAAACATGTTGTTGTTGTTGTTGTTGTTGTTGTGGTCTTCAGTCCTGAGAATGGTTTGATGCAGCTCTCCATGCTACTCTGTCCTGTGCAAGCTTCTTCATCTTCCAGTACCTACTGCAACCTACATCCTTCTGAATCTGCTTAGTGTATTCATCTCTTGGTCTCCCTCTACGATTTTTACCCTCCACACTGCCCTCCAATGATAAATTTGTGATCCCTTGATGCCTTAAAACATGTCCTACCAACCGATCCCTTCTTCTAGTCAAGTTGTGCCACAAACTTCTCTTCTCTCGAATCCTATTCAATACCTCCTCATTAGTTACGTGATCTATCCACCTTATCTTCAGCATTCTTCTGTAACACCACATTTCGAAAGCTTCTATTCTCTTCTTGTCCAAACTAGTTATCGTCCATGTTTCACTTCCATACATGGCTACACTCCATACAAATACTTTCAGAAACGACTTCTTGATACATAAATCTATGCTCGATGTTAACAAATTTCCCTTCTTCAGAAACGCTTTTCTTGCCATTGCCAGTCTACATTTTATATCCTCTCTACTTCCAGATTTTAACTTCATGTTATATGTCATCTATCCCTCCTTCCTTGCTTGATCTTAAGACTGGCACATGTAGCCTCTTAACTGCCGTTACTTGCGTTTCCAGTGGACTGTCACATGATCGTCTCGTTCAGTTCCACTGCTTCTACAGCTCTTCAATGCTCCTGTAATGGGGTAGCTAATATTTTACCCGATGACCTTACTTATCGGTAATGAGTTTGTATTCACGAGGACTGAGGGAACAAGTTTGGCGCTCGATGCCTCCACCCTGGACACAGTCGGAACAAAGTTTGGCGCGGCTGCGCTGCTGACTACTTACGGATTAAGTGAATGCGCCGGCCGCCGCTGGCCATCTTTGTCCCTGCGAGCTGAGTTACGGCGGCTGCCCGCTGTTCGCCGCTGCCCCGGCCGCCAGAACGGGCGGCTCCCCTGGCGGAGCTCCGTGGACGTCCATCAGCGAGATGAGGGCGGCGCACGGACAGACAGAGGGCGCGTTGCGCACGCCCGGATGGCCGCCTTCCGCCCCGAATGTCAAAGGTCGCCGACGCGAGAGCGAGCGCCACCAAAGCGGCCGCTCACAGTAGCAGCTGGCTACTTTGGCTAAAGGTATCCAGTAGAACCATCGCTTGATGCGGTGGCCGTAATTACTTTAGGCTCCTGGAGCGCGTGTACAGATTCCCTCGAACAGTGCATCTGGAGAATCTGGTGAAGATGCTCGGCGTCATAGATCCCTCTTCAGGTAGTAGGAACAGCAGCTTCGGGCTTCAGATAAAAAACTGATGGAAATTGGGCTCCCAAAACGTACTTTCTTTAACGCCGTTATATGAGAGTATTCCCGAGAAGTAGCTGCTTTTATTCAGTCAATATTGTGCGAATTTCCAACTGGACTTTGGTCGCACCTCCTAGACTCTTTCCCAGAACGTCAAGCACTGTTCTGCCGCATCCATTTTCAGTAAGCTACCACAGTAATTTAAAAAAAAATCTTCGCGGTAATCCTCGCACTATTAAGCCACAGCCGCGTAGTATTAGCCGAGCAGTCTAAGGCGCTGCAGTCATGGACTGTCCGCCTGACCCCGGCGGAGGCTCGAATCCTCCATCGGGCATGGGTGTTTGTGTTTGTCCTTAGGATAATTCAGGTTAAGTAGTGTGTAAGCTTAGGGACTGATGACCTTAGTAGTTAAGTCCCATAAGATTTCACACACATTAGAAAATTTTGAACATTAAGCCAGAACTGTACAAATACCTCGTCCCTTATTATCTTGAAAAGTTACTGGAAAAAAATTATTCCTGCGTTATACTGTTGTTTGCGCAAATATATAGAGTGATTCATCTGATCCTACAGCTGTCAGTGTATGCAGCCCGCAATGTTTTATCTGGCCTTTATAAACCATGAGCTACATTTTCATATTCTCTCTCGCTCCACCCAAATTATTAGTCCAACAGGAAAAATTATCAGGACCTTTTGTTAGTTAAATTTTGTCCTGTGATTCGTTTTCACTAGGGGTCACGGTTTGCGAGTTATTCAAGAAATCAATACAAAAGTAAACTTCAAATGCACCTCCACCCCACAGTCTAGATTTCTAGTTTGTTGTTTTCGGCGCTCCCTCCTACCCCTGTATAAAATTTTCCGTCTGGTAGCGCTGTTCCCATGTTCGATCTTCTTTTCTTTCTATTGATTGGGCTATTACGCCATCACCACATTCCAGTACTTCGTTAACGTCATTCATTTAAGCGTTCCCGTGAAGGTAATGAACGAAAAGCAACTTTTGTAAACATTACGCTAAACCTAATTACGTTCACAGTTCGGTCCAAACTTCACCCTCACCGACGCTGTAGTTTTGTAATCAGAGGACCTGACGAAAAGACCGATGAAATTGTTTATTTTTAGTATGTTGTTCATAGCACTCCTTTCTACAAGTGAACAAATACTTCCGACTGCACGGGTTATTTGCCTTATAAGGCATGTTTTGGTCGTCATTGACCGGCCTTATTACGTCACCGGATTAGTCAGTCACTTGCAAATTGTAAAACTGACGTCTGTGCATATTTTACCTAAACATTTTGTGAATTTGAGCAGCATTAAAATTCACTAGTAGAAAGGACTGCTGTGAGCAACATACTAGAAATCCTGACCGGTGGTGGCTGAGTGTGGGAGTGTAGGTTAGTCTGAATGTCACTTTTGTACGTTTTTCTTAAGTAACTCGAAAACTACGGTCTCTAGAAAAAACGTATCCCTGTAAAAAATTTAACGAAATGAAATTTCATACTAAAAGGTATTGTTCTTTTTTCTGTGAGCGTAACGGTCTGTATGTAGACAGCGAGAGAGTATGATAGTTACACACATGGTTTATGATAGCTAGCTACAGCATTGCGTGCAGGATAAAACGGCAGCTGTAGGGGCAGATGAACCATTTTTTATTATGTCACCAGATATGCATTTTATTTGGGATTTTATTACTTTTCTTTAGTTAATTTCATGTACTGACTCGTTCCATGAGCATCCACGGTCATGGAAATTTATTCCTCAGTTTGTATGTAACTAGACGTGTAATAAATAAAACTAAAAATAAATATAAAACAATCGTACCTGGCCAACAAAATACATCTATAGCGCATAGTAACCAGGAAATGGACCTTTAGAGTTCTTAATCAATAATGGACTTAGACGTAGATTCGTTTGCGTGTGAGGGACGTTTGGAAGCTTTTACGGTTCATGTTATGCAAGGTAAAACAACTAAATTCATCACTACCTCTTCCGACTCAAGAAAGATGTTGGCGATC
Source organism: Schistocerca gregaria (assembly GCF_023897955.1). Taxonomy (NCBI): domain Eukaryota; kingdom Metazoa; phylum Arthropoda; class Insecta; order Orthoptera; family Acrididae; genus Schistocerca; species Schistocerca gregaria. Next base: position 780,284,921 of record NC_064923.1, on the reverse strand, counting down.
AGTTTGCATCCAAACTGGCCGCCACTAAGAGGTAAATATCCAGCCACTGTGCGCGAGCTGTGCAAATCGCTACCAGGAAGCCACTTCTGCAGCACGACAGTAATATCCTGGTAGAAGTTCGCCTTTCCTCTGCCTAGTACCGTGGATTATCCAGCGCTCATGGTACAACAACAGGAGATCGGAAAATTTCAGCCGTTAATCCTACTTTCCTCAGAGCCAGAGCTTGAAAACTCCCATCTACATGTGAAACTAACAGTGGTCTTTAGTGGTGTTCAGCTAACTGGGCATACCAATAGATCGTGAGGAAGACATCTAGACAGCATTCGAAACATCAGCTGTGAAGAAGAAACCTGAACATGAACGTGATGGGATCAAGCAGCCTAGGAGATTTTACGTTCTACTGAAATAACACCCAGTATAACTTCATAATTTTACTAGCTGCTGAGATATACTACAGAAAGCTGAACATTTCTCGGCGTGGACAATCAATGACGGTTCTATTTTATGTTAAGTTTTTTGGGACACGTTAACAACGTGAATGGTGAATTGATCCGTGCAATAAATTCTTTATTGAATAAATCATGAGTGTATCATTACTCTGTAAAGAGCCACCGGAGACACGTGTATCATATTTCAAATTATTCAGAAAATACCCCTGAACAACCTCTGAAATGTTTCCGCTGGGTTTCTGGGTCACCCTTTGTTTACGAATGTGAAGCATAGGGAGGGAACAAGCTTTCTGAAAGTAAAACTAGTTTCACGATGACATCAAGTCAAGGTAACAGTTGAAATAAAGACAGCGTTTTCGAAAGTCCACGTCCTTACACTTCGTTGAAATCAAAATTTACTGCTGTGTCACATTGAATAGTCTGTTGATTCACCCCTTGCTTCGTATCACGCCTGGTCTCTCCCTGGATTTGTCCACAAGGCGATGTGGATGCTACGGGTCCAACTTGTACCACGCGCTGCGCTCTTCGCAGGTGGTCCTCTTGACGTCACGCAGTGGAGGAGGCGAGTTACTGCGATGACTGCCTCGCAATTTCAGTGGGCCCCAAGCACGCTAAGTTGTTTTGATACTGATACCGCCCACCTGAAAAGCCGTCCGTGTTATATCGCCGCTTTGGGCTATGGGCGATGCGCAGGCGGTGAACCGAATCCCCCCGGCGTGTTAACGAAAGTGGACGATATGCCAGCCACCTTGGATGAGGTTTTTAGGCGTTTTTCCACATGTAAGTGACTGAATACCCGGCTAGTTACCACTTCCCGTCTCAGTACACGATTCGTAAATTCTTCGAAAACGTCCCACACTTTTACGTTGATATAAACATAAGCAGGTGTTTCCACATCGTGCTGGAGGAGGGAGTGGATGGTGAGGTGATAGGAATGACATTCGGCCACCCGTACACGTCCTATAGTGCCAAACCCTTGTGACCCCACGAAGATACCGCACAAGGGCCGGGAACAGAAGGGGAGACTGGATTCCGTTCCATTGCGTAGATCACTGTCTCTTCCAGAAAAGTCATTATCAACGGATTCTCATTTGGAGAGAACGTAAAACACGATATAGGGACTCAACCATTGTGGAAAGAGACTGATATCGAGGGTGATTACAATTGGTGTGGACCACTTGAAATGTTCTTCATGAAACTGTACGGCTAAGTCGGCAATGTTTAACTGCTGTCAGGTATCGTGACGAGATCTTGGGACCTCATTTGCAGCTGTTGCGAGGTGCTGCGGTTCCAGCCTTCTTATTGCTGATCGACAGTGCTCGATCCCATGGAGTACAGATGGTTGATATTTTCTGGAAATGGAAGATATTGGACGCATGGCGTGGCCTGCTCGCTGTCTCGATTTGAATCGCATAGAGCATATCTGGGATGCACTAGGGACACGAGTTGTATGGCGTCAACATCCACTCACTACTCTCCAAGACTTGCGAGCAGCGCTGCATGAAGAATGAGCATTATTGCTTCAACGTGATGTTGATGGTGTCATTCGCAGTATGTCCCGTCGTTCGTCAGGCCTGTATTGCTGCCAGAGGTGTTCACACCCCATTCGGAGCAAATTAACCAGTTGTCAGAACGTGCGTGTAACTCCGATAGTTGAAAACAACGAAGAACATTTTTGTCTACCACTACGCATGTTGCAGTTGTTTACGCCCTATATTCTTTACATTGTTTCTGCTTCTACTGTTTTGTGGCAAAATGAACTCAGCCTTGCCAAATTTCGATCCTTTGCTTTATATTTTTGACCCCAGTGTACATTTTACAATAATTCATATATAAATATATATGTGATATATGAAGATGTAACGTTGTACCAACATCTTCGAAGTGTTCTTGACTGATTGTAACGTCGCGAGTTAATGCACGGCAGCACTCGCTGCTGTACAGCGTGCAGTATTGGAACCTATGTCTCTGAAAGAAACCGCTAGTTGTGTCCCATCAATGAGTGATGCACACCTGCTGCTACTACAGCGTGTGGACGTCCTAGCGTGTCACTTCGGGCGACTCTATATTCATCCCATCTATAAACCTAAATAAGCTATAGTAAATATTATTCAAACATTTTCGAAATCAGTACAGTACCTTTTGACATTCCGGAGAAGATTGTCTCCAGTTTCAGCTTTATAAATATCATAGTTTCAGAGATAGAAAGAAACTGCTGAAAAAGTAAAAAACCGACACTTTGGAAACTAAATTCCATTAGGAAATATAATTGTTTATCCTTTGGAATTATCTAAAAACATAAACAGAACTTTCAGTGTGCAGAATTAATTAATTGAGATTTTCATTTTAAATTTTAATTATTTTTCGCTTTCGTAATATGAAAATCAGACAAAATTATTATTGGTGTCTAGGATTGTTGTGGGAGTGTGTGTGAGTGAATGGGAATGTGTACGTGGGACATTCGTCCAATTTTAATGTTGCGTTTTATACCGTCTTAAGTATTCTGCAAGAGTAACGCAAGCCTGCCGTGGGAAAAATTTCATAGAGAATTTACACACTTTGCTGATGCCGTATGTCGAGGTGTGATTTCTATTGTAACAGAGCAGCCGGAAAGTCAGCTGGAGTATTACTTGTATCTAAATGATAGTTCCAGATTTATTATCTTTTCGTTTTCGTTTATTAAACATTACTTTAATATTTACATGTCAGGTTGACGTAGATGCTTCTATGTATAAGGAATGTTGCAGGCCAGTTCTGACGCGAGTATGATTATGGGTGAGCATTCTCATTGGCAGCGAGTACGGATAACTAATCAGAAATCAGACGGTTCCCGTTCGTTACCTGATAGTTATACTAGGAGTGAGCCAAAGAAGGGACTCTCTCGTTAGCTTTCAACACGGTTGGTCATGTTACTAGTGCGACTCAAAATTATGTGTAAAATGAAGGAAATTGAGTTACTCGTGTTTGATAAGTGTCGTGACTAATGCTGATGTAGTTATGGTCAGTTTTGTGAAGTTTGGAAGTTTTAGTACTGTTTTGTTGAACGATAATCCCGTGTGAAAATTTGGACTTCATAGTATCCACGTGGCATGTTTCAGTATTCAACCACTGAGCATTTTTGGCGAGAAATTACTTTTTTGAAATCCACCAGAACGACCCAATGTAATTAATGTTAGTGGTGGAATTAATGACTGTGGAAACGTCGGATTGGACAGATTTCTGGCTGCTGTGCGTGCAAAATGAGTGTATGAATTATGAACTTGACGAAAATAATCAGTAGTTCAAATGTGGACTGAATAGTACCATTTCTTTGGTTATATGAACAATTTTATTTTCTAGAAGCCAATCCATTATCGTACGGCCAGATATTTTTTTTATTGACAGTTTTTCTACATAAATTTATTTTATTACTAGAGTTGCGCGACATCAGTAATTGTAGATATTAGATAGTACTTTTTAATCAACCCTCCTTTTACATCCCCTTGTAAGTATCTACGTTGCCGGGTGAATGGAGATCGAGCATATGCCGTTCTGAGGTAGGTGAATTTTTAAATTGCAGCCTGCACAGAAATAGCAAACTCCACAACGCCGCACGATTTTCTTCAAATTTTAAACAGTGCTCTACCACCAAACATCCTACACGGTTTCTATTAAAACCGACTGCGAGAAAGAAAATGCTCTGCTCTAAAAACGTGATCTCTTGTTTCATTTGTGGCAGCCAGTGTTAACTGCGACAACTCGGCATTTAAGCCATTAGACAAATTATTTCTCCTATATATATATATTTCTTTTCATTATAATTCCTGAGAATTTGAGAGACAGCATTACGTATCGGTAAACTAGAACAGCTTAAAGGAGTAAATCAAGGACGAATGAATAGCGTTAAGAGAAGAAATAGTGAAGGCAACAGAGGATCAAATAGGTAAAAAGACAAGATCTACTAGGAATCTTTAAACAACACGAGAGATATTGAATTCGACTTAGAAAATTTCAAAATGCAGTAAGTGAAACTGACGAAAGGGAATATAAACATTTAAAAAATGAGACTGACAGGAAGTCCAAAATTGTTAAGCAGGAATGGTTAGACGACAAATGTAAGGTTTTAGAAGCATATTTCACTAGGGGCAAGATATATACTGCCTACAGAAAAATTAAAGAGCCCTTTGGTGGAAAGTTGAAAGCTGTATGAATATCAAGAGCTTAGATGGTAAGAATATCAAGAGCTTAGATGGTAAACCAGTGCTAACCATAGAAGGGAAAGCTGAAACGAGGAAGGAGTGTATAGAGAGTCTATACAAGGCAAATGAACTTGAAAGTAGTATTATAGAAAGGAAAGTGGACATAGATGAAGGTGAAATGAGTGATATGATACAGCGAGAAGAATTTTTCTTAAATCTCTCAAATACCTATGTCTAAACATGGCCCGGGAGTACACGACATTCCGTCAGAATTACTGACAGCCTTGAGAGAGCCAACCACAACAAAACTGGTTTCAAGATGTGTGAGACAGGTGAAATACCCTCAGACATCAATAAAAATGCGGTAATTCGAATTCCAAAGAAAGCACTTAATTATCGAAGTATCAGTCATGGTTACAAAATACTAACACGAATTCTTTGCAGAAGAATGAAAAAGCTGATTAAAGTATTCCTCGGGGAAGATCAGTTTGTAGGAACACGTGAGTCAATACTGACCCCACGACTTATCTTAGAAGATAGATTAATGGAAGACAAAACTACATTTGAATCATTTGTAGACTTAGAGAAAGCTTTCGATAATGTTGGCTGAAATGTTATCTTCCAAATACTGAAGGTAACAAAGGTAAAATACAGTTGTTAATAATCTTTAAAACTTGTACACAAAGGAAACGGCGGAAATAAGAGTTGACAGACATGAAAGGGAAGCAATGGTTGAGAAGGGAGCGAGATAAAGTTGTAGCCTATCCCCAAAGTTATTCAATCTGTACATTGAAGAAGCAGTAAGGGAAAACAAAAAGAAGTTTGGAGCAGAAACTAAAATCCGTGGAGAAGAAATAAAAACTTTCCCTATATAATTCTGTCAGAGACAGCAAAAATTTTGGAGGCCAGTTGAATGGAATGGACAGTGTAAGATGAACATTCCACAAAAACAAAACAAAGATAATGAAATGTAGTCAAAATCTATCATGAGACACTTAAAATAGTAGACGAGTTTTGCTATATGTGCAGCAAAATAATTAATGGTGACCGATGTACAGAGCATATAAAATGTAGACTATCAATAGCAAGAAAAGCATTTCTGAACAAATGTAGCTTTATGTTTCAGGTAAAGTTTTTGAATGTATTTGTCTGGAGTGTAGGCACGTATGAAAGTTATAAACACGGACGATAAACAGTTTCCATATAAAGAGTGCAGAAGCTTTTGAAATGCGGTGCCACAGACGAATACTGAAGATTAAATGGATTTATCATGTAATTTATGAGGAACTAAGGAGCAGAACTGGGTGAAAGAGGAATTTGTTGCACAACTTGACTAGAAGATGAAATCAATTCCTAGAATATATTCTGAGGCATCAAGGGATCAGCACTTCAGTATTTGCGGGACGTATGGGGGCTAAAAATCTTAGAGGGAGACCAAGAGATGAGTACAAGAAGCAGAATGAGGAAGATGTGGCTTGCAATAGTTATTCGGAGATGAAGGGGTTCGCACAGAATAGAGTAGCAAGGAGAGCTGCATCCGGACATGACCACACCAACAACAAGTATCAGATAATCATCACGTAGAAGTGTGTTCAGTCATTAAATGGGAAATTAATTTCCAAAATTCAATTATTTCATTTCCTTCTAAGTGTTACACTGAAAGTTACATGTACTCTCTAGAGATTATATTTGTACAAAAACTGATATTCGATGCATTGTTGTTAATTCTGTAGTTACGAATTCTAGAATTTTCTGTCACGAACAAAGTATTATATCGATAATTTGGTCAAAACGAGATTATTGTGTAAAATTTGAAGCTCAGAATCCATTTCCGCATTATGTAAAGTACTCCAAAATAGGTAGCAACAAAATTCCTATTGTAACTAACGATTATTAATTATTTTATTTCAAGTACTGTTAGTCACATTTCTCAGTCAGAATTTTGATATTAAATTTGAAAAGCAGTTTTAGAAATCACGTTTGTTATTCTCAGTCATTTATCATCTTCAAAACTGCAACTGTAATTTCTAACGAAACAACCGCTTTTAATTATGACTCAAAATACTGTGGCTTTGTTCTACACTACTTCCTAAGAACTTCTATTGTTAGTAAATTATATAAGAAGTGAGGGTAAGGTATCGAGTGTGGCAGTTAAGTGGCAGTTGTTTTCAGTTAGTTCGAGTACATGACCTGTAAAAGCAGTTTCTTTGAGCTGTGCGATGTACGAATACTTTGTAACACTATATACATAAACACAAAATAGAAACTATGTGTTGTCGTCTATTATTTAATTTCATTGGCTTTTCACATTGACTTCTTGCGTTAAAGCAAGTATCACCGAATCAGAGGAGAAAAGTCGTTGAAACCTATAAGATAAGTAAACACTCCAATTACTTCATTTAATTGAAGACACTCTGGTAATCTACGTGTATGTTTTCGAACATTTTTAGTCAGAACGTGGTTGAACAGTGTGTTAAGAATTCTTCAATTCACTCTTTCCACATATCCTCTCTCCCACTTCGTTTAGCAGACGAATTCCTATTGCATTCTTTATGTTACCACCTTGTTTTTAATTTCACCGAAGGTTGTTTTGACGTTTCTGTATATTGAGTCAGTCCTCAATACTACCAATATCTTTTCGACTTTTTCACATCTTTCCTGCACCCATTTCACATGATCTGCCCTGCACTTTCTATTTACTCATATTTCATTCTTGAGTGACTGTATTTCTGCATTCCTTTCTTTCCTTGAATATTTCTTGTACTTTCTTCTTTATGTTTCTTCGCAGTTAACTTCCTGTTATGTATGTTTGTCTTTCTAACATCTGCATCTGCTCTTCTTAAAGCTGTCGGTTAAAAAGACTTCAGTTGACATGCCTACTGTGGTATTCCTTAACATACTATCCACATGTTTGGCGAACTTCAATGGCGTCACATTGCGGCGTGGCGGGGTCGGTCGTCTTCGTTCTGTCTCTGAATTCTCGGAAGTCCACCTACATAGATATGCCTTCCTTCTGACGTCCCTTCACTCTGTAGTAGCAGATACGTGCTAGCCAGTGGAAAGCAGCGTTGATGAAACCATTACCTAATACCTACCACACAGAGGCCGCATAACTCGAGTTGAAAGTGAGTTCCTGAAAGTTCATATCTGAACAATCGGGTGTGTAGAGGATGCATTCTACTAGCAGAAATCATTTAAAATTTAGATTGAATCTACTTTTTTTATTCATACAGAAAAACATGAAATGGCTATCAAATCCGTATTAAATATGGCAAACTTTATCCTTCAAAATTGACTATTTGTACAACACATTTTCATTTTAAAAGCAGTGAGAATTTTACTAATACGGCCAGACTAATTTTCACTACCTAACAGTCACAGATCTACCACTCTTCGGGAGTTAAACATTCGGTTGTTTCAGTGGTCTTATTAGTAGGAAGTCCTCGTCAAAGTATTCGTGCAGGGCACGAAATATACCACGCAGAATTGTTACTACAACCAGAAAGTTCACACGTTCATAAATCTCCAGCTATTTAATTTAGAAACACCAAAGTTACATACGCAACTCCAGTCGCTTCAATCACGACACGTTCTAACCGAAATAAACCAACTAGTTCTTTAACTTACACACTATTTTATGGAGGGATCAAATATAGTGTCAACTGTAGGCCGGTTAGCAAGCGACATTTCGAGTTCCTCTACTCTCTGCCCACCTCACAATATTCGCGCGGTAACAGCTGCATTCTGATTGGCTGTTGATCTAAATGACCAATCAGAATGTTCCTTCCACATCAGTTTCGCGACAAAACTTGCCTTTTCGAATCACTAATTTGATAGTAATTAACGTCATTAAAACTTCAATTTCTAGTATATTGTTTAATCAAAATAAGCGAAGTGGAAAGTATTCTCCAAACTGATGAATAAACTTTTACCGCCACTAACTTTCATTCTGGCTGCTTTTATACAAAAGCAAGCTCAGACCAACATACGTCATCTGAAGCGTTGTTGCAACATAACTTTCCCACGGTTAGTTTGTAAAATGTTTTACATAAAATGACATATTAAGTTTTAACATATGTCCCACGTACAGTCTCTCAATCATTCTCATGCACTCACACAGAAAAATTATAGGAAAATAATAATTTCGAGCTTTCTTTTTAATTACGTAATATAAAGTAACTAAAGTATTGAAAAGAAAATTCTAATGAATTGATTTTATGCACTTATAACTTTGTAATGGCTTCAAATGATAGTGAAAGTTAATTTGTTATTGTTCCTAACTGAGTTTTAAAATATAAGCGTTGGTTTTATTACTTTTAGGTAATTTTCATTATCTCTGTACCCGTGATAAATAACAATCTGGAATTTGGACAGCAACATTGCGTTAACAACATAAGACTGTGCACGTAATTTAAGCAAAGTCGAATGATAAGTAATGTGGATTATTTGATTCGTAGAGGGTATGAATTTTCGTACCGACCTAATGTTACTCTATGCAATTCTCAAGGCAGGGAGCGTCAGCTGCGCTGTGAGCAAAGCGATAAAGAACGTAGCCATCCTGCAGCCACTGTGCCAAAAAGGCTGCATGCCTTAATGCAACGAATGTCAGCTCGTAATAACTTGCTACAACATCCTTCATCAGTTCTTCACTATCGCTCTTCCTTCCATACTGATTGTTCCGTATGAGTATCTTAAACTTCATTCTGCTCTCCATCATTACTCAGTTGTGATCTGATTTTCTTTCTGCTCCTGGGCACGTCTCACAACCGAAGATCTGATTTGACAATCTCTGTCTGACCATGATGCAGCCCAGCGTGTATTTAGTGTCTGTAAACAGACGAAGAAATTTAATTCTCTATTAGTGGGTTCGGAAGTGACAAAACGTTACCAGAATCTTTCTATCTTCTGAACTGACTACATCAGACTGAGAACAACACATGAAACCAGAGCTAGCTTTTTGTATTTCTACACCTGTTCAACCACTTTCGTTAATGTATTCATTGAGTGATTCTAGTTTTGCTGCTTTAGGTTGAAGAAAATGATTTTACTATTGCTTCAGGGGGTCTATTTTGAGCTGTTGGCTCCACGACAGTTCCAAAACACCGGTACTAAACATGTGGAATATTCGGTGTTGAAATGGTTTCACATTGTAGGGCTAAAGTAATAAACACCGTGAGTTAAGGTAAAGGAGTGATAGTATTCTAAGTAAGGTGATTTTATAGAATACGTGTTATCTAATGCGTAATCTGAAGTGTGAGTTATTACATAGACGGAAATGTTTAAAATTCTACAGAATGACATTGATAACACTCCAATTGTTGACCCATTCAATAGAGGCACATCACAGAAAGTTTTTAACCTTTACAACAAGAGAAGTATTAACTCCGAAGAAAGTAGTGTGGCAGTCAATTGATTACTTTTTTCAGTAATTGATTAGTTCCGTCAGGTAAATTTATGAGTGCAATTGTTATGTGGCGGGGAATGTTCGTAAGGCTTATATGACTATTTTGAAGTTTTTTGAGTTTAAATTAAAATGTAGTGATGCTGTATTACAGTTCATTAAAAATAGTTTTTTTTTTAAATTTGATGTGAAAAAGCTTTCCCATCTAAGTGAAAGTAATGTACGTGTATTGTACAATTTGCTTTCCACTCATGTATCGGCAATCCAAACAGTTTACCCCTATTACACGTTGTTTGTGTCAGGTAACCTTGTGGTTTCTTATGTGTAACGTGGGCTTGTGGTTTCTTACTTTCTAAGCTAAGGCCCACTACATTCGCGTGACGTGACCGTGCCATTTGTCTTGTCAAACTTTTCTTCATCCAGTGCCTAGTACTGCTCAGAATTCGTCGATAGAGTTCGGAAGTTTACATGACGCTTGCCCGTCTACACGAACTGACATTAAGTGGCACTGGACTAGCCAGTACACAGTGGACTGCTTGATCCTGTGTTGTGGTATTAATTTAGTTTCATTTCATATTCATAGCTACGAATAAGTATTGCATGCGAACAAGAACGTCACTGTAATGCCCTTTCACGATGCCTTGTTACTTTCCAGCGTCCTTTCCATCACGGCATCTGATTGATTCGTAATGCGAGCTGCACTTGTAGTGAGCACTGGGTGATATTCAACTGAAAAACCTATACTGCTATTGAATTATGGCACAAAATGGGTCTGCCATACTGGATTTACGTGATTTCACGGAATGCAACAGTTTTCAGTTTCCTTCACCATGTTATCAGTTTTTGTTGTTGTCAGCAGTAACATAATTTGGAAAAACTCACAGAAATGTGTGTTTTAAGTCATACATTGCAAGCGTGTCATATCAGGGAAAGATTCAGTTGGCCTGTAGAACTATTATACAAATGATATGGTAATTGAAAGTAAAATATTTAGGTACACCGAACCATAGGTTGGCTTCTCTGTGGCCTGCTCTTTTCTTTATATAGGAGGCCCCGTGTGCATGGCAGTTAAGTGAGTTATTAAGCATTTCCCGTTCTCTTAAAAACATTACACTACATATAAATTCACATATCCATTCTTAAAAGTATTTTTTCCCCAGGGGGTGTGTCTTCCGGAAAATTACCCGTATATTCAATGCAGCTGAAAGGCTACTAGAAGTGGACAATTTAACATTATTCAAGTGGTACCTCTTAACCTTAATATTGAATGGAAGATACGAAAGTTACATTTATTGTCGTGTGCGCAGATAATCAGAGGCTACTGTAAGAATCACACACTAAAGTAATGAGGGCATATGAAAGCGTATCATGGAGTTGTTTCTTTTCAAACATACTCGTTGCTGTCTTTATTTTTCAGCTGACGCACGACATGAGTACGCCACGCTACTATAGTGCTACAGATGGTAGATCGTTACAGTGCGCTTCAGTGGTACACACAAAGCACCCCATAAAAAGTGTACTGACATGTACCAATAACAAGTCGACAGCTAAAGCTCAACTTAGCGTCGCGACTCATAAACTTACAGACATCATTCACCCAGCTGCCAAATTTTGAAATCGATCAGTTATTGTTAAGTACTCAACAGCCAATAATTAGTCTCATATTCATTAAAAATAACTATTGGCGTATTTTGACGCGAGAGACTTTAAACACACGTAAAGAAATAAAAAAATCATCTTGAGATTGAAGCTCTTCTGCCCATGATTGATTTGCTTTTGAGGGGATCCACCTTGAAGTAAATAATACTTTTATTTTTGTTTTCATTTCCCAGACATGTTTCGCTGAAGTTTCAGCATCATCTGAGGGCTTACTATCTTTCTATAAAACAGGAAAAGACTCTATACTACCTGCAAACTCACAAATTTAACACAGTATTTACATATTTGAAAAACATAGTTTTGTGTATGTAAATAATGTATAAGTAAATACTGTCGAAAAAACTTAAATTTATATGTGTACAAGTATTAAAGAACATTTATCCAGTTTTACAGAAAGATAGTAAAAACCCAGTGATGATTCTGAAACTTCAGTGAAATATGTCAGGAAAATAAAAATAATGTTTTCAAGACTTTGAGAGGAGTGGAGAGGGGAGGGGGGGGGGGTGAGGAAGCGGGGGGTGGCTGTGTCCCTTGCCTTCACCCCTCCCTCCCCCTATATCTACACCCCTGTATTTAATATCCGATTAGCAACATTAAAAAGATAACGGAAATCTGCGATTTAGTTCAAAAAAAGTATAATAAATTGATAATTTTGAACTTTAAACCAGTAGTTTTCGAAAGTTATTTTGCATGCACTACCTTTCAACAAATTCTTCATTTGGGTTACCATGTTCTCTGCAGTTGCTTTACAATTCTAGAGGTTATTTTAATAATATGTTGGTTCGTACTTACGGTGAATTTCGCTTGATTTCTCGCTTACATCGGGAAATGTCGTCTGCTAGCGTATAGTTTCAGTTTTTTCCTCTTTAGACACTAGTATTTGTGGTCTAATTTTTAGTTGTTCTATAGCACTATGCAACTGTTATGTTTTTCAAACCACACTTTTTCACACACCACTGACTGTTTGTTTTTATACTTTTGTGTGTTATGTTTTGGGTTTTGCAGGGTTACAAACCTTTAATTATGTTGGTGTGCATTTATATAATGTGTAAGAGTAGGGAATGAATAGTGATGGAGGTTTTTTATGGATGGGGCAGGGAGACACCCTGATGAGTGGACATAAGTTTATAGTAGTTTTTACTGTGTGTACAAAGAAACATATTGTTATCGGATTTTTTTTCGATTTTAAAGCAAATCAAAATGTAGGTAGCTTAATTATAGACCACTGATGATGCATTACCTCAATAAGGAGAAATGCGTCTGGTGAAAGAAACATGCATTTTGTAGTTGCAACGGCAGAACAAAAATACCTATCAACAGCCTATCAGTTAGTTTTTGCGATTTTTTATTAAAGACGGGTCAGGCACGGTAAGACGATCCCCGCAGCGAAGACGAGCCAAATACATCAGCATTCATAAAATCGTATGTCTAAAATACCAAAGAAAAATGTTAACGAAGAACTAACAGTTTTCTTCTCGAGATGGGAGACACGTCTGTTGAAGGCGTTCTTTTCATTGTGCACATCTATAGCACAAATAATCCTCTTTACTATGGTGCAGACCTAGATAATAACGTTCGGAACTAGTCAGGCTGTTAAGTTACCCGTGACACCCAGCAAGTAGCCTAAAATAGGAAGCTGAGAGAAAGAAGAAGCAAGTAATTCAGTACCCTACGTTTCTAAGTAAAATGACGCTTTCGTTCCGAAAGATAATTGACCACAAAATGGTGAGGAATAAGAATGTGGGTTTTGCCGCAGATCGAGCCGTACTAGCCACGATGACACACAACAATACTAAAAGAATTGCGTCATGTCACCGTAAGAAATTGATTTTAAGTGGATTGTTAAAAACTTCTTGTGTAATGTAAGTGTAGACTTCCGGGGCCATTGTTGCTTCCAATAAATTTCTTCTTGTCAATATATGAAACTGACGTTTCAGCTACTAATGACGTTGGCTTGTGCTGTTATGTTTTTGTTTAGTTAATATTATTACAATTATTATTTTTAGTTCGTCACATACGAGTACTAGTTTATTTAGTCCTTCTGTTTTTTAGTTGTTTTTATTTGATTAATTGGTAATGCCATGAGTTCAGGGGATTTTGAATAGCTACAAAAAAATCAGAGAATTTCCAGAAGCCGTTTCTCTGCGGAGATCTTGCCAATTAGCTGTTACTCTCGTAAATAATATACGATCGCCTGAAACTGGATATTGTATTTACTCTCACCCATAGAATCTTCGGAAACTTAGCAGTGCAATTACCGTTCTCGGCTGACTCATGGATTACCCATTCGGATACGTAGATTTCCACAAAATAGCAACGGGCTATAAATTCTCCAGATGAAGTGACCCTGTTTGCAGACTCGGCGGGAAACACTCAGAAATCAACGTCCGAAAATTTTGGATAAGTAAAAAATGCTGTGTACTTTGAATTTTTGGTGCTCTATTTCCCTGTAGATATTGCACTTGTCTAAATCGAGATAATAGTAATCGGATAGTGTTTGTGTCGAAAAATTGGCTTTGAATGAATACAGGACATAATGGCAGCCAACAACAGTACAAATTGATGCTAATCAATATATGCGTCCGTACTGGTTGAGTCTTCGTAGCAAAGTCACTCTCATTCGTTTCCTACGTCCACTACAAGATTTTCCCTTCAAGGGTAAGCGGTACGGTCCCAGAACGTCACATGCCTTCTCGCAGTAAGGACAAGAACTCTGAAGAAGCAGTTTCTACAAGCACGCTCAGATGTGTACGCTCAGATGTGTTTCAACCATTTGGCAAAGATGTTAAAGTATTCATTTTCATTGTAGCTTTCTGGAATAGTGTGTCACTATAATACAGATGTAGTATTTAGTATTTGTTGCTTATAATGTTTAATTTAAATGCGATGTACTTAATATATATTACAAATCTTTAGATTCTATGTAAATCAGCAAACAGAAGATTCCACAACTTTTGAATTATTGGTAACAGTAAAAGTATTCGCTTTCAATGTAGCTCTTTGGAATAGTTGACACTATAGTACAGATGGGCTAGCTAATATTTGTTGCTGATAATGTTTGTTGTAAATGCGATGTACTTATTTTATTCTAAGAATCCTTAGATTCTGTTGTTAATTATAATTACGATATGTGCTGTAATCTGTATAAATTATTCTGTACCATGGTGTATTTATCGTAGGTTAATGCCGTTAGGGAAACAGGAAAACTAATATCGTTGGCAGAGAGTAAGGAGTTGTGTATGAGTTGTATCTCTGGACTCGAGTGTGACGTCAGAGCAGAAAACGCAGGAGACTTACAGGGTTACGACACGTTGGGAGTGAACGTACACAAGTGGTATGTACTGTCGGGCCTATGTCAGGCGCAGCTGTTACTAGTAAGGCACCAAGAGCATGACGAGTGTGCGCCGATGCGAGAGACTCCAACAATATCAAGGTAAAGCCCCATAATTGGTCATTGTAAATCAAAGTGTGCCAGCAGTATTACATGGGACAACGGGAGCACGGTTGACGACCACGAAGATGACGGCTTAACATCTGCAACGAACTGTACGGTTGTTTTGTTTTCGTTCATGTTCGAAACTTTGTGAGGCATTAGCAACTGACATTTTCAATGAATTTTGTTTCAATAATAAGTGCTGTACGTAAATACTGTAGGTACCTGCTGTTGTCGTTATCTGCAGTCAGTGTCACCTAATTATGATTCCAATCCTTCCTAGTTACTGAGTACCCGAGTGTCGTTGTTCAAATTGCTAAAAGAAAAAGATTAAACGGCAGTTATTTTCAGTCTTGTTTGTTTGCTAAAAAGACAATGGAAGGTAATTAATAATGAGGCCTCAGTACGTTAACGGTGTTGTTCAGTAACATTTAGTAGAAAAGTCATTCTTGATAACTGAGTAAAGGCAAAGTAAAGTAACTTATAATAAATGTAATTGTGGCAATTTCAGTTCAGATCTGAGTGACCGCTAAGGTCACAGGTTCGAATCCTGCCTCGGGCATGGATGTGTGTGATGTCCTTAGGTCAGTTAGGTTTAATTAGTTCTAAGTTCTAGGCGACTGATAACCTCAGAAGTGAAGTAGCATAGTGCTCAGAACCATTTGAGCCATCAGTTCAAATACAACAATAAATTAAGTTCACACATTTCGCACCTATGTCCATTTTAGCAATGCTGTTGTTTCGTGGCTCGGTTCGTAATTTGTCAGTACGTTGAAAGCCAACAGTTGCTTATTTGATCCATTAAATTTCCATGGTAATTACAATCTATTCAATGTATGTAGCTTCCGATGTCCAGGACTTTAGTGCGCGTAAGTAAATGTTAATCTATGATAACATATATTACTGTCATGACAAAAGAGCTGCTTCAAACCAATCATTAATTTTCAGTAAAGAGTTTAAATAACTTCCTCCAGTCAATCATTTACTTTTCAGTAACGAGTTCAAATACCTTTTTTAAACTAACATAGTTACGTAATGTAGAGATAAGGTAATAGTTTTATTTATTTATTATTGTTTCGTAACGTATTTTGTTGACAGAAACGTGAGTCCCTCTTCTGTTGTCACTTGTAGTGTCAAACGGTTAAGTAGGCATAGCTGTTCGCATTATTGATCAGACAGTGAACAGACGATTCCGAATTGGCCTGGCAAGTGTATTAATTAACTTCTCTATTGTTTGAGTTACATTTGTTGGGGACTCCTTGAGTCATGTGGTGCCCGTTTTCGTTTCGTATTCCGTGCTAGTGGTGGCACTGTCTTACGTATTAAACCGAGTCGAAATAAGTACAAAGTACAGCAGTAGAATAGGTTGTTCATTGGAACAACTTGTATAGTCTGATATTATCTTGGAACTCTTCCATTTGGTCCATGTTTGCATAGAAAAACAGTAATATCAGAAAATGAGTCCGCCTTGGTGCAAAACATCTTGTTATCGTTTATTTCTTTACTATCCCAAACTAGTTTCGGCGACAAATATCACCATCATCAATGGGGTTTTTTAATCTAAGACATGCAGAAAATAGCATGGTTATACAAACACAGTAAAACATCATTACATCTTTACAATTCGTCTTTTGAAATATAGTTTTCTATTTATGCTTTCATACTGCCTTATTTATTGCATGTTACAGCATATTTTAAGCAATTATTGGCGCTGTTTGCGACATATTTTCTGTGCTCTTTTTATGTTACCGTCATTTTACTTAGTGAACATCATGTCATCTGCAACCATGTGAGCGGCTGTTAGTAAACAAATGAGCTGCTGGAGGGAACACAATGGTAAGCGCCATCGCCGTGTATTTTGCGGTAGATGGCTAATGACACCCCCTGTGGGATGCACAATGTAGTAAACTTACTAGTAGTTACAAATTCACTCAACAGATGTCAGGGTGGAGCTTAATGGTAAGCGCCACTGTCCGTCTGTTGCGGAAACATAATGGTAAGTGACAGAGAGAATGGTGGCAAGTAAAAACATCTCCGAGATAATGGCAACAGTGAACATGGCAGAAGACGAGTAATATACTTCCAATGATACTAATATCTTCGAGGGGGTCCATAATACGTTCCTAACGATTCACATGGCTCACAGGTATGTTATTTGTAAATATACTGTCTTTAGTACGTTTCACGAACATAATGGCAAGTGCATTTACATACCATTATGTTCCTGAAGTACAATTGAAAATTACGTTCGCCGACAAGTACAAGATGTTTACAGTCCAGATCAGTGGTGCAAGATCATCAAGAAATCGGCTTGTATATAATATGAAAATAGAGGATTTCTTTCAAATACTCTAAAGAAGCATTTGTCTTCAGAAAGAAGACAGTCGATGATCGAGATGTCAATCTAAGGAAAGTATGTAGATGGAAGGTGACCTCCGAATATCCATCATCTTTATTCATCAGCGAGACATTTTGTCATGACATTTGGCATGAAATAAACTTCAGGAAACGTGGAAGGCAAGGACCAGTTCCTACACTTCGACTTAAATACAATGGGCCAAGGCACATTGAAAAGAAGAAAGTTGCTGACGTCCTGTCGCTCCTAAATTACATACCTCCTGCCCACAATGGATTTTTCCTGTCACTGAAGCCAACAGTTTTGGATTAAAATGTCATTAGTAATGTGAGTGATGAATGATTTTGCAGTTTCAGTAAAGTGTTGAAGACTTAATGGAAAATTTAATATGCAATGTTCTATCACTATGTGTTGTTAATGGTATATGGTAATGTAATAATTTTTGTATATTTAATTTGTTTTAGTCAGTTCTGATTTTCATTTATATCTGTATAGTAGGGGATAGATGTTAGAATCACTACCAAATAAAAGGACTGTTCTAAAAAAAAATTATTCAGATTTGCAGATCAATTGAAACTTTAGATGCGCTGTATCTCGAAACTATGATTTTGGCGCTTACCATTTTGTTCCCCCGAGCAGCTCAAATACTAAAAGGTGAACTTCGTATGTCAGCAACATATACTGGGGATGGTGAGAGTGTTGTGGAAAGCAGTTATTTGGTGTGTACTGAGCTGTTATTTAGCTATTCGTGTACTCACGTTCGTAGCATGGTGTGTGGCTGCTTTCATACACAGAAAAACAAAAGTTTTGCACTTTATTTCTCATCCAGAATATTACTCCATCTTGCTGTTCGCGTGTATCGAGAGAGGTGTAACGAATATGGCGAGAAAGGCTATGAAAAACTGTGGCGCGAATTACGACGACTTCTGTTCATTATTTATGTCTCTCTGTGTGATGGAGAAGTGGTTCTTTGGCGTGTGTGTGCTCTCTGTTCTTTGTCCTTTGTCAGTTCTCCCAGACCGGTAAAGAGTGTGTCGTTGCAGAGTGTTTTGTTTTCATTTATTAGATTTTCCCTTCGAATATAGACTTTTGTATGTAGAAATTTTCTTCTATTGTTAGTTGTCGGTAAAGAATATTGCTTTTCCTCAGAATGTGTAGATCGTTTTCGATAATAGTGGGGTTTTGGTTTCTGTTCATTAGATGTTCCCCAAAAGCTGAAAGTGTGCTGTCACTTTTTAGCTCTCTCATGTACTCTGTGCTACCTCCTTCGGAAATATCTGCTTGTTTGTCCTATGTAGTGGGCCTGACGAGAGTTGCAAGTGAGTTGATATATTCCAGCGTTGCTGAGTTTGTCTGAGGTTTTTCTGACTGGTCTTAGTCTTTACTGAACTGTATGATTTGTTCTGAATGTTATTGGGATCCCTTGCATTTCCAAGATGTTTCTTATTCTATATGATATTTTTTTATTGTGTGTTAGTGTGTACCATCTCTCTCTCACTGCATGTTTCCGTTTTACCTTGTTATTGAATTTGTTTATGATGTCCGTTTTGCAGTCGTTTTCAACAGCAATTTGTTTAATTGTATTTAGTTCCAGCGTGTAGGTTTCTGGTTTAAGAGGCGTTCTGTTTATCCTGTGAAGCATGTGCGTGCAACTGGCATATACACTCCTGGAAATTGAAATAAGAACACCGTGAATTCATTGTCCCAGGAAGGGGAAACTTTATTGACCCATTCCTGAGGTCATAAACATCACATGATCACACTGACAGAACCACAGGCACATAGACACAGGCAACAGAGCATGCACAATGTCGGCACTAGTACAGTGTATATCCACCTTTCGCAGCAATGCAGGCTGCTATTCTCCTATGGAGACGATCGTAGAGATGCTGGATGTAGTCCTGTGGAACGGCTTCCCATGCCATTTCCACCTGGCGCCTCAGTTGGACCAGCGTTCGTGCTAGACGTGCAGACCGCGTGAGACGACGCTTCATCCAGTCCCAAACATGCTCAATGGGGGACAGATCCGGAGATCTTGCTGGCCAGGGTAGTTGACTTACACCTTCTAGAGCACGTTGGGTGGCAAAGGATACATGCGGACGTGCATTGTCCTGTTGGAACAGCAAGTTCCCTTGCCGGTCTAGGAATGGTAGAACGATGGGTTCGATGACTGTTTGGATGTACCGTGCACTATTCAGTGTCCCCTCGACGATCACCAGAGGTGTACGGCCAGTGTAGGAGATCGCTCCCCACACCATGATGCCGGGTGTTGGCCCTGTGTGCCTCGGTCGTATGCAGTCCTGATTGTGGCGCTCACCTGCACGGCGCCAAACACGCATACGACCATCATTGGCACCAAGGCAGAAGCGACTCTCATCGCTGAAGACGACACGTCTCCATTCGTCCCTCCATTCACGCCTGTCGCGACACCACTGGAGGCGGGCTGCACGATGTTGGAGCGTGAGCGGAAGACGGCATAACGGTGTGCGGGACCGTAGCCCAGCTTCATGGAGACGGTTGCGAATGGTCCACGCCAATACCCCAGGAGCAACAGTGTCCCTAATTTGGTGGGAAGTGGCGGTGCGGTCCCCTACGGCACTGCGTGGGATCCTACGGTCTTGGCGTCCATCCGTGCGTCACTGCGGTCCGGTCCCAGGTCGACGGGCACGTGCACCTTCCGCCGACCACTGTGGAGACCTCACGCCCCACGTGTTGAACAATTCGGCGGTACGTCCACCCGGCCTCCCGCATGCCCTCTATACGCCCTCGCTCAAAGTCCGTCAACTGCACATACGGTTCACGTCCACGCTGTCGCGGCATGCTACCAGTGTTAAGGACTGCGGTGGAGCTCCTTATGCCACGGCAAACTGGCTGACACTGACGGCGGCGGTGAACAAATGCTGCGCAGCTAGCGGCATTCGACGGCCAACACCGCGGTTCCTGGTGTGTCCGCTGTGCCTTGCGTGTGATCATTGGTTGTGTAGCCCTCTCGCAGTGTCCGGAGCAAATATGGTGAGTTTGACACACCGGTGTCAATGTGTTCTTTTTTCCATTTCCAGGAGTGTATATGCACTGTCGGGTGGCTGGATGAGCTGTGGATAACAGTGCTTGTGGATGTAGGTTTTCTGTAGATGTTGGTTGTTGATCCAAGAAATTTAGTTTCTTGTTGTTTTATATTTCCGCTGTGAAATGGATTTTTGGATGTACTGTGTTGATGTTAGTGTGTAGCTCTTCTATGCTGTTATGTGTTTCATCTACAAGAGAGATGATGTCATCCACATATCGGTCCCAGTAGATTATTTTGTACCCTCCTTGTTTTACAATGTTATTGAATACTGTGTTCTCTATATGGTCCAAGAAACTTTCACACTGGTGTCCCCAAACCAGTCAAATTGTCTTCGGAGACGATAACCTTGTCCAACATCAAATTCATCGCGCGATGAAGGTGATATTATCACCTTAGCTGATTAATAAGAAGGTGAGGTTACGAAAGGGTGACCAGTCTGCAAACAGTGTACTGGTGAAGGCAGTCTCTAAATTTCTCCGCGCTGTGCTGGCTTCCTGCTGTACGAGGTGTACGTGGTGTCAGTTACATCCTCCAGGGCTCTCTCGGGCGGCCGTCGGCCGATCCACAGCCGCTTTGGCCGCCCCCAGACACGGGGGAAGATGAGAAATGTCGATGGCCACTTTATCGGAAAAGCCTCATCGCCGTCAGTTTGCCGCTCCCCGCGGGGCCCCACCTCAGCGCCGCTCGGCGGCCGCTGGAGGAAACGGCCTCCCGCTGACCTGCCGAACAGCTGCGTAATGGCCGACCCCTGCTGCCGACCCTCTCACAGCAGCCGTCTGACACAAATGACGTTGCGTGGCCGGGGATGTAAGAGCCCGTTTAACAGCTTTGTTCGACGGGCCCAATGAAAGGAAGTTCGAAGTCATGTAGGGACTAGCCGGTTGTGTCCACCAGTCTCTGTGGGTACATACATTCCGCAGTGATGCTGGTATTTTAATTCGCCACCAGTTCGTGGTGCTGCGAGTATTTTACTTGATTACCTCACATTTGTTGCGTGATACTGTGGCAGCGGTAATTTTCGCATAATGTGTCGCTGCCAAATAACCTAGTGCGGTAGGCAAAATAGTGATAGTAATGGGACGGTTGTGTGTGACGGTCAAGAACGCAGGTAAGGCACGTGTCACGCTGGACTCTGTGTGTTCAGTACGGACTGGGCATCAGCGCAGGTTGTTTACGAGTGGCGCACACTTCGTGTTTGCATTCAGAGGCTGAGGTCGATGTGTAATGAGAAACCCAACACAGTTCCAAAGAGGGCAGATTGTTCGGGCCCGATTACCTGCAGCATCAGTAACTGAGACAGCAACCTTACTGAATGTTTCAAGAGCAACTGTTTCAACAGTCATGACACCCTACAAAAAACATGGAAAGACGTCATCGTGTAAGCGTAATAGTGGCGCAAATCAATACTGAATGTCAGAGATTGTCGTCCGCTAACGCGACCTGTCTCAAAACAACACAAAACTACGGCAACTAAAGTGACTGCAGAGCTCATCAGCCGCCTTCGGAACCCCGAGAACTCCATAAAGGAGCATAAATCCTGGACGGCTGATCAGCAGAAACACTTCATATGGCTGGCCGATGTAGCCGTGCGGTTCTAGGCGCTTCAGTCTGGAACCACGTGACCGCTACGGTCGCAGGTTTGAATCCTGCCTCGGTCATGGGTGTGTGTGCTGTCCCGAGGTTAGTTAAGTCAAGGGGACTGATGACCTCAGATCTTAAGTCCCATAGTGCTCAGAGCCATTTGAACACTTCATATGGTCCGACGACTCAACGTCTTCGTTATTGCCAACAACGGTTCGGGTTTTCGTCAGGAGAACGGCAAAAGAAATATACAATCCTGATTGCTTGATTCCAACGGTTAAGCATGGATTTGATAGTGTTGGCAACCATCATTCTGCTTGTCCCACCATTACTTTCAAAGGCCGTATTACAGCCAAACAGTTATGTTAACGTTTTAGGTGATCAGGTGGACACCATGATTCAAATGTTGTTGCCCAATGATGATGTCATATTTCTGGACTATAATACACCTATTCACACAGCCTGGAACGAACAATCGTGGTATGAGGGGCATGCAGCGTTTTCCCTGGGCAGCACAGTTCCAGGACTTCAATATTACCCAACCCTTGTGGGCTGTATTGGAGCGCAGACTCCGGAGCAGATTTCCGCCTCCCTCGTATCTACAAGAGTCCGAAGAGGTTCTGATTGAAACGTGGCATAACATTCCCCTGGAGACGATACAGTCATAATGTGACAGTATTCCCAGAAAAATCGCAGGTGTATTACGGGAAAATGTGGGTCCAACCCGTTATTAATAAACCATTCCCAGCTCGATGGAACTGGGACGATACATAGAAAAAACTGCAGCCATGCAGTTTAAAGGTAGCTGAGAGAAATTTGCAGTGAGACAAATGGGGATGGCAGTTTTATTCAAAGAGGATTACACTAACGGCACCGCGATTCGTGATGACTCCCTGGACGTTAAAACAAAGACATGACATGGTTGTTACTAGGGAGCGAGACCACCATGGATGGCAATCCATGGTCTGAAACATGCTCCCATGGTGGCCACTAGGTTGGTAAGGAGTTATTGTGCTACTACATTCAAGTCCCCCACCAGAGTAACTCACAGCTCCTGGATGATCACTGGTTATTGCGGATATGCTTCGGTACGTCTTCCCAATGCAGCCAATAAATGTAGGATGGCATTTAGGTCAGGGGAGAAGGAACACTAGTCTATTCATCCAGTGTCCTGTCTTTCCAAGTTCTTCTTCACCTGCGACGTTCGATGTGGGCGCGCGTTGTCATCCATAAAAGAAAAGGAGCAAGCGCAAGTATTATTCGCTCACTGAGGGCTTCGTAAGAAACATCGTTACGTACGTAGATAACAATAATAATTTTCTGTGGCTCTACGGACTCAAGCACGGCTTTCTATTGGATGCCAACTTGGCGATTTGCGTGTCCTTAAGCTACCTCAGTTATCTAACCGAATAAGTTGGACTTTCAGTTTAAGACGGAAACAGGACAGTGTGCTGTTTCTAACGATTGCGCCCATCGTTGAGAAGTGAATTCTGCGTTAAAAAGGAGACTGATATATATGTTTTTTGGCCTAGATTCGATCCGCAGACCTCTATTTCCTAGCAAGCGCCTTACCACTAAACGACGATGCCCGAGACTCTTTTAGGTTCTTTATCAATAGGTTCTGATATTATGGGTTTTCGAACATCAAAATATGTGACATATCTTGACGTATCTTTTTACCACATTAACACAGATGCTTAAATTATTTACGCTACCTATTCCTGACAAGAAGGGGATACTTTTTAATTACATTGATGGGGGTACGTTTTGGTTCCATTGACGTAGGACCTGAAAGCTTTTACACTGCCAGAGGGCCATAGACCTTAGCGTTTGACATAACTTTCAACTCACCACGTTCCAGGATAGAAAGACAGACAGAAGACAGGCAACAAATGGTATACACGTACTTGTTATGTCATTTAATTAATTATGAATTAACAGTTTTCGGATTTTGTCGTTGCTTGCACTGTGAATCTTTGCTTATTGCCAAATTTTATGACTCTAGACCAACGGGAAGTACCGACTCTAGACCAACGGGAAGTACCCTATAGGTCTTAAGTATTGAAATATATTGCATAAACGGTCGTATCTTTTGATTACATTGACTCAGAAGCTTAAATTTTTCACGACTCCAGAGAACCATAGACCGTAAATACTACTACGCTGAAGAACCGAAGAAAGTGGGGCCCCTCCTAATACCGTGTAGGGTCCCCCGCGAGCACGCAGAAGCTTCGCAACACGACAAGACTTGGACTCGACTAATGTCTGAAGTAGTGCTGGAGGGAACTGACACCATGAATCCTGCAGGGCCATCCATAAACAGCACCATCCTAGATATACTCAATAATTTCCGTGTCTGGGGAGTTTGGTAGCCAGCGGAAGTGTTTAACCTCAGAAGAGTGTTTCCGGTGCCACTCTGTAGCTACTCAATAATGTCCGTGTCTGGGGAGTTTGGTAGCCAGCGGAAGTGTTTAACCTCAGAAGAGTGTTTCCGGTGCCACTCTGTAGCTACTCAATAATGTCCGTGTCTAGGGAGTTTGGTAGCCAGCGGAAGTGTTTAACCTCAGAAGAGTGTTTCTGGTGCCACTCTGTAGCTACTCAATAATGTCCGTGTTTGGGGAGTTTGGTAGCCAGCAGAAGTGTTTAACCTCAGAAGAGTGTTTCCGGTGTCACTCTATAGCTATTCAATAATGTCCGTGTCTAGGGAGTTTGGTAGCCAGCGGAAGTGTTTAACCTCAGAAGAGTGTTTCCGGTGCCACTCTGTAGCTACTCAATAATGTCCGTGTCTAGGGAGTTTGGTAGCCAGCGGAAGTGTTTAACCTCAGAAGAGTGTTTCCGGTGCCACTCTGTAGCTACTCAATAATGTCCGTGTCTAGGGAGTTTGGTAGCCAGCGGAAGTGTTTAACCTCAGAAGAGTGTTTCCGGTGCCACTCTGTACCTACATCGTGGTGAACGCACATTGGAAACGTGTATTCGTCATCGCCATACTGGCGTATCACCTGGCGTGATGGTATGGGGTGCCATTGTTTACATGTCTCGATCACCTCTTGTTCGCATTGACGGCACTTTGAACTGTGGACGTTACATTTCAGATGTGTTACTACCCGTGGCTTTAACCTTCATTCGATCCCTGCGAAACACTACATTTTAGCAGGATAATGCACGATCGCATGTTTCAGGTCCTGTGCGGGCCTTTCTGGATACAGAAAATGTTCTACTCCTGCCCTGGCCAGCACGTTCTCCAGATGTCTCACCAATTGAAAGGGTCTCGTCAATGGTGGCCGAGGAACTGGCTCGTCACAATACGCCAGTCACTACTCTTGATGAAGTGTGGTATCGTGTTGAAGCTGTATGGGCAGCTGTACCTGCACACGCCTTTCATTCAATGCCCAGGCGTATCGAGGCCGTTATTACGGCCACAGGTGGTTGTTCTGGGTACTGATTTCTCAGGATCTATGCACCCAACCTGCGTGAAAATGTAATGACATGTCAGTTCTAGTATAATATATTTCTCCAATGAATACCCGTTTATCATCAGCATTTTCTTCTTGGTGTAGCAATTTTAATGGCCAGTAGTGTATGTAATTAACCTTCCTCCGCAAATAGGTTGTAGCACTAAATATATGTGAGGTCTTGTACGCACCGACGTTTGATAACACGAGCAGCCTCTTCCATCACAACACTTCCATTTATCACATTTGGTAAAGAAATCCTTCCATTTCACACACTCGCCAACTGCCGTGGGCTGTGGCCACGTCTCTCGTCCCCAGCCGGCACTTCGCGTCGTAAGAGACCCGACATGCATCATCCACGCACACGGGGGGAAGGGGGTGGGGATGGAATAAGAGTCCAGCACATCCATCCATTATATTAGATTGTCTCACAAAATACGCTCGCCTGCTTCCATCGCCCCCTCACCCTGCATTCTGGTTACTTCGCTAATCAGTCATCCAGAAGGCGCCGCATCTTGGCATTATTTGCAACTAAGCGCCCATTACACGCTAAGAAACAGCTTCTGGTGCCTACTCGTGCCGCAGTGCAAGACAAGCAGATCCAGATTGGACGTATAGTTGTAATTGCGGTTCTATCCTGACATAGACTCTCACCAATCTAATAGGCTCTGCTTCACCCAAACGGAGATGGGATGTTGCTGACCACACACCTTGAATTTCACAAACGAAATGTATACGAGTAATTTACGAAGACAGAAGAAGTGAAGACACACATATCTTTTCACACCGATAAGGAATCTTTACTTATTGTGAAAATCTTGCAACAGTCTGGCATGTACTACATTTCAAGCAGAACACGGCGCTACAGATTTCAGTGCTGGGCCATCAGCAAGTGTCAGCGTGAGAACCATTCAGCGAAACACCATTGATATGGGCTTTCGGAACCGAAGGCCCACTCCTGTACCCTTGATAACTGCGCGACACAGCTTTATGCTTCACCTGGGCCCGTCGACAACGACGTTGGACAGTTGATGACTGGAAACATGTTGCCTGGTCGAACGGGTCTCGTATCAAATTGTATCGAGTGGATGGACTTGTAGGGGTATGGACACCACCTCATGAATCCATGGACCCTGAAGGTCACCTGGGGACTGTTCAAGCTGATGGAGCCTCTGTAATGGTGTGGAGCGAATTTGGGCACCTGATACTTCCAGATACGACTCTGACAAGTCACACGTACCTAAGCATCCTGCCTGATCACCTGCGTCCATTCATGTCCCTTGTGAATTCCGACATACTTGGGTAATTCCAACAGAACAATGCGATAACCCACACGCCCAGAATTGCTACAGAGTGGTTCCAGGAGCTCTCTTCTGAGTTTAAACACTTCCGCTGGCAACCAAACTTCCCAGTCATGAACATTGTTGAACACATCTGTGGTGCCTTGCAACGTGTTGTTCAGAAGAGGTCCCCACCCTTCACACTCTTATGGATTTATGGATAGTCCTGCAGTATTCAGGGTGTCAATTCGCTCCAGCACTATTTCAGACAATAGGCGAGTCCATGCTGAGTCGTGTTGCGGCGCGCTACAAGGTATTACACAGGTGTATCCGTTTCTTTGGCTCTTCACTGTAAATATTCTCTGATCAGGTAAAAAGTTTGTTCTGATGAGCTTAATATCTGTTACATCCTGCATCACAGGACTAGAATATTTAACTCATTTTTGGCTCATGACAGACTGGTAAGAGCATGATCTACTTCTGTCACAGGATGCTACCTAGGTTTTAAACTCTCTTCAAGTAACCAAATCCTTAGCCACACACGAAGTCTCTAAAGGAAACATCACAGAGAGGTTATAAGTATCAGGTTTATACTATGTATCACTATATTAATTCGGTAATATAGTTGATTACCGTGGTCATCTCTCTCTCTGTGCAGGTGGAAGACCGAAACTTGATTAAATATCAAATTAATACGTTCATTAATTAAACTGCTCATGAGAGTCACTTTCCACGGGGGGAAGTTTTTTCCCAACTATCGAATTGCGCTCGCCAAGAAGCTCAAACGGGAGTCCCTGGGGGGAAGATGACGTTCCTTTCAAGAAAACCTATTGATAAAATTTGGAGAAACAACGTTTGAAGCTGACGGCAGAAGGATTCTACCACCATAAACATACATTTCGCATAAGGACCACGAAAAAAGATATGAGAAATTAGCGCTCTTAAGGAGGCATATAGGCAGTCGTTTTCCCTCGCTGTGTTGGCGAGTGGAGTAGGAAAGAAAGTGACTAACATTGGTATAGGGAATTCTCCGCCACTAAACGTAACATGGGTTGAGAAGTAAACGCATAGATGTAAATGTAGATTTAGTCTACCTGTTAAGATGTCACTCCATCCATTTGTAATCACACAGAACTCGCGGAAGACTTTTCTCTCTTACGTATCGAGAAAACGACAAACGGAACTTACGCTCTTAATTATCTCTCGATAAAAATCTTCATATTAGCTCCTAATTTTCTCACTGCACTCGATTTTCAAGACGAATGTGAGAGCTTGTAATACGTTCGTCCACAACAGAAGAATCGATACAGAGCTCACCTCTCAACTCCTCTTTCGTCAGAGTACCGCTTACCTGCCGTATTCATCCGAATCTTCCTGTTTTCAGCATTTGAACCTACATGATTTCTACGAGTAAGAGATGTCCTTCGTCAAGTCACAGACCCACGCTAATTCTCTCGACATCCCATCACTTTCTGACAGCACTGCTCCATTAGTTGAAAGCTGTCTAGTCATCCACCCATCACTGACTGGGTAGAGAGCTAACACATTGAGAAAAACAGCACACTGGCCTAAATTACGGGGAACCTGGTTAAATTACTATCAGTGATATAAAATATCGCAAAATGGAGGAAAATTAGACAAAAATATGGATAGATGAGTGTACTCACATGGTCGCCTGGGTATGTGAATATCATTCCATTCGTGCACTGGTGCACCTGACAAGTGATGGTCCATACTGTCCTTGCTCTATCGGTTGAGTCCTGTGAAACACCCACTTGCTGCACATGCAGTTTTGTATTGTGCTGCCGGGAGGGTGGAAGCGAGGGCTAGAGACAAACTAAGAGTTTCCGGAGATGGAGTGGTAATCACGTGTTTTTTTCGCTGTGGCGAAATATTTTCGACGCAATTTCAGTCTCCTACCTACAGAGACAGAGATGACCGTCGTAATAAAATCAGCTGTATTACCCAATATATAAAATGTTACATACTATAAAATAGATGTTTACAACTTTACTCAGCTGTTGTCTTAAGAGCCTTTGCATTTGAGGAAGTATTTGTTTACGTTAGGAGAGTTGGACAGTGAGGAAGCATTCTGTGGAAGAGGTAGAAGTTGCTCTAAGTACTCTGTCATGGTCGAAAAGTGAAAGTCCTGTGACGCGGGATGTATTACATACTGAGGGAATACTTAGAGAAAATATAACCAGAGAATACTTAGAGAAAATATAACCTATGCCTTCCTCTGACAGGTTTTTAACAAGTGACGATACTTTAGTGCAGAGAAAGTGTGTGTATGTACCAATTTCTTTTGTCTTCTAAAATAACTCGTGTAACATTGAGAAACCTACATTTCGCTTGACAAGTTTGAAGTGCATGATCAGCACCATCGCTGCCTCGGACTGGGTAAAGTGAATTTTTCAAATGGGGGAAAGTGTGCGTCAAGGTAAAATTGCAGTTGTCACTACATATCCAGGCTGTGCGTGGTTGTCTCGCAATGTACTGCGGTCGGCGGCATGAATGGACACTAGGTTTTGGTCGAATTAGCCTACGATGGACATTAGTTACAACGAATGCTGTAACCTGTAGCTCTTGCCCGCAGCTGTGGGCTCAAGACCTGGACCAGATGACTGACTTTGGAAATAACCAGTATGCTGGGTGGGCAGCGGTAGAAAAGCGGGTGTGTGTGTTGCGTAAGAAGATTCAGAATGATGATACCCCCCCCCCCCCCACCTCCCGCGTAAACCGTTTGGTGACAGTCCCTCTGACCTCTAAGCGCCTGGAAGAACAGATTCGTTCTGACAATAATAGACCATTTTTAGAGGTTTATGGAGATGGTGGCTATGCCAAATCATCAGGCAGCAATGGTCGCGCAAGCATTAGTAAGTAACTCGATTTTGAAATTTGCCAATTCGCCGATGCGTGTGCGTGTCTTAAGTGATCGAATTGCCTGCTGTATATTGTTAAATAATTGATCTGATAGGTTAGTGC
The DNA here is from genome assembly GCF_023897955.1 of Schistocerca gregaria. Classification (NCBI taxonomy): domain Eukaryota; kingdom Metazoa; phylum Arthropoda; class Insecta; order Orthoptera; family Acrididae; genus Schistocerca; species Schistocerca gregaria. Next base: position 780,255,080 of record NC_064923.1, on the reverse strand, counting down.
AAATGGATTATTTCTCTTTATTTTTTTAATGTAGAAATTGCATTAGCTTTCCATTTGTCCCCAGCACTAGCTAACAGGAATATAGCATCCTGAGGAGAGAAGAAGGGGACTGAGACAGGGAGAAAGTCTGCAATTTCCCGGTCAACAGAATGCCGCCACCTGATGCTTTGTTCGGGGCTGCGAGATAAAAGGGCGCCGTCATCCGGTCTGTAGTTCGCGGTATGTAGTGTCGCGATCTGTAATTAGGGTAGTGGGCGGTTTTTGACCTCTGTGGCGGCGCCCCGTCTAGCACACGCGCTCGTTCGCGACCCCAAGCGGCGCATACTACATCACACTTCATTCCATTTTTTGGCGCTTACCTTTAGATTTCCAGTAGGCTTCTGATACCGTTCCTCACAAGCGACTATTAATCAAATTGCGTACATACGGATTACCGTCTCAGTTGTGTGAATGGATTCGTGATCTCCTCTCAGAGAGGTCACAGTTCGTAGTAACTGACGGTAAATCATCGAATAGAACAGAAGTGATATCTGGTGTTCCGCAAGGTAGTGTCATAGGCCCTTTGCTGTTCTTCAATTATATAAATGATGTAGGCGATAATCTTCGCAGCCCCCCTTAGATTGTTTGCAGATGACGCTGTAACTTACCGTCTAGTAAAATCATCAGACAATCAATTCCAATTACAAACTAATCTAGAGACAATTTCTGTATGGAGTGAAAAGTGGCGATTAGCACCAAACAAAGGACTGTGCGAGGTCATCCATATTGGTACTAAGAAAAATCTGATAAATATTGGGTATACGATAAATTGCACAGATCTAAGGGCTGTCAATTCGACTAAATACCAAGGAATTACAACTAGGAGCAACTTAAATTGGAAAGACCACATAGGTAATAGTGTGGGGAAGGCGAAACAAAGACTGCTCTTTTTGGCAGAACATTTAGAAGATGCGACAAACCCACTAAAGTAGGTTGTCCTACATTACTCTTGTCCGTCCTCTGCTGGAATATTGCTGCGCGGTATGGGATCCTTACCAGGCAGGATTGACGGAGTGCTTCGAAAAAGTGCAAAGAAGGGCAGCTCGTTTCATGCTATCGGGCAATAATGGCGAGAGTGTCACTGATATGATACGCGAGTTGGGATGGAAGTCAGTGAAACAAAGGCGGTTTTCTTTGCCCACGCGGCATTCAAGAGTGGAATGGTAGAGAAGTAGTATGAAAATGGTTCGATGAACCCTCTGTCAGGCACTTAAGTGTGAACTCCAGAGTGACCATGTAGATGTAGATGTATCACATCATGGGAAGTGAGGGTGGAGGTACAGCCTTGAACTCTACCTAGGTGGGTGAGCCCTGTGTCCCTCGAACTGGTTAAATAAAGAATATACATGGATATATTATTGACATTGATTCCATCTCATATCATGAGAGTATTACAATAGGTTAAGGGGGAAGGCGCCCGAAATAAACTTATCATGCCCTTTCGGACGTAAGACAAATCGTTCAGTTTCCGTGTGGTGACAGTGGAATGGCAGAATGCACTGTTTTACGCGACCTCCCCCCTCCCCCCCCCCCCCCCCGCCCCAACACCAAAAGCGTTATATACACTCCACAGCTAGTGCTGTCACCTGATGTGTCTGAGTGGTTACTGCACGTTGACTTCGATAACAGATGATAACACCATTGTGATAGGATAGTGTAGTTTAGTGTTATTGTTTGCTTCCTACGTTTGTAACGAATTTTGTACAAATGATTTCTCGAGGATTTCGCCATGGGTGGGTTTGATCTAGTTTCTCACAACATGCAACTGCAACTGCTTCACACGTCCGAGACGGAAACGCTCAGTAAATGTTGAAAACTCTCTTGATAGTCGTGATGCTTGGCAATACTTACTGTGTAAAAAGATCTAATAAATAATATGAAAGAAGTCGACGAGCATTATTTGTAAAACATATGAGAGAATGTAGTACAGAGAGAACAGTGTACCTAAGAACACATGAAGCTTCCTGTTCAGTGTTCTAATCTGTTGTTGTTGTTGTTGTTGTCTTCAGTCCTGAGACTGGTTTGATGCAGCTCTCCATTATACTCTATCCTGTGCAAGTTTCTTCATCTCCCAGTACTTACTGCAACCTACTTTCTTCTGAATCCGCTTAGTGTATTTATCTCTTGGTCTCCCTTTACGAATTTTACGCTCCACGCTGCCCTCCAATTCTAACTTTGTCATCCCTTGATGCCTCAGAACATGTCCTACCAATCGGTTCCTTCTTCTTGTCAAGTTGTGCGACAGACTCCTCTTCTCCCCGATTCTATTCAATACCTCCTCATTAGTTATGTGATCTACCGATCTAATCTTCAGCATTCTTCTGTAGCACCACATGTCGTAAGCTTCTATTCTCTTCTTGTCCAAACTATTTATTGTCCATGTTTTACTTCCATACATGGCTACATTCCATACAAACACTTTCAGAAATGACTTCCTGACACTTACATCTATACTCGATGTTAACAAATTTATTTTCTTCCGAAACGCTTTCCTTGACATTGCCAGTCGACGTTTTATATCCTCTCTACTTCGATCATCATCAGTTATTTTGCTCCCCATATAGCAAAACTTCTTTACTACTTTAAGTGTCTCATTTCCTAATCTAATTCCCTCAGCATCACCCGACTTGATTCGACTACTCTCCATTATCCTCGTTTTGCTTTTCTTCATGTTAATCTTACATCCTCCTTTGAAGACACTGTCCATTCCGTTCAACTGCTCTTCCAAGTCCTTTGCTGTCTCTGACAGAATTACAATGTCATCGGTGAACCTCAACGTTTTTATTTCTTGTCCATTGACTTTAATACCTACTCCAAATTTTTCTTTTCTTTCATCGGGGACAGGCTACAGCCCTGTCTCACTACCGCCCAACCGCTGCTTCCCTTTCAGGCCCCTCGACTCTTATAACTAACATCTAGTTTCTGTACAAATTGTAAATAGCCTTTCACTCCCACTATTTTACCCGTGCCACCTTCAGAATTTGAAAGAGAGTATTCCAATCAACATTGTCAAAAGCTTTCTCTAAGTTTACAAATGCTAGAAACGTAGGTTTGCCTTTCCTTAATATATTTTCTAAGATAAGTGGTAGGGTCAGTGTAGCCTCACGTGTTCCAACATTTCTGCGGAATCCAAACTGATCTTCCCCGAGGTCGGCTTCTACTAGTTTTTTCCATTCTTCTGTAAAGAATACGCATTAATATTTTGCTGCTGTGACTTATTAAACTGATAGTTCGGTAATTTTCACATCTGTCAACCTGCTTTCTTTAGGATTGGAATTATTATATTCTTCTTGAAGTCTGAGGGTATTTCGCCTGTCTCATACATCTTGCTCACCAGATGGTAGAGTTTTGTCAGGACTGGCACTCCCAAGGTCGTCAGTAGTTCTAATGAAATGTTGTCTACTCCTGGGGCCTTGTTTCGACTCAGGTCTTTCAGTGCTCTGTCAAACTCTTCATGCAGTATTGTATCTCCCACTTCGTCTTCATCTACATTCTCTTCCATTTCCAGACTCTTGTCCTCAAGTACATCACCCTTGTATAGACCCTCCATATCCCCTTCCACCTTTCTGCTTTCCCTTCGTTGCTTGGAACTGGATTCCCATCTGAGCTCTTGATATTCATACAAGTGGTTCCCTTTTTTCCAAAGGTCTCTTTAATTTTCCTGTAGGCAGTATCTATCTTACCCCTAGTGAGATAAGCCTCTACATACTTACATTTTTCCTCTAGCCATCCCTGCTTAGCCATTTTGCACTTCCTGTCGATCTCATTTTTGAGACGTTTGTATTCCCTTTTGGCTGCTTCATTTACTGCGTTTTTATATTTTCTCCTTTCATCAATTAAATCTAATTTTTCTTCTGTTACCCAAGGATTTCTACTAGCTCTCGTCTTTTTACCTACTTCATCCTCTTGCTGCCTTCACTACTTCATCCCTCACTCATCCCCCATTCATGTCAATTGTTCCCTTATGCTCTGCCTGAATCTCTGGACAAACTCTGGTTTAGTCAGTTTATCCAGGTCCCATCTCCTTAAATTCCCACCTTTATGCTGTTTCTTCAGTTTTAATCCACAGTTCATACCCAATATATTGTGGTCAGAGTCCACATCTGTCCCTGGAAATGTCTCACAATTTAAAACCTCGTTCCTAAATCTGTGCCTTACCATATATAATCTATCTGATACCTTCTAGTATCTTCAGAATTCTTCCATGTATACAACCTTCTTTTATTATTCTTGAACCAAGTGTTAGCTATGATTAAGTTATGCTCTGTGCAAAATTCTACCAGATGGCTTCCTCTTTCATTTCTCTCCCACAATCCATATTCAATCACTATGTTTCCTTCTCTCCCTGTCCTTACTCTCGAATTCCAGTCACCCATGACTATTAAATTTTCGTCTCCCTTCACGACCTGAATAATTTCTTTTATCTCATCATACATTTCATCAATTTCTTCATCATCTGCAGAGCTAGTTGGGAAAAAAACTTGTACTACTGTAGTAGGCATGGGCTTCGTGTGTATCTTGGCCACAATAATGCGTTCATTATACTGTTGGTAGTAGCTTACTCGCACTCCTATTTTTTTATTCATTATTGAACCTATTGCTGCATTACCCCTATTTGATTTTGTATTTATAACCCTGTATCCACCTGACCAAAAGTCTTGTTCCTCCTGCCACCGAACTTCACAAATTCCCACTATATCTAAATTTAACCTATCAATTTCCGTTTTTAAATTTTCTAATCTACCTACCCGATGAAGGGATCTAACATTCCACACTCCGATGCGTAGAACCGTAGTTTTCTTTCTCGTGATAATGACGTCCTCTTGAGTAGGCCCCGCCCGGAGATCCGAATGGGGGACTATTTTACCTCCGGAATATTTTACCCAAGAGGACGACATAATCATTTAATCATACAGTAAAGCTGCATGCCCTCGGGAAAGATTACGGCTGTAGTTTCCCCTTGCTTTCAGCCGTTCGCAGTACCAGCACAGCAAGGCCGTTTTGGTTAATGTTACAAGGCCAGATCAGTCAATCATCCAGACTGAAAAGGCTGCTGCCCCTCTTCAGGAACCACTCGTTGGTCGGGCTTCTCAACAGATACCCCTCCGTTATGGTTGCACATACGGTACGTATCGTTGAGGCACACCAGCCTCCCAATCAACGGCAAGGTCCATGGTTCATGGGGGTTTGTTGTAATCTAGTTACTAAATTTAGTCGTCTCTAGTACGCATAGCTTCATGTGATTCTATTTGTAGTAGTTCTAATCTAGTTAGTAGATTTAGAATCCCACGAAGCTGCGCGTACTAGACACGACCATAAGCAGTGTCCTGCATTTATCATTGTTTTTGTTGTGAGACATGAGATTGTTTGGTGCTGCATTTGAAAATATTACGAATAAATCTGTTATACAATATATCAAACCTCTTTGGAGGACAGAGCTAATTCTTCAGTTGTGGAGCTTAGTGGTCAGTGAAAATTTGTGCATTTTTAAAACTACTTGCATAACGTGTGGGTGGTTAAGCTATACATCGTCGGTTGCACGCCATCTTGTTTCCTTGAAGGGATTAATGCCATCTACCATGGAACATGTGGCGAAACAAGCTCTGTGTCATTTGAGAGACACAGAGGCGAGCGAGTGCGCCGGGACTTGCATCAGTTCACTGCTGTCAACGGCACGTCGTCATAACGCGCCAGAATCTGAAACTGAAATAATAAATTAAAGTTGCTTTTTCCAAACTCTGTCAACGTATGCTTCAGTATATTAATATTAAAATTGTAAAATCTCAGAATGATCAGATGAATATGTTTCACTAAATACATTGTTTTAAGGAAAACAGTAGGTGGCGCTAAATACTAAACCTGGAAATCGAAAAATTGTTCATATAGTTCAAATGTATATCAAAACCAACTCTTACAATTCTCACCTTGATTGGAGCAATAATTTGGTCAAAATCCGTGTTTTTATGAAAAATTGAAGGCGCTAAATATTTAACTTAGAAATATGAACATTGGTATGGATCATCAGTTTGATATGAAAACCTTAACTATGTGACCACAATAAGCTACCTCTAATAGTTTTCGAATAATTTACTTAAAAATAAATTTGTAACAAAAGCGTCCTTATTTGTAATAGATTAAAAAACATTTATATTAATGACAGAAAATTCTGAATACAGCCGTTAATAACATCCATTAAATAATGAAGATACACCAAAGTTCAAGAGTTTGATGTAAATAACTATCAATATAAGATCTCTTAACATATGAAGTTAAAAGATCATATTCTACTTTCGGTTCCGTTCTAAAAATTCTAGCCGGCAAGGTTTAAATGCAGTCTAGCTAAAATGCTCTCTGTGAGTAAAACCAACATAACTCATTTCATACAAGAATTACGAAGATTCTAAATTGATTCATGAGAGTGTTATAACATAACATGCGTACGAGAAAGCGGCCATTTAGAGACTGCTACAGAGGCATAGAGCGGATGACGGCAGGTGTTATCTCCGGCCGTCCGCTGCGCCCATACACACTAAAGAGCCAAAGAAACTGGTACAACTGCCTAATATCGTGCACGGCCCCCGCAGCGCGACGTGGCATGGACTGGACTAATTTCTGAAGTAGTGCTGGAGGGAAATGACATCACGCATCCTGTAGGGCCGTCCATAAATCCGTAAGAGTAAAGGAGTGGAGATCTTTTCTGAACAGCAAGTTGCGAGACATCCCATATCAATAATGTTCATTTCTGTGGAGTCTTGCGGCCAGCGGAAAAGTATAAAGTGAGACGAGTGTACCTGGAGTAGCTCTGTAGCAGTTCTGGACGTGTCTGGTGTCGCATTGTCCTGCTGTAATTGCCCAAGTCCGCCGGAATGCGTAATGGACACGAATGGTTTCAGGTGATCAGACAGGATGTTTACGTACGTGTTGCCTGTCAGAATCGTATCTAGACTTATGAGGGGCTCCATATCACTTCAATTGTACACGCCCCACACCATTACAGAGCCTCCACCAGCTTGAACAGTCCCCTGCTAACATGCAGGGTCCATGGATTCATGAGGTTGTCCCCATAACCTTACACGTCCATCCGCTAGATGCAATTAAAACGAGACTCGTACTACCAGGCAAGATGTTTCCAGTCATTAACAGTCCATTGTCGGTGCGGACGGTCCCGGGCGATGCGTATAGCTCTGTTTCGTGCAGTCATCAAGGACACAAGAGTGGGCCGAGAGCACATATTGATGATATTTCGTTGAATGCTTCGCACGCCAACACTATTGATGACCCAGCATTGAAATCTACAGTACTGCAATTTTCAGCAATTTCCGGAAGGGTTGCACTTCTGTCACATTGGACGACTCTCTTCAGTCGCCGTTGGACGCTTTCTTGCAGGATCTTTTTCTGGCCGCAGCGATACCGGAGATTTGATGTTTTACCGGATTCCTGATATTCACGGTACACTCATGAAATGGTTGTGTAGGAAAATCACCACTTCATCGCTACCTCGAGATGCCATGTCCCATTGCTTGTGCGACGAGTACAACACCAAGTTCAAACTCACATCTTGATAACCTGCCATTGTAGCATCTAACAACTGTGCCAGACACATGTTGTCTTACACAAGCGTCGCAGGGCCGTTTTCTGCCTATTTACATATCTCTGTATTTTTGAATACGTATGCCTATGCTAGTTCGAAAAAGTGGTTCAAATAGTTCTGTGCACTATGGGACTTAACATCGGAGGTCATCAGCCCCTATAACTTAGAACTACTTAAACCCAAGTAACGTAAGGATATCACACACATGAGACATGTTTTCGACACAAATAGGCAGTGAACTCGATAGCATTGTACACCGTCCTGGATCGCTTACATTTCGCGAAAGTAACTGTATGTGCGCCGTCCATATTGTTAACAAAACGGCGTGGCAAGTTGTGATATTATTTTCCACTTCCGTGGCGGGCAATTAACATTGATTATTAGAGGTCAGGGTGAAAGATCATTTAATGGGAACTTACTGTAGAGGTGCGCTCTGAACTGCTTGTACTGCTGTTTACGATAGAGATCAGATAAAAAGGTTCAAATGGCTCTGAGCACTCTGGGACTTAACACCTATGGTCACTTAGAACTACTTAAACCTAACTAACCTAAGGACATCACACAACACCCAGCCATCACGAGGCAGACAAAATCCCTGACCTCGCCGGGAATCGAACCCGGGAACCAGGGCGGGGGAAGCGAGAACGCTACCGCACGACTATGAGATGCGGGCTTACGATAGACACCACTATTATTATTATTATTACTATTATCAAAAATATAACTGTGTTTGTGCATGTGAAACTTTACTTGATATAAATCAGTTAGAACTCAAATCTTTCAGCCTCATACGCTCTTCAGTTTGCTTCCTACAATATCTGGCCTTAAACCCTGGTTGTTCTTTTGTGCCGGCCGGTGTGGCCGAGTGGTTCTAGGGGCTACAGTCTGGAACCGAGCGACCGCTACGGTCGCAGCTTCGAATCTTCCCTCGGGCATGGATGTGTGAGATGTCCTTAGGTTTGTTAGGTTTAAGTAGTTCTAAGTTCTAGGGAACTGATGACCTCAGAGTTTAAGTCGCGGAGTGCTCTGAGCCATTTGAGCCATCAAATCATTCATTTATAATCATAGTACGTGATCCGGCTGAGTAAAAAGAGAGCAGAATCATTTATTTCAGTAAGCGAAAGAAGAATGAGGTCTTCGAGGCTGGAAATTGTGGTCAGTATGTTCTCCATCGCTGTCTCGACGACCACAAAAATATTTTTCAGGCTCTCGTAACAGAATGTGATTTTTGCAAATGAACCGAGTTTCTTTCATGACTTAACAGTTTTTTTCTTTCTTGAAAATGAAAATATGTGTCAGTGGCCTGTAGCGTCTTTTACAAAATGTTTAAAAACTCTACTGGTCTTTAACCACACTTTTTCCTAATTCGATTACGTATCGAAAGAGATGAATTCTACTTTCGTTACGTCTGTGTTATTCCTTATATAATTATTACAAAGTATTATTAGAAAGCTTGCACCATGTCGTGTCTTGTGTATCTTTAGGAAAATTGGCATTCTCCTATGTCTTCTTTTGGTATTGACTGTTATTTGCAAACACCACATGTAAACATCAGGAAACGGTGTTTATCAAATTATAGGTAAGTTAATAAATGCTCGTTGTTTGTTTGGTAAAATTAAATAGGTATTCGTTGGCCATCAGCGTTTACATTCTGAATTGATGGCCTGTTTCTTTGTTCTCGGATAACTTAGATGCCCGTTTCCTGAGATCATTTAGTGAAAGGTCAAATAGCCTGGATTCAAGATACTTAATGCGCGGTTCTAGGCGCTTCAGTCCGGAACCGCGCGACCGCTACGGTCGCAGGTTCGAATCCTGCCTCGGGAATGTATGCGTGTGATGTCCTTAGGTTAGTTAGGTTTAATTAGTTCTCAGTTCTAGGCGACTGATGACCTCAGATGTTAATTCCCATAATGCTCAGAGGCATTTTTGAGCGTAATGTGCTGTTTTAGCTCAGTTTCTGGTTCCGTCTGAAGAGTTTGCTGCAATCGATTTAACCTTTCTTCACCTCCTACAACTTACTTATTATTGACTTCTACCCTCCTTCTTAGTATAGTTGAAAGTTTTGAGGCACGCTGCAGCAAATTGTACTTGTTACTAATAGCTTGTAGACTTAGAGAAAGGTTTTGACAATGTTGACTGGAATACTCTCTTTCAAATTCTAAAGGTGGCAGGGGTAAAATACAGGGAGCGAAGGGCTGCTTGCAATTTGTACAGAAGCCAGATGGCAGTTGTAAGAGTCAAGGGACATGAAAGGGAAGCAGTGGTTGGGAAGGGAGTAAGACAGGGTTGTAGCCTCTCCCCGATGTTATTCAATCTGTATATTGAGCAAGCAGTAAATGAAAGAAAAGAAAAATTAGGAGTAGGTATTAAAGTCAATGGAGAAGGAATAAAAACGTTGAGGTTCGCCGATGACATTGTAATTCTGTCAGAGACAGCAAAGGACTTGGAAGAGTAGTTGAACGGAATGGACAGTGTCTTGAAAGGAGGATATAAGATGAACGTCAACAAAAACGAAACAAGGCTAATGAAATGTAGTCGAATTAACTCAGGTGAGGCCGAGGGAATTACATTAGGAAATGAGACGCTTAAAGTTGTAAATGAGTTTTGCTATTTGCGGAGCAAAATAACTGATGGTGATCGAAGTAGAGAGGATATAAAATGTCGACTGGCAATGTCAAGGAAAGCGTTTATGAAGAAGAGAAATTTGTTAACATCGAGTATAGATGTAAGTGTCAGGAAGTCATTTCTGAAAGTATTTGTATGGAGTGTAGCCATGTATGGAAGTGAAACATGGACGATAAATAGTTTGGACAAGAACAGTATAGAAGCTTTCGAAATGTGGTGCTACAGAAGAATGCTGAAGATTAGATGGGTAGATCACATAACTAATGAGGAAGTATTTAGTAGGATTGGGGAGAAGAGAAGTTTGTGGCATAACTTGAGCAGAAGGAGGGATCGGTTGGTAGGACATGTTCTGAGGCATCAAGGGATCACCAATTTAGTATTGGAGGGCAGCGTGGAGGGTAAAAATCGTACAGGGAGACCAAGAGATGAATACACTAAGCAGATTCAGAAGGATGTAGGTTGCAGTAGGTACTGGGAGATTAAGAAGCTTCCGCAGGATAGAGTAGAATGGAGAGCTGCATCAAACCAGTCTCAGGACTGAAAACAACAACAACTAATAGCATCTGCACTCTTAGCCTTCTATACGCTTTCTGAATCCCGTAAATGCCGATTACTGATTCCCTTATAATTCCCAACCATTATTACTGAAATAATAATTACGATAATAACAATGAGCTACACTGAGGTGTCAAAAGTCTTGGGACGCCTCCCGATGTCGTGTAAGGCTTCCTCACGCCCGGAGTAACGCGGCAGTTCGACGTAGCAAGGAGTCAAAAAGTCTTTGGGAGTCTTCTGCAGAAACACTGAGCCGGGCTGCACTGATAGCCGTCCACAGCTACGAAAGTGCTGCCGGTGTAGAATTTTGTGCATGAACTGACCCCTCCATTATGTAACATAAATGTTCTATGGGACGCATGAAGGGCGGTATGGGTGGACAAGTATTCGCTTAAATTGTCCAGAATGTTCTTCAAAGCAATCGCGAAACAACTGTGATCCCGTGGCATGATGCACTATCAACCATAAAAATTCTATCGTTGTATAGGAACATGATGTGCATGAATGGCAGTAAATAATATCCATGTAGCCGAGCATAACCTGGACCCAGTGACTGGTCGGTTCAGTTGGACAAGAGAGCTTGGTCCATTCTATCTGAACACATCCCACACCATCATGGAGCCACCATCAGCATAAGCAGTGCCTTGTTGACGACTTGGCTCCATGGCTTCATGGTGTCTGTACTAGACTTAGACCCCTACGATCGGCTCTTAACAACTGAAATCGGGACATGTCCCGTTGACACCTGGCACTGTTCAGTTGGTTCAGTTGGCTCTGAGCACTATGGGACTTAACAGCTATGGTCCCCTAGAACTTAGAACTACTTATACCTAACTAACCTAAGGACATCACACAACACCCAGTCATCACGAGGCAGAGAAAATCCCTGACCTCGCCGGGAATCGAACCCGGAAATCCGGGCGTGGGAAGCGAGAACGCCGGGCACTGTCATCCATAAAAGTTCCATCGTCGTCAGGTTATTTTCCATTAGGAAAGTGGGTACACTCAGCGACTGTTGTGTAATTTATAAATGACTGATCGCAGCAATCAGTCGTCCTTTCTTTTTTTGAAGGTTTTATTAGGCAAAACCAGATTTCTCCTAATGCCTAGTCATTATCAATGCACTATTTTTTAATCTCGATGCATGTTAGTTCCCTGTTGTTCTGCGTCTGTCTCAATTGTCACTGTGCATTGATAATGGCTAAGCACTAACCGAAATCTGGATTTGCTTCACAAAACATCAAAAAAAAAGGATGACTGATTGCTGCGCTCTATTATCTATAGATTCCATCGTCGTTTGGGAACGTGAGGTGGAGGAATGATTGCAAATGGTCTCCTAGCAGCCGAAGACAGCCATTTTCAGTCGATGTTTGATTCAGTTGGGCCAGAGGTGGTCGTAAACACAGTCCTCGCCATAATGGAGCCACCACTGGTTGCACAGGCCCTTGAAAAGTGGGGTCCATGGCTTTGTGGGGTCTGCACCACGATGGCAGTCTACCGCCCGGCTCTTTTTTCAACTGAAATCGGGACTCGTCTGAGCAGGCCGCGGTTTTCCAGTCGTGTAGGGTCCAACGGATGTGGCCACGAACCCAGCAGAAGCACTGCAGCTGATATCGTGCTGTTAGCTAAGGCATTCGCATCGGTCGTCTGCTGCCATAGCACATTAACGGCAAATTTCGCCACACTGTCCTAACGTATACGTTCGTCGCACGTCTCATGTTGATTTCTTCGTTATGGAGCGCACTGTTGGTTGTTTGTTGACACTGAACACTCTAAGCAAACGCCACTGCCCTCTGTCGTTAAGTGAAGGCCATCGGCAGCTGCTTTCTCCCTGGTGCACCGTAGTGCCCGAAATTTCGTATTCTCGACACTCTTGACACAGTGGATCTCCGAATGAAGGATTCCCTAACGAATTCCGAAATAAAATGTTTCATGCGTCTATCTCCAACTACCAGTCAGCGTTTTAAGTCTTTTAATTCCCGTCGTGATGCCACGATCATGCCTGAAACCTTTTCACATATGTGCATATCGCTATCCCATGACTTATGGCAACTCATTGTACATGTTACACTTCCACAAACAGTATAAACAGTGGTCATATTCTCCCGTTTGCCAAAGGGAGTGTTTACTCACCTTCTGTGTACAGGAAGTTACAAATCAAGTGATAGGGACTAAGTATGCTACAGAAGAAGGATTGTCAGAACATCTGAAACCCAGTGTGCTCTATTTTTTCGCATAACATGTTATCGTCTATGCAAACTGTCTCCCCATTTCTGGCGAAGCAGCGTCGCCAACACATTAACGTAACCTTGTACCATAAAATGCTTCCTTTCGTGGCAGTAACAAGAAACATACGTATCTTATTTTGCCAGACTTTGTTATATGGGCATCAAAAATGTTTGCACCAACTCGTCTCCGAGAGTTCCGGAACCTGTGCAGAAAACTGGAATAGAGATCAACATAACCATCATTTCCGCCCTTTTTATTGCTCATGAAAACCACTCATTACACGTTGTACCACCATAGAGCGAGACCTTCAGAGGTGGTGGCCCGGATTGCTGTACACACCAAGACCTCTAATACCGAGTAGGACGTCCTCTTGCATTTATGCATGCATGTATTCGTCATGCTATACTATCCACAGGTTCATGAAGGCACTGTTGGTCCAGATTGATCCATTCCTCAACGGTGATTCGCTGTAGGTCCCTCAGAGTGGTTGGTGGGTCACGTAGTCCATAAACATCCCTTTTCAATCTATCCCAGGCATGTTCGACATTGTTCATGTCTGGGGAATGTGCTGGTCGCTCTAGTCGAGCGATGTCGTTATCCTGAAGGAAGTCATTCACAAGAAGTGCACCGTGATAGCTCTAATTCTCTTCCACGAAGTCGAATTCCTCGCCAGTATAATTCTAAACATTCATGGTGGTGTCTGTTTGTACTATATCGTGTCTCCCTATCACTTTCGCGCAACGACGCTCTGAGCGTGTTTTTTAGGGAATTAACTAGTTTGAACCTGGGACCTGTTGCTGGTAAGGAGACGCCAGACCACACATGACATGTAGAATTCAGAAGAGTTCAGTGAGACTAGCGATGATATAACCAAATACTTAATGATCTCAGCGTCAGCTCCACTGCACTCCCTGTAAAAGAATCTTAATACTAACTAAAGTTAGTGGAAAGGGTTCAAGGCTTTCCTATTTTTAGTTAGCTGGTAAAATAACGTCGAAAAAGCAGTTAAGTTTACCATTGGAAGTTTTATTCTACTCACAAAACATCGTTTATAAATTGCACTATTGATAAAAGGAAATGTTTTAATACAGGATGGTAAAAACCAACTGCGTTCAACAAAAATGTGAACGAATGTTCCCTGAATGGGTTTCCAAGTTCTACAATGGATCGATGGCCTATGCCATATCACATCTATAATCTAGGTCTAATTTAAATTTCACAAAAGAGAAAACTATCAAAATGGTCTACAGTGACCCTCAATTATCTTTAATAACTTATCTAACTTGTCGTAAATTACAGTGGCTGATGTGGCTTCTCAATAACTATATAAAAGAAAAATCATCGCGTTTCAGATCTGTTCTTCAAGTGGCAAATGTGAACACCATGAGTTTTAATTAACGATCGACACTAGTATTACGCAAGAAGGGGTGGAACAGATGAGACTTCTGCAGTTCTGAGTGAAGCCTTATGCGCTCAAAAATGCGGCATCGCGTGCGTTCATTACCTTGTCGGGGTTTAGGCAGCGTCAGGGCGACAGCGGCCGGCGCAGCAGCCATCCAGCTCGCCGTCTCGGAACTAACCCTCTTAACTTCTCCTTACTACAATTCACCGAAGTTGGTTTAAAAAAAAACCTATCTGCCTGTGTTTTCATCTGACCAATCAGGGTCTCAATGTTAACCTTAAGCTCCGCCTACAAAAATTCTGTCTATCCAATGAGAAACGTTAAACTTTTCGCGGTGGGGCAACGTTTTTAAAGTTTGCAACGTAACAGAGACGCTAAAAAGTCTCAAGCTAAAACCTGCAGCTGGTGTGGTCCTTTTAGCGTTATCGTAAGATCTTTACTGTTCTTCTGGAGGGCTCTATCTTTTAACATGGGCTGGGGGTGGTCCTTGACGTACCTGAGACGCGAAAAAGTCTCACGCTAAAACTTGCGGGTGGTAGTGGCCCTTTTTGTGTTATCGTAAGATCTATACTGTTTTTCTGGAGGGCTCTAGCTTTTAACAAGGGCTGGGGGTGGTCCTTGACGTAACAGAGACGCGAAAAAGCCTCACGCTAAAACGTGCGGTTGGGAAGGTACGACATGCATTTAGGCATTCTTGTGTTAGTCTGTGGTATTCCATTTGCTCACTCGTTACTCGTATTACTTTGGTTAATTTAATGTCACGATTTATTAGGAGCTATGTGACATACTACTGGATTTGCTTATCATGTCAGGGTTTTCATTGAAGGTGTTGGATTTGCCTGACACCTTACATAATGCTCAATGGTTGTTGCACTATCGGACGGAGGATGACATTCACTTACAGAAGTTACGGCGCCTTCCATGACCGCCAGCGGCGTATTTCGGCCCCACATAATGCCATCCCACAACCTCCGTCTTGCTACACTCGCTGGACAGTGTGTCTAAGTCGTTCAGCCTGGCCGGGTTGCCTCCAAACACATCTCCCGCGATTGACTTGTTGAAGGCATATCCGACACTCATCGGTGAAGACAACGTTATGCCAATCCTAAGCCGTCCATTCGGCATGTTGTTGGGCCGATCTGCACCGCGCTGCATGGGGTCGTGGTTGCAAAGATGAATCTCGCCATGGGCGTTGGTAGTGAAGTTGCGCATCATGTATCCTACAGTGCACAGTTTGGGTCGTAACACGACGTCCTGTGGCTGCACGAAAAGCAAATTCAACATGGTGGCTTTGCTGTTAGGGTTCCTCCGAGACATAATTCTTAGGTAGCGGTCATCCAACTGCAGTAATAGCCCTTGGGCGGCCTGAGCGAGGCATGTCATCGACGGTTCCTGTCGTATCTCCTCCATGTCCGAACAACATCGCTTCGGCTCACTCCGAGACGCCCGCACACTTACCTTGTTGAGAGCCCTTCCCCCCACAAAGCAACAATCCGGACGCGATCGAACCGCGGTATTGACCGTCTAGGCATGTTTCAATTACAAATAACACGAGCTTTGTACCTCTTTCCTTATGGAATAACTGGAACTGATCGGCTGTCGGACCCCCTCCGTCTAATAGGCGCTGGTCATGCATGGTTGTTTACATCTTTGGTCGGGTTTAGTGACTTCTCTGAACAATCAGAGGGACAATACCCACAGTCAGGAGTTCTGGGAACCGGGATGCTGCCAAACTTTATCGTACCGATTATTAACGTGTAACAGAGCTATAATGTAACCGTGGTGAAATAATGTAACGGATAAAATGCTAAGTACAGTATTGACAGATTTTCTTAACTGCAACGAGTTTAAGGCTGAATAGAATATTAGTTCCTAGGGACATGAGAACGTTTAACCTTTGAACAGTTTTTCGAGATTGAAAAAGCTTTAACTTTCCGGAGTAATTTCCTTATTTTTAGAGAGAGACTGCAGCACAAGCAAAAACATGCCATGATTTAGAAATGGCGACGAAAATATATTAAACTTCAATTATAGGGCTGACTGGAACAGAAAGTGTGAGTAGTGTTCCAGCGTACAACACTCTGCCCTGTATCTTCCGTTGCCATATGTGGCGCCTCTTTTCTAGATTTAGACTATTTTTGGTATTTCTATTTATGTTTCTTTTCTTAAGAATAATCCATTATAAATAATAAAGACACATTGTGCGTAACATAACAAAATACCGGACAAAAGAACTTTAATGTAACCAGAGACATGACGCACAATACGTCATAATGTGCTTAAATGGTTTGTTTTGTAAAAGCATCAGTGTGGCGAAACAATACAAAATCACCCACTTCTCCGCTAGCGATTCCTATTTAGAGTGCTACTCTTATTGTTCGTTGTTGATTCACGTAAGTGTATTATAGTTGAAAACATGATTTCAAAGACAAGTATTACATAAAGAAATGTGCGTTACTCTGAGCTCTTGAGCAATGTTCCACTTTCAAATAATTAGTGAAAGTAGCCTTCAGCGCCCTAATAACTCAAGCTGTTGCTGTTGTGGTCTTCAGTCCAGAGACTGGTTTGATGGTGCTCACCTCGGTACTCTATTCGCCGACTAATTACTGCCATCTACAGCCATTTTAATCTGCTTACTGTATTCGCCTCTTGGACTCCGTCTACGATATTTACACCCCACACTTCTCTTCAGTACTACGTCGGTGATCCCTTGATGTCACAGAATCTGTCCTATGCCTGATTCGTTCTGCAAGGCAGTTTGTGCCAAAGGTTTTTTGGTCTCCCATTCTATTTAGTATGGTCTGCCCATCTAATTTTCAGGATTCTGCTGTAGCACCACAGATTGAAAGCTTTTATTGTCTTCTTATCTAAACTGTTTATTTTCCATGTTTAACTTCCATACGTGCCTACACTCCAGACAAATACTTTCAGAAAAGACGTACTAACACTTAAATCTATATTCGATGTTAATAAATTTTTCCTCTCCAGACTGCTTTTCTTGACATTTCCAGTCTACATTTTGTAGCGTACTTCGGCCATTATCAATTATTTTGCTGCCCAAATAGCAAAACTCGTCTACTTCTTTAATTGTGTCATTTCCTTATCAGATTCCCTAAACATCACCTGATTTAATTCGATTATATTACATTACTCTTATTTTACTTTTGTTGATGTTGATCTTATATTCTCCATTCGAGACACTGTCCATTCCGATAAACTGCAGTTCCAAGTCTTTGGGTGCCACTGACAGAATTACAATATCGTCGACAAACATCGGCGTTTTATTTCTTCTCGCTGAACTTTGAGTGTACAAATTCAATAGCATCGGGGATATGCTGAAACTCTGTCTCACTGTCTTTTGAAGCACTGCATTTCTTTCATGTATCTCGATCTTTTATAACTACCGTCTGTTTTCTGTACAAGTTGCAAATATCCTTTTAGACTCCAACATTTTATCCCCATTACCTTCAGAATTTCAAAGTGAGTATTCCACTGAAAATTGTCGAACCCTTTCGCTAAGTCTACAAATGCTATAAATGTAGGCTTGCCTCCCTTAAAGTATCTTCTAAGATAAGCCCAAGGATCAGTATTGCCTTACGTATTCCTATATTTCTCCGGAGTCCATACTGATCTTCCCCAAGGTCGGCTTCTCCCAGTTTTTCGTTCTTCTGTGAAGAATTGGTGTTTGTATTTTGCAACCATGACTTAGTAAACAGGTATCTCGGTAATTTTTTCGCCTGTCGCAGTTGCTTTCTTTAGAATTTAAATTATTACATTCTTCTTGAACTCTGAGGTTATTTCGCTTGTCTCATACGACCTGCACAGCAGATGGAGAAGTGTTGTCCAGTCTGGCTCTCCCGAGGCTATCAGTAGTTATGATGGTTCAAATGGCTCTGAGCACTATGGGACTCAACATCTTAGGTCATAAGTCCCCTAGACTGCAGCGCCAGAACCGCACGGCCACCGCGGCCGGCCAGTAGTTATGACGGAATACCGTATACTCCCGGGGTATTTTTTCGACTTAGCTCTTGGAGAACTCTGTCAAATTCTTCTCGCAGTATCATATCTCCCATCTTATCTTCATCTAATTCCACTTTCCTTTCTGTAATATTCCCTTCACGTTCATCTCCTTTGTATACACCCTCTATATACTCCTACCTTTCAGATTTCCCTTCTTAGCTTAGGATTGATCTTCCATCTTAGCTCTTGATACCTATACAGCCGCTTCTCTTTTCCCCGAAGGCCTCTTTAATCTTCCTGTACGCCTTATCTATCTTTCCCCTAGAGAAACATGCTTCTAAGTCTTTACATTTGTCCTCTGGCTGGTCCTGTTCAGTCATCTGGCTCTTCCTGTAAATTTCAATTTTGACGTTTGTTCTTCTTTTTCCTGTTTCATTTATTGCACTTAACCATATCGTAGAGGGTATTGCCTCGGGAAAAATTATGGCTATGTTTCACCTTGATTTTCGCCATTCGCAGTACCAGCACAAAGGCCCTTTAGGTTGATGTTCCAAGGGCAGAATCGTCCATACTGTTGCCCATGCAACTACTAAAAAGGCTTCTGACCCTGTTCAGAAACCACACGTACCTCTGCAATGGGGGGACTGATAACCTTAGCTGTTTAGTCCCTCTTAAACATCCCAACAACCACACCACCACCTCTGCAATGCCCGTGGGACGTGTTTCTCGTCGCCGATGGCGGCGCAGTGTTCCTGTGTATAAGTCGCTGAAGGCAATTGAAACTGATGTTGCTGGTCTGGTCTCTCAACATACAACCCTCCATTTTGGTTGCACTAAAAGGCAAGGTCCATGGTTCATGTGGAAGCTATCGTTGAAGAAACCTTTGGTTGACTTCACTGACAATTAGCGAACAATCCCATGAGCCGAGGTTGCTCTAACTTTAGTTTGGAATGGAGCTGCTACGCACAAAAGACAATGACTTTCCTAATGCCATGTGAGAAAAAATATGAAAACCTTTAGTAGTATTCAGACTTTAATAATATTTTCACACCGATATACAGACATCTACATGTACCTGATTACACTTCAATTCTCAGTTGAGTGCCTGCCAGAGGATTCATCGAATCACCTTTAAGTTATTTCTCTACCGTTCCACTCCCGCACAGAGCAAGGGAGAAACGAACACTTCTGTCTTCCAGTGTGAGTTCTGATTCTTCTTATTTAATTTTTCTGATCATTTCTCCCTATGTAGTTTGGAGCCAATAAAATATTTTCACACTTTGAAAAGGTAGTTGGTGATTGAAATTTCACGAGAAAGTCCTGCTGCAGCGACAAAACGCCTTCGTTTTTGTGGTTACCACCCGAATTCGTGTATCATATTCGTGGCAATGTCCCCTTACACCGCAATGATACAAAACGAGCTCTTCTTCTTTGAACTTTTTCTATGTCCTCCGTCAATCCAATCTGATGCAAATTCCACACTGACATCAGTACTCCAGAAGAGAAAGGACAAGCGTAGTGTAAGCAGTGCCCTTAGTAGACTTGCTACATATTTTAGTCGTTCTCCCAATAAATCGCAGTCTTTGATTTGTTTCCACCACTACGTTATCTACGTGACTATTCCAATTTAGGTTACTCGTAACTGCAATCCCTATGTATACAGTTGAGTTTACAGCCTTTAGATTTGTGTGATTTATAGTGCAACTGAAATTTAGAGGATTCTTTTTAGTGCTCACGTCCACAACTTCATACTTTTCATAGTTCAGAGTTAATTGCCACGTCTTGTCAAAATAATATGTAGTTTGTTTCTCTGATATGATGGCTAACCATGATATTGTAAGAGGGCTGCTCAGATTGTCTGCTAAATCGTTTACATGGATTTGGAACAGCAGAGGGCCTATAACACTTCCTTGTGGAACGTCAGCTATTACTTCTGTTTTACTCGATGGTTTTCCGTCAGTTATTACGAACTGTCACCAAGAGGTCAGGTAATCACGAATCCAGTTGCTCAACTGAGAACATATTCCATAGGCACGAAATTCAATTGGAAATCAGTCTCCCGTCATTAGAAGTCGTTACTGCGTGAGAATAGAAAGCTAGTTGTCTTTCACAAGAAGGAAATTCTCTCAATCCCCGTTGCCTCTTGGTCAATAAATAATTTCCTTCTAGGTGATTCATAATCTTCGAACACAGTATACGATCCAAAATCCTACTGCAAATCGATGTTAGTGATACGTATCTCCAATTCAGCGGATTACTCCTATTTCCTTTCTTGAGTATTCTTCTGATTTGTGCAACTTTCCAGTCTCTAGTTACGGATCTTTTTACGAACGAATGATTTTATATGAGAGATAAATATGGGGCTATTGTATCAGCATACTTTGAAAGTAACCTGACTGCTATCCAGTCTCGACCTGAAGCCCTGCCCTTGCCAAGCGTTTTAAGGAGCTTCGCTACACCGAGGACATCAAGTCACCCATGTTAGCAGTTGTTCCCGATTCGAGTTCTAAAACATTTACTTTGTCTTCGTTTGTGAAGGAATTTCGAAAAAGGTTTTTATTAACTCTGCTTTAGTGTCCCTGTCATTAATATCATCATCATTGGTATCGTGCAGCAAAGGTAATGATTACGTCTTACCACTGGTGTACTTTACATACGTACAGATTGTCATTGAGTTTTCTGCCAGATTTAGAGAGAGGGTATTGTTGTGGAAACTATTAACAGAATCTCGTGTTAAAGTCCGTGCTAAATTTCCAGCTTCTGTAAAACTTCGTCATTGATAGTTATACATAAAACAGTTTTATGCTTCATATAGGAAACTGATTCCACTAGACAATATATCTACTGTCTCCCATGAAGCAAAATACTTAAGAAATAATATAGTACCACACATTTTCCTTATTTTTTGTTTTATGTAGTTATACAGTGAAACCACTATGGAGTCGCTGAAACAAGTTTATATCTATGGATGTCCATCTTACTGCATGGATGAGGGACTTCAGCTGATAATATATGTATGAGAAAAAGTATTACCACAGCTGTATCTTGAGAATGCCTTTATTCTATTACACGATTATTTTCGACGATGTTTGTGGCTATCACACAAGGGTGTAATAGTGAACGTAACATTTGAGGCCTTGTGTATCTGGTTATTTAAAGGTACACAGGTATCAAGGGTTTCTAGAGAGGGGTGTAATCTACCCCTCTTTCCTTCTTATATCTATTGCACTCGTTAAACAATGCAAACAAACTCGTTAAACAAAGTAATTAATAAGCAAAATATTTTATGAAAATTTGAGAGAAACGAAGATAACAATAAAGTTTCAAGTTTAATTAGGTTGTCATGCTCAGATGGATCCAGTTCTTCTTGTCTTCGGGTCTGATTCTTGAAGCTCATAATCTAAAATTAGGTCCTCACGGTTGGTTTGAACTAAATAAATTGGAAGATTGTTGGTGCAGAAATTTTTACGTAAATATTTTTGCACCTACTTTCTCACATTTTAGTATATCATACATAATTTTGATTTTTCACATTAACGAAGCCGAAGTTACATTGCCGCAGCTATGTACAAAAATAGGTCCGGACACATCTGAGAAAATAACAATGTTCCAAAGGGTTTACAGTTTTTCTTAACAAATGAACTGCTATTAGTTTTCGTTACATTATTAATTTCGATTATTGTTTTATAGGTGAGTCCAGAAATAGATATAGCAAACAGTCCAGGATTGGCCAATTAATAATAGAAATTTTAAGTATAAAAAATTCATAATATCAAATTTTTCAAAAGAAAAAAAGATAAAAAGATAATTGAGCTGCAGGTTCAAAACTAGTATTTATCGATTATAACATCGAAACTAAAGCATTTTGCTAATTAATTCCTTTTCATACACTTTAGCTTGAAATTTAACATACTGTGTATAAAATTATATACGAAAGTTTTCAAAAAAGCAACTGAGAGAAGACTGACCTGTCCAAAATTCGAAATATAAGACTGGTATCGGCAACTACTATTGAGAAAAAGTAATACTGGAGGAGGATGTGACGTTACAAGGGCCTTTTCAGTACTTGGCGGTACGTTGTCACAAAATTATGTGGTTCATGTACAGTTGAAATGGGTTTGTGGCTACCCTGTATCCTGTTAGTTCCACTTCTATCATTAGGTTCTTGCATTACGTTTATACCTTTGGCATTCGTCTGTAAACACTAATGAACATTTTTAGTTGGATCATATATGATATTATGGACCCCTTGCTAAATTTATTACCGTGGTACATTGTGTTGTTTTAATGATTTGGTTCGTGAGGTGCGGAAGTTGGCTGTCTAGAAGTCAACTGTTTTTAGATATGGCGACCACCGCATATTTTGTGACTGTGACTCAGGTTTATTCTGTATTTCTGTTCTATAATATTATGCATTTCTGGACTAGACCAGGAAAAAATGGAGGTTTTGACATATGTGCTCTATTGGTACTTTATAAAATATTACCTTAAGGTTACTTCAACTAATACCTCAGAGTACCATATTTTTATGTATTCATTGTTTTATAATTGTTTGGTTTTCAAATACTGGCGTTGTGGTATTGTTCTTTAGTAAACAGGGCCTGAGGATGGATCTGAAATTAAACTCAGTCGTCAATTTTCAACCTTATTTTATTTGGCAAACAGCTTCAGAGACATGCAGGAAGAATCTACCTCGGTTGTGGTCAGAATATGGGCCAAAAATAGATATTTGCTATAGTGTAGATATTTGCTACAGTGAACCTGCCTCAGTCAGGTGATGGTTCAAGTGTTCACTGTAGTAAATATCTATTAATACCAGTATAGCTGGCCCCTGTTTTGATCACAGCCGAGATAGATTAGTCCTGCACGTCGGTCAGGGGCCTGAATATGGCGTAGTAAAACGCTGAAACTTGTTGCCAAATAAAGTGAAGTAAAAAATGGACAGCTGAAAGGTGTTTAATTTGATATCCTCTATCGAACAGCCGACTCCTGCAACCATCTCTAAAAAGGTGGTCATACAGGAGCCAGAGGATGGCGTTGATGAGCCGCAGAAACTAGTCGTGTAACAGAATAAAGAGATACAGGTGTGGAGGTACTTTTAATCGTATGAGTTTTTACGTGATGTAATACCGGAATTACTCCCACAATACTCTCGAACGGAGCACCTTTTATTTAGTGTGCGTGCCTTTCGTGAGACGTGTTCAGTTCTGAAAGGAAAGACGCTAGAGTCTGTGGATCGCCTCTTCTCTTGCTTCCGTTCCTGCAACATTCGGCCAAAGGTGCCGGGCCTTTCAGAGGTGGTCGTGCTACATCGGAAAGCGGCATTTGCGCAGCAGGAACGCGCGCATAAAAGACGCGAAAGGAGTGCTGCTATTGAGCGCAGCGAGTCGGAGGCAGGGTGGGGGGGGGGGGGGGGGGGGGGCGCTCTCCATCAGCGAGCGGATGGCGCGACCTCTCGAGTGGGGCGACCTCTGGAGTGCCGGGCTGGCGCCAGTGGCGGACTGGCTGGCGCGCCAGCTCTGAATGGGACACTTGTCGCTCGGGCGCGTGTCTCGCCCGCGCAGACTTCGTTATGCGCCGCAGGCGCGTCATTATACACGCTGCAGCGCCCGCCATTCACGTTGCAGCCGCAAAGGAAACAAAACTCAGAAAGGGCCCGGCGGTGGCGGTGATTCCGCGTCATACGGCCGCCGGCCGCTGAGAGGCGAGAATTCATTGGCGGGTTCGATTTTTCATTCGTTGATGACGCACCAGGTCGGCAGGAAGCTGTATTCAATCAAAAGGACTCAAAAGGAATATCCTTTATGGACTTTGCGTCAGTTCTACTATGCTAATTGCACGATCCTTGCTTTCTCCTCTTACATATTGCTTGCTCCTCCACGACTAAGGGACTTTAATTTATTTCCTTACCATAGTCCCCTTTCTGGATGACTACAACGGACTATTACATCTAGAATTACATGAAAGTCAACGCTCAATATAATCTCTTAACTATTATTCCTCTTTTTTCTATTGTGAACATTGAAATAAATTCAGGGTGTCTACACAATACGTCCCAGTTCCTCTAGGACTTTGGCTATGAAAAATAGAAGTTGTGACGGTACGTCACATAAATGGACATTTGGAGAAAGGGAAAGGAAGTTTTTGTTATGACACCTGTGAATTATAAATTATTTCAAGACTGTGTACGTTTGCGCGATGTATAACAAATAGTAAAGAAAGTAACTTATTATTATCAAAACACAAATATTGATGTAACTAACAAAACAGTTTTCTTTGTGCAATCTCTGTGTAACATAGGCCATGAAGATCGGAGACAAAGCTTTGATTGAACTAGCTCTCCTGTTTTGTTTCGTCTAGCGGTAGGCCGCCATTGTAGTGCTGTCTGATAATTAACGTAAATTTGTTCTGTATTTAAAAAAATAATAGTAATAGTTATTAGAAAGTGTGTATTATTGACTTAGCTGTCACCTCTCATGATCGCAACCATTAATTATAATTAACAAAATGTTTACAGAACTTTGTAGTGCAGGGAACTCATCTCCCCTAGCAGGATTCAGTCAGCTGTATTATTTAATAAAAATTTCATGTCATAATATTAAATGTAAATGCGAGAGAGTTCTCAATTTTGATCTTTCATTAATTTCAAAGTTAAAAAGAATCAAACGACATTTCGTTTATTAATATTTAGAATACTGAGTCAGTTCAGTATGTTTCATTTTGTCCGCCTAACAGCAGACGAGATTCTCTCCAGATTTGCCTTAAAAATCATGAAAAAGAAATATTGAAAATCACTACATTACGCAATATCTCAGTTAATATTTATGTTATTTGGTACATAAATAACCAGTAGCCCCTGAGACCCATATTAATAATTACAGTTTGCGAAAGAATACGCATATTTTCTTTTCTAAATACCAGCGCTCACCCAAATTATTTATTAGAAGGCTCTCTGTTTAAAAAATATTATATCGTACGTACTTCGGAACAGCCGAGGTCCGTGCGAGTGTTATCGCGGTATAAGTTAATTAAAAGTCTCATGCTAGCCCACAATATTTAAAGCCACCCCAAACAAAATCATAAAATATATAATTATAAAAATAAAAAATATACACTTATACCGTGATAAAGTTTTGGATTAGCTTTACTAAATCACTGTGTTTATTCAGAACAATCTCTCCTTCAATCAAAACACAACTGACACAGTTACTGTAGTCTTTATTTTGAGTACCACTTATATCCTTACCTGCATCATAGTGGTGTCCCTTCTTTGTTAACTTCGGTGTGGGGAACAACCCGAAGCCGTCTGGGCCAAATATGACAAATACGGTGGGCGATCCAGGACTGCGATCCATTTGATGGCGAAAACTTGTGGACAGTCTTCGCTCTGTGGAATTAGGTGTCGTCATGGAGGAGCTACCAGCAACCTGTCTCCCAGTATTTTGGTCGAATTCGACGAATTCTCGCCCACAAATGCTGGAGGGCTCAGAAACCTTGATGTTGCCTCACTGCTCCACTGCCAATTTCCGACGAGCGTCAGACGCGTACTAGGAAAATTCGCAGCGGGGATGCCTGTTGCTGCAATGATAGCGTTTTGAATTTCTTCGCAGCTGTTCTTGAAACTTCAAGGATCATGAAGAAACACCTCGCTGCGAGATAGCATCGCAATTTGGAATTTCACACGACGAATCCTGCCGGAACTGGGACACAATGTATATAATAGGATTCTGTCCTTATCTCTCTTATTTACTTCTACGATCGCTCTGATGTACGCTACTCTACAGGTAGTTTGCCTGCGGTATCACTTCCCAGGCTTAGCCGCGTCTCCCATTAATGTGACAGAAGAAAAAGCCGTAGGTTTGCGTTACTCCAAATTATCTTGACTCATTTTAGAGTTATCCGGACATCTACTGCTATTAGCACTGTTACAAGAGCATTAGAAACTGCTGCTAATACAACCGTAACAAGAAATATACACTCCTGGAAATTGAAATAAGAACACCGTGAATTCATTGTCCCAGGAAGGGGAAACTTTATTGACACATTCCTGGGGTCAGATACATCACATGATCACACTGACAGAACCACAGGCACATAGACACAGGCAACAGAGCATGCACAATGTCGGCACTAGTACAGTGTATATCCAACTTTCGCAGCAATGCAGGCTGCTATTCTCCCATGGAGACGATCGTAGAGATGCTGGATGTAGTCCTGTGGAACGGCTTGCCATGCCATTTCCACCTGGCGCCTCAGTTGGACCAGCGTTCGTGCTGGACGTGCAGACCGCGTGAGACGACGCTTCATCCAGTCCCAAACATGCTCAATGGGGGACAGATCCGGAGATCTTGCTGGCCAGGGTAGTTAACTTACACCTTCTAGAGCACGTTGGGTGGCACGGGATACATGCGGACGTGCATTGTCCTGTTAGAACAGCAAGTTCCCTTGCCGGTCTAGGAATGGTAGAACGATGGGTTCGATGACGGTTTGGATGTACCGTGCACTATTCAGTGTCCCCTCGACGATCACCAGAGGTGTACGGCCAGTGTAGGAGATCGCTCCCCACACCATGATGCCGGGTGTTGGCCCTGTGTGCCTCGGTCGTATGCAGTCCTGATTGTGGCGCTCACCTGCACGGCGCCAAACACGCATACGACCATCATTGGCAGCAAGGCAGAAGCGACTCTCATCGCTGAAGACGACACGTCTCCAGTCGTCCCTCCATTCACGCCTGTCGCGACACCACTGGAGGCGGGCTGCACGATGTTGGGGCGTGAGCGGAAGACGGCCTAACGGTGTGCGGGACCGTAGCCCAGCTTCATGGAGACGGTTGCGAATGGTCCTCGCCGATACCCCAGGAGCAACAGTGTCCCTAATTTGCTGGGAAGTGGCGGTGCGTAGGATCCTACGGTCTTGGCGTGCATCCGTGCGTCGCTGCGGCCCGGCCCCAGGTCGACTGGCACGTGCACCTTCCGCCAACCACTGGCGACAACATCGATGTACTGTGGAGACTTCACGCCCCACGTGTTGAGCAATTTGGCGGTACGTCCACCCGGCCTCCCGCATGCCCACTATACGCCCTCGCTCAAAGTCCGTCAACTGCACATACGGTTCACGTCCACCCTGTCGCGGCATGCTACCAGTGTTAAAGACTGCGATGGAGCTCCGTATGCCACGGCAAACTGGCTGACACTGACGGCGGCGGTGCACAAATGCTGCGCAGCTAGCGCCATTCGACGGGCAACACCGCGGTTCCTGGTGTGTCCGCTGTGCCGTGGATGTGATAATTGCTTGTACAGCCCTCTCGCAGTGTCCGGAGCAAGTATGGTGGGTCTGACACACCGGTGTCAATGTGTTCTTTTTTCCATTTCCAGGAGTGTAACTATTACAATTGTAAGAAGATCCTATTACTACTACTACCCCAACGATTTTTCTTCAGCAACTAACATTTCTACTGACCAGGATTGGCGCAATCCCGAATGTAAATGGAATTATCGAAACGCACCTAAATTAATCATAATATAAACTATGTTTTGAACTGAATACAACCAGCGAGGCACAAAATTCCTCCTACCGTACTAACCTCACCCTGTCGGTGATAATGGAAGAGCTGAAGAAGACGAAGAGGTCAATAACAAAGCGTTGAAAGTGTACACGCAGTTTCATGTGGTTGGCACAAGTGCTTGGGAGTAGAAGAAATGTCTGTAGCCCCCTTCAGTATGGGGCAAGTGGTCCACAAATACCACTTGTTGATTCCATAGATCTTTCGTGACTTTCATGCTTACATTCGATACCAGGTCTCTTTTTTTCACCTCAGCTACAAGTCCACCTACATCGACACTCTGCAGTTCCACTCTCGATCAGCGGGCTGAGAAGATCAACAGCTCAATCTCTTACTTTATTACCATTATCATCTCTCCGTATGTCGATAATAATGATGCGTTCGGTGGAGAAAGTTGGTGTTTGAATGTCCTCGTCGCAATGAAAGATGCCTTTGTTTGGCTTGTGTATCGTATTCGTAACAATCTGTCCTCTATTTTGCTATGTTAAAAAACGAGCTGCCCTTTACTGAAATTTTTCCATGCCCTCCGGCAATCGGAAGTGATACAGATTCCTCATCGTGCAGCAGTACTCCAGAAGAGAACGATTAGACGTAGTACAGCTAGTCTGTAGTCTCTTTAGTAGACTTTTGCATCACCAGAGTTTTCTGCCAACATAACACCACAGTCTTTGGACCCCTTTTCTCAAAATATGTCTTAGTCTCTTTAATAGACTTTTGCATCACCAAAGTTTTCTGCCAAAGTAACGCCAGAGTCTTCTGACGCCTTTCCTCAAAGTATATGTCTATGCTCGTTCCCTAAATAATCGGCTGAATTGAGAGCCTTTACAGTTGTGTGATTTATCGTGTAAGCGAAGCTGTGCAGTTAGGTTTCTTTCACAATGTACCAAGTTCAGTGTTTACCTTTTAAGCAACTCCCAGAAGTAGCTGTTAATGACTGCCATCGGACATGTTTAAGTAGTACTACGAGGTGCGAGACCAACTGGCTATAGAGTCTTTCCCTTTTGTCTCTTGTGCTTTTTTTTTTTGAAGTGTAGTTTTGTGCAGATTAAAAACAATCTACTACAGAGTTCCAGCTACATACAATCATTGACATCTGGTAACGGCGACACCGAATGCTGTCGACGTGGCTGAGTTTTTGTCGACCAACCAAACATTGACGGGAAATGGCTGTGTTCGGCTACATGGATACCATTTGCAGTCATTCATGGACGTCATGTTCCGAAATGGTGACGGAATTTTTATGGATGAAAATGCGCCATGTCAGCGGTCCATAATTGTTCACGATTAGTTTGAAGAACATTCTGAACAATTTGAGCGAATGACTTGGCCACAGACATCACCCTACTTTAATTCCGTTGGACATTTATGGGGCGTATTGTAGAGGTCAGTTTGAGCACAAAATCTAGCACCGGCAATGTTTTCGACATTACAGGCGGCTTTAGACGCAGCATGGCTTAACATTTCTGCAGAGGAGTTTCAACGAATTGTTGAGGGCAGTCCGTACCTACGTATTGCACTCTACGCCGGTCAAAAGGAAGTCCGGCACGATATTAGGCGGTATCTCATGACTTGTGTCAGCTTAATGTAATGTTGTGACAATTTAAAACCGTTTTTATCTCAGCAGCTGAGTGATGTATTTTTGCCCTCATTTAAAGGATTGATGGAAATAGTTTTTGTGATCGTTTTAGCTGAGTTTGAGATCGTTCGTTTGATGATGCAACGATGGAGTGCCGTTAGTGCTCTATCACGAGGTATTCATTTACTTAAAAATTACTTAAAAGTCTATTTTCAATACAAAGTCTGATAATCCTTTATCATACAATTTTGTGCGTGAAAATATTAACTTACTTACAAGGTGGCATCTCATCAATCATATCTGCAACCAGTATCGATCTTTGGCCTGTATTTTATCTTTGAAACCAAGAATGTATTCACAATAATTTACAAGACTACTTAAAAAAAGGAATTATAACTTAGAATGCTAAATAAATGTTGAAGGTAAGAAAATTTATTCCATCAATGTTGAGTTGAATTGTTTCTATGAATTCTATAAAATTTTCCAATACGTTAAAAATAAACGAGTAGCACGAAAGTAAACACGTCAAATGGCGACCTGTTTCCAGGACGCATTCTTTTTATAATATTATTAAATTATAAATAAAATTTTTCTGTTGCGTGAACACAAATTCTGTCTTCTTGTTTTCCGTCAGCTGTCGAGACAAGCTGCATTCGGAAACTCATAATAAACTGACAAAATAAAAGTGATAAAATAAAGCAAAGGCAATAGAAAAGAGGAATAATTTGAGAAAATTTTATTGCAAGAATTCACGTATTGAACCTTCTTACAATAGAAACAATTGTTTGAGCATCTATCCTTGTGTATTTCAATTAAATGTCTACCGGGTATGTGGTTCATGACCCTTAACATAATTATCATATAATGCATAAATTGCACATTAAAGTAGTGATCACTAGGTGGAAGACTTCGTGTGATGCGTGAACAATTGGAAACTCGACTATTAGTTTGTTCATATCATACATTTCTTGTAATACATTCAGTCATAAAGTTAATGGTGTATACTTATTTTTATGATGGCACAGAGTTAGTGAATATTTTAAAATAATGACAACCATATAAGAATGGGCAAAATAATCCCTCGCTGTCGGAATGTGCTTTCATCACGCTGCTAAATATGCGCGAGAAGCTTATAAATTGTTCGGAATTTAACATTGTCGTTTTGATGCAGGGTCTTTTCCTGTGTGTAATTTCCTATAACAAAGAGGCACGTTTCAACATGAGCATATTTACTCCAACATGTGAGGGAATGATACACCATTAAAAGCCTTAAACCGCTGGAGCGTTCTGTTCCTTTAGTATTTACAATATAGTCAAAAGAGAAAGTGAAATTGTTTGCCGCTAACGACGACTTTTCAGAGAACCCGAAAAATGTCCGTGGATCATTGTCCACTTCAATGTAGCCTCATTACAATAGCAGGTCCTCGTGATAAGTAGCAAAGGTTACACTATTATGGTGATATGTAGTTCCAGTATCCTTTAGCATTAAATTCATTGCTTCCAAACGTCATGCCATGGAATTTAATACTACTGTTTCTTCACTTTCTAAATATTTACGTTGCGAAATTCTTAGCTGTAAGCTTTCCATGGGAGTATTTCCAACACCATACCACATCTACCGCTTGTATTTGGTGGCGAATAGTAGAAAAAAATTATATTATCTTTCTGATTTTCAGACGTAATACATTTCAGTGCAGCAGACGGTTTTTTGGTACAAAGAGTTCGTTAACATATTGCCATCTTCTGATGTCTTAAACCGAAAAAAGAAGCAACTATTCGCTACTAATCTGAGAGGAAAGGGGAAGATTTTGAAATTAGCCTATTACTTCATTTACTAGGGTGTCATTGTCTATGAAGTTTCTTAACGGTATTCCAGTTAAACTACAAAAGTGAAAAGCTAAGACCAGCTAACAGTATTTGCCACGTAGTTACGTATTTTCAGAACCGAAACCTTTCTACGAACTCTATAATGATGGGTGTTCTCTCCAGCAGAGTCTCCTTCGAGGCTGCCATTACATCGTCAGCTATCACCGGTGCCAAAATAATCCAGAAAATGGCTTTCTTTGTTAGTATTTACTCTGATATTTTCCTTCAAGGTGAAAGAGCTCTTATTCAAGAAGAAACGATTTGCGCCGAAGAAATAGGCAACATGTATTTTTGTAAGGACGGATGTTCCGATTTCCTTCGGAGAAATATTGTAAGAAAAGAATGACACTAAACAATTCAAAAACCCGTTGATAAGTACATAACAATTGATACTATTATAAATCTAAATCATGGCTGCCAAAAAAATTACGTGTAACAAAAAACGTAAAGTTAAAGATCACCAGATAACATATTTGGAAACATTTTAACTGCTCAGTTAAACAAAACCTTAGATAGTACGTCTAAGGGTAGAGAAAGAGAGAGGAGAAGAATAGGGGGAGGAACAGGGAGAGAATAATTAATATATATAAGATTCGTATCAGTGGCACAGAAATGGAAATTCAAATGAAAGTCTGAAATTAGAAGCCAGTGGGTACACTCTGATTCTCGTGTGGAGTCGGTGACGAAATGTGCATCAATATTGTTAGTGGAATATTCTATCGCAGCGGTATATGAATATCATGCATGTTACAAATCACTGGAAAAATGGAAATAATTTAAAACAACACGACCCAGATCAGGCAAAATAGAAAGCACTGTGAATGTGAATTTGTTCTGTCAAGTCAAATGAATTGAACTTCGAATGTAAAAAGAAGCAAAGACACAAATACAACAGGCATAGGAGTGAGCACATTTGTAACTCAGTCAAATCCAATATCCTCCCTCTCTCTCTCACACACACACGCACACACGCACACGCACACGCACACAAATGTAGGTAGGACAGAGGTGTGATACAGCTGGACAACAGGAAGAACTAATAACAGATTCAGATAAGTCAAATTAACGAACGAGGAGATGCGTATGTTACCCTGGTCGGACGAAACAGCTCGCTGCGGCTACGAAAGTAATTATGTGCAGCATGACACTAGGAATATAGGTACGTTAGCAACAAATTTATTGATTTATTGACTTTTAGAAAGTCAGCTCTATCCATTACCTAAGAACAAATTTAACGGAGAAAGAAACGAACGACTAAGAGATACCAATGCAAAACTTTAACTTACACAATACCTACATTTGTAACATGCCAAACATACAGTAATCTTACACAATACCTACATTTGTAACATGCCAAACATACAGTGATCAAAATAATTACACCCACGACACTTTCTATTAATTCTATGTAAGTATTTCCGTACAGGGAAGGACTGTTTGTTCTTTTTAAGAATAATGTAGACGCTGACTTCATTTTGAGTGTCTAAAATGTGAAGTCTAAACACAGACATTGTACAATAAAAAAATAAATATTACTTGCCTCGACGGGTTAAAACGACGGCCACATTTAACGTCCCTCTTAGATACTAAGATGTATGTTAGCATTAGGAGATATGGACAAGTGTGGCATATGGAGACTTGGCTCGGCCCAGGAGGTGTCCACAGATAGCCGAAGTGTTTAAAGTGATCTCTCGCCATAAATGGAAATCCAGAGTCGAGTCTCTGTCAGGCACAAATTTTCATATCTCTCTAATAACATGTACAGATCAAAGCAAGCCGTATTCGCAATTTATGAAACCATTTTGTAATATTTACAACAGCTGTGAATCGTCAAACGGTATCTGTTCCTTCAGACACGGATGTATTTCAATGTAACCCACAAACGCTTTATAAACACAGGCACTGTGCAAATCATTGATGTCGCTGCATCGACGTGCTAAAACGACGATGGTAAAAAATTGCCTCCTCTGCCGGAATCACGAAGTATGAGCATAGGGTATAAGGACAATATAGGACATATGGAAGTGTGGGTCGGTCCAGAAGACATGTATGGCTTGCTGAAGTGGTTAAGGCGACCACTCCCGACCAGCGACAAATTCGGGTTCGAGTCGAGGGCGTGCACAAAGTTTCATGCGTCACTAATAATATATAAAGCTGATGTCCACCCTACTCCCATTTTCTGAAACCATTTCGTAATAATTGATTAGATATCTTTACAATTTTTTTTAATCACGCCCTTTATCCTTGTTTACTTCACTTCGCGCTCACCAACACTATTAATAGCACTTGTGCATTTAAGAGCTCGATTTATTATACAGTGAATTATTGCTGAGTTGAGAGTATTTCGACAGTGTAGCTGGGAATAAGATGGTTCAAATGGCTCTGGGCACTATGGGACTTAACATCTGAGGTCATCAGTCCCCTAGAACTTACAACTACTTAAACCTAACTAACTTAAGGACATCGCACACATCCATGCCCGAGGCAGGATTCGAATCTGCGACCGTAGCGGTAGCGTGGTTCCAGACTGTAGCGCCTAGAACAGCTCGGCCACTCCGGCTGCCGGGGAATAAGACTTGACATTTGTTGCTAGTCTTTCAAGGTGTGTAATGATTCTGAACAGCATGTGGGAAAGAACGGGAAGAATACTCACGAGGGCAAGCAGAAAAGTAATACCTCCGAAAATTTCATGTCAAAATTCTTTACTCTCCCAACGAATTTGTTGATACCATCAAAGTACAATGTTTAACGTTCTTGACGGAACCACAAGCACATCCCTGCTTGTGGATTCATCACTATGAAAGTGAAGTCCTCGAAGGAGTTTTTTAAGTTTTGGAAACAGCTGAAAATCCGAAGGGGCCTTGTCGGGACCGTATGGTGGATGACGGATAACTGTGAACCCAAGGCGTTGGACTGTTGCAGATGTCTGAGCATTCGTGCGTAGTTTGGAATTGTCGGGCTGAAGTGGAGGGTGATCCATGTGTGGACTAACTAACGAATTCGAAAATCGATTACAGCGCGCTGCTTTCGACGCACCAATACAGTTTCGTTACACACCGCCGTGTTACAAGCTACAGTTCGGAGACATCTAAAGGCAGAGGGCTACAAATATGAGAACCTGAATAAAGATATGTAGACTGTTAATAATGTTTGTTTTATTTAAAGAGCTTTAAGAGTTTTCACATGAAAAATTCGGAGACATTACTCTTCAGCACGCCCTAGGAAGCTCGTCTAATACGTGTGTAAAAGAAGCGTAATGATTCTAACATCTTGCAGAGAATGGCCGTCAGACACAAAAAGTGTATTATCGTTACAAGAAAAGTCTGGTAAGTTTTAATCGATTTCAAGTCAAATGAGCAACATCGAGTTATCCTCCTGTGGAGTCACTTTATTGTAGACAGAAGTCTTCTAGAAGGTACCGGTACCTTGCTTTAAGTCTAAATATCACGTGAATATATAGCGACTATAAAGCCAAATGTGTGAATTGCGAACCAGTCTCTCTTTCATAATAACGCCAAATAACGCACGAGTAAGCGAGAGTGTTGTTACATAGGACATAGTGTACCTAGCGAAATACTATATTTCGTGGCCGGTGTTTCAGTCAACTGACCGATTTTATAGTTTGAAACGTCCCCTTAGAAAAATTATACAAAACTGTGCTTAAACTGACACACAATATTTTTAGCGCAAGACAATCTGACTTTCAAAAATCCCTACACAAAAATGGCCCTGACTAACAATAACCTATACCTTTCATGAATCACTTACCTCACAAAAATCTTCGTTACTCGAACTACTGCTAAATAAAAGATTCAAACTACTGAAGGCACTAACTACTGATAGGTATAGTTAGCAAATGAAAGATTGTAATAGGGAACAAACAATGTATTTACCTTAATAATCATAATATATGTAGCAGTTCATAACATCCATTCTTACAAATTACAAAACTCCGCTATCTCTCTCCCCACACCCACCATTGCTGGCGGCTCACCTCCAACTGCGCAACGCTACGCGCTGTTAACATCCAGCTGCCCAACACCATAATGGCGAGTATTACAACAATGCCAACCAGCCACTGACTGGACACAGCACAGCCAGTGATTTTCATACAGAGCGCTATGTGGAGTTACCAATAAGAAAATCTAAACAGCCTACTTACATACCCCCCATGCTCCCCACAAAAAAATTTACAAATTGTTTTGGGCACTGACCAAAACAGATTTAAATTTTTTTTCATAATTATAATTACAATAACAAAGAAATTAAATGCACACACTTATTGATACAATGTTGGTCAAAAGCTAAAATTTTCTCACAGTCCATAAAGACAGTCCTGCTCGTTCATCACAGTAAAATTGCAGTTTTTTTCTCAAAGCCTGAGCAGTAAAAGAAAATGCACACGGAAGTAGTGGATTTCCATGCAGTCTTGAAGTAGTGTTGTCCTTTCAATGGAAAGACAGTGCTGACTCTTGACATGTAGACAGGTAATGGTCCACAACAGACCAAACCCATAGCAGAGTTAGTCGAAGTTTTGAAGAATATTGGTAGGTTGGTAATCACAGAGCAGACCCACTGTAGTCCTAGTAAAGCTTATGGTATTGATGGGCCACCAGAGGTGCAGACCCACTGCAGTCCTTGTAGAAATAATGGTATTGGTGAGTCATCAAAGGTGTAGACCCACTTCAGTCCTTGTAGAGATGGCTAGCAGCCAACTGTTGCGACTGTGCAGGTGCACAATCACCAGCGAAGAGTCTTGTGGACAATATAGCAAGTCCATAAACCACCAATTTTTTTTAAATGTCCTTAGAACCAGCAATGATGTTAATCAGTCCCTTGCTGATTTATTAACACACGTCCAAACACTAACAGTCCCTACTTCTCACATATTCTCCATATACTATGACCAACAGAAACGTGTGAAGTGAAATGTAATTTACAAGGTACTTAATTTGATGAACTGGTGTCAATTACAATTTTATAACATGACAATACAATGACAAAGGCACAAAATACATCATTAAAGAACATAACAATACAGATAACATTTGTAGTAAAACAGGCTTTACAAAAGAATAGAAATAAATATGCACATCAGTGTTACAAGAAATATCACATAAGTACATACATAAAAATCAGAATAACTTTTGAAACATCAACTTCACATATGAGCAACAAAACAGAACTAATAATGGCTAAACATCTTTACGAAGTAAATAACATATTATTAATACAAATTATATTTGAGGAGAACAGTATTCCTCATCATAGTGAATGTAGCTTAGTATTAGAAGATAAAAAATTCTATGAAAGAGTACGCACAGACAGGAAGAAAACAAATACACGAGGGTAGATAAGCACATAGTGGGATAGTACAAAAGGAAAGGACTATGTAAGTAGGCTGTTTAGGTTTTCTTATTGGTAACACCACATAGCGCTCTGTATGAAAATCACTGGCTGTGCTGTGTGCAGTCAGTGGCTGGTTGGCACTGTTGTAATACTCGCTATTGTAGTGTTCGGCAGTTGGCTGTTAACAGCGCGTAGCGTTGCGCAGTTGAAGGTGAGCCGCCAGCAGTGGTGGGTGTGGGGACAGAGATGGTGGAGTTTTGAAATTTGTAAGAATGGATGTCATGAACTGCTATATATATTATGACTATTAAGGTAAATACATTGTTTGTTCTCTATTACAATCTTTCATTTGCTAACTATACCTATTAGTTATTAGTGCCTTTCGTAGTTTGAATCTTTTATTTAGCTGGCAGTAGTGGCGCTCCCTGTATTGCAGTAGTTCGAGTAACGAAGATTTTTGTGAGGTAAGCGATTTGTAAAACGTATAGGTTAATGTTAGTCAGGGCCATTTTTGTGTAGGGATTTTTGAAAGTCAGATTGCGTTGCGCTAAAAATATTGTGTGTCAGTTTAAGCACAGTTTTGTATAATTTTTCTAAGGGGACGTTTCAAGTTGTACAAGAGAGTATGCATTACAGACCCCCTGACATTTTCTAACATTTTTCATTGCTTTTGTCGTCGTTAAGACATGATGTTGTGTTTTGTGGAGCATTTATAAATATTTGTATTATATACATTTAAGTGCTGTATAATACATCAAAGCTACTTGGAAGGTGGTTAATTCTTCAGTTACATAATTTTATGGCAACTGAAATTCTATATACTCTTACTACTAGTTATATTACCAGAGGACGGTAAAGCAGTCTCCGTCGGTCATTCACTGTCTTTTTCCTTGAAACGGAATAAGATATTTTACAATGGTACAAATAATATTTGCAAATGAACTGAGTTTCTTTAACCTTTTAACACTGTTACCTGTCTTTCAACTGAAAATTTGTGCCAGTTACAAATAACTTCTTTTTCAAAATGTACGTAACTTGTAACTGCTTTTTGATAAGTTTTGTACTGAATATGTGGCCACTTATTTCGAAATTTGTGGTACGTTCCTGTGGGACCACACTGCTGAGGTCATAGGTCCCTAGGCTTACACAATACTTAATCTAACATAAAGTAACTAGGGAAAGGACAGGGCACACACCCATGCCAGAGGGAGGTCTCGACCCTCCGACGGCGGGAGCCGCGCGAACCGTGGTAAGGCGCCCTAGACCACGCGGTGTATGATTGTTGCTGTATAGTAGAGTAACTGTGTTTCTGATGGACCATTAAATGCAAAATTGAAGAGATTTTCTCGACTGCAGCGCTTTTCAGTTTCATTGGTCTATGTCTTCCTAGGTACAAGAAAATATTGTACCTTTTAACATTTTCACAGTTAGAAAATGTGTAATGTTTACTGTTTCAGAAAAAGAATGCATCACACAATGATTGAAAGCTGTCATTTAAAAATGAAATAACGAAACATAGTAGACTTTTATCAGAGGCTGGCTCGAGGCTCACTTCTGCGATGACTGAATTTTCTCATTTTGAGAATACTGAGGGAGCGACCTCGTTTACTTGCTAAAAAACATTCAGCAGCCTGGATCGCACAAAATATTTCGTTATTTAAAGCAACCGGTTTCGCCAGACATTGCTGTCATCTTCATGTCTTAAAAATCTTTTCGTTGCAGAAAGTATTCATTTTAAATTGAATCCAAGCTGTGGACAAAAGTTAGCACAGGGACAAAAATCAGACATTATAAAAGATTTGTCATAGCAGCGTCTGAAACGTGGTCCGAGGTACATTACTCTCCTTTACAATTTATGATTTTTAAAACAAGGAAAGTCATTGTATTTAATCCACTGGACAAGAACGAGCAGCTGCTAAAGCAAGATCATGACAAACATTCGCAGAGAAGAAAGCAGGTTCGAAAGAAGCGTTATGAAGACAAAATGTTGAGTGAAGTGGGGAGTGACGCAGTGGCTTGCATATAGGATTAACGATGATTCTGAATGGTGTTCGGACCGATGACCTAGCCATTTAGTCCCTTCTCCAAAATCAACCCACCCGTCTGATCAGTGTTCAAAGTTCCGACCAGCATTCACATTTATACAACAGCGGATGGTGCGAATAAACAAGAGTTTCGATATCCACATTTAGCTTTTCGGTGGTTTCTCTAAATCGTTTATGGTTAAAGTCAGCCTAGTATTTCTGTAAAGGAAACATCCAACCTTCTTACCTGTGCACCTGTGTTCCGAGTTTGTCGATCACGCCAGAAATTGCCGTTACAAACTTCTACGGCTTGTTGAGGGGAGTGTGTACATAATACTCTGAATAAGAAGCCACGTCTGGAAACAAGCGGTTTCCGTTCTACGACGGTTTCAGTTCAGATGTTTAACTCATGCTCTTCTGGTTGAGGAACTTAGAGATTGAATTACCCGTTACACAATACAGTTATTACGTAACAATTCGAAACGAACTTTAACGAAACATCAATGTATTAACAGCTAAGTACTACGTTTTTATATTATTCCAAAATAAAAAAGAACCCTATATACAATACTTATAGAACGTAACGTTTAAGTATTAATACAAATTAATGTGTTTAAGTGGTAAATGGATGCTTCGTTGTGTTTGTTACCGAATAATTGTACGTCACATCCAACTTAATTCCTCAAGCAGAAATGGGTGAATTAGACATCTGAGTTGAAATCGCAGTAGAATGGGAACAATATATAGTCAAAATAATGTGTTTGCACTCCCATTTAGAAGTTCCAGAAGTTCGTAACGTCGATTTACGAACACCTTGTATTGATGAAGACATAAACTAATATATATTACGCTAACAGAAGCGTGCTGAATGCCTGGAACGCTCATTGGTACAAACTATATTGCATAAATCATTGGTTGTTGTATTTCTTAAAGTAAGTATGGAATATGGTTTTTCCAGCTAGTAGTTACCGCAACATCAGTTTCCTTTCAGATCACCAACTGTCCTGCTTCTTGTAATTTACAAGACTGACGTACCGACTGGTAAACCTTTCAGGTAAGCGTGTTTATAATTTAATGTACACCGGCGTGCAAGACTTACGGACGAAAGTAACTTTCACATGTAATGTAACTGTCAGGTAACATTTATATCGTTTTGATCACTACGTATAGCTACGCATGCTCTGCAACGTGGTGCTCAACGTATTCTACACGACCTCTATGGTATTTAAGTTGGGTGGAAATAGCAGTCCAGTCCTCTAGCCAAATATCCTCTCATTCCAGAAGCTCATCCACCTGCGCCGCTCGATGCAATTAGTCACAATAATTAAGTCAGAGCCGAATGCACCCCTGAAAAGACGCCCTTGGGGAGGGGGGGGGGGCAGTGCTGTAGGCCTTCCCACACCGTAACAGATGGACCAACTAAACGATCACGTTCGATAATGTTCCTTGATTTATACGATCCCACATCTCGACGTATGTGAGTGCATTCAGAATCATTCCTCAGACTGAATCTGCTCTTATCGGAGTAGAGCTCAGTACCGTACTCCACGTTCGTCCAGTCCCTATGCTCCTTGAAACATAGCAAACGGTGGTTTGGACGTATGCTTTTCAGCTGAATACAACGTACTGGTCGTCGGGCAAAGAGATCACCCCAGTGCAGTCTCCCCGCCACTGCGGAGTGTGAGATTGTGGGCCTTGCACTCCTGTTAAATACGGTTGCTACTGCGCCCGCTGTTTGACTTGGGTCCATTCTTTATAGTTGCACAATCTAGCGGTCATCTGCTGTTGTAGTTAAGCGTTGTCCTTTCCGTTGGGCATTTGTGGATGCGGTCCAGGACGCTCCCCGTGCAAATGAAAGAATACTGTGAGTTATACCGTACTCCTGTGTCACACTCGTCACACTTCATCCTTTTTCTGGTGTCTGATGATTCTTCGCCTTGGGACGTCATCTAGATGTTTCCCTGATTGACACACATTCTCTTTTACCGTTCCTTGCGTGGGCAGTTCCATTTTGGCGCTACACTCACCCGGACCTCACGCCATGTGACGTCAAACTCCTAGCGAACGATAGAAAGACCTCTTGCCATATTCTTCTGCACTTTCATTCATCTCCACCGAGTAGTTTACGTTTTGTGTTACTTTATCCAGCTCGTCTGTAAGTTCAGCGCGGAAGTGTGTTCTGCTGATGCGGTACCAGGGATCTGGGACAGCTTGGCTACTTCACGACCATGAGGCCCTGAGAGATACGATTCTTTATCGCTTGAAACCTCTGCAGAATAATAAAACTTCTGCTGCGGCTGAAGCAGAGCCTGCGTATTTTTCGCGAAGAGTCCTCCACCTGGTGTGTGTGGTTGACATCGCTGCGTGAGGAACGAGTTCCAACGTTCTCAAGTCGGCGACTTTCCGTTCCGGACGCTCTGCACAAGCAGAGAAAATGCAGGAGGCACAGCGCCCCGACGCTGTTCTGCAGCCACACCAGTTCGTTCAGTAAAATTTTCACAAGTAAATAAATAACACATAGAAGAAAACAAGCCAGCATGACATGAACACCCAACGTAGTAAAATAAACATAAACTGTTAATAATCGTGCAACAAAGGAACGTGATTCAAACAATTATATCATTTTCAGGTTAAAGAAAACTCGAATCGAACCGAAGCCGTCTTATAATGTTTTCCACGGATTTGCAGTCCATGCATCCTGTACCGTACAGGGGGTTCGATTCGCGGCCGCGTCGGGGATTTTCTCCTGAAATTATGTCCGATATTTTCGTAGCAGCAGTCCTTCTACCTTCG
The DNA here is from genome assembly GCF_023897955.1 of Schistocerca gregaria. NCBI lineage: Eukaryota > Metazoa > Arthropoda > Insecta > Orthoptera > Acrididae > Schistocerca > Schistocerca gregaria. Next base: position 780,213,509 of record NC_064923.1, on the reverse strand, counting down.
TCTTTTAGGTATTATTTTGTTTTCAAGATAGCAGAATTCCTTCACACCGTGACCTCAAGGTTGTCAAACCCAGATATTCGTCTTCTTCCAGGACCTATTTTGCTGTTGATTTTCGCTTGAAGTATTTTTTGTAGCAAATTGTATCTATTTTATCCCGCATGATACGTTCTACATATTGCACTATCGACATTTCACTATCTTGATTAATTTAGATGTCGTGTTCATTCATCGCATAATATCTAAGTTTGTCACTCTGTGGGTCCCAGGTGTTCTCAGGGTGCGTCTATAAGGCCACTATTCAAAGACATCCTGCTTCTTCCCCATATTTTTACTTAAGGTCCATGTCTCTGCCCCATATAGGATGATAAAATATTCGTGGCAATGCTGAAGTTTGATTTTTGTTCTCAGAGTTATGGGAATCTTGATTTCTTGCAACGTATCCCAATTTTCATTTATTATGGTTCCCAGGTATGTACGTTGTTTTACCCTTTCTACAGTTCTCTGGTGTATGACTAAGTTTACTTCTGTAATATTTTCCGTACTTACGACCATGAGATTTACCTTTGTATTGTTTATTTCAAACCCATACTGATTGCTAACTCTATAACTCTGTTCATTAATAATTGTAACGCATATGTAATAGTATAATCAGCAAATCGAATGTTGTGTGGAATAATCGGGTCTGCTGCCGGATGTTTGTGTCGCTCTGGCACGTAACTCTTGCTTCCTCAGGTGCTACCTGAGACTGCGGTATTGCACGCTCGCATTTTCTGTACCCGGCGATGGGTGCAACGCAGCATTTGTGGGCATTGACTGTTTCTTCTTGACTTCTTGTTGGAGGGTTAGTCGTCTCGTTGTAGTGTGCCGTCTGGGTGCGTATGAATGTGCTGGTTATCGGCAGGTGGCTCTAGTGTCTGTGCAGTAGGGCCACGGGCCGCTTATAGCGATCTCTCTCTTCATTTCGTCGGCCGAGCCGGCGAACGGGTGGTGACGGTGCTGCTCTGAGGTTCCCGTATGTCCCCGTGGCAAGCTGCTTGATGAGCTGCATCATTGCCGGCACCTGGGCTGCTTCATGTAGGTGCTGCGCAGGGAATGAACTCGGGACATGGAGTATCCTTCGTAGGGCGATGTTCTGCAGTCGCTGCAACTTTTCGATGTGGCAGTCGGCTGCATTGCCCCAGACTTTGCAGGCATATTCCATGATCGGCCTCACACCGGACTTGTATAAGGTGAGTCCCAAGTCCATCGGGAGAGAGGAGTTCTCGTTGATAAGAGGGTACAGAGCACCAAGACAGGCCTGTGCCTTCTTTCGTACTTAGCAATGTGCTTGCCGCATGTGAGCTTTGGGTCTAGGATTACTCCTTGGCCTTATCTGTCCAGGGGATGAACTCCCCCAGGAGCTGCAGTTGGGGTAACGCTGGCCTTCGTCACTTGGTGAGCAGTAGTGGCTGGCTCTTCGTGGCATTGAATCCGATTGTCCATTTTGCTGCCCATTCTTGTAGGTCATTGCAGGCATCCTGTAGGCGCCGATGTACGATGTGCGGCCATCTGCTGTGAGTGATGAGTGCGGTGTCGCCTGCGTACATAGCCCTGGTGACCTGCGGCCTCTTGGGGAGGTCGTACGTGTGGAGGGAGTAGAGGACCGGTCCGAGAACCGACCCCTGTGGTACTCCCTCTCGCACTGGTCGTATGGTGCATGTGGTGTCTTCGGCTCATACCGCAAACGTTCTGTTCTGTAGGTACGCTGAGCGCAGCTGAACGTAGGCTCCTTGGAATCCCAGCACAAAGAGTTTGTACAGGATTCCGGTGTTCCATACGCTGGCGAAGGCTCTGCTGATGTCCGGGAAGAGAGCTCCGAAGTCCTTGTAGTTAGATGCGTCTGTGGCTTCCTCAACCATTCGGAGTAGTTGTAGTGTGGTGGGGTGGCCTGCCCTGAATCCAAATTGTTCCAGTGGCACCAGGTCTCCATCGGTGATCGTCCTTTGTAGTGTGCGGAGGACTATCCTTTCAAAGATCTTGCTAATAAACGGCAGAAGGCTTATGGGCCGGTAGCTTTTAGGGTCCACCCGACTTTTGCCTGGTTTTGGGACAGCTACGACCAGAGCATGCTTCCATGTCTTGGGGTAGGTCCTGCTGCGGAAGATCTTATTGAAGATGTCGGCTAATACTTTATCAGCTTCAGGTGGTAGTGCTTTGAGCGCCAGGGCTGGGATGACATTGTGTACCAGAGCTTCGGTTGTACGCAGCACCTTAAAGCAGGCTCGGGCTTCACGAGCTGTCACCTCCGGGATGTCTTCTTCTGATGCTTCTTCTTCTTCCGTCACTGCAGCGAGGTATGTGGCCAGCCGTTCTTCCATAAGCTGCTCGTGTTGTTTGTGCAGCGGATGCTTCCATAGGACGGAAGTTCCCCTCAGAGACATCGGCGAGGGCGTTGGCCTTTTCTTGTAGACGGTAGACAGTGCCCGCCGGCGTCTGTAGCGGTGGGAGGAGAGATCCTGAGAGCAGGGGTCATGTCCCACATCGAAAAGTCGGGTGGTAGGGCCAGTATTTCGTCTTGCCACCTTCTGTTGCGGTGTTCCTTCAGTGCCTCCTGGATCCGTCTTCTGAGTAGGTTGGCCTGTCTTTTAAGTACCGGGTCTCTGGCAAGGCGCCAGTCTTTAAGGAGCCGATTTATTGTCGTCCAGTATGTTTTGTGGTAGGACGGGTATTTGGCGATCGCGAGATCGAGGGGGTGGTGTGGCTGTTGTGAGGGCATCCTTGATAGATGCGTGAAGATGGTCAGCCATGGCGTCCACATCTACAGCTTCGGCAGGGTGGTTGGTCATCAGGGTGTTCACTACTTCAGCCTGGTATAGTTGCCAGTTGGTTTTGCGGTAGTTGGTGTGTCCAGGTCGCCGAGTCGGCTCCTCGGACAGCGTAAAGATCACCAGCAGGTGGTCAGAAGGCAGTTCGTGGATAACTTCTGCAGTGATGAAGGCTTGGAGTCCATTTGCAAAGCCGATGTCGAGGACGTCTGGCTGGTTATTGTTGCGCTGATAGTGTGTCCGCTAATTGGGAGCAGTGATTTGCATTCCGGCTCTCTCTGCGGCATGGTGAAGTCGTTTGCCATTGATGTTGGCAGTTCGAGAATTCCCTGCAGCGAAGATTCGTCTTGGTCCACGAAATAGTGCGTCGGCGTCCTCAGGTAGTAGCATCTTGTAGACTGAGTAAAACGTGATGGGACCCTGCACAGTTGTCTCTTCCACTGCTGTGGATTCTATGTGTCGTAGCGGAGGTAGGGGAGCTGCACAGTGCTGCAACGTGGATCGCACGTATGTTGCCGTGCCTCTGCCTGCCGTAGGTCTGTCATTTCTGTGGCATGCGTAATTGGCCACACTGGCTCGGATGACTGGCTTGAGATGCGTTTCGTTAAGCAGGCATACGTCTATGTCGTGCTCCTTTAAAAAGTTACGGAATTCAAGGATGCTGGGGTAGAGCGATGCCGCATTCCGCGTCGCTATTTTGATTGTTTCTAGTAGTCTAGGCCTGGCCATGTTTAGCAGTAGGTCCGGCTGGGGTTTGTAGGCGGCAGTCAATGGCTGCTTGTGCGGCTGCGTTGATCGCCTGCAGGAGTGATCGTATTGCTTGGGTGAGCTCGGTGATCATCGTCATCATTGTCTGACATATCGTCATGATGTCTGCAGATGCCACAGGTGCTTGCTGTGATGGAGGCTGCTGTGGCGGGGTATCCATCGCTGGCTGTGAGTCCCTGGCTGTGAAAGTTTGTTGCAGTAGTCTCTGCTGCATGGGCGTAAGGCAGGGGTTGTCCGTCGGTATGGCGTCTGGGTACCTTCCACTGACGACGTCTGCCACCGTGACGCCGCTTCGGTACGTCGTAGTTTACTGTGCTGTTCTGGTGGCCGTCACCAAGGCCGTCCTCGCGGTGGTATTTGTTGGGCGCCGTCGAGTTGCCGCAGCTGCCCTCTTCTTCTCTACCTCCAGTGGTGGTAGGCCTCTCATTCGTCTGCTGGCATTCTTGAACTGTGGGCACGACCTGTAGTTGGCAGGGTGTGGCCCACCACGGTTGCAGCAGCGTGCTGTGTGCTCCCTTGGATGTGGGCATTTCCGGTAGTCATGACCCTCGCCGCATTTCACGCACTTCGGCGGCATTGTGCAGTGACGGGCAACGTGGGAGAACTCTTGGCAGTTGAAACACTGCGTCGGGCCTGTGGTGCCTCCAAGTTTCTCTGCGGTGATGACTAGCCGCCCTAGTCTCTTCATCTGCTAGTTTTTTCGGTGTTCTTCCGTATCTTGCAAGATGGCAACAACCATCGGTATTGGTTTGGTCGCTCCTGGTGGTTTGTGTCTTGTCACAACAGTAGTGACAAACCAGCATCTTCCAAATCTTCTTTGTGCTCCGCATCAGTGACTGACGCCGGTACTCCATGTATGGCGACCTTGAGCATTTTAGGTAGTACTGTCGGGAAGTAACATGGTATGCCCGATACTCCAACCATGTTCATAATCTTCGTGTAGTCGACGATGGCGCATAGTTGGAGTTTCAATTTATCGCCACCTGCCTGCTTCACTGTGAAGGGCAAGTGGCAGTTAGTCTTCAACCAATTCTCTAGTTCCTTGTAGCTCCCCGGATACTGGAGAACAATAGGCGGGATTTTCTCTCGTTGTGGCGTGTTGGCGTCGTGGTGTTGTGGTGCAGGATCCATTTCTGGTGCTGCTTCTAGAGCGCTATATGCGTTGCTCCTCGGCACTGGCGCAGGTGGAGGCGCCTGTCAGTTCCGTGGCCTTCCTGCGCAGTGGTTTCAGGAAGCCGCCGTCGGCAGTTTCCGACGACTGTTTGTGCGTCTGTCGACGTCTGCTGCGTAGCGCGTTTTCGTCGAACTGCGTTGCGCACTTCATCGTCTAGTTCGATGTCTTCACTTGCTGTATCCGTCTCGTGGAACATTGCTTCTGTCCGTTGACTTTGCTGGGTCGTTGTCTGTGGAGCAGAGAGCGAGGCCGTCGATGTTGCTTGCCCCATCGAACGACGGCCGCCCGTCCCGGAATCGTCGCCTGAGGCTGCAGGGGCAGCCGCCACAGTCGCGCAGTCGTTCGTCGCGTTCGTCTGCGACGACATCCCGTAGTCCCATGCGTGCGTGCGTCTGCTGCATTGGAGGATCTTGTCCAGTATTTATGCCCAGAGGGCGCTGGGTGCTCTGTTTGCCGTCCGCGCCCGCCTGGCGCTGCTTGTAAGGTGTTGCCTCTTCCCCGGTGCTCCCTCGGACGTCCGCGCCCGACTTGGCCACCACCTGTGACAGCTCTCTGAGACCCGTCCTGTGTCGGGCGTTCCGTTCGCGGTCCGCGCCCGCCTGGTGGTGCTCCTGAGGTTTTGGCGCTCCCCTGGTGCTCCCACAGACGTCCGTGCCCGGCTCGTCCACCATCTGTGGTCGTGGCAGCTGTCTGGGGCCGGACGCGCGTTTGGCGTTCCGTTCGCTGTCCGCGGCCGACAGAGGACGGGCCTCAGAGAACTGCCACAGACGGCGAACAAGTCGGACACGGAAGTCTGAGGAAGCACGGGGGAAGAGACAACACCTTAAAAACAGCGCCAGGCGGGCACGTACGGCAAACTGAGCGCCCAGCGCCTTCTGGGCATAAATACTGGACAAGATTCTCCAATACGGTAGTCTCAGGTAGCACCCGAAGAAGGCAACGAGTTACGTGGCCGGAATATTGTGCCAGAGCGACACAAACATCCGGCAGTAGACCCAATTATTCCACATGTCAAGATCACGCCAGGAAAGCCTGAAGAGTTACAAATCAAATTTTGTTTAATCTTATTCCATTTATCAGAATTCCTTCTTCTACTTCGTCCAGGGTATATAGTAAGTAGTATGGGATACATCCCTGTCTTATTCTCCTGAGAGTTTTGACTGCTTCGGCGGGTACTTCATCAACGCCCAACACCGCTGTTGGATTTGAGCACAGATTCTTCACGATTCTCTGATATCTTTCCTCCATTCTAATGTTTTTCAAAATCTCCATCAGTTTGTTATGCTTTATTCTATCAAAAGCCTTTTGGTAACCTATTACGCAAGCAAATACACTTTTATTTACATCTCTAAAACAATACTCATACACTGAACAAGGCTTCTCTCGTACCCACGGCATTAACAAACCCAAACTGATTAGGAACTACCTGTTCCTCACCTAATCTACATATTCTCCTGTGTATCATCCTCAAAAATAACTTCACGATACGGATCATTAAGTTTATCAACTATTCTTAAGGCCGTGGCAGACAAACTTTCAGTAAATAATTCGGAATCGCAAGTGGTGTGTCATCCCTGGGGCTGGAAAACCGGTGAATCGCACTAGAGAGAACGTTGGAGAAAGTGAAAATCATCAGTTTCCAACATCTTGCACGACGTTTTGAGCATGACAAACGTCGTTAGCAGCTGTGGTCTGTGACTGCTCACACCCATTCAAAGTGCCCGCCAAACTGAGAAAACAGTTGACAAGCTACAGTCACCTAAAGCCTGATGAGATTAGTCCTTTAGCCGTCTTATCACCGACAATGAGTCATAAGTTTCTGACTGCGACCGCGAGGCGAGGTAGTGGAGAAATGTGTGGCGTGCGTAGATAACTTTTCAAAGGGGCGAACAATCACAGGAAGATGTTACTGATTATTCAGAATTACTTTAAGACACTGAGCTGCGATGGATGTAGTGGAGTAAGAGTCACACAGGAGGCACGGCACTCGTTCAGAAACCTCACAAGACCTGTATATGTAGCAGCCCCCATCACTACGAAGCATTTTACTACGCCGAAGTTCGAGGCACCATGCTGTCGTGTGTTTTTTTTCATTTCTAAGGCGGATAATATTTTACTTCTGGTTACAGTTGCTTATGTGTGGTACAGAAGAACGTTAGAAAATATGCTCGTGGAATGCTATAAGTGGAAAATATCTACATCGCTCTCTTGATCGTGGCATTCGCGTACGAACTTAGTCGAGAGACAAAGTTTCCACATAGCGTGCCTACTTCGAGAAAAAAAAATACTTGATGGTGTTGAAAAGGATCTTAGGTGCTTTGAAGATAACTTTCAGAAAGTCGTGCCCCACAGCTCGTAAATATTTGAAGGAGATCGTCTCATTTTACCGACAAGAGCTGCTGATAAAATTTCTTTACTGAACGACTAGCTTCGGTTCACGTATCATTATCAGGTTCCCTAAGGCATTTACAACCTCATAATAGGCGATATAAAATCAGTGGCGTTGGATAACAAATCCATTAATTCCTCAATGTTGTTACATCCATTCATACTATGAAAATGCGTGTATGAATGTTCAACATCCACTCGTAATCCACTAAACCAGTTTCAACCAAACTTGGTACGCATATCACTTACTGTGTGGAAAGTCGTAGGGCAAAAACCATATACCTATCAAAGGAGCAGGGGAGAGGGAAAAAAGTAGTGCATCCCACGACAAGCGAATAACCAGAATTTGTTTATCCAGTATTTGAAAGTGACAGGACTCAGGCCTTGAAACAAACTTTCTCAAAATTTTAAATGTTTACCAAACTATACTCACTGACAAACCCCACAAAATAATGAAAGGGTAAAACGTTATCGATTACATACATAGGCGGGCTGCACTTGATGACATAAATTACATCGTCAATCATATATATGACAAACAGAGAACTCATTCATGCTATATCCACAGTTAGCATGAATGGAACGAATGGAGGCATTCTACATTCTGCCGACAACTGATCTCTATTTATATTTCAGTTTTATTACGTAACAGAAACGAACTCACGTGTCTTACTCGTCTTATTTGATGCCGCTGGTTTTATATCTCTTTGTATGATGCTGTAAACGCGTCTGATGATGGTCCATGGACCGAAACCCGTTGTTCTATAAATAAATTTTATTACGATCTCTTGGCGGTAAACGATGAAATTCTATGAATACGAACAACACATGTTTTCTAATAAGTGGCTAGGAAATACTCGGGAGAGAATGGGAAGCGGGAAACTGAGGGTGAAACTTTGTGGAAATTAGCACATAACGTCTTCATGTTTATCTCAAGGCTGTTGAGAGCGATTCTATATACATTGAGTTATGGAAAGCTGTGTGGCCACAATCTATTGACAGATACAGGAGATACAGAGTTACTCAATAAGAAAACGTAATAATAGGTTAACTGTAAACATCTACATCTACATCTACATGACTACTCTGCAATTCACATTTAAGTGCTTGGCAGAGGGTTCATCGAACCACAATCATACTATCTCTCTACTATTCCACTCCCGAACAGCGAGCGGGAAAAACGAACACCTAAACCTTTCTGTTCGAGCTCTGATTTCTCTTATTTTATTTTGATGATCATTCCTACCTATGTAGGTTGGGCTCAACAAAATATTTCGCATTCGGAAGAGAAAGTTGGTGACTGAAATTTCGTAAAAAGGTCTCGCCGCAACGAAAAACGTCTATGCTGTAATGACTTCTATCCCAACTCGTGTATCATATCTGCCACACTCTCTCCCCTATAACGTGATAATACAAAACGAGCTGCCCTTTTTTGCACCCTTTCGATGTCCTCCGTCAATCCCACCTGGTAAGGATCCCACACCGCGCAGCAATATTCTAACAGAGGACGAACAAGTGTAGCGTAAGCTGTCTCTTTAGCGGACTTGTTGCATCTTCTAAGTGTCCTGCCAATGAAACGCAACCTTTGGCTCGCCTTCCCGACAATATTATCTATGTGGACATTCCAACTGAAGTTGTTTGTAATTTTAACACCCAGGTACTTAGTTGAATTGACAGCCTTGAGAATTGTACTATTTATCGAGTAATCGAATTCCAACGGATTTCTTTTGGAACTCATGTGGATCATCTCACACTTTTCGTTATTTAGCGTCAACTGCCACCTGACACACCATACAGCAATATTTTCTAAATCGCTTTGCAACTGATACTGGTCTTCGGATGACCTTACTAGACGGTAAATTACAGCATCATTTGCGAACAATCTAAGAGAACTGCTCAGATTGTCACCCATGTCATTTATATAGATCAGGAACAGCAGAGGTCCCAGGACGCTTTCCTGGGGAACACCTGATATCACTTCAGTTTTACTCGATGATTTGCCGTCTATTACTACGAACTGCGACCTTCCTGACAGGAAATCACAAATCCAGTCGCACAACTGAGACGATACCCCATAGCTCCGCAGCTTGATTAGAAGTCGCTTGTGAGGAACGGTGTCAAAAGCTTTCCGGAAATCTAGAAATACGGAATCAACTTGAGATCCCCTGTCTATAGCGGCCACTATCGGTGAGCGAGCGGTTGTATATGAGTGCTAAGTAGGGAGCTATAGTATCAGCGTAATCTGAAAGGAACCTAATCCGTATACTATCTGGACCTGAAGACTTGCCCGTATCGAGCTATTTGAGTAGCTTCGCAACCCCTAAGGTATCTACTTCTAAGAAACTCATGCTAGCAGATGTTCGTGTTTCAAATTCTGGAATATTCCATTCGTCTTCCCTGGTGAAGGAATTTCGGAAAACTGCGTTCAATAACTCCGCTTTAGCGGCACAGTCATCGGTAACAGTACCATCGGCACTGCGCAGCGAAGGTATTGACTACGTCTTGCCGCTTGTGTACTTTACATACGGCCAGAATTTCTTCGGATTTTCTACCAAATTTCGAGAGAATGTTTCGTTGTGGAACCTATTAAAGGCATCTCGCATCGAAGTACGTGCCAAATTTCGCGCGTCTGTAAATTTTATCCCATGTTCGGGATTTCGCGTTCTTCTGAACTTCGCATGCTTTTTCCGTTGCCTCTGCAACAGCGTTCGGACCTTTTTTGTGTACCACGGGGGATGCGTTCCATCTCTTACCAATTTATGAGGTATGAATATCTCAATTGCTGTTGCTACTATATCTTTGAATTTGAGTCACATCTCGTCTACATTCGCATAGTCAGTTCGGAAGGAATGGAAATTGTCTTTTAGGAAGGCTTCTAGTGACACTTTATCCGCTTTTTTAAATAAAATTATTCTGCGTTTGTTTCTGATGGATTTGGAAGAAACTGTATTGAACCTAGCTACAACGACCTTGTGATCACTAATCCCTGTGTCAGTCATGATGCTCTCTATCAGCTCTGGATTGTTTGCGGCTAAGAGGTCAAGTGTGTTTTCGCAACCATTTACAATTCGCGTGGGTTCGTGGACTAACTGCTCGAAATAATTTTCGGAGAAAGCATTTAGGACAATCTCGGAAGACGTTTTCTGCCTACCACCGGTTTTGAACAAGTATTTTTGCCAACATACCGAGGGTAGGTTGAAGTCCCCACCAACTATAACCGTATGAGTGGGGTATTTATTTGTTACGAGACTCAAACTTTCTCTGAACTGTTCCGCAACTGTATCATCGGAGTCTGGGGGTCGGTATAAGGAGCCAATTATTAACTTCATTCAGCTGTTAAGTATAACCTCCACCCACACCAATTCGCACGGAGTATCTACTTCGACTTCCCTACAAGATAAACCACTACTGACAGACACAAACACTCCACCACCAATTCTGCCTAACCTATCTTTCCTGAACACCGTCTGAGACTTTGTAAAAATTTCTGCAGAACTTATTTCAGGCTTTAGCCAGCTTTCTGTACCTATAACGATATCAGCTTCTGTGCTTTCTACACTCCTGGAAACTGAAATAAGAACACCGTGAATTCATTGTCCCAGGAAGGGGAAACTTTATTGACACATTCCTGAGGTCAGATACATCACATGATCACACTGACAGAACCACAGGCACATAGACACAGGCAACAGTGCATGCACAATGTCGGCACTAGTACAGTGTATATCCACCTTTCGCAGCAATGCAGGCTGCTGTTCTTCCATGGAGACAATCATAGAGATGCTGGATGTAGTCCTGTGGAACGGCTTGCCATGCCATTTCCACCTGGCGCCTCAGTTGGACCAGCGTTCGTGCTGGACGTGCAGACCGCGTGAGACGACGCTTCATCCAGTCCCAAACATGTTCAATGGGGGACAGATCCGGAGATCTTGCGGGCCAAGGTAGTTGACTTACACCTTCTAGAGCACGTTGGGTGGCACGGGATACATGCGGACGTGCATTGTCCTGTTGGAACAGCAAGTTCCCTTGCCGGTCTAGGAAAGGTAGAACGATGGGTCCGATGACGGTTTGGATGTACAGTGCACTGTTCAGTGTCCCCTCGACGATCACCAGAGGTGTACGGCCAGTGTAGGAGATCGCTCCCCACACCATGATGCCGGGTGTTGGCCCTGTGTGCCTCGGTCGTATGCAGTCCTGATTGTGGCGCTCACCTGCACGGCGCCAAACACGCATACGACCATCATTGGCAATCAAGGCAGAAGCGACTCTCATCGCTGAAGACGACACGTCTCCATTCGTCCCTCCATTCACGCCTGTCGCGACACCACTGGAGGCGGGCTGCACGATGTTGGGGCGTGAGCGGAAGACGGCCTAACGGTGTGCGGGACCGCAGCCCAGCTTCACGGAGACGGTTGCGAATAGTCCTCGCCGTTACCCCTGGAGCAACAGTGTCCCTAATTGGCTGGGAAGTGGCGGTGCGGTCCCCTACGGCACTGCGTAGGATCCTACGGCCTTGGCGTGCATCCGTGCGTCGCTGCGGTCCGGTCCCAGGTCGACGGGCACGTGCACCTTCCGCTGACCACTGGCGACAACATCGATGTACTGTGGAGACCTCACGCCCCACGTGTTGAGCAATTCGGCGGTACGTCCACCCGGCCTCCCGCATGCCCACTATACGCCCTCGCTCAAAGTCCGTCAACTGCACATACGGTTCACGCCCACGCTGTCGCGGCATGCTACCAGTGTTAAAGACTGCGATGGAGATCCGTATGCCACGGCAAACTGGCTGACACTGACGGCGGCGGTGCACAAATGCTGCGCAGCCAGCGCCATTCGACGGCCAACACCGCGGTTCCTGGTGTGTCCGCTGTGCCGTGCGTGTGATCATTGCTTGTACAGCCCTCTCGCAGTGTCCGGAGCAAGTATGGTGGGTCTGACACACCGGTGTCAATGTGTTCTTTTTTCCATTTCCAGGAGTGTATTAGCGCTTGAAGCTCATGGACTTTTCCAGCGCAACTACAACAATTTACAACTATAATTCCGACTGTTTCTTGATCCAAGCACGTCGTGTAATTGCCATGCACCCTTTGACATTGCAGTCCACCTCGTACTTTCCCGAGGCCTTCTAACCTAAAAAAACCGCCTAGTCCACGCCACACAGCCTCCGCTACCCGTGTAGCCGCCAGCTGAGTGTAGTGAACTCCTGACCTATTCAGCGGAACCCGAAACCCCACCACCCTATGGCGCAAGTCAAGGAATCTGCAGCCAACACGGTCGCAAAACCGTCTGAGCTTCTGATTCAGACACTCCACCCGGCGCTGCACCAAGGTCCGCAGTCGGTTCTGTGAACGATGCTGCAGATGGTGAGCTCTGCCTTCATCTCGTAAGCAAGACCGGCAGCCTTCACCAAATCAGATAGCCGCTGGAATCCAGAGAGAATTTCCTCAGATCCAAAGCGACACACGTCATTAGTGCCGACATGTGCCACCACCTGCAGCTGGCTGCACTCTGTGCTCTTCATGGCATCCGGAAGGACTCTTTCTACATCAGGAATGACTCCTTCCGGAATGCACACGGAGTGCACACTGGATTTCTTCTCCTTAGCCGCCGTATCCCTAAGGGGCCCCATAACGCGCCTAACATTGGAGCTCCCAACTACCAGTAAGCCCACCCTCTGCGATTGCCCGGACCTTGAAGGCTGAGAATGATCCTCTGAAACAGGGCAGGCAGCTGCATCTGGCTCAGCCTGAGACAGTACCTGAAACCGGTTTGTCAGACGCACCGGGGAGGCTTTCTGATCAGCCTCCGGAGACGCCTTTCGCTGCCTGCCACGCCTTGGAACGACCTCCCAAACAACCACAGGCGAGGGCTCAGCCCCACTGCGGGCAGCAACCGGGGCAACCACAGCGGCAGACCGGTCTGGGGACAGACGGGACGAGGTTGACATCCCCGTGATACCCAAGTCCGGCTCCCCACAGTGGTGTCCATTGGCAACAGCCTCAAGCTGCGCGACCGAAGTCAGCGCCGATTGCAGCTGTGAGCGAAGGGATGCCAAGTCAGCCCTCTTCCGAACACAGCAATCGCAGTCCCTGTCCATTCTAATCGATGTTGAACAACAGTTACTGAAACACGAGTCTGTACCTAGATAACGCAAGCGAAACAAGCAAAGAATGTATCAACTAACCTGTACAAATGCCTAACGACTGCGCTGCAATCTGCTGAATTTACGATTACAGTAACTAAAACTCGAAATTGCGCCTCCTATACGAAACTCACACGCAATTTAAATAAGAATCTACCAAGTAAACACTAAAGCGCGATGCTACAACTGTCAAATACTATAATACGCCCGAAATATATGAATTAAACAATGCAAGTACCCAAAAACACGCGAAGAAATTAATTAAACTACCTAACAAATAAGTAAGCTAGGGTTATACGACTTGCTGCTGCAGCTGCTTATCCAACGGCGGCAGGGAGCACAACCTAACCTAACGATTTTGTTTTCGCAATGAAACATAATCGATAATAGCTTGACTCTTGTCACGCCAGTGGGGCATTGTAGGTCACGTTACATCTACATCCACTTACACACTCCCCATGACAGAGGGTACTCTTTATCACATGTAGTCGCTTTCTTTCCTGTTCCACTCTTAGGTAGAGCGATTGAAAAACGACTCTCAATATGTCTCCGTTGAGCCTTAGTTTCTCGTATCTTATCTTTGCCATCCCCGGTGAAATGTATGTTGGCGGCAATAGGGTCGTTCTGCAGTCGGCTTCAAATGCCAGTTCTCTAAATTTTCTCGGTAGTGTTCTTCGAAATGAATGTCTTCCTCCCTCCAGGGATTGCCACTTGAGCTCCCGGAGCATATCCGTAACACTTGCCTACTGATCGAACCTACCGGTAACAAATCTAGCAGGTCGCCTCTGAATTGCTTCGATGTCTTCTTTCAATCCAACCTTGTGCGAATTCCAAACACTCGAGCAGTACTCGAGAATAGGTCTCGCTAGCGTCCAGTATGCGATCTCCTCTACAGATGACCCACACTTTCCTCAGATTCTCCCAGTAAACTGAAGTCGAGCATTCGCGATCCCTACCACAATCCTCACATGCTCATTACATATCATATCGCTTCAAATCGTTACGCCCAGTTATTTATACGACGTGATTGTGTCAAGCGGGATACTACTAATGCTGTATCCGAACTTCACGGGTTTGTTTTTCCTACTCATCCGCATTAACTTATATTTTTCTACATTAAGACCAAGCTGAGATTCGTCACACCAACGAAAAATTTAGTCTAGATCATCTTGTATCAACCTACAGTCACATATCATCGACACCTACACCTTGCTGTACACCACATCATCATCAGCGAACAGTCGCAGATCGCTGCCCGGCCGGTCTGACAGACCATTTATGCATGTACATAAACACACGCCGTCGAGGACAACATACTGGGTCCTATTACTTAAGATTTCGAACCAGTCACATATCTGAGAGCCTATTCCGTATGCACGTATCTTCGTCAACAGTCTGCAGTTGGGTACGGTATCGAATGCTTTTCGGAAATCTAGATGCATGGAAATTGTCTTTTGCCTTTATCGAAAGTTCGCAGTATATGAGTTGAGAAAAGGCAAGCTGCGTGTTTTCTAAAGCAGCGCTGATTTGTGTGCATGAGCTTTTCGGTCTCTAGGAAATTTATTATATTCGAACTCAGAATATGCTCTATAATTTTGCAGTAAACTAATGTTAAGAATATTGGTCTCTAATTTTGCGGGTCCTTTCTTTTACACCTCTTATATACAGGACTCACCAGCGATTTTTTCCAGTGCCTTGGCACTTTGCACTAGTCGAGAGATTCGCAATAAATGCAAACTGAGTAGGGGACAGAGGAGGCAGAGTATTCTTCGTAAAACCGAAATGCGATTACATCCGTGCCGAGTGACTTATGTTTTTTCAACTCTTTGTTTCTTCAAATGGTTCAAATGGCTCTGAGCACTATGGGACTTAACAGCTATGGTCATCAGTCCCCTAGAACTTAGAACTACTTAAACCTAACTAACCTAAGGACATCACACAACACCCAGCCATCACGAGGCAGAGAAAATCCCTGACCTCGCCGGGAGCCGAACTCGGGAACCCGGGCGTGGGAAGCGAGAACGCTACCGCACGGCCACGAGCTGCGGGAAATCTTTGTTTCTCTAGGCCAGGGATGCTTATTACTATGTCGGCCACACATTACCCTGTTTGATGGTCAGAAGATGGTATGTTTGTGCAGTTCTCTTGTGTAACCGATTTCTTAAATGTGGAATTTAAAACTTCGGCCTTCCTATTGCTACCTTCTAGTGCCAAACCAGACTGGTCAAGGAGTCACTGGATAGACGTCTTGACCCGCTCAGACATTTTAAATACGATATAGGACGTTAGTTCACAGTATCTGAATACCACTTTGGAACACATAAGAAGAATTGCATTTTTAAGATTTTGCTCGCATCATTTGTCACCCCCCCCCCCCCATTTTCATTAATGAATAAGTTTCTCAAGTATCAAAAATTTGGCATCGTCTTATGGAAGTAAAGTTTCCTAGACTTTCCGTATATTGTCATAATACTTTCTTGCTCCAAACTCATCTAGACTGTAACCACGGTAGATCCCTTCCAGAACACATCTGTGGCGTTTCCATACCTGTACACTGCATAGTTTGCAAAATGGAGAGAGTTGAATGAAATGCAAGATTCGGCATTCGCTTGAGTGCTTCAAGTGCCAAGTCAATTTTCCACAGTTTAGTTTGTAGGAGACTTCTCAAGACGAAAGCTCGTGGTAATTTGTCCATGAGACTGTTTCTGTTCGACGACAAGACCTCAACTCACTGTGTTGTTGTGTTGTGGTCTTCAGTCCTGAGACTGGTTTGATGCAGCTCTCCATGCTACTCTATCCTGTGCAAGCTTCTTCATCTCCCAGTACCTACTGCAACCTACATCCTTCTGAACCTGCTAGTGCATTCATCTCTTGGTCTCCCTCTACGATTTTTACCCTCCACGCTGCCCTCCAATACTCAAGTAGTGCCACAAACTTCTCTTCTCCCCAATCCTATTCAATACTTCCTCATTAGTTACGTGATCTACCCATCTAATCTTCAGAATTCTTCTGTAGCACCACATGTCGAAAGCTTCTATTCTCTTCTTGTCCAAACTATTTATCGTCCATGTTTGACTTCCATACATGGCTACACTCCATACAAATACTTTCAGAAATGACTTCCTGAAACTTAAATCTATACTCGATGTTAACAAATTTCTCTTATTCACAAACGTTTTCTTTGCCATTGCCAGTCTACATTTTATATCCTCTCTACTTCGACCATCATCAGTTACTTTGCTCCCCAAATAGCAAAACTCCTTTACTACTTTAAGTGTCTCATTTCCTAATCTTATTCCCTCAGCATCACCCGACTTAATTCGACTACATTCCATTATCCTCGTTTTGCTTTTGTTGATGTTCATCTTATATCCTCCTTTCAAGACACTGTCCATTCCGTTCAACTGCTCTTCCAAGTCCTTTGCTGTCTCTGAAAGAATTAGAATATCATCGGCGAACCTTAAAGTTTTTATTTCTTCTCCATGGATTTTATTACCTACTCCGAATTTTTCTTTTGTTTCCTTTACTGCTTGCTCAATATACAGATTGAATAACATCGGGGAGAGGCTACAACCCTGTCTTACTCCCTTCCCAACCACTGCTTCTAATTCATGTCCCTCGACTCTTATAACTGCCATCTGGTTTCTGTACAAATTGTAAATAGCCTTTCGCTCCCTGTATTTTACCCCTGCCACCTTCAGAATTTGAAAGAGAGTATTCCAGTCAACATTGTCAAAAGCTTTCTCTAAAACTACAAATGCTAGAAACGTAGGTTTGCCTTTCCTTAATCTTTCTTCTAAGATAAGTCGTAAGGTCAGTATTGCCTCACGTGTTCCATTATTTCTACGGAATCGAAACTGATCTTCCCCGAGGTCGGCTTCTACTAGTTTTTCCATTCGTCTGTAAAGAATTCGAGTTAGTATTTTGAAGCGGTGTCTTATTAAACTGATTGTTCGGTAATTTTCACATCTGTCAACACCTGCTTCCTTTGGGATTGGAATGATTACATTCTTCTTGAAGTCTGAGGATATTTGGCCTGTCTCATACATCTTGCTCACTAGGTGGTAGAGTTTTGTCAGGGCTGGCTCTCCCAAGGCTGTCCGGAGTTCTAATAGAATATTGTCTTTTCCCGGGGCCGTGTTTCGACTTACGTCTTTCTGTGCTCTGTCAAATTCTTCACACAGTATCATATCTTCTATTTCATCTTCATCTACATTCTCTTCCATTTCTATAATTTGTCCTCAAGAACATCGTCCTTGTATAGACCCTCTTTCCACCTTTCTGCTTTCCCTTCTTTGCTTCGAACTGGGTTTCCATCTGAGCTCTTGATATTCGCACAAGTGGTACTCTTTTCCCCAAAAGTCTTTTTAACTTTCCTATAGGCAGTATCTATCTTACCCCTAGTGAAATATGCCTCTAGATCCTTACATCTGCATTCTAGCCATCTCTGCTTAGCCATTTTGCACTTCCTGTCGACCTCATTTTTGAGACGTTTGTATTCCTTTTTCATGCTTCATTAACGCATTTTTTATATTTTCTGCTTTCACCAATTAAATTCAATATTTCTTCAGTTACCCAAGGATTTATACTAGCTCTCGACTTTTTAGCTAATTGATCCTCTGCTGCCTTCACTATTTCATCCTTCAAAGCTACCCATTCTTCTCCTACTGTATTTCTTTCCCCTATTTCTGTCAATTGTTCCCTTATGCTCTCCCTGAAACTCTGTACAACCTCTGGTTCTTTCAGTTTATCCAGGTCCCATCTCCTTAAATTCCCACCTTTTTGCAGTTTAAACAGTTTTAATCTACAGTTCATAACCAATAAATTGTGGTCAGAGTCCACATCTGCCCCTGGAAATGTCTTACAATTTAAAACCTGGTTCCTAAATCTCTGTCTTACCATTATATAATCTATCTGATATCTTTTAGTATCTCCAGGGTTCTTCCATGTATACAACCTCCTTTCATTATTCTGAAACCAAGTGTTAGCTATGATTAAGTTGTGCTCTGTGCAAAATTCTACCAGGCGCTTCCTCTTGCATTTCTTAGCCCCAATCCATATTCACCTACTATGTTTCCTTCTCTCCCTTTTCCTACACTCGAATTCCAGTCACCCATCACTATTAAATTTTCGTCTCCCTTCACTATCTGAATAATTTCTTTTATTTCATCATACATTTCTTCAATTTCTTCGTCATCTGCAGAGCTAGTTGGCATATAAACTTGTACTGCTGTAGTAGGTGTGGGCTTCGTATCTATCTTCGCCACAGTAATGCGTTCACTATGCTGTTTGTAGTAGCCTACCCGCATTCCTGTTTTCCTATTCATTATTAAACCTACTCGTGCATTACCCTTATTTGATTTTGTGTTTATAACCCTGTAGTCACCTGACCAGAAGTCTTGTTCCTCCTGCCACCGAACTTCACTAATTCCCACTATATTTAACTTTAACCTATCCATTTCCCTTTTTAAATTTTCTGACCTACCTGCCCGATTAAGACATCTGACATTCCACGCTCCGATCCGCAGAACGCCAGTTTTCTTTCTCCTGATAACGGCATCCTCTTGAGTAGTCCCCGCCCGGAGATCCGAATGGGGGACTATTTTACCTCCGGAATATTTTACCCAAGAGGACGCCATCATCATTTAATCATACAGTAAAGCTGCATGCCCTCGGGAGAAATTACTGCCGTAGTTTCCCCTTACTTTCAGCCGTTCGCAGTACCAGAACAGCAAGGCCGTTTGGGTTATTGTTACAAGGCCAGATCAGTCAATCATCCAGACTGTTGCCCCTGCAACTACTGAAAAGGCTGCTGCCCCTCTTCAGGAACCACACGTTTGTCTGACCTCTCAACAGATACCCCTCCGATTTGGTTGAACCGACGGTGCGGCTATCTGTATCGCTGAGGCACGCAAGCCTCCCCACCAACGACAAGGTCCTTGGTTCATGGGGGGAGGAACTCACTACGTACAGTACTACAAAAAGTTTTGCCTAAAACACTCCCCCCTCCCCCTTACATCCCTCTCCGGTATCAACGTGACGAGCCACCCATCAACTTTTTCTTATCTCGGATGAAGAAACTATTTCGCGTCAAGAGTTTCCAGAATTCGACGAGCCGGTTTTTAAGGTGGAATGTTTATTGATCCGCCAAAAGCATCCCATATCTCCGCCAAGTCATCCGTAGTTGGAGAAACTTCGTCACATTGAAATTTAACTGTGATAAGAACCAATACTCTCACCACATTTTATGGTGCCACACTGAGTTCATTTTTTTATTTTTGACGATTAAAGGTAGAACCTGTGACGACAACTCGCAGATGTCGAGTGAAGATTGCAACGTGAACTTCGAGTATCTTAGTTACTCAAGAACTTCTATTTATTTACATTGTTGTATTATCTTTTCAAACAGAGCCTTGAGTTTTCCAAGAGTACTGAAGTATTTTGGGAGACATTGTGCTTTTAAATATTTAGCGATACCAAATAAATACGACGACGTAATAGATGGCACGACAGCATTGACGGGGAAAATAATAAGGCTCGCGCGTCATGGAAGGCGACGGATGGCGAGCCGAAGGATGGGCTTCGAGGAGAGGATGGACACAAAAGAAAAACGACCTGTATGTTTCACTGCCGTGGTTGATTCCCGGCAGCAGTAATATGATTTCTTTTTTCCTTAGTGGGTGGACTGCGACGGTGTCTACACGGTCAGCTGACGAGCTACTTGAATGAGAATTAGAAGCTCAATGGCTGCGGAATCTGACACCGGCTGAGAGAGCTGCGTGTTCACCAGAGGACCCTCCGTACCACAACCAAATGATGCCACTCGCAGTGGAGGACGCGGCAGCGATTGGTACTTACTGGTCCGTCTGGGCCGGAGCGGGAACCCATCACTTGACAACATCCACTGCATCATTAAGGAAGGAAGATATCTTACTTTTAAAGGAATACCACAAGTTTAAAAATAATTAGAAAAAAACTGTATGTGGCGGGAAATCAGATCCATGAGTTTAAAATTAGAGTACAGACCTTAAGCACGCCACCACTGTACTTGGTGTAACATCAAGGCTCTCGAAGCATGCTTGCTGCTCACACTACTTCCACACATGATATTTTACTAAGTATACACTGAAGCTCCAAAGAAACTGGTATTGGCTTGCGTTTTCAAATGCAGAGGTATATAAACAGCCAGGATAAGGCGCTGCGGTCGGGATCGCCTATATAAGGCAACAAGTGTCTGGCGCAGTTGTTAGATCGCTTACTGCTGCTACAACGACCGGTTATCAAGATTTAAGTGAGTTTGAATGTTGTGTTATAGTCGGCGCACAAGCGTGGAACACAGCGTCTCCAAGATAGCGATGAAGTGGGGATTTTCCCATACAACCATTTCACGAGTGTACCGTGAATACCAGGAATCAGGTAAAACATCAAATCTCCGACGTCGCTACGGATGGGAAAAAGACCCTGCAAGAAGGGGACCAACGACGACTGAAGAGAATCGTTCAACGTGACAGAAGTGTTACCCTTCCGGAAACTGCTGAAAATTTCAGTGCTGGGCCATCGAGAACTAGCGTGCGAACTATTCAACGAAACATCATCGATATAGGCTTTCGGAGTTGAAGACCCACTCATGCACCCTTGATGAGTGCACGAGACAAAGCTTTACGCCTCGCCTGGTTCCATCAATACCGATATTCGGCTGTTGATGACTGAAAACATGTTGCCTGATCGGACGAGTCTCGTTTCAAATTCTGTGGAGACGACGGACGTGCACGGGTATGGAGACTATCTAATGAATCCATGCATGTCAGTAGGGCATTGTTCAAGCTAGTGGAGGCTCTGTAATGACGTGGGGCGTGTGCAGTTGGAGTGATATGGGGCCGCTGATCCGTCTGGATACGACTCTGACATGTGACACGTACGTAAGCATCCTGTCTGATCACCTGCAACCATTGATGTCCATTCTTTATTCCGACTTATTTGGGCAATTCCAGGAGGACAACACGAAACCCCACATGTCCAAAATTGCTGCAGAGTGGATCCAGGAACACTCTTCTGAGTTTAAACGCTTCCACTACCTACCAAACTCCCTAGAAATGAATATTATTGAGCATATCTGGGATGTCTTGCGTCGTGCTGTTCAGAAGAGAGATACACCCCCTCGTACTCTTACGGATTTATGACAACGCTGCAGTATTCTTGGCGGCAGTTGCCTCCAGCACTACTTCAGACATTAGTCGAGTCTATGCCACGTCGTGTTGCGGCACTACTAAGTGCTCGTGAAGGCCCTACACGATATTAGGCGGGAGCGCCAGTTTCTTTGGCTCTTCAGTGTAATACACGTGCATTACGCATAAGTCAGAATGGAAGTACAGGGAATTAGGATTTCATATAAACGTGTATCTAATAATTAAAACCCACGTTCATGCATTATATTTAACAGCATCTAATTAAAACCAGAATAGTGAGACAAATTCGAAAAGAATTCTGTCAATGTAACTACTTGAAACTGTAGGTTTCTGGTGCTCATACTGGATTATTCCACAGCTACAGCATCAGCTACGTCTGATCCCAAGAAACAAGAACACACACACACACACACACACACACACACACACACACACACAAACAAACAAACAGCAACTGATATAAAATATTGCACGTAAAAAGCGACTTTTTAACTTTTAGTGAAAAAGCGAAACATTCGTCATTGCTGTGTTCAGGCATTCAAGTACTCCAGGAGACGAATTCGTGTGCACAAGGGGCTCTGGGGAACGGCCGTTGGAGGGGGCAGTGGACGCGAGGTCGATAGTCGTGGCGCAGCGTCTCGATTTCCGGCGCTGCATGTGTTTTAAAGTGGATCGACCTAGCGACGGGTCCGCAGTGGGTACCACGACCCCCCCTCCCCCTCCAGAGTGGGGTGCCAACAGGTCGTTAGCGGCAGGAAATTGTACCAGAAAGCAGCGAGCGCTTGCCGAAACGTACTGCTAACTGCTCCTTCTGAGTAATGTTCCATAAAGTGACCAGCGGGGCCGGCAGCCTCGAGAAATGGGCCGGCGGCAGTAGTTTGCTCCCTCACGCCTGCATCTCCGACAGGCGAGCGGAAGTGAACGGCTTAAAATGGTACACTGCCACAGTATGATGCGAAGTGTTTACAGTAGTTTCCACAGTGAAACTTCGTCCCAAGACCTGGTAATAAATCCAAAGAGATTCTGGTCGTATGTAAAGTATGTTAGCTACAAGACACAATCAATGCCTTCTCTGAGCGATATCAATGGAAATACTATCGAAGACAGCGTTTCTAAAGCAGATTTACTAAAAACAGCCTTCCAGAATTCATTCACCAAAGAACACACAGTAAATATTTCAGAATTCTTATCTAGAATCACTAGTTAGCTAGTTAGTTACGTGTTTCGTTGATTAATCTCACGGTGACCTTTATGAAGTGTAACATGTCAAGTGCATAAGAAATGCACAAATCAATCAAGGTTCTTTTTTTTTATAAGCTTAAATATTTGTTACCTACCCCCTTCCTTAAATCGCTCAAAAAGTATTTATTATACCTATACATTTATTAATTGCTATACAAGAATTCATCCATGATATAGGAGTTGTCAAGCAGATTTGACCTCAATTTATTTTTTAGATTATTACTACTGTGTGTCAGACATTTTATTTCATCTTGAAATTCATCGAAAAGTTTTACAACAGCATATTTTACCCCTTTCTGTGGCAAAGACAAGTTCGGTAGAGGATAGTGTAAGTGTTTCTTTCTTCTGGTATTACAATCATGAAAGTCTCTGTTATTTTTAAACTGGTCCATGTTGCTGAGAACAATTTTCATTAGAGGATAAATGTTCTGTGACGCTGTTGTAAGAATTCCTAACATTCTGAACAGATGCCTGTAAGATGTGCGGCTGTGAGCCCGACACATTGTTGTAGGCACTTTCCTTTAGCTATGTGTTGAGTTACCCCAAAATATTTTTCCGTGTGACAGAGAGTGAACGCATGAAAAGTATGTTAGCTTGCTAATTTCTATATCCTCAGAATTGGCAATTATTCTGATTGCACAAGTTGCTGAATCTAGTTGCTTTACAAGATCTAAAATACGAATATTCCAATTAAGTTTCTCATCTATATGTACTCACAAAAATGTAATATTCTCTACCCTGGCTACTGGCTTCTAATGATGTGTCATGTTTATTGATGGAACTGTACTCCTTGCCGCAGAAAATTGGATGTACTGAGTTTTTCCAAAGTTCGCAGCAAGCTCATTCGCTGAAAATTAATTACTTTTCCAAGGACATTACTCGTATCATTTTCTATTGGAGTTTGTAACATTATGTGATTGCCTTATTATTTTAAATCATTCACTAATCGAGCAGTCGCTCGGCAACAGCTACAGTTAGCAAATAATGTTGTGAGAATGTAAAAGGTGAACGACCTGTGACGGAACTTGTTTATTGTCGAAGCCTGTCAGAGATGCAGTGAGTTGTTGACTTTGAAAACCGCGGCGCGATAAATGGACAGAAGAAGAACACCTTTACACATTTTTTTTTATGTACGAGATATTCTTGATGAACAGTTGCTCATTCTTCTCTTGTCTCTTGTAACTGGTGTCGGACGCGCATGTCTTGCCGCCGTATTATTATCGTTAAAAATAATATTATTTAAGTGTAAAGTAAAGTGCAATACTAAAAGTGCAATACTGCATAGCAGTAAATTTATTGTGCGACGTGTATGTGAAAACGTCAAAGGAATTATTGTCATTACCAGAAGAGAAGTGCCAGTCAAAACGGCATCCATGTTAATTTTTTCATTGCAGTATAAGTTCTTCTATTAATTGCCATAAATTCAGATTTAAATGGAATTGGTGTATGGACTATTTATTTAGTGTAGAATGTCTCACTCCTTCATGAAGTTATTTAATTTTCTTTATGTTTCTGCCAAATAGACAGTTCACAGTCACGAATTCTTTCGTCGAAATCAGACGGAAGTTATATGCGGCGAAATATTTTCTCCGCGCCACATTCTACTGGTAAATCCATGATAAACTACGGTCCCTTAGGAAATTCATGTTGAGCTATCCAGAAGTAATTATATTTTGAATAGGCATTTACTCTCCTCTGCAATGCCACTTCCAACCGATCAGACGATCCAACAACAGGCAGCCGCACTCGGTCGGTGTTTGCAAATATATTTCCACCGCTGATTATAGCTATATGTTGCAGCACAAAAGAAACATATTGTTATAATTAGCGACTACGTTTATAACGTACGTTTATGTATACACATTACGTACACATATCGTTATAAGTTTCTTTTACTGGATTAATAGCAGCCAACATGACTAACCAGATATCCTGAGAGCAGTGAAGCAACTTAAAAGTCACTTTAT
Organism: Schistocerca gregaria; assembly: GCF_023897955.1. NCBI lineage: Eukaryota > Metazoa > Arthropoda > Insecta > Orthoptera > Acrididae > Schistocerca > Schistocerca gregaria. The sequence goes on along the minus strand of NC_064923.1, from coordinate 780,188,838 downwards.
AAAAGCAGCTCTTCCGATGCATACTGCATAAGAATTGGGTTTCTTCCAGAATACACTGATGCAATAGCTCCATACTTAACAATTATCTACAACCGATCGCTGGACGAAAGATCCGAACCCAAAGACTGCGTAGTTGCATAACTCACACCAAGAAAGGTAGTAGGATCAATCCTCTGAATTACAGGCCCATATCATCGACGACAATTTGCAGTAGGATTTTACAACGCATGTGGTGTTCGAGAATCATTATTTGCCTCGAAGAGAGCGATGTATTGACACATAGTCAACAGAGATTTAGAAGACATCGTTTTGGCGAAACATTAAGTGTTCATGAAGTGTTGAGTGCAAGGGATTTCAAATTGATTCCGTGTTTCTAGATTTCCAAAACGCTTTTTACACTACCACATTTGTAGTGAAATTGGGTACTTATAGAATATCGTCTCAGTTATGTGACTGAATTCGTGGTTTCCTGTGAGAGAGTTCAGAGTATGCAGTAAATAACGGAAGGTCATTAAGTAAAACAGAAGTGATATCTGGCGGTATCCAAATTAATGTAATAGGCCCTCTGCCGTTCCTTATCTATATAAACATTTTGAGAGACAATATCAGCCGCCGTCGTGATGGTGCTGTCGTTTATCGTCTAGTAAACGCATCAAAATATCGAAACAAATTGCAAAGCGATTTAGAAAAGATGTGTGTCAGGAGGACGTAGTTATCAGTAGAAAGAAAACTGACGTTCTACGGATCGAAGCGTGGAATGTCAGATTACATAATCGGGCAGGTAGATTAGAAAAGTTAAAAACGGAAATCGATAGGTTAAAGTTAGCTATAGTGGGAATTAGTGACGTTCGGTGACAGGAGGATCAAGACTTTTCGTCAGGTGAATACAGGGTTATAAATTCAAAGTCAAATGGGGGTAATGCAGGACTAGGTATAATAATGAATAAAAAAGTAGGAGTATGGGTAAGCTACTACAAACATCATAGAGAACCCATATTTGTGGCAAAGATAGACACGAAGCCCACGCCTTCCACAGTAAAAAATGGCTCTGAGCACTATGTGACTTAACATCTATGGTCATCAGTCCCCTAGAACTACTTAAACCTAACTAACCTAAGGAAATCACACAACACCCAGCCATCACGAGGCAGAGAAAATCCCTGACCCCTCCGGGAATAAAACCCAGGAACCCGGGCGTGGGAAGCGAGAACGCTAACGCAAGACCACCAGATGCGGGCCCTACCACCGTAGTACAAGTTGATATGCCAGCTAGCTCCGCAGATAAGGAAGAGATTGATGAAATGTATGATGAGATTAAAAAAAATTATTTAGATAGTGAAGGGAGACGAAAATTTAATAGTCATGGGTGACTGGAATTCGATAGTAGGAAAAGGAAGAGAAGGAAACGTAGTAGGTGAATTTGGAATAGAAATGAAAGAGGAATCCTCCTGGTAGAACTTTGTACAGAGTATAACTTAATCATAGTTAACACTTGGCTCAAGTATCATAATAGAAGGTTGTATACATGGAACAGTCCTGGATATACCCGAAGGTTTCAGATAGATTATATAATGGTAAGACAGAGATTTAGGAACCAGATTTCAAATTGTAAGACATTTCCAGGGGCACATGTGGACTCTGACCACAATCTATTGGTTAAGAACTGTAGATTAAAACTGAAGAAACTGCAAAAAGGTGGGCATTTTAGGAGATGGCATCTCGATAAACTGACAGAACCGGAGGTTGTAGAGAGCATTAGGGAACGATTGACAGGAATGGGCGAAAGAAATACAGTAGAATAAGAATGGGTACCTTGGAAGGATGAAATAGTGAAGGCAGCAGAGGATCAATTAGCTAAAAAGTCGAGAGCTAGTATAAATCCTTGGGTAACTGAAGATATATTGAATTTAATTGATGAAAGCAGAAAATATAAACATGCGTTAATGAAGCATGAAAAAGGAGTACAAACGTCTAAAAAATGAGGTCGACAGGAAGTGCAAAATGGCTAGGCAGAGATGGCTAGAATGCAGATGTAAGGATCTAGAGGCATATTTCACTAGGGGTAAGATAGATACTGCCTATAGGAAAATTAAAGAGACTTTTGGAGAAAAGAATACCACTTGTGCGAATATCAAGAGCTCAGATGGAAACCCAGTTCGAAGCAAAGAAGGGAAAGCCGAAAAAAAAAATGGTTCAAATGTCTCTGAGCACTATGGGACTCAACTGCTGTGGTCATCAGTCCCCTAGAACTTAGAAATACTTAAACCTAACTAACCTAAGGACGTCACACACATCCATGTCCGAGGCAAGATTCGAATCTGCGACCGTAGCAGTCGCACGGTTCCGGACTGCACGCCTATAACCGCGAGACCACCGCAACCGGCGGAAAGCAGAAAGGTGGAAGGAGTATATAGAGGGTCTATACAAGGACGATGTTCTTGAGGACAAATTATAGAAATGGAAGAGAATGTAGATGAAGATGAAATAGGAGATTTGATACTGTGTGAAGAATTTGACAGAGCACAGAAAGACGTAAGTCGAAACACGGCCCCAGGAAAAGACAATATTCCATTAGAACTCCGGACAGCTTTGGGAGAGCCAGCACTGACAAAACTCTACCACCTAGTGAGCAAGATGTATGAGACATGCGAAATATCCTCAGACTTCAAGAAGAATATAATAATTCCAATCCCTAAGGAAGCAGGTGTTGACAGATGTGAAAATTACCGAATTATCAGTTTAATAAGTCACTGTTGCAAAATACTAACGCGAATTCTTTACAGACGAATGGAAAAACTGGTAGAAGCCAACCTCGGGGAAGATCAGTTTGGATTCCGTAGAAATTTTGGAACACGTGAGGCAATACTGACCCTACGATTTATCCTAGAAGATAGAGTTAGGAAAGGCAAACCTTCGTTCCTAGCATTTGTAGACTTAGAGAAAGCTTTTGACAATGTTGACTGGAATACTCTCTTTCAATTTCTGAGGGTGGCAGGGGTAGACTACAGTGAGTTAAAGGGTATTTACAATTTGCACAACAACCATATGGCAGTTATAAGAGTCGAGGGCATGAAAGGGAACCATTGGTTGGGAAGGGAGTGAGACAGGGTTATTCAATCTGTATACTGAGCATACAGTAAAGGAAACAAAAGAAAAATTCGGAGTAGGAATTAAAATCCATGGAGAAGAAATAAAAACTTTGAGGTTCGCCGATGACATTGTAATTCTGTCAAAGACAGCAAAAGTCCTGGAAGAGCAGATGAACTGAATGGACAGTGCAATGGAAGGAGGACATAAGATGAACATCAGCAAAGCAAACCGAGGGTTATCGAATGTAGTCGAATTAAGTCCGGTGATGCTGAGGGAATTAGATTAGGAAATGAGACACTTAAATTAGTAAATCAGTTTTGCTATTTGGGGAGCAAAATAACTGATGATGATCGAAGTAGAGAGGATATAAAATGTCGACTGACAATGGTACTGAAAGCGTTTTTGAAGAAGAGAAATTTGTTGACATCGAGTATAGATTTAAGTGTCAGGAAGTCGTTTCTGAAAGTATTTGTGTGGAGTGGGGCCATGTATAGAAGTGAAACATGGACGATAAATATTTTGGACAAGAAGAGAATAGAAGCTTTCGAAATGTGCTGCTACAGAAGAATGAGGAGCTATTAACTGGAATTGGGTAGAAGTGAAATTTGTGGCACAACTTAACTAGAAGAAGGGTTCGGTTGCTAGGATATATTCTGAGCCATCAACGGATCACCAATTTAGTATTGGAGGGAAGCGCCGGGGGTAAAAATTGTAGAGGGAGACCAAGAGATGAATACACTATGCGGATTCAGAAGGATGTAGGTTGCAGTAGGTAATGGGAGATGAAGCAGCTTGCACAGGATAGAGTAGCATTGATAGCTGCATCAAAGCAGTCTCTGGACTGAAGACCACATCAACAACAACATATGTATGTTAGGACATTTGGCAATTGACCCTGAATAACGAAATGAGGGTATCCATGTGACTGTTAAAATGAAACCGTTATGAATTTAAAGGCCGTAAATACAAGTAAATACCTAGAAATTACAGCTAAGAACAACTTGAATCGGAAACAACACAGAAAATATTGTTGTGAAGACGAACTGAAGACTGCGTTTTATTGGCAGAACACTTCGAAGATGTTGCTAAATCTACTAAAGATACTCCCTACGCCACTGTTGTTCGTCCTCTTTTCGATTACTGCTGCGCTGTGTGGAATGCTTACTCGATAGGAGTAACGGAGTACATCGAGAAAGTTCAAAGAAGGACAACACGTTTTATATTATCGAGAGATAGGGGAGAGACTGTCACGGACATTATTAGGGATTTGAGGTAGACTTCATTAAAACAAAGGCGCTTTTGTCGTTGCGGCGGGATCTTCTCACGAAATTTCACGTAGATGTATAGGTAGATGTAGCGACACTCATCGAATCATATTGCCATTTCGTGAACAATACCGAATTGACACCTGAATAAGTTGCGTGTCATATTTCTCCTCGTCATCACATGTTATGTTTAAGGCCAGTGGGAGCGTATACGTGAAATACAGTTGGTTTCTGGATCGTTTTACTCGCCACGCGACTTCGAAGTGACAGTTTTAGAATCATTTAAACGAAGAGTACGATCCGTAGCGCATAAATAACAGGATCATGCAGTATTAGTTGGGGGCGACTTCAACCTACTGAGCGTATGCCGCCGTCTTTGTGTTCATTGCAAGAGATACACACAAGAAGTCTTCTGAAGGCCTTTTCAATACGTTTTCAGGAAACTGACCCGAGTAACTACTTGGAGAGCGCACCCGCAATGAAAATGATAAGTGAAAGGTTACAAGCTAATCGAAAAGAAAGGCAGGTGACTCGTATATGTAAAAAGGGTAAAAGAAAAGACCTGCAGAATTACGAACAATATCCTTTACATCGGTCCGGTCAGCTGCAGAATTCTTGAAAATATTGTCATTTCGAATATAATAAAACATTCTGTCTACTTATCAGTACCGTTTTAGAAAGCATCGCCCTTGCGAAACTCATTTTTCCGGTTTTTCACACGATATTCTGTGAAGAGCAACAGGCAGTCTCCATACTCCTTGATGTCCGAAAAGCGTTTGACACTGTACTCCAGTGGAGACTGTCAACGAAAGTACTAACGAATCGCATAGGTCCACTGACTATGAGAGTGGCTCGTAGAACGTAGTACGTTGTCCTCGACGGATAATTTTCATCCGACACAAGGATGTATGGCAAGGAGTGCTCCAGGGAAACGTGACAGACCTGCTGTTATTCTCTGTGTGCATGAATGATTAGGCGGGCAGGGGAGGGGGGGGGGGGGGAATGAGCGGCAATCTGCAGCTACTTGCTGGTTATGGTGTGGTGTTCGAGAAGGTGTCGTCACTGAGTGACTGTAGCAGGATACGAGATGTCAAAATTTCTAATTGGTGTGACGAATTGCAGCTAGCTCTAAATGTAGGAAAATGTAAGTTAATGAAGAATAGTGGGAAAATCAATGCCGTGATTTTTTAATACTGCATTAGTGGCGTCGTGTTTGACGCAGTCACGTCCATTAAATATAACTGCAAATGGATATGAAACGGAAGGAGCAAGCAGGGATTGTAGTTAGGAAGGCGAATGGTCGAGTTCGGGTTTTAGAGGGAATTTTTGGGAAGTGCCATCCAACTGTGAAAAGAACCGCGTGTAGCACACTAGTGCAGCGGAGTCCTAAATACTGTTCAAGAGCCTGGGATCAGCACCAGATCGGATTAAAGGAAGACAACGAAGCATTTCAGAGGCGGGCTGCTGTATTTGATACCGGCAGGTTCGAACAGCATTCAAGTATTACGGAGGTGCTTTGGGTACTGAATGGTAATTCCCGGAGTGAAGGAGACGTTTCTTTTCGTGGACCCTATTGGTAAAATTATAAGTAGGTGTTTAGGTTTTTATGTTGGTAACGCCACATAGCGCTCTATATGAAAATCACTGGCTGTGCTGTGTGCAGTCTGTGGCTGGTCGGCATTGTTGTAATATTCGCTATTGTAGTGTTGGGCAGTCGGCTGTTAGAGGCGCGTAGCGTTGCGCAGTTGCACGTGAGCCGCCAGTAGTGGTGGATGTGGGGAGAGAGATGGCGGATTTTTGAGAGCGGATGATCTGGACGTGTGTCCATCAGAAGCAGTACATTGGTAAGAATGGATGTCATTAACTGCTATATGTGTTATGGCTTTTGAACACTATTAAGGTAAATACATTGTTTGTTCTCTATCAAAATCTTTCATTCGCTAACTATGCCTATCAGTAGTTAGTGCCTTCAGTAGTTGCAATATTTTATTTAGCTGGCAGTAGTGGCGGTCGCTGTAATGCAATAGTTCGACTAACGAAGATTTTGTGAGGTAAGTGATTTGTGAGACGTATAGGTTACTGTTAGTCAGGGACATTCTTTTGTAGGGATTATTGAAAGTCAGTTTGCGTTGCGCTAACAAAATATTGTGTGTCAGTTTAGTGTTGATCAGAATAGGTAAAGAGCGAAGTGTCTGAGTACGTTCAGTTCTGCTCAGCTGTTTGAAAATCAAATAACGTAAGGGATTTACCAGCACAGTAATTCTGTAATGTTTCTAAGGGGACGTTTCAAAATGAACAGAACCGGTATTTCTAGCTGATTGCATAGCGACTCTACTGTAGCCAACATTCATTTCGCTTTAGTGCCATGACCATAAGAGAAACAGACAGTTTTCTTCCTCTCGCTCTATGTGCAAGTACAAAGAACAGGGGTGGGAGTGTTACAAAGTACTGTCCCCCACGCACCGGACGGCGGTTTGCGGATTGCTTATGTAGATGTTGATTTAGATGGGAACAACTGACTATACACTATCTGATCAAACTTTTTGGTGCAGTTATTAATCTACATTAAATGGGTTGCGTCAATGATTCGCCTGTATGACGGTACACTCTGCTGGGGGTGTTGATGTGTCTGCATGTCTGTGAGAAAGTGGACGCTGCGCCTGGAGCGGAGTCCACGTTCTGACTTACCCCAAACGTCATCCACTGAGTTCAGACCGTGACATTTGGCAGGACGGTCCATTGTAGGAATGTTTTGATGCACAAACCACGTCTCTCAGTTGCTGCTTTGTGAGAGGGTACATTCTCAATCTGTATAGCCCATGATCGTCTTCCAATTCTTCCACTACTCTACACACTACACATGCAGTACGTTCATATCCTTCCGCATTAAGCGTTTTCTGAAGCGTAATAAACGAACCACACTTGAACCACAAAAAGCACTCCAATACCGTAACACCACCTCCCTTGTGCTCTGCTTCTGGCGTCACGCAGAATGGCAGGTGACTTTCAGCAGCCATTAGCCAAACCGAAACCATCCGTCGGAATTCCGAGTGTTACAGGGAGATTCAGCATTCCAGAGCACTTACTGGCAGTCATGCACTGTCACGTACTACCCACGAGGTACATATCTGTTAAGTCTTCATCATTAAACCTATCACTGCTGTTGTGTATCATTGTTAACACTCAATGATCCTTCCAGGAAACGTGGGACACAACAGACCGCTATGGAATACGTGGCCGGTGGTGAACAGTGAAATGGGCGCCACTTTCGTCCACAGTGTCGTGAGCGAATGTCACAAATTTATTTCACAACACACACACATAATGCACACCGTCGACATTTACGTCCTTGTGCTGCTACTTGTATTTTCAGTGCAATGCAGACGCAGATTTAAATGGGGGGTAAGAAATGAGACCAAATGAAATTTGTAACGAGCCACCAGAGAGGACAGGTACATCATACCAAAATACTCTGGAAACTTCGCTCAAGCACCTCCTGAATTTGTTGTGTGGAGTTATTTTCCATCCTTTTATTTTGGCTTGCCTTGATCGCCGAACACGATTTATTGCTTGGATAGGCCGACTTTCTCGACTAGCCCGAGAATTTTTGTTTCTCATACAACTGGAAACGCCATATCTACTTGCTGTAATCGCTATGCATATCTGACTATAGGTAAATACGGAAACGCATCCTATGCGCAATATTGTCATTCCTTGGCTAATGATTGAGTATTACCATTGCGACCCAGTCAGCTTCAATGAAGAACTACTGACATAAATATTTTTTATTGTGATACACTTACAGATTAACAATTTTCGAATTTTTTCCTGTACTTGCTCTGTGAAACCTTCCTTCTCGTCGAAATTTCATCATTGTAGGTCAACATTAAGTATCCTACACGTTAATATGAGTGATTTTGCGAGTATCAAAGTATGTGACACAAGTGCCCGTACATTTCGGTTGCACTGACTTAGAAGCTGACGTTTATATTGCCACCAACGGCCCATTGACCTTTGTATGCGAAATTAATTCTATCATGATAAGTGTACCCGTTCCAGAGAAAAAGGGGTCTCAACAGACGGACGGACAGACGAACAGTGTGATAACAATTGACAAGACAACGTTTTTCGTGTAATATAATTATAGATTTACCGTTTTAGGATTTTATTCTTTGGTTATACAGTGCAACCTTGCTTCTTGCCAAATTTCATGATTCTAGTCCAACGGAAAGTGCCATATAGGATTAGATGACTGAGTTTGCATCAAAGTATGGGACTCAAATAGTGGTAGCTCTTGGTTGCATTGACTTAGAGGCTTCAGTTCTCCCCATCACCAAGGGACGTTAGGCCTTAGTGTGCTACACATATTAAAATTTTAGATGCCTACCCGTTCCTGAGAAAAAAGGGTTTCTAATAGTCGGACAGACGAAGATAAAGAGACAGACAGACGAACAACAAAGCGATCCTTTATGAGTTCCTTTTCTACTGGTTCAGGCACGGAACCCTAAAGTGCTGAATTGTTTTGTGATGTTTAGTTCACAGACTGATTTTGTGCCACTCTCTACGCCTGTTTATCTTTTGCACGTCTCTTCCTATCTCTATAATAGAGCAACCTACATCAGCCTAATAACGACATGATTACTAGATCTGATGCACCAAGTAGCTGCTTATAATAAGTAATCCATGTTGATGACAGACTTTTTCGACTTCATAGCCATTCTCAAGTACCTGCGATTACAATTTTGGTGAGAACAGGTATGGATGTGAATGTCATTTATATTAACGTAGCTTTTTGTACTCACGTCTAGACTGATGTGAGGTCCACATTACGTCATTAGAGGACTGTTTTATATCTGTCGCTGTTTTAGTCAGATGTAAATGATATCAGTACGTGGAAAACAAAATGCTAATTACAGTGTGTCAACAGTTTGACAGTTTCACCTTTACTTCGCTATACGTATACGAAGATTATGCAGATTAAGAGCGATAGTATTTTGTTAGATACAATTTGCTACGATTGTCTTCAGTTCCCATTTATTCAGTTTCATGTTCTAAAAGTTCAATAAAATTTTTGAGGTTGTGCTTGTATCTGAATTATGTATGTTCATTTAATATTTTGTGTGGGTGATTAGAGAGCTATCTGTACACGAGAAAATATTAAACGAACATACAGAATTTAGACACAAGTACTACCTCAAGAACTTTATTTGTCTTTTAGGAAACGAATGTAGATAAATCGGATGTAACATATGCAACAAGCAAAGACAATCGTAAAAGAAATTAGTTAATAAAATAATATCGCTCTTCATCTTCACAGTCCTTGTAAACAAATAGTGTCGTAAGAGTAGAACTGTCAGACGACTAAAACATGCTAATTACCATTTTATTTTCAACATACTGTCGCAATTTACCACCTTCTTAACACAGTGACAGTTAAACGACATTCACATTCATACATGTTCTGATGAAAATCATAATCGAAGGTACTTGAAATGGCAATAAAGCCGAAACAGTCTGCCGTGAATAACGATTACGTGTTGTTGTTGTTGGTTGTTGTTCTTGTGGTCTTCAGCCCTGAGACTGGTTTGATGCAGCCCTCCATGCTACTCTATCCTGTGCAAGCTTCTTCATCTCCCAGTACCTACTGCAGCCTACATCCTTCTGAATCTGCTGAGTGTATTCATCTCTTGGTCTCCCTCTACGATTTTTACCCTCCACGCTGCCCTCGAATACTAAATTGGTGATCCCTTTAGGCCTCAGAACATGTCCTACCAACCGATCCCTTCTTCTAGTCAAGTAGTGCCACAAACTTCTCTTCTCCCCAATCCTATTCAACAGCTCCTCATTAGTTACGTGATCATTCATCTAATCTCCAGCATTCTTCTGTAGCACCACATTTCGAGAGCTTCTATTCTCTTCTTGTCTAAACTATTTATCGTCCATGTTTCACTTCCATACATGGCTACACTCCATACAAATGCTTTCAGAAACGACTTCCTGACACTTAAATCTATACTCGATGTTAACAAATTTCTCTTCTTCAGAAACGTTTTCCTTGCCATTGCCGTCTACATTTTATATCCTCTCTACATCGACCATCATCAGTTATTTTGCTCCCCGAATAGCAAAACGTGTTATGAGCAGCTATTTGGTGCGTCTACTGTAATGATCATAACGTTATCAAACATATAGCATTCTGCTGGCCGTAAAGGAGAAAAATTGTTAACTACATCCGCCTGTTCATTGTAGGCATCATTGATCCCACTCTATGCTTTACATAATTGAGTGCCCTTTGATGTCTCAGTACGTGTATTATCAACCTATCCCTTCTGTTAGTTGCATTACGCTGTACAAGTGGATTTCTGTTACCTGATCAACGTATCTGATCTTCACGACTCTTCTGTAGCGCCACTTCTAAGATTACGGTCGCAGCACGAGGAGCGCCTGGCACGTAGCGTGTGAGGCTTGCACAGCAGGTACCCGCTTTGCCTCGGAGTAAGGTGAGACTGTTTGTTCCCAGCGCGTACAATCTCCCAGTCCGTCTCGCAGGCCCGCAGACCAGCGAGGCCACAGTAGCGCAGGACAAACGAGGGTGTGGAATGGCCGCCAGGTGCGGGCGCCGCGGCGCCAGAGACAAATGGCCGGCGAGATAAGGAAGGCTGCAGCGGCCGGCCTGCTGGGATCTCGCCTCGCCTCGCGCCGGGGAAGCCCCGCTAGGCGCCACCTGTCCGCCCCGACGTATTGGACGCTGCGCGATTTATGGAGTGAGCCTCCCACCACCCTCCCGTACGTCAGAGGCCAAGGGGTTAGTTGCTCTTTTACAATCCCTCTCTCGGACACTGCCGTCCTAGCGGTACGAAAATACAGTAAATTCGCACCCTTTTTCCTCTCATCCCTACCCCTCCATATTCCATTTCTATTCAATTTGTGACACTCGGCGATATGTCAGGCAACAGGAGTTGGGTGAGTATCGTAGAGTTTCGCTGACGCAGTTTTACCGAAGATCTGCAAATACCCTACTCGAGGAATGTTTAATACGAGGCGTGTTTTTCAAGTAAGTACCGTTTTGAAATTAAAAAAATACTTGCTAAGATATCTCAATAATTTTACGAGGGCTGTCCAGAAAGTAAGTTACGATCTGTTCCGAAATGGAAACGGCTATGAAAATCCGATAAAGCTTTGCAAAGATGTGTTGGGCAGTGTCTCTAGTATGACTCTAGGTAGAATTATGTCGCTTTCTTCATTCCTGAGCTCTTAGTGAGCGCGTAAAGATCTGATAGAAAATAGTGTCTCCCGCCAAGTACGAGTGCCTGGAGAGAATTTTACCCTGAAGCAATGCAACCAACATTACATAACTGTCGTGCGGTTTCTTCTTCACGACAATTCTCAGCCCCGTTCTTCAGGGGCAATGAAGATGTTCCTGCATCGTTTCAATTGGAAATGTTCGGTTACCCACAAAACAGCCCGAAAATGCTTCCCTCTGAGTTTCATCTCTGCTCAAACGAACCGCTGGCTATGAAGACAACATTTTGGCATAGACCACGAGCTTTAGGCCAGCGTAGAGAATTGGCCGAAAGCACTGGCGGCTGCTTTGTATGATGAGCGTATTGAAAAGTTGGCACAACGCTACGACGAATGTCTGAGTCAGAACGGCGACTACGTAGAGAAGCAGCTGAAAGGTGTAGCTAACTGTTACAAATGAAATATTTCTGATTTTCACTGTGATTTTCATTTCGCGATCAATCGTAACTTACTTTCTGCACAGTCATCGTATTTTTACACGAAAGCCTCTACCTTAATCTACTTTGCTACATAATTTCCGTCAACACTGAGGCACTTGTCATAACGTTGTACCAATTTTTGAATACCCTCCTCATAGAAGTCTGCCGCCTGACTTGTTAACCACTGCATCACCACTGTTTTGACTTCGTCATCGTCTTGAAGAAGCTGACCGCCCAGGTGTTTCGTCTAGTGCAGGAACAGAAGGTAGTCACTGGGCGCAAGATCGGAGCTGTATGGAAGGTGATCTAGAGTTTCCCATTGAAAAGATGTGATGAGATCTTCGGTCTGATTCGCCACATGCGGACGGGCGTTGTCTTGCAGGAAAACGATGCCCTCGCTCAACTTCCGTGGACTGTTGCTTTGATTCTGCTGTGACGTAGGCCACTCATGTTTCATCGTCCGTAACAATTTGGCTTAAGAAATCATCACCGTTATTGTGGTACCGCTCAAGGAAAGTCAATGCAGTGTCTAAACGTTTGGTTTTGTGCACATCCGCCAACATTTTGGGTACCCAACGTGCGCACAATTTCCGGTAATTCACGTGTTCGGTCACGATGCCATAGAAAACACTACGAGAAACACTAGGAAAGTCATCCCGCAAGGAGGAAATCGTAAAGCGTCTGCTTTGTCTCACCTTATTGTACACTTCCTGGACCAAACATTCATTAACGACCGAAGGACGCCCACTCCGTTGTTCATCATGCACATTTTTGCCATCTTTAAATCCTCTCACCCACTTTCGTGCCATTCCATCACTCATAATGTTTTCTCCGTAAACTGCAGAGATCTCACGATGAATATTGACCGATTTTAGGCATTTGGCAGTAAGAAATCTTTTAAAATCCAGTACTTCACAGTCGGCAGGACTCAAGATTATCGGAGGCACCTTAAACACTCAGTACACAAAGTAAACAAGTAAGAATCAGACTGTAATGGCGTCAGTGGTTAGATTAAGGTACAGGCTTTCATGTAGAAATAAAATTATTGAGATATCTTAATCGTCTTTGTTTTAATTTCAAAACCGCATTTACCTAACAAAAAACACACCTCGTATATCGGATATGTTTTTTGTCTAATTCCCTAACTCTCGCTTCCTTCTGTAGTATCAGACAAGCCAATTCTAAGCTACAGAGAAACTGTCATTAAGCTCATTGCAACGTCGGACTTCTCGTAGTTCTTCACGTGTTTGTACTGAAGGGTACCGTATGAACACACAAAACAACTGATTACAATTTTATAAGAGAAAGAGCGTACCAAACTAGGCCTTGGTCCAGCTCAGCCTCTTATGCAGGTAGTTATTCAGCTTAGCATTGACTGATAGAGTTGTTGAATGTGCTCCTGTCGGATTTCGTCCCAAATTCTGTCCAACTGGCAAGTCAGATAGTGAAAATCCCGAGTGGCCATGCCCATAACGTTCCTCGCGTTCTCAGTTTGGGAGAGATCCGGCAGCCTTGCTTCCTAATATAGGATTTGGCAAGCACAAAAGCAAGAAGTTGAAACTTTCGCCGTATACAGGCGGGCATTCTGTTGTTTAAATGTAACCCAAGGATGGCTTGACATGAAGAGGAAGTATAAAGAAGCGAAATACTGCTGCGCTGTAAGAGTGCTGCAGATGACATCAGAAGGGGTTCTGCTATGTAAAGAAACGCCTCCCAGACCACTACTTTTGGGCTGTACGGCGTACGACAGTCAGGTTGTTATCTCCGAACTGTCTGGAGCGTCTCCAGACATACCTTCGGCCTGCAATCTCGTTGGTTGGGTCGAACTGTAGTCAGTGATGACTCCCGCTTCGAAACGAGCCTGTATGAGCAGCAGAGAGGAGTCTGGAGACAGCAGTGAGATACCAACATGTCACCCGTCATACGGCCCGACAACGAGGGCTAAAGGTCTGGGGTGTCATTGCTATTCATAGTAGAGGCCCTTGTGCTCTCCCGGGGACTGGGTGTATGTGCTGTCCTCATCATTTCATTGTCCTTATCACTCGTGACAGTGGCTAGATTGCACTGTGTAAAAAAATTGGACTACGCAAGAACTGGGACTTTGTACGGGCGCTGATGATCGCGCCCCACAAACCAAACATAATCATCACCATGTCCGCCCCCGGTAGCTGAGTGGTCAATGCGACAGAATGTCAATCCTGAGGGCCCGGGTTTGCTTCCCGGCTGGGTCGGAGCTTTTCTCCGCTCAGGGACTGGGTGTTGTGTTGTCCTAATCGTCATCATTTCATCCCCATCGACGCGCAAGTCGACGAAGTGGCGACAAATCGATATACTTGCACCCGGCCAACGGTATAACCGACATTTACTTTTTTTTTTTTCATCATCATGTTGTGTTGTCATCTGCAGCACCCGTACAACACAGCAGTACCTCGTTTTTATTCTCCTTCGAGGCAAGACAGCCTGTGCTTACAATACAGATGATAAACTGGTATCCATTGGACAAGTATAGTATACTAGAACTGACATGTGACTACATTTTCAAGCAGTTTGGCTGCATAGATCCAGAGAAATCAGTACCCAAAACAACCACCTAATAACGGCCTTGATACCCCTGGGCATTCAGTCAAACAGAGCTTGGGTGGCGTGTGCAGGTACAGCTGCCCATGCAGCTTCAACACGATACCACAGCCGGCCGTGGTGGTCTAGCGGTTCTAGGAGCTCAGTCCGGAACCGCGGGACCGCTACGGTCGCAGGTTCGATTCCTGCCTCGGGCATGGATGTGTGTGATGTATTTAGGTTAGTTAGGGTTAAGTAGTTGTAAGTTCTAGGGGACTGATGAGCACAGATGTTAAGTCCCATAGTGCTCAGAGCCATTTGAACCATTTTTGAACGATACCACAGTTAATCAAGAATAGTGACTGGGGTATTGGGACGAGCCAGTTGCTCGGACACCAATGACCAGGCGTTTTCAGTTGGTGAGAGATCTGGAGAATGTGCCGGCCAGGGCAGCAGTCGAACATTTTCTCTATCCAGAAAGCCTCGTACAGGACCTGCAACATGCGTTCGTGTATTATCCTGCTGACATGTAGGGTTTCGCATGAATCGAATGAATGGTACACCCACGGATCGTAACACATCTGAAATGTAGCTTGCACTTTTAAAAGTGCCGTCAAAACGAACAATAGGTGCCCGAGACGTCTAACCAATGGCACCCCATACCATCACGTCTGGTGATACGCCTGTATGACGATGACGAATACACGCTTCCAAGGTGCGTTCACCGCGATGTCGCCAAACATGGATGCGACCATCATGATGTTGCAAACAGAACCTGGATTCATCCTTAAAAATTACGTTTTTCCATTCGTTAACCCAGGTTCGTCATTGAGTACAACATCGCAGGCGCTCCTGTCTGTGGTGGAGCGTCAAGGGTAACCGCAGCCATGGTCTCCGAGCTGATACTCCACGCTGCTGCAAGCATCGTCGAACTGTTCGTGCAGATGGTTGTTGTCTTGCCAATGTCCATATCTGTTGACTCAGGGATCGAGACGTGGCTGCACGATCCGTTACAGCCATGCTGATAAGATGCCGGTCATTTCGACTGCTAGTGATACGAGGCCGTTGGGATCCAGCACGGCGTTCCGTATTACCCTCCTGAACCCACCGATTCCATATTCTGCTAACAGTAATTGAATCTCGACCAACGCGAGCAGCAATGTCGCGATACGATAAACAGCAATCGCGATAGGCTACGATCCGACCTTTACCAAAGTCGGAAACGTGATGGTACGCATTTCTCCTCCTTACACGAAGCATGACAACAACGTTTCACCAGGCAACGGTTGGAAACTTTCCTCATGTCAGCACGTTGCAGGTGTCGCCACCGGCGCCAACCTTGTATGAATGCTTTGAAAAGCTAGTCATTTTCATATCACAGCATCTTCTTGCTGTCGGTTGTATTTCGCGTCTCTAGCACGTCATCTTCATGGTGTAGCAATTTTAATGGCCAGTTGTGTAGTAAGATTGGTAATGGGCCACAACAGAGCAGACCCACAGCAGTATCAGTCGAAGTCATGAAGAATACTGGTAGAAATGATGGGTCACCACAGAGAACACACGTATTAGTTCTTGTAGAGATTATGATAGTTGTTGGCCACCAAAGGCGCAGACCCACTGTAGCCCTTTAGAGATGGCCAGCGGCCGTCTGTTGTGACTGTGCAGGTGATGACAATGTAGCAAGTCCATGAGCCACCACTGTGTAGTCAGTACTGATACGTATTACAAGTCCATAAGCAACCACTTGTGTACAAACTAATTTTTTTGGCAATATCATTACAACCGGCAATGCTTTTGACCATTCCCTTGCTGAATTAGCAACACACATTCAAGCACTAAAACAGCCATGTAATCTCTGTGACTTGATTCATCTAGTCTGACCAACAGACAAATGTGTGCAGTTAAATGAATCCCTACTATTTACCTAACTTGAAGAACTAGTGTCTGTACAATTACAATTTAACAGCATACAAGTACAATTGCAAATACAAAGAAAACATCATTATACTAAGGAACATAATAGGTATTACAGGAATTATGTCATAATAAATGAAAAATGAGAATATCAGTAAAATCTAAGAAAATAAATAATATTTAAACATCTTCCAAACATAGTAACAAAACAGAGATTACGTTTGAGGATAATAGTATTCCTTATCATAGTGAATGCAGCCTAGTATTAGAAGAAGAAAAAATTCTACCAAATTTGTCTTATCACACAAAGAGATAGGAAGAACACAGAGAAACAAGGGTACACATAAACATTACGGAGTAACACAAAAGGAGAGGATACGATCTGTTTTCAAGTGTAAATGTGTCGAAGTGTAAGTGGAACATTGATACTTCTCTACTTGTGGTGTGCATTTTACACCTTTGTTTCAACCAGAACTACTTCGTGTCAAACCAAAAACTTCATTCAATTCACGCAAACCTCTCTTACTTCAACGTTTGTCTCCACAAAAATCCTACCTAAGCATGCTACTCGTAACTGTATTTACACGTCCAACCAATGCTTCAACTTCCATATTGATCTTACCACATCATTCATTTCCAAGAAAACCCTACCTATCTTGTTGTCAATATACCCTACTTATATCTGTTCATTTCCTCTTTCAAAATAATTGTTCCTCATTAGACAATTCTTTCTGGCCAGAACTTTTCCTTATAGCTTCTGAATCTATTTCTTTCAAACTCATCACAGTTCATTTTCTTATACAGCAAACCCCCTCTTAAGCTAACTTAAATCTACTGAGGTCAGATACATGAACAACAGAATGAGGCAATGCAGCAGCACAAAAGATTAACCCAAACAACAAAGACAAAATGGAAATTGGCAAAGCAAACAGCAACATATCTACATTAGCAAAGCAAATACAACATTACGATTAATGGAAGGTAATATGTGCAAACATGGAAAATAAGCCAGTAGTAAAACTGGCTTAGCCCAGCAATAGAAAGTAAAATTCAGTAGGACATTGCTCGACAAATAGTAGCAGCAAATGCAATAACTTTTACCTAAACATGACAAAGACAGTTACAGTAAAGACAGCAATTCAGAAAAGGGAAGTATACATATAAGCTTACAATAACATGTGTGCATCTGTGATCATCAAAACTATGCAAAAGGAACAAGATCTATACTAACTCCCATATGGAATGCAACTATTCTGAGTTACATCTTAACACTGAAGTGGTGCACCTCAACAATTTATTCCACCAAAAAGAAAGTACTTGAAAAGAATATTATGTATGCAGTTCCTGTTACTAGCCCCTTCTCCTTCTTATTGTTCTTTCTTTTCCAAGTGTTCTTTTGTTGAGAATGTGGATCATAAAATTATAATTTACAGAAAGTTTTCACGTTAGCACATGTACTGAATTTTATTTTGTAAAACGAATGGTGCATCGCAGCCACAAACCAGATATCAAATAAAATAAGCAAATATGTACAAAGCAAAAGATGAAAACATCATTCAGGAGCCATGTGGGGTTTCATAAGTCAGTATAAATTCTCTCAATTCTCGTAGAGTGATACTTGTTATAATCAGGTATGTAAACATAAGAATAATTCTCATCAATACATATACATTTCTGTAAGTAGCGCAAAGTACAAACTCCAATTTGTAATCATATGTTTAAAAGTAATAGTGTACGTCGTGTTTGTGGTGATGCTGATACGAAGGGAGTGTGGTCAGCACAACGCTCTCCCAGTCATTATAGTTTTCATTGACCGGAGCCGCTACTGTTCGATAGAGTAGCTCCTCAATTGGCATCTTGAGGCTGAGTGCACCCCGAAAAATGGCAACAGCTCATGACGGCCCGGGTGGTCACCCATCCACGTGCCGGCCACACCCGACGGCGCCTAACTTCAGTGATCTACATCTACATATATACTCCGGAACCCACCCAACTGTGTGTGGCGGGGGGCACTTTACGTGCCATTGCATCACCTCCCTTTTCTGTTCCAGTCGCTAATGGCTCACGGGAAGAACGACTGCCGTAAAGCCTCCGTGCGCGCTCGAATCTCTCAAATTTTACAGTCGTGATCTCCTCGGGAGGTATAAGTAGGAGGAAGCAATTTATTCGATACCTCATCCAGAAACGCACCCTCTTGAAACCTGGACAGCAAGCTACACCGCTATGCACAACGCCTCTCTTGCAGATTCTGCCACTTGAGTTTGCTAAACTTCTCCGTAACGCTATCACGTTTACCACATAACCATGTGACGATACGCGCCGCTCTTCTTTGGATCTTCTCTATCTCCACTGTTAACCCGACGTGGTACGGATCCCACACTCATGAGCAGTATTCAAGTATAGGCCGAACGAGTGTTCGGGAACCGGTGTATCCACTGCGGCAAGGCCGGTGCCGTTCATATAGAAAGTGTTTCAAACATCAATGTACTTACCTTGTCATATACTAAAGTTATGTGCTATGAGTACGAACATTGTAGTTATTACGTTCATTGAAAGCACTGTACTGTAACGTATTGATGTGACACTGTGACAACATGTTGGAGTTAGCCTCACTGGTAGTACATGTTCCAAGGAAGTGAACCTGATACCCGTGACGTAATCGTGCAACTAACAAGCGGAATTGTTCACACGATAAGACTCTGTGGTCTGTTCCCTGCGATAGTGAACTGGTAAAAGTACTGTACTAATATGTTCCATAGGTTCTTAACTAGATAGTTAAGTTCAAAACATCGCTGCATGATAAATTTGACAGCGTTATAGTAACTTGAAGTAAATAATTTTATTGCAACGACTAACTCAGAAATCCAATTATTTGTCAATAAACGGTTTCACATGAGAAATGCGGTGTAATCCTTTACTTTTATTGGTACGCAAAGTTTAAAATTCATCACCGTTATCATGTGGTAAACGTCGGATGCTGTGAGGTCCATTCTACATGAGAAACAATTTATGACTCTCTGTTTCGTCTTAAGTAACAATGAATGGGATTTAATGAGAACTTTTTGACCATTTCTTTGCATTTGTCTTACCGTGTAGTTTTCTCCTTTTGTCTGCAGCAGAATTTATATTTTTGATAGCTAAATCAATTATGTCTTTATTTCTAAGTTTATGTGTACTCGGAAAAGGTACAAGCTCTCTAATTCTGTTTGGTGGTTCCTCATTATTCAGTACAATGACAGGTGGTAAAGCAGTGGGGCCATGAGGCATTTCATTGAGCACGTTTTGAAATAAATGTATTTATCCGTCCCAATGCTGATGCTTCCTGTGACAATAAAGTCTGCAAAGCTTATTAATTTCTTTCATAATTCATTCAGACCGGTTACTATGTGGAGAGTATAATGAAAGAGAAACAGGTTTGATTTTACTATTCTGAAGCATGCCTGACCAAACAGCAGATCTGAATTGTGGTCCGTTAAGTTAAATGATTTTTTTGAAGTAAGTTCAACAGTGACAAGGACGTACGA
The DNA here is from genome assembly GCF_023897955.1 of Schistocerca gregaria. Taxonomy (NCBI): domain Eukaryota; kingdom Metazoa; phylum Arthropoda; class Insecta; order Orthoptera; family Acrididae; genus Schistocerca; species Schistocerca gregaria. The sequence goes on along the minus strand of NC_064923.1, from coordinate 780,168,768 downwards.
AAATCCATTCAATGTTTTATCAAGAGGTCCCAGAAGATCAACAACAGTTAGTTGTTTCAATCTAGCAGGAATAATAGGAAACTATGGAGCATGATGTGAGATGGTAGGCGGTTGAGCTTTATCACAAAGATTACAAACAGGCAAGACTCTCTTAAGTCTCTTTTCAATGTTATTAAAATAACAAGTCGTCCGAAGAATATGATAATATTTTTGTGGAACAAATTGACCATACCTGAAATAAAAGTACTAGATGAGCTTATAAGCAAAATCGTGAAATATACAAGTATCCATCGCTTGTCATCAACAGTGCAATGTTTGAAGAGTATATTGTTTTTAACCAGATAGTAATGACGAAGCAGAGTGTGAGTTTTTCATGCCATTTATTTTTAACATCTTTTCAGAACGGATCTTTGTCTTGCTCATGTACATTTTCCTTTAAAGATGCAGTGATGAAGTTTTTAAATGCTGCTTTTTGAATGTAAAGAATACTGAAATTTTCCTCAAGGTTAGATTCTGTGTTGATTTTCTCAAGGACAGCCGGTACACGTGACAGTGCGTTTGCAACAATGTTTTCCATGCCAGGAGTGTAGATTATTGTGAAGCGGAATTTTTGCAGAAACAGTGCCCAACGTTTTGACCTGTGATGATTTAATTTTGAAGACATAAGGAATTATAATGCTGATGATCACTTTAAACTTTTACATTTTTGTAAGATAGAAAGAAACGAAATTTGTCAAAGGCCCAAGGCTAAGGCTTTCAATTCAATGACAGAATAATTTTTCTCAGATTTTGATAGCATGCGGCTAGCAAAAGTGTTGGTCTTCTGAACCGTAATGCCATTTTCTACAGCTTCTTGAAATGAATGGGCACTAAGACCAACTTTAGAAAAATCTGTGCTAGGACAGAAATCTTGTGACAGATTTGGGTGAGCTAAGATTGGCGAGTTAAGAAGCACCTCTTTCTGTGAACTTATTTCAGTGCCATGAAAGTTTAAAATTGCTTTGTACTCATTCAAAAGGGCTGCACGTAATAAAATTTCCGTCGACAGTAATGGAACGATAAGAAAATTCATAATAAATCTGAGGCTCTGACAAAAGAATTTTTCCAAAAATTGTTATTTAATCTTATATAAAGGAAGTGTGGAACAGTCATTCGATTTCTTGCATTTACTGAAAGCTGTTTCACTAATTACCGAAATAGTACTGCCGGAGTCAAGTACAAGGATAAATTTTATGTCATTTTTTGTGATTTGAATTACAGGAGAAGCAGTATTGTTCTGTTTCATGTCATGTTCCTGCAGTAAAATTTCCTTAATGTCTTTCATTTTCACGTAATTTCTAGTCATGGCAATATGACATTAGCTTCATAAGTACGTTTCGTGGCTACCTGCGGTGTAGGTCATTGTCTATTATTTCTTTGTTGTCTTGAGTTGATACTGAGATTTGCTCTCATTTCTACAATATCATCTTGTCGAGAGCGCCCTACCCTTATTTTAATCACACCGGGTCCGTTGTAATGGCTACAGCGTCTGTCGTCTTGTTGGTAATTTCAGTAAATTCTTTCTCATTGATTAAGTGGTGGAGAATTTCTCCTGGAATCGTAATTATAAGGTGGACCGTTGCGTCTAAAGGTATTTTGTCTCCCATGATAATAATTATTCTGCTTCCCATACTGCCTGTTTCTACGGATGTCTCTGTCACAGCCATTATCACGGAAATGTGGTCTTTCTCTGTAATTATTGCTATTCTGCCAATGGTTGTCATACGTGTGCCGTCTATTTTGGTCTCAATTTGCGTTACAACAGTAGCCTTGTCGTGTACGGTTATTATTTCTATCGTCACGAAATAGTGATGGATGTGACCTATAATTGTTATTGTTTTCCTGTTATTGCATCATGCGAGCGTCCGTGTCAGTTTCCAGTTCTTGGAAAAGTCTCTGAAAAGTTTCGATATCATCCTCACAATGTCCAGCGAAAATAATGTGTCTTAGGTGTTCAGACAATTTAAGCAAACAAATGCGAATAAGTTCCGAGGGGCTGTACGGGTTTGACAAACAATGATTCTTGTGTAAAATATCCTAAAAATATTTTACTGTGCTGGAAAATTCAGACTGTTCTAAATGCTTCGTCATTATGATACTTGTTTTACTCGATCTTGAGTAGCCTGAGACTTAAATGCAGAAAGGACGGCATGATAAAAGTCTCCTTCACTGTGGCAGTCGCGAATAATATATCGCATTCTTACAGCTGGTTCATTTTCTAAATAATTTCTAATCTATGCTCTAATGACCATTTAGGAGGCAAACAATGAGCAAATTGATGAAGCCAAGCTCGTGGACGTATGTTATTACTCGAATTCTGGAATGTTGTGATGAAGAGCTTACAGTCAAAGTCATCGTGTCGGCGAGTCGCAAATCGGTCACTCTTACGGCCCGTCGGAGGGTCCATCTCAAGGTTCGGTGCACCTTGACGACTCCTTTCGAAATCTCCGAAATGCCATGTATTACTACAGTGTGACTTTTCCGTATTACTAAATCCATCTTCCCGTGTCGGAGCGCGAGTATCCTCTGAAATGTGTAATTCGTGTATCACTTGTGCCAACTGATCTAATACTTTCTTCATTTATCTTTTGTGTTGTGTATTGTTTTGTTTCTGACTTTGTTTGAATTTCCTCGTACTCATCTGTGTCACTAAAGGCTACCAGTCTTGCATCATTCAAATCACCATCTACCTTCGTAGATAAATTTATTAACTGATCCGAAAGTTCGGCTACTTTTTCCGATAGTGTGCTGATTTCCTCCGCGTGTTTTTCTAAATCACGTTTTAGAGTGTCCATTTGTGTCGTAATAGTATTTATTGTGTCCTTCAAGTTTTCCTGATTTTTTACGAGTGGCGCTACCGTATCGGTTGATGCAACAGAGTCAATTTTAGCCTACAAGGTGTCGTGATTTTCGTGTACAATGGTCTGCAGTTCTTTTATGGCTGCTTCATGATTCTGTAATGTGTTTTCATGTCACGGAACGATACGCTGAAAGTGCCCAGAAGTTTGTGTTTTAAGGTCTACAGAAGTGTTTTGATACTTTGATTCGAATTTGTGTATCTCAGCGGTTAAATCTTTACTTGTTTGTTCAAGTGTTTGTTTAATTTCGTCAGTTTGTCTAACTTTTGAAGTTGTTGCTACGTTCGGTCCTGACATTGTTCGATTGTGTCTAACGTTTGAACCGTTTGGCCTGTTTAATGAAATTTTTGAATTAATTGGAACAGCAATGCATTAGTGACTGAAACATGTTCCTTTGTGTTTTCAGTCAATGCACCGGCAATATTCGTATTTTGAAAACCAGTGAATTTGTCTTGACTTAACTGAGAAAAGAGTATTGACGCAAAACTTGAATCTACGGCATTTGCAAGATTTTGTTGTGTTATTCCGCATTCATGAGGCGAACTGCTACCGACCATTCGATCGACCACAGTTCCCTGTTCGCTGACTGTTTCAATTTCCACGCCGTCACGTACTGTCTGGCCCGTGTCCCTATGCACTATTACCAAACTATTGTTTTCAAAGTTTGTCAGTTCGTTACGAAGTGGTCCTAACAAGTTGCGCTCGTCGTGTCATTTCTCAGTTTGCTTTACAGCCTAGTTTTACACTTTTAACTCGGCATGATTATCATAATATTTCACACAATAAAACAAAAAAAGTTTGAAAAGCGAAAATAGGTGGAAACACTAAAATAGCACTGAAAGTAATCAATATCTAAGTAGTTGCAAAAACGACTGCTAATTACGTAGTACAGATCCATATGCATGCCACAACTATTTTGCTCATGACAGTACAGTACGACAATAAGGAACTACAATTACAAAGGAAATTCCATACATACTGTTACGCTCTAGCGGTAAACAATAACTAATTTCTAGTGATGCGCTAATTATTCCAACTACAAGAAAATCAGATGATTCCAGTGAAGTACCCTAGACTAAGGGCCGAATGGTGAAACTCATTTGTGTGTGTCCACTGAAATAACTGAGTAGGTGAAAATTCACAGTCTTTACTTATTTTTATTATTTCAATACTGACCTACAGAACTCTCCCTGACAAAGACAACTCAAACTTAATCTACTCATTTATTACCCACAATATGCACGCCAAACGGAATCTAACTGCTAGCCAGTGACAGCATGGGTTCAAATAATGAACACAAAAGAAAGGCACTGAATTGCAAGAAATCCTAACAATAACCAATACTTTTTTCATTAGTCACTTGCGTCACAGAAAGTCTTCAGAACACGAACTACAGCAATTACAGCATGCAGCAACTACAGCCAGCTAAATAAAAAGATTCAAACTACTATGGCCTCTAACCACAAGGAGGCATATAGTTAGCAAAAGGAAGATTTTATTGAAGAGCAAAAAATGTAATTAGAACGTTATACCTTATTCATGTGACATCCAGCTACAAAAAATATATAGTTGTCAATAATTTCACAATCGAAACATTACCAGCAACATCAATCCTCATTTCACAATGCATGTCCTACCAACAGGGAGCGAAGGGCTATTTACAAAGCCGGCCGCGGTGGTCTCGCGGTTCTAGGCGCGCAGTCCGGAACCGTGCGACTGCTACGGTCGCAGGTTCGAATCCTGCCTCGGGCATGGATGTGTGTGATGTCCTTAGGTTAGTTAGGTTTAAGTAGTTCTAAGTTCTACGGGACTAATGACCATAGCAGTTGAGTCCCATAGTGCTCAGAGCCATTTCAGCTATTTACAATTCGTACAGAAACCAGATGGCAGTTATAAGAGTCGAGGGGCATGAAAGGGAAGCAGTGGTTGGGAATGGACTGAGACAGGGTTGTAGCCTCTCCCTGATGTTATTCAATCTGTATATTGAGCAAGCAGTGAAGGAAACAAATGAAAATTTTGAAATAGGTATTAAAATCCATGGAGAGGTTCGACGATGACATTGTAATTATTTAAGAGACAGCAAAGGACCTGGTAGAGCAGTTGAACGGAATGGACAGTATCTTGAAAGGAGGGTATAAGATGAACATCAACAAAAGCAAAATGAGGATAATGGAATGTAGTCGAATTAAGTCGGGTGACGCTGAGGGAATTAGATTAGGAAATGAGACACTTAAAGTAGTAAAGGAGTTTTGCTATTTGGGGAGAAAAATAAGTGATGGTGGTCGAAGTAGAGAGGATATAAAATATAGACTGGCAATGCAAGGAAAGCGTTTCTGAAGAAGAGAAATTTGTTAACATCGAGTATAGATTTAAATGTCAGGAAGTCGTTTCTGAAAATATTTGTATGGAGTGTAGCCATGTATGGAAGTGAAACGTGGACGATAAATAGTTTAGACAAGAAGATAATAGAAGCTTTCGAAATGTGGTGCTACAGAAGAATGCTGAAGATTAGATGGGTAGATCATATAACTAATGAGGTATTGAAAGGAATTGGGGAGAACAGGAACTTCTGGCACAACTTGAGTAGAAGAAGGGATCGGTAGGTAGGACATGTTCCGAGACATCGAGGGATCACTAATTTAGTATTGGAGAGCAGCGTGGGGGGTAAAAATCGTAGAGGGAGACCAAGAAATGATTACACTAAGCAGATTTAGAAGGATGTAGCTCGCAGTAGTTACTGGGAGATGAAGAAGCTTGCACAGAATAGAGTGGCATGGAGAGCTGAATCAAACCAGTCTCACGACTGAAGACCACAACAACAACAACAACAACAACCAACACTCAGTCTCCACGAAGGACACATGTCCAAGCCGTCCGCTAACTGCTATTCACTCCAACCACAGAGTTTTTTGCGGAGGGCACAGAGCGCTGTCAGAGATATTTATACACTCTACAGCGTTGCCAACATACAAACTGGCCACTTATAGTGCTAGAATATCTGAGTATTAGAAACTATCCGTTTAATAACTCATGGTTGCAAAATACTAACACCAATTCTTTACAGAAGAATGGAAAGAAACTGGTGGAGGTCTGTCTCTGAGAAGATCTGTTTAGATTCCGGAGAAATGTAAGAATATGTCAGACAATACTGATCCAAGGGCTCAGGTCACTATTATGTGATAGGTTAAAGAAAGGGAAAACTACCTTTATAGCATTTTTACACTTAGAGAAAGCTTTTGACAATGTTGACTGTAATACTCCCACTGAAATTTTGTATGTACCAGGGATACAAGCAGCAAGTGAGAGGCAATTTACATCTTACACAGAATCAAGACTGTGGTTATAACAGTGGACTGCATGAAAGGGAAGCAGTGGTTGAGCAGGGAGTGAGACATGGTTTCAATCTATCCCCTATATCACTCGATATGTACATTGAGGAAGCAATAAAGAAAACCATAGACAAGTTTGGAGGAGCAAAGTTCAGGGAGAAGAAATAAAAACTTTGAGGTTTACCGATGACATTGTAATTCTGTCAGGGCCACCAGAGCACTTGGAACAGCAGTTGAACGGAATGTTCAGCGTCTGTAAAAGAGGATACGAGATTAACATCAACGAAAGCAAAACGAGTATTAGGGAATTTCATACGATGCTGAGGGTATTAGATGATACGATACATTAGGTACAGCAGATGAATTTTGCCATCTGAGTGGCAAAATAACTGATGATGACTGAAGCTGAAGGGATATAAATTACTGACTGGCAATGGCAAGAAAAAAATTTGTGTGGAAGAGAAATTAGCTGACATGGAAACCTGTTCTGAAGCTATTTGTCCTGAGTGTAGCCATGAAGGATAAATAGTTTAGACAAGAAGAGATTAGAGGATCTTTAAATGTGGCACTACATAACAATGCTGATGGTTAGATTACGCAACCAATGAGGAGGCACTGAATAGAACTGGGGAGAGGAAAAATTTGTGGCGCAACTTTACTAGAAAATGGGATCGATTGGTAGGAAATATTTTGAGGCATCAAGGGATCACAAATTTAATACTGAAGGGAAACGTGCAGAGTGAAAACTGTAGAGACAGACAAAGAGATGAGTACAGTAAGTAGATTCAGGAGGATGTAGGTTGTAGTAGTAGTTTATTCGAGAATAAAGAAATTAGCACAGGATAGAGCAGCATTGACTGAGGACCGGAACAACAGCAACAACAACAGCAACAACAAATTAACCAAATATTACAAATTCAGTTATGGTGCGTCATTATGTCAAAGCTGATGACGACAGTAACCTCGACGACGTTTTTACACTCACGCAGAAATGTAAAGAACTGAACCAATAACTGAACTGATATGCAAACTGTGTCATGACTACGATTTCTCCACATGAAACATAGTATCAAATCATCATGAGTATCCGAAAACACCATCCAACAAATTGTTGTATTTAAGAAACCGTTGTTCGATGTTTCAAAACCTATTTCCAGTTTATAGATTACATTTGCATCCGCTACAGCCCCGGATATGGCGGGACACTCGTTTATTTATTCATATCTATAGAAATAATATACAAACATTTTTCAGTGTGAGGTCGCAAACTGAATGTGAGAGTGTCATGTATGCAACAGCGTATTGTATTCATGTAGAACTGTTGTATACAACTAGATGGTGGGTGGTGGCCATTTTGTTTGCAGATGTATTGAATTCAGTAGTAGGCACGTAGGCATACAGGAGCAGGTTGAGTGCCACTCGTAGCTTTTCGAAGGCAACCGTTCAGCGAAAGAGACTTGCTGATCTGATGAGTGTTTATTGGCGGCAGGCCGACGCATCGTGTGAAGTAATATTCTTTGGACTTGGTAGATATCAAGTAGCTGCGAGTTTCGTGGGAGCGGGTCTGGAATTTAGATTTTCTTCCGTCACACGGACTTAATCACTGTTTAAGCGGTTCAGGGTAGTAGCGGACTTTTATATTTTGCTACATTTATGGTGTGACGAACTTGATGCTTGTTTGTTGGTCGATTTTCGCAGTGACTGCTAGCAAGATTACACCTTGACGAACTTAAAAATTTTGATGCTGTTTGCTTTCGTTGGTTAATTCGCATCAGTATGAACTTATTTAGCGCATGTTACTAGCTGTAAATCCTATGCTTCCAGTGCATATTTACTTTTTCATTACTGGTTTAACTATTGCTCGACTGAATTATCAGTTTCACCTATGTAAGGCCGCCATTCATGTACGTGTGTGAATATTTATTAATGAATATTTGGTTCGAACATTTAAATAAGTTCATTTAGTCCACAATAATATCGCTCGGGACTTACTCAGCCATTTGTTCCACATTCTTAGTAATCTACTTACTTTCACATTCTTTGTTAACTGGTACCTCTAGAATTAAAACATTTACTGGATAACAATTTGTTTGCGATCATACTTAAATACTTGTCAGAGGGTACATCGAATCACCTTCACAGTAATTCTCTATTATTCCAACCTCGGATAGCGCGCGGGAAAAACTAACTCCTGTATCTTTCCGTGTGAGCTCTGATTTCCTTTATTTTATTATGATGGTTGTTCCTCCCTATGTACGTCGACATCAAAAAAGTATTTTTGCATCCGGAGGAGAAAGCAGGTGATCGGAATTTCAACAGAAGATCGCAACGAGAAACACCTTTGGTTTAATGATGTCCACCCCAGATCCTCTATATATCAAAACACTTCCTCCGCTGTTTCGCGATGATACAAAACGTGTTGCTCTTCTTTGAACTATCTCGATGTACTCCGTTAATCCTAACTAGTAACGTTCCCATACCTAGCAGCAGTGTTCCAAAAGAGTACGGACAAGCGTAGTGTTGGCAGTCTGTTTAGTAGATCTGTTACATTTCTGACAATAAAACACAGTCTTTGGTTTGCATTCCCCAGAATATTATCTATGTGTTCTTTCCAATTAAAGTTGTTTGGAATGTCAATTCTAGGGATGTGGTTGAACATGTAGCCAAAGTTCAACGGATTGATTTTACCACTCATGTGGATCATCTCATATTTTTCATTAGTTAAGATCAATTGCCAGTTATCACACCAAGGTCAGTTTAGTAGACGATAAGCGACACGATCATCTGAAAATTACATACGAACGCTGCTTACATTGTCGCCACAAATCGTTTGTACACATAACGAACACCAGAAGGCTTGTATCACTACCTCGGAGAACGTCAGAATCAATTCTGTTTGACTCGATCACTTTCCGTCAGTTACTACGAGCTGGGAGCTCTCTGAAAGGAAATCACAAATTCAGTCACATAACGGAGGCAATATTCCATAAACACGCAGTTTCACTTCAAGCCGCTTGCATGGTACAGTGTCAAAAGCCTACCGAAAATCCAGAAGTATGGAATCAATTTGAAAACCCTTGTCAATAGCACTCAGCATGTGAGTAAAGAGCTATGATTCATGAGAACCACGTTTTATAGATGGGTGTTGGCTGTGTGTCAGTAGACCGTCCTCTTCAGCGTAATCCATAGTTTTCGAACACAATATATGTTCCAGAACCTTGCTGCATATCCACGTTAATGATATGGGCCTGAAATTTAAAGGATTACTCTCGCTACCTTTCTTGAACATTGGAGTGATCTGTGCAACTTTACAGTCTTTGGATACCGATATTTCGTAGAGCGAGCGGCTGTATATGATTGTTATGTATGGAGCTACTGCACCAGCATACTCTGAAAGTAACCTAATTGGTATATGGACTGGCCCGGATGACGTGTTTTTCTTAAGTGATTTTATTTGCTTCATTACTCCAAGGGTATCTACTTCTAAGTTAGTCAAGGTGGCATCTGTGCATGATTCGAATTCTGGAATATTTACTCCTTTCATGAAGGCTAGGTTTAGTAATTGTACTTCAGTAGCCCTTTCGTCGATGGAGTGTCCATTCCTGCGGCCCAGAGAAGGCGTCGATTGTGGCTTGTCACTATCATACTTTGCATACGACCAGACTCTCTTTGGATATTCTGCCAGGTTTCGAGGCAAAGTTTCGTTATGGAAACTATATAAGCATTTCGTATTGAAGTCAGCGCTAAATTTCGAGCTTCTGTAAAAGACCACCAATCTAGGAGATTTGGCGTTCGTTTAAATTTGGCATGCTTTTTTCGATGTTTCTGCAACAGTGTTCTGACCCGTTTTGCCTAGCAAGTGGAATCAGCACCGTCGTTTGTTAATTTATTTGGTACAACTCTCTTAATTGCCGTCGACATTATTTCCTTGAGTTCAAGCCACATCTAGTGTACAGTTACTTCGTTAATTCTAAGGAGTGAAGATTGTCTTTGACGAATGCATCAAGTAAATTTTTATCTGCTTTCTTTAATAGGCATATTTATCGTTTATTTTTGGTGGATCTGGGAGTTACAATATTCAGTCTTGCTAAGACAACACTATGTTCATTAATCGTTGTATTCCTTTTGATCCTCGTTATTGGCTCAGAATTGTTTGTTGCTTAGAGGTCAAGTGTATTTTCAGAATCGTTTATTATTCAAAGACTAAGTCATCCATGCTAAAGCTTTTGGTCGAGGATTATCAGCATCAGTACGTCAGGGGCAACTCGTCCTAACATCGGTACGGGGCCATGTTGAAAGGAAATACTTACGAAGTCTATGTGAAAGCTCTTTTTTGTAAGAAAACACCCTACTTCTTTATTCTCCATGTAAACGTATTTGCAGCCCTCCTCTGCTAGTGGTCTGCGAACTGTGGCGTATAACATGGCTGTGTGTAACGTAACTATAACGGTACGTGAAAAATAGCGTACTGTAATCGAGTTTCAAATTCGAAAGATGGACCACACATGGAACACTCTGGTCTTCAGAATGACAAAGGCAGACCACTCACTAACACTGCGACAGTAGCAATCAATCCGATGGATTAAGTCAACTATTGTCGATCATCCACCGTCCGATTTTCATCTATCAGCAGAATTTAAAGGAAACCTTCGCGCATTTCACTTGGATGGTGTTGAAACGGTACAAGCAGAGACGAGGTTTTGGCTCCGTAAATAAAGTCAAACATTCTATAGTGACGGTATCAACAAATTGGTCTCTGGCCAGAGAGACCTTTGTGACGTTGCCGGATTTTTACTACTGTTCTAAACCTAGAAAAACTGGCTAAGCAGAATACAGGTATGCCAGTAACTGGATCACCCACGCCTCTATTTAGACAGAATGGGCCGATGAAAGTGTTTGGTTGAGCCGTACATGTTCCCTGTCACGTCTAGTATCTAAGATCGCCGCAAATAATAACTTTTTCCTGCGTTACTCCAGTCAGTTAGTCTATGAATGGCTAGAATTGAAAATTAATAAAAGAATCAGATATTCTTTGGGTTAAGAAATGATACCCCTGAAATTGGTTTCTCAAGTCAGATAGTTAGAAGTACACTGACGAATAAAAAATCGCAACGCCAAAAACTAATTAATGTAGAGTAATGAAATTTCGGAATACATTTGTCTAGGTAACATATTTATGTGATTATCATTGCGAGATTACAAGTTACCCTAATCACGAGACAAGCCACTAAGTATCAGTCCTGGTATATTAATAACCTGTGTAACTGCCACAATATTCAATCAAAGTTATGCAAACGTGCATGCATTGTGTTTTACGGGTGTCGGATGTCAGTTTGTGGGATAGAGTTCCATGCCCTTGCACATGGCCGGTCAATACAGGGTCAGTTAAAGCTGTTTGTGCATGATGCTGGAGTTGTCCGATGTGCTCGGTTGCAGCTAGATCTGGTGATTGATCAGACGAAAGCCACATGTCGACACTCAGTATAGGATGTTGGATTAGAACAGAGCATTATGGGAGACCATTATCCTGTTGAAAAACACCCCCTGGCATACTGTCCATGAACGGCAGCACAACAGGTAGTAGCGCCAGAATGTCTTACAGATCTGCAGTCAGGATGCGTGGGATAACCTCGAGAGCGCCCCTGTTGTCATACGAAACCGCACCTCAGACCACAGCTCCAGGTGTGGGTCGTGTATGCCTGTGTGTCTACCACGGAGACATGCTGGTTGCAGGCTCGCAAATGGTGTCATTCTAACCAACACATGGCCATTACTGGCACTAAGGCGGAACAAGCTTTCATCAGAAAATACAACAGAACTCCATCTTGCCCTCCACTGAACTCTCGCTTGACGCCACTGAAGACGCAAATGGCCGTGGTGTGAGGTTGGTGGAGTCCACGCTACGTGGCGTGTATCTCGGAGCTGTCCTTGAAGTAACTGATTTGAAACAGTCCACTGTGCCACTGTGCTACCAGCTGCTGTACAAACTGATGCTGCAGATGCAGTCGGATTCTCCAGGGCCACCTAATGGCATTTCCTCTCGGTAGTGCCACGTGGCCATCCGGAGCCAGTGTTTTTTCGGCAGCACATTATCGTGTCCACTGCTGGCAGCAGTCATAGGCAGTTGCTACATTCCTGCCAAGCCTTTCTGCAGTATAGCAGAAGGAGCATTCATCTTCTGGTAGGCCTATTACACGACTCCAGCCGGCTGGGGTGGCCGAGCGGTTCTGGTCGCTACAGTCTGGAACCACGCGACCGCTACGGTTGCAGGTTGAAACCCTGCCTCGGACATGGGTGTGTGTGATGTCCTCAGGTTAGTTAGGTTTAAATCGTTCTCAGTTCTAGGGGACTGGTGAATGTTGCACAGCACACAAATAATACTTAAAAGTGTATGAAACTCTGTAATTTTCCAAATCTATTAACAACTGTGGTAAAAATTGAGGTAATTAACTATACAATTTGTGTTTTCTCTAAACATGAATTTTAAAATATAACAGTTCATTCGTTTTTTCATAAATTAAATAAATTCTAGAGTTTCATACACCTGCGAGTATGTTATGTATGCTGTGCAAAATTCATCGAAGAATCTCTCTAGATTATGAAGAAAAGTGTACCTATAGCAACAAATGCAACCATTTGTAAATGAAAAACTGATGAAATTTCGCAACGAAAAAAATTATTTTCCTATGTTTTCGAACTTCCACTGCAATGGGTGTGAATCCTGAATCCTTCCTGGTGTTGCAGACAAAGTTTTATGAATTTATCTCTAAAATTATGGACACTCGAAATTAAAATGTCCTGTGATGCCTCTCCTGCTCCAAGTCAGCCCGTTTGACGTCCTACCCCCTTCAGTCCCACAGCGCTCAGAGCCATTTGAACCAACACGACACCATTCAGACCGAGATGTTGGTTCAAATGGTTCTGAGCGCTATGGGACTTAACATCTGAGGTCATCAGTTCCCTAGAACTACTTAAACCTAGCTAACCTATCACACACATCCGTGCCCGAGACAGGATTCGTGTAGAACCGAGATGTTGGTAATAGTGTCTTTGTCGGCTCAAATGCAGTCTTGACTAATATCGACTCACAAAGCCCAATCTCAAAATTAAACATCGCTCACGACTGTTACAGAGTGCATTCAAAGGAAACCTGATATGCATAGTGGAACACTACTCAATCGACTGATGTGAAACTTGTGTAGATATTGTCATACATTTGCCGAGGGCCACTTCGCCCTACTGAAAGCCCCAGTGGGCCACGAAGAGGTGGACCTTGCGCGGCGAGCAGCCGAGACGCTGACATTGGAGTCGGTGAGACAGTGGGGAAGCCAGAGGTCACGGGGTCACTTCCATCCGTCTCCGGCAACCGCCCTCCAGCGCCGCGTCAACGCTGCTTGGCCTGTGTCGACACGCGGCCACCTGTCAACGCGTGCCTTGCTCCAGGCCATTGCCGCAAAGCACTGAGGCCACGCGTCATCCCCAGCCAGCGCCAGCCGCTGTCATCGACACATGACGAACTTCTATGAAGAAAGGTGAGATGATTCGTTCCCTCCACCCCTCTCCTTCCCCTTAATGGCCGAGTCGTGCCCACGCTTAGTCAAATCGGCCCTGACATTTGCTATTTTTGTTTTGGTTTATGTGCAAAAGCTATCGAAATGAAGCGGTCATTTCATGTTTCATTGGTCTAAACAATCTGTTCAATTCGCTTATCATTCCTCTAATCTCATAACCTTTTCCTCTTGATTTTATTTAATTACTGATTTCAGCTATTGGATTCCATCGTGCGGCAACCTCATTAGTCATCTACATGTCATTTCATGTCAAAGAGCAGAGAACATTTCTCAGTTCACTACATTTTGGGGTCCAGCATGCGGCAATCTCATTCGTAATTTGCATGCCTTGTGGTACCACAAACAATTCTCAATTCGGTTGATGGGTTGCCGGGAAATACGCTGGATAATATTGTAGAAACCGCAAAACATTTCAGCGAGACAACTGCCCGCCATCTTCAGGTGTTACTGTCGCGTCGCTGAGAAGCTCGCCAATTTATATGCTGGCTATCTAGAACAGCGCAGGCACCAGCGGGGCATAACGTCTTCGATGACCTTATGCCCCGCTGGCGCCTGCGCTGTTCTAGAAAGCCAGCATATAAATTGGCGAGCTTCTCTGCGACGCGACAGTAACACCTGAAGATGGCGGGCAAATGTCTCTCTGAAATATTGTGCGGTTTCTACGGTATTATCCGGCGTAATTCGCAGGAATTGTGTTCAGCATGTAATATTACATGCTGAACACATCCACAAAGTTGTAATAGGAAGAAAACATACACTTTGTGATGAAAAGTATCCGGACACCTGTCTTAAAATTACTTGCAAGTTTGTGCCTCCCTCCATCGCTAATGCTGGAATTCAATATGGTGTTGGCCCATCTTTAGCCTTGACGACAGCTTCCACTCTCGCAGGTATAGTTTAATTAGGTGCTCGAAGGTTTCTTGGTGCACTGAGGAGAGGTATCGGTGTCGGTCGGTGAGGCCTGGCACAAAGTCGGCGTTCCAAAACATCCCAAAGGTGTGCTACAGGATTCAGGTCAGGACTCTGTGCAGACCAGTCCATTACGGGGATGTTATTGTCGTGTAACCACGCCGCCACAGTCCGTGCATTGTGAACAGCTGCTCGAAATTGTTGAAAGATGCAATCGCCGATCCCGAATTGCTCTTCAACAGTGGAAAGCGAGGAGGTATTTAAAACATCAGTGTTGCCCTGTTCTGTGTTAGTGTCTCGAAAAAGAACAAGAGGATGCAAGTCCCCTCCACGAGAAACACGACCACAGCATAACACCACCGCCTCCGAATTTTACTGTAGGCACTACACACGCTGGCAGATGACGTTCACCGGGTATTCGCTATACTCACACCCTGCCGTCTGATCACCACAGTGTGTATTCTGATTCGTTACTCCATACGACTTTTTTCCACTGTACAGTCGTCCATTGTTTACGTTGCTTACACTAGGCAATGCGTCGTTTGGCGTTTACTGCCGTGATGTGTAGCTTATGTACAGCCGCTCGACCATGATATCCAAGCTTTCTCACCTCCCGCCTAACTGTGATAGTACTTGTTGTGGATCCTGATGCAGTTTCGATTTCCTGTATGATGACCTGGTTAGATGTCTGCCTATTACACATTACGACCCTCTTCAACTGTCAGCGGTGTCTGTCAGTCGACAGACGAGGTCGGCTTGCCCGCTTTTGTGCTTTACCTGTCTCTTTACGTTTCCACTTCACTATTAAATCGGAAACAGTGGACTTAGAGAGATGTTTGGGAGTGTGGATATCTCGCCTACAGACATATGACACAAGTCACACCCAGTCACCTGACCAGATACGAAGTCTGTGAGTTCCACGGAGCGCCCCATTCTGCTCTCTAACGATGTATAATGACTACTGATGTCGCTGATGTGGGGTACCTGGCAGTATGTGGCAACACATTGTACCTAATATGAGAATCGTATATTTTTGGGGGTGTCCGGATTCATTTGATTACTTAGTGTATGCTGCATCCTCCACATCTTATAGATGTGGCCCCTTTTGACTGATGTGCTCTACCTTCCAATCTGGTCTGTTTGTCTACATATTGTTTATGTTAATCGAGTGTTATGCTCTTCCGTTTCTGACTTAAGTCACTGCAATGGACAGTCTCTTTGGCATGCAGTCCTTCGTACACTTTGCAAGTCTTTGTTCGTGAATTTCCCCATTTCAGTCTCTTTGTGGATGATAGATGCATTCACTATGCACGTTCCAACAAAGAGAAGAAAATAAAGACTATGCCACCATTATCTACTTTTTGTGAAATCACAGCGATACTCTCCTATCAGACGATCAGAACAGTCAATAAAGTTCATGCTCCTGTTATAGTCACTCATTACAAGGGGTGAAGCCACTACAGTAGCTGATTTTCCTTTATCCATCTTACCTACACTTTTGGTGTCACTTTGATCATGCATAGTGAAGATCACGTTCACAGATAGTTTGTCAAAAAAATGGTTCAAATGGCTCTGAGCACTATGGGACTTAACTTCTGAGGTCAGCAGTCCCCTAGAACTTAGAATTATTGAAACCTAAATAACCTAATGACGTCACACACATCCATGCCCGAGACAAGATTCGAAACTGCTACCGTAGCGGCCGCGCGGTTCCAGACTGTAGCGCCTAGAACCGCTCGGCCACCTCGGAAGGCGATCGTTTGTCCTACTATTTGTAAAATACCACACCATCGTTTCTGACTCCGTTTTAAAAGTGCACTAGTTTCACCCCTTTATTTTTGGGAGGAATTTACGTGTAGTGTGTTAGTTCTTATGCGTCTTTGATGACCATTTAGCTTTAGATGATTCTTCTACTGTTCTTGTAACACGCTTAAGTATTCCAAGGGCGGTGGTTGTCGATGTTAACCACTTATTTTACTACACCTGGTCGCTAAATGGTGCAGCACTTGCCTTTGCCAGCCACACAGTTAGTTGAAGGAGTTCTCCCGAGATGACACAGCATTCAGTATCACACATTTTGCTTTCCTATTGTGGGTACATTACAATTTGTCTGTTGGCTTGGAGCAGTTTTGAGTGGTTTAGGTGGTCTATATTTTGAATATAACATTGGGTACATAAACACTACTTTCGTTTTCAAGTAAGTATCATCACATGTAACTTTACTTGATGATAATGAACTTTAGCGCAATAGTTATGTGAAACAAGTTTGTTTATTTCACATTTTTGCAGCTTCAGTCTTGGTTGGTACTGCTAACCACCACGCAACGGGGGTACAACTTAAATCCACTGTGGCTAGGAAAAGTCTTAGTGACGATGAGATTCGAAAACCTTTTTTCGAGGATCTTCTATCAGACTCAGATACTGATATAAATTTGTAACAAGAGTATATTAGTGATTACACTTACGAAATTGGCTGCGATAATACTATATTTTCAGTTCCGAAGAAAGCAGTAATTAATCAGATGATAAATTACAGAAAAGTAAAATTTAAAGGCAGTCGTTCAAAGTAGCAGTATACAAGGGACAAGCCTGTGAAAAGAGGCTATAAAACAGGATGGCGTGTCCTTAATCTGTATATAATTTGAAGTTTCAAATTTATGCTGGCATATTCGCTAAAATAAACGTAAAGTGTGACTGGAGGCACGTGTAGTGAGAGATTCACGGGAAGAATTATACGGTAAAAATCATATTGTCTTCGTGGATAATTTGTTTAAATCATTTAATCTCTTCGTCCTATTAAAAGCCCTGAAAGTGATCACAAAACACGACGTATTCGCCAGCTCAAAATAATTAAGAATTCCTTATGTTGATCTATATATCTATATACATGAGAGAAGGAGCTGAAACTTTTGCTATCTTCAGCATAAATTCCATATTGAAAATGGATAAATATCGACGTTCAGAACTGTAATACATTTAGAAACACGCGAATGTTTAAGTCGCACCGATGGTTACAGCTCTCGACAGGACGTTTAGCGCCCAAAATTATCATCTTTGAATACCACATGTTATCTCAGGTTGGTCTGCCTTCCTCCAGTTCTCGAAATGGAATGTCCATCTCCAGCACACTGCTCAGTTTTGTGCTCCATTAACGTTATGATGCTCATTATCTGGTGGTGATCCCCATTAATATTTACCGATTTCTTAGGTTGTAGATTCTGTATTGAGTCCCGGTAAAGTTGACTACCTACCACACTAAACTGACATTTTATTACTTAATAAATAGACTCTTATTAACACTTGGTCCCACTCAGACCATTTACAGTAAGTGTAAATAATAGTCCGATCACAAATATATGACACAGAACTCTCATACATATGTACGTACGTTAAATGATTGTTAAAATGTTGTTAAATATTTGTTAAATAATAACTTTGACCTGCTTCACAGAATGTCTCTTAGTTCTCTATCCATCCTGTTGTTAGCTTGTACAAGCCATTGACCACGTTTAAAGTACAGTAGTAATTAATATTGGCTGTAATGAACATTCAAATAAAATATTCATTAGCTAACTATACAAATAAGACACGATGTGAAGCATGTTATGCTCTATTCAGTTGGTGTGTTGATGTGGAGTATGTAATGTTCTGACAAACATTTGCATAATGAAACATATATGAAAATGGTAATATGTCAATAAATAAAACACATATTCATATATAGCTGTCATCTGAGTTATTGTTTGATTAAATCAGATGAACTGTTTAGAAGTTATTGATTTCAAGGTTCATTATGAGAAAGTTCAGCTACTATTAATTATTAAGTATTATAGTTTTAAAGATATTGTAAACATTATTGTTTCATTGGATGCAACTCATGTTTCTGTGGCTGCAGATGCATTCGGATTCTCTCTATATGAAACTGTCATTGACTATTAAATTCGGAAGTGTTCTGTGTAGTTATATTTTAGACTGCCGTAAATGCCACCATTAGTGTCATATCTTCTGCGCTCAATCCATGGGAGCAGTCACCCTTGAAAAGTCCCTGCTCTGGGGTTCCCCATATCCATGCAGGTACTGACTCCCTTGGTAGCTTGGAGCGGCCGCACAGCATCCTCACCCTGCCGATCTGCAACCAGCAAAACAAGCAAATTCATCTCTGGTCAGTACAAACCCCAGACGGACGAATAACTGGCCTAAACATGTCAAACATTATATTTTGTTAAGAAATAAATAAGTAAAGTTGAATAATGTTAATTACGTTTGTTTTATTTAAAAATCTTTAATAGTTTTTACATGAAAAATTCTGAGGGATTACTTTTCAGCACGTCTTCGTGGGTATGTTGCATTTGTGTTTGGCTCGTCATAGCCTACGACAGTACCAAGGAGAGTTTAAAAACTCATTTTCAAAGTGGAAATGTTTAAGCTGAAAAGAATATAATATTTATAGAGAAGTCTGCTTACTCCAGCCTGCGGCATATGAAACCAGAATAACAAGAAGGAAGCTCACAAACTAACTACCACGCTTACATAGGAGACAAAGAAAATGATCCAAATATCAGAGGGACTCCTGGGAGAAATCACAGAGGTAGAGGGTCATCTTGCCATGAGAGCTCCAGAGTTTTGTCGTAAGGGCCGGCAAAGACCGTAGCGTTTAGAATCTTAGCGATAACACCTGGGTGTTGCCTGCTCGTGATGAAGCTCAGGCAGAGTGACACCAGTTTCACTTCAATATGAGTCTAAAACTGGTTAATTGGAGAGTTTTTGTCGGTAAATAAGGTGCTAAAAGGTCCATGTGCGATACATTATATTATGTAAAAGAAATCAAATAAACACAATTTAATGTTATAAAAATGTCACAGGTGCACCGTTTCCTCGCTGGGAGTCCATGGAGGTTCTGGCGCTAGTGATGTTTAGAGATGTCGTTGAGATTCCTTATGCATCACGGAGAGGATTACTGATTGTGAGAGAGTACTTTCTCGCAAGTGTCAGACAAGGTGTTACTTCCTCCCACATCTCGCTAAATGTCGTTCACAAGAAAATTCGAGAAATTTGACCTAATGCAGAGGTTTACCACGATAAAATCACATGGTTCAAATGGCTCTGAGCACTATTGGACTTAACATCTGAGGTCATCAGTCCCCTAGGACTTAGAACTACTGAAACTTAGCTAACCTAAGGACATCACACCGAAGCATGCCCGAGGCAGGATTCGAACCTGCGTCTGTAGCGGTCGCGTGGTTTCACACTGAAGCGCCTAGCCAGTGCATATTTTTAGTGCAGGTTGCCTACATCAGGGGTAGGTATGCACTCAGGGCAACTGACAGGCACTTGACCTAGTGTTCTCCTTTGATTGAAAGGTCCTTAACCTATTGTTCTAGTAAGTGGTTTCCCATGTCACTACACTTAATCTATTGTCTCCCTCACTCCCTCTGCATCCTCCAACACCTTCCCCCCTCGGTGCTACAGGTACACTTTCGGGTCTGAGTTATTGAAATAGGCCCCTTTCTCACTCTTACCAATTTGATCAACTTATCAATTAATTAACCTCTCTGGTAGGAAAGTGCCACATTGCCCCCAGTCACACCCCTATGGTGGGAAGTTGAAATTCAATCAGGACAGTGCAACCCTTACTAACCTAAGAAACTGGCGAGAAGAGAGACCAACTAGGTGAGAAGAGAGACCACTTAGGCTACCTCCACTGACATAAGCCATCCGTCTGCCGCCTCTTCCTAGGAAACGATGGGAAGAAGACTCAACCTTTGCTAGACATAAGTCGTTATTTTGCATGCACTATTTATGTAAACAATTAGAGGCAATACCTCCATCCATTGTGTTAACCACAAGGTCCGTGAGTCTAACAGACACAGAACACAGTACCACCAGCAGAGAGCACTGTTGTCCATTCTGGAACACAATCTATGATTGTGGGAAAATGGCGGGAAGCAGTGTGGTCGTCATTGGCTCTGGACTACAGCTGACCTAGGTACCAGTACCGCTACCAGAGGGCGCTGTCGTTCCTTTCATGACGTAATCGAAGATGGCGGTCTGGTGGTGGAGAGGAAGGGTCTCATAACGGGAAATTCATGGGTATATTGTGTATTTATAAAAAAATTTGTTTGTGGTGATTGGATTTCTCTTGTTGACCATTCACAGCTGTTCGGAAATATGTAAGTCTTGTAAGATGTAATTACGTGGAGCAAACATATTGCATAACCTAATCTTTGGTACTGTACTCTGAGTGACTTAACCTAATAATTGGTCCTCTTTCAACACTTAAGTTATTGTGCTGTTAAGTGATTTTCCATGTCACGCCCATTTCCTTAAACTATTGTACCGCCTTTGATGCCAAATTTAGTAATCAGTTATACCCTCCCACCATTTTCTGATACAGTTATCGAATTTCACATCCTTTTGAACGCCAATTCTCGCGCATTCTTTTCTGTCGTCCACCCCCTTAATATATTGTATTGCATTTTAGTAAAAATTAGTCAAATGAACTTAGTGTTCTGCAATTAACCTGCTGTTCTGCTCCATGTCACCCACTCACACAAAGCCTCCCCTTAACTATTGTACTGCTAACACGAAGTTGATATAAAAAAGTTATGCAAATGAATTATATCGATATTCGTCACATGTATGGGGTAGTTTCTTTAATTCATGGCATCCTATTGGTCTTACAGTATTGTTCGTCTGTAAGGGGGCCCTTACCAGTTGTGTCTAAGTCAAGGGATTGAGAAGGTCCAAAGAAGAACCACATGATTCATGAATGGTAGGTACACTTAGCCATCGTGACAGCATTACATATCTCATTGAAAGTTTGAAATGTGACACGCTTGCTGATAGATGACGCTCTCAACAGAAGGGGCTTCTCACTAAATTCCAAAATCCTGTCTTCGCAAATGATGTAGAGCAAACATTATTACCACCAACTCTCAATCGCACAATGATCACCATTCAAAGATAAGGGAAATTAGAGCTCGTACTAAGGCATTCAGAGAGTGTTTCTCCCTCATGCAATCCGTGAGTGGAACAGATGGGAGAGGGGGAAAATATGACTTTGACGTGAATAGTGCACACCACCCCACACCGCTTGTGTATATGGTGATGTACATGGAATATAGTTTAAAGAAAGGATTGTTAATAAAAAACACATCCTGTCACCCGATGCCTGACACCAGTGCTGTAGTCGGGGTGCATCAGCGTTCCCCACGAAGCTACGACACGACCGTTTGGGTCGTGAAACGATGAGGCGCCGGCGTCTCTTTCACACTGGACACCCGAGACATTCCTGTCAAAATACGTCTTCACCTGGGTACGGTTGCTGGCGTGATGATGCATAGACTCCAGTGCGAAGAGAGACATGTTGCAATACTTCCCAGAATGGCACAGGGTACGTTCCTAACGATACATCCCATCTGTTACTGAACGTACCCTTGAAATTGCCGCTGCTACCGGTGTGGAGGCAGTTTGCCTTATTTTTTCTTTCTGCAGACGAGACTTTCAGCCACAAAAACTATTTTATACAGATAGCCATATCGCACCCACAGTTAAACCTTGCAGAGTACCCTTCATATGATCAGATACAGAAAGACTCCAACTTAATTACACAGTTCTCCCACTGAGGACAGGAGCTTGCATATCAGAATTTGAAACTTATCTGCAACCCATCAATATATCACTGCGTACCATGTCGATCTGTAAATGATCCGTGTAGGAATGATGCACGTTTCTTGTTAACGGTACGATCTATCTGAATGAGGAGACCTTTTGGATCATAGGACGTGTTAACTGAGTTGTGCTCTAGGCACAGCGAACTAATAGGTAGTGTGTGTTGAGTAGGGTTCTTGATCGTGTGGAAATCTGAGTTGATTGTTCGGTTGAATGCTTCGGCACGTTTCGTGCCTTTATTTAGTTGCGTGAACATGGATTGTAGTGTGTGCATCTACCAGGTGACAGAAGCATTTGCCGGTTCTCTGGACGTGAGAAACACCTTAGTTGACCTTGTAAATTATAGGGATGATTTGGAATCAGTTACATCACTGACATCGATATTCGTGAGTGGAAATATCAGTTTTCCTTATTTGTTTCGATTTCTCACGTAAATGTTTTTGCAGGCGTGTTAAGTTTCTAGTTACTCAGTGGCCTAGAGCATGCTCCACCTCGCTTAAGTTTGGGGTTTGTAGAAAAACAATTTCAGTCTATATCTTTGGGATTATGTTGCACAAGAGATCGGCAGGATACTGCTGTGTGCTTGATATCGAGAAGTACCGCGAAAATGGTATAACATTATGGTGAACTGTGTGAAAATACATGAGTTCTTTTAATCCCAGAGTCTGGAGATGGGTGTAGAAAAACAAGCAAGCAAGCAGGTCTGGACCGGAATTAGTAATGCCTTTGAGACTGTCTTATGTCCGCTGAGGGTGCTATGCTCACCCGCCGACCTCGCAGGGAGATATCTAGTGCTGCAAGGAGTGTATGTTGTCCCGTCTCTCTTTGTAGTAAATGTACAAATGATGTAATAGGGCTGACTTTGTATGGCGCAGTATATGAATTGCATGTTTACTAGATGGACACGATGTGCGGTGAGATATTGATGGCTCGGAGATTGGTATCATGTTCTAATATTCAAGCTCTTGTCCTCAGTGGGAGGGCTGTGTAATTGAGTAGGAGCCTTTCCGTATTTGAAGATATGTAGGGTACTTTCCAAGGCCTAATTGTGGGTTCAACATGGCTATCTGTATAAAATAGTTCTTGTGGATGAAACTCTCGTCTGTAGAAATAGAAAAAAAAGTCTTACTGCTTCCACACCGGTAGCACTGGCAGTTTGAAGGGTAAGTTCAGTGACAGACGAGCAGTGCTGTTAGGAGTGTACCCTTTGCTATTCTGGGAAGTATTGCAACGTCTCTCTCTCCCTGCAGGACCCTATGCATCATCGCACGAGCAACAGTACCTAGGTGAATATGTATTTCGACGGGAATACCTCAGATGCCAAGTATGAAAGAGATGCTGGCACTTCATATCTTTGTGGGGACAGCCGATGCACCTCGACTCCGGATTTGCTGTCAGGCGGCGGTTGGCAGGTGGTGTACTTTATTAGTGATATTTTGTTCAAACTATATTCCATCTACATATATACTCCGCTAGCCACCAAATGGTGTTTCACGGATGCCAATATTCGTGCCAAAGTCATTCGTTCCCCCCTTCCCCGTCTGTTTCACTCTTGGATTGTGTGAGGGAAAAATGACTGTCTGAATGCCTCAGTATGAGCTCCAATTTTCCTTATCTTTGAATGGTGATCATTCTGCTATATGAGGAATGGTGGTAATAATATATGCTCTATATCTTCGGCGAAAATATGATTTTGGAATTTAATGAGCAGCCTCGTCCTTTCAGTGCATCGTCTGTCTGCAAGTGTGTCCCTCTTCAGACTTTCAGTGAGATATGTAACGCTCTCACAATGGCCAAATGTACTAGTCACGAATCTTGTGGTTCTTCTTTGGCCTTTCTCAATCACTTGAATCTGACCCAACTGGCAAGGGCTCCCATACAAACGAACAATACTATATGACCAGCAGGATGCTGTGAATTAAAAAAAAAAAAAAAAAACCTCTCCCATACATGTGAAGAATATCGATTTAAATAATTTGCATAAACTTTTTTATATCAACGTGGGTTTAGAGGTACAGTAGGTAAGGGGAGGATGTGTGTGCATAATTTTTATCTAAAACGCAGTACAGTAGCTCAAGGGGGTGGGTGTCAAAGGAGAATGCGTCTGAAATGGCGTCGAAAAACATGTGAAATTCGAAAAGTGTACCAGATAATGGTGGTAGGACATAACTGATTACTTAATTTCCGACAACAGCCCCTTACGTTAGGTTGAGACACCCAGAGTACACTGCCAAACATTAGGCTATGCACCACGTTTGCTCCTTATAATTACTTCTTACAAGACCTACAAGTTTTCAAACAGCAGGGAGTGATGAGCAAGAGAAATCTAACGCCTGAAAAACTGAATTTTTTATAAATAAACAATATATACTTCAATCTTCTGTTATGAGATCGTTCCTCTTCACCAACTTCCATATATTCCATACAATGCATTGAATCCACTAAATGTTTAAATAAACAATTTTCCATACAGTGTCTAAATACTTTAAACAGTATTGGTTAACTGAGTCTTTTTCCTGCCAATTTCTAGGAAGAGGTGGCAGTCAGATGACTTAGGTTACAGGAGGCGCCCTTTTTCCCACCATTTTGTTAGGTTAGTAGAGGTTGCATTGTCCTGACAGAATTTGAACTTGCTGCCAGGGGGGCATGGCACTTTCCCACCAGAGAGGTTAATTAATGGTTCAATTTAATTAAGTAGTCAATCAAACTGATAATAGTGAAAGGGGGAGTATTCCAATAACTCAGAGCTGAAAGTGTATCTGTAGCATTGTGGGGGTTTTGGTTATGGGGAGGGGGTGGTGGGGACAATATGTTAAGTGCAGTGACATGGAAAATCAGTTAACAGAAGAATAGGTTAAGGACGTTTCAATCAAAGAAGACCAATAGGTTAAGTAGATGTCAATCAGAGGAGAACAGTACATTTGCCCCTGAATGCGTACCTGCCCCCGATGTGGGCAACCCACACTAACAAAATGCACTGGCGCTGGCCTAGCTCCACTACTGACAGTGACAGGAGCAGCAGGTAGTGATACCCTAGGTACCCTCCACTACACACCATCAGGTGGCTTGTGGTGTATTGGCGTGGATTTATATGATTAAAGTGTTACTATAGTTCCATTATTTCTCTTCACGAGTGAGTGATACATCACTACAATAAGATCTTTTGTCAATGTATAAAGGGCAACAAATTGTGTAATTTCATTGGAAGGATGACATTCCGCTAAAGGGAAGAGTACCTAAATACCTACCACTCCGTCTGCCTCCTTAGGTGAGTGGTTAGCAATTCTGACTGCCATGTAGCGGGTCCAGTTTTCGATTCCTGACCAGATGCAGCGTTGTCCTCATCATCGTTTTATCATCATAGACGTTCAAATCGCTCAGTGTGGCGCCTACTGAACAGACTTGCAAGTCGGCAACTGAACGTATCCAGTTGGGGACTCCCAGCATTCATTGCCATATGATCATTTCAATTTTCACTAGATGTGCCCTTCAGCGATGGAACGTAGGGGGATTTAGTAATGGTACGGAAACTCTCAGACAATGTTACTTACTCGCAACGCTTGTTTTTCAAAGAAATACATAATCCACATAATTCGTCAAATTTACTGTATGACTGTTAGCGATATGAATTGGGGATATGAATCTTGCCTGGTATCATTTTGTTCAGAAACTTGGAGGTAAATACACCCACTAGATTCAGTTTCCATAAAGCCATTCGACTGGACGTAAACTGTAACGGATCGAGTTTTGTAACGACAAAACCAGCCTCTGGGGTCTTTTTGAGTAGTTTTGTTTCTGCAATATCACAAGCATGGCCCTATGTGCCGTCCAGGCTAAAATCCGCAGTTGCGGCACTCGGTGTAGAAAAAGCAACGCTTCTAAAAGCGTCTTTTAATTTATTGGGTTTCTTACTATAACGACTTTACACCTTACAAGCCCACTAAAGACTTTAATGATTGTATTCCTTGTCTTTATTTTACATCGTATAATTATCACTGAAGAATATGTGTACGCCTGCAGCAGCGACATTTGGCGTGCTTGCAACACAAACATTTCGTGGCTACTGTACGGCAGTTTGTACTGAACAGTAGTGCTGTTGACAAGATGACTCTTCTGTATACCATTATTTATACATGTGTGTGCCTATGCTGGTTCTCACTTTATGTTTAGCTTCTGACTATGCCACTATGGCTCAAGTATATTAGGACATGTTATATAAAACAGGTATGCCTCGCCGTATTTAAAGCGCATGGTTTTCATAAGTATGTCAGTAATACTTTTCATCATGATCTATTTTATAGTTTGAAACTGTAGACAATTTGCTTGTTGTACATTTTCCCCTATATTTTGCTGCAGATCTGAAGATTGTCATTGTTGATCGAAGCCGGTAGTCTGAGGACCTACAAGTTTGTCACCACGGACATGAAATAAAAGAAATTTATTCTACATATTCGGATCACTGGTCGATTTGCGACAACGTCGCAGCTTGTAAAGCTCTTGAAAGCCATTAAAATCCTTCTTGGTGTGCAGTCGCATCATGATATACAGGGTGGTCGGAAATTCACGTTAATAACTTCTAGAACTTGTAGAGGGTAGTGAGTACATAGCATTTTAAATGGGAACGCTTGTCCGGAAACGTATCGTTTCTGTTCTACGAGAGTTTCAATGCAGATGATTATCTCATCCACACCCACGTGAGGAATTTACTTAGGCCTGATCTAGTACAATTGTTGCAATCCATTTGAAAAGAATACTGACTCGTTCAATTGCCGCTACAACTTACGTCTTATGGTTTACATTAGTCGACAGCAACAAGAACCCAGCACCTACGGCACCAGCCGCAACGTAGCGATGCATTACAACAGCGGCTTGATGTGGCGACCACCGACGTTGTTACACACTTTGTACCTCCGAAGCATGTTCTGGTACACTCTCTGCATCCCATCTGGTGTCTCTTCAATGTCTTTTGCAGCGGCCAGAACTCGAGGAGATCTTCCTCTGTCTCTACAGGTGTCTCATAAATTAGGCTCTTCATACGACCCCACAAGAAGGACTCCATAGGGGTTTCACCATACTGTCTGTTGAGATGTCTCCGGACAGCCAGTGACAAGTGAGGTGGTGTTCCATCATGCAGAAACCACATTTCCTGACGGACATTCAATGGCACAGCTTCCAAAAACGAGTCCATTACGTGTCGTAGGAAGACTACGTATGTGTGACCCGTGAGCTTGGATGGAAGGAGGTATGGTCCAGTCACATGAACTTCCAGAATACATGACCACACGTTAATTCCAAACCTATCTTGAAATCCCTGAACATTGGCATAAGAGTTTTCGTCCGCCCAGATATGGTTATTTCGAGCATTCAGAACACAATCCCTTGTGAACTTACATTCATCTGTGAAAAAAACTCGACATGTAAACAGGGGCGCGTCGATGCGGTGGTGCAGGAACCATGTGCAGGAGGCGACGCGTTGTGGAAAGTCTGCTGTAAGTGGTACGGACGTAATTGTTGCTCATGCAGGACCTTCAAGACGGTACTGTGCCTAACAGCCATTGCACGAGCAGTTGTTCGCGAACTCGTTGACGGGCTATCTTCAATGCGACCTGGTACACCTCCAAATTCTGGAGTGCGGCGTCGCCTTGGAGCACCACAGCCCTGCCTCCTCACAGTGGAGGTACCCGTTTCTCGTAGCCGTTGTGTAACTTGGGCAAACAGTTTGTGCGATGGAGAGTGACGGTGTGGAAAACGTTCGTGATACAGTGGACTAGCAGCTCTTCTGTTACCTCCAACTTGAAACATCCCCTTAGAAAAATTTATGAATGACTGTGCTGATAAACCTCTTACGTTATTTGATTTTCAAGCAGCTGAGCAGAACTGAACGTACTGAGACATTTCGCGCTTTACCTATTCTGATCAACACTAAACTGACACAATATTTTTAGCGGAACGCAATCTGACTTTCAGTAATCCCTACAAAAGAATGGCCCTGACTAACAATAACCTATACTTTTCATGAATCACTTACCTCACAAAAATCTTCGTTACTCAAACTACTGCAATACAGCGAGCGCCAATACTGCCAGCTAAATAACAGATTCTAACTACTGAAGTCACTAACTACTGATAGGCATAGTTAGCAAATGAAAGATTTTGATAAAGAACAAGCAACGTATTTACCTTAATAGTGTTCAAAAGTCATAATACATATATCAGTTCATGACATCCAGTCTTAAAAATTTACTGTCACTGATGGACACACGTCCAGATCATCCGCTCTCAAAACTCCGCCATCTCTCTCCTCACATCCACCACTGCTCGCGGCTCACCTCCAACTGCCCAACACTATAATAGCATATACTCCAACAATGCAAACCCAGCCACAGACTGCACACATCACAGCCAGTGATTTTCATGTAGACCGCTACGTGGCGTTACCAATATAAAAACCTAGACAGCCAACTTACAAACCTCACCATACTCAAGGAGCATGTCTGTGTATTCCGCAAACGTGTACTGAACCATGTTTATCGGTGATGCACGGGTATTGACTCGGTCTCACAGCAAAGCGGACATTAAGTGACATCTGGGTATCGTTTGACGTAGTACACGTCATCGCGTCTACCCTGTTGCATAACAGGACAGTGAAGTCTGAGACGCTTCTCTTGCCCTAAGCAGACGTTGACGAGGTACACATCTGAATTGAAACTGTCGTAGAACGGAAACGATACGATTTCGTACATGGGTTCCTATTCAAAATGTTCTGTACTCACTACCATCTATATGCCCAAGAAGTTTGTAACGGGAATTTCCGACCACTCTGTGTATTACTTAAAGTAATACCCGACATTTCGGCCGGCCGGGGTGCAGGAGCGGTTCTAGGATCTACAATCTGGGACCGCGCGACCGCTACAGTCGCAGCTTCGAGATGTGTGTGATGTCCTTAGGTAAGGTAGGTTTAAGTAGTTCTAAGTTCTAGGGGACTGATGACCTCAGAAGTTAAGTCCCATAGTGCTCAGAACCATTTTGAACCGACGTTTCGGCATTGTTGAAGCTGGCTTCCTAAGGGCCTACATGTTAATGTGCTGTTGGGTGCTTCAACTGTTTTCATTCCAGTAGATTCCATCTGTTTCCAGCTCACCTGCCTGTCTTGCAACTTAACAAGGAGTTTATAATAACGGAAGAATGTTTTCCTTCCGTAATCCCCATTTACACCCAAACTTCACTAATGCGAGTAAGACTATTCAGAAATTTAAAATAACCCTTCATAACGGCTGCTCGAAAATCTGATGCTCCGTAGTGCAACTGGATTACATTTCGGGCAACAGCGAGCGGCGGCCGCTGCTTCAGTTGTGTTTTCCTCGGCTACTGTCGGAGGCTGAAACCAAACACCGCGAACTCGAGTTTCAAAGTTAGTCTGCAGCAGCAGCAGCAGCAGCGGCTCCACGCAGCCGCACGGAGCATAACAGTAGACGTGGGCCGAGTGCTGTGCCTTGGGGGGACCCGGTGGCAGCGACGCGACTGCCTCTGGTGGGGTGGGGGCGCGTGCTAAGCAGGACGTACGAGGCGGGGCGCCGCTACACGGAAAACCTCTCCGCCAGATGACGTATTCCGCCTGCGTCCGCCGCCCAGCCGCAGTACTTGTTGCTGTGGCGGCGGCCGGGTCGGCGTCAGGGCGAGGAGGCGCCATCAGCCAGGCGGTGTGCCGGCAACGCACTAGCGGATAACTTCTGCCAGTAATATGAAGCGGTTTGCGCCTGACGCGAGGAAACAAGATCCGTTGACAAAGGGACAGAGTACTCCACGTAAAATTTATTACAGTTAACAGTTAGACAGACTGAAAATGAAGATGTTATACGATGAATCAACAGCATAACAGTATAAAATTACGGATATCACACCATTCATCTTTCATTTTTTACGGAACTGATATGACTGATATTCATTGTCACAATCAGTTTAAGGCCATATAGGAACGGCCAAACTTTCAGGAAACATTCCTCACACACAAAGAAAGAAAATATATGTGGACATGTGTCCAGAAACGCTTACTTTCGTTATTAGAGCTCATTTTATTACTTCTCTTCAAATCACATTTATCATGGAATGGAAACACACAGCAACAGAACGTACCAGCGTGACTTCAAACAATTCGTTACAGGAAATGTTCAAAATGTCCTCCGTTAGCGAGGATACATGCATCCACCCTTCGTCGCATGGAATCCCTGATGCACTGATGCAGCTCTGGAGAATAGAGTATTGTATCACAGCCGTCCACAAGACGAGCACGAAGAGTGTCTATATTTGGTACCGCGGTTGCGTAAACAAGAGCTTTCAAATGCCCCATACATGAAAGTCAAGACGGTTGAGATCAGGAGAGCGTGGAGGCCATGGAATTGGTTCGCCTCTACCAATCCATCCGTCACCGAATCTGTTGTTGAGAAGCGTACGAACACTTCGACTGAAATGTGCAGGAGCTCCATCGTGCATGAACCACATGTGTCGTACTTTTAAAGGCACATGGTATAGCGGCACAGGTAGAGTATCCCGTATGAAATCAAGATAAGGTACTCAATTGAGCGTAGGTGGAAGAACATGGGGCTCAATCAAGACATCACCAATAATGCCTGCCCAAACGTTCACATAAAATCTGTGTTGACGACATGATTGCACAACTGCGTGCGGATTCTCGTCAGCCCACACATGTTGATTGCGAAAATTTACAATTTGATCACGTTGAAATGAAGCCTCATCCGTAAAGAGAACATTTACACTGAAATGAGGATTGACACATTGTCGGATGAATCAATCGCAAAAGTGTACCCGTGGAGGCCAATCAGCTGCTGATAGTGCCTGCACAAACTGTACGCGGTACGGAAACCATTGGTTCTCCCGTAGCACTCTCCATACAGTGACGTGGTCAGGGTTACCTTGTACAGCAGCAACTTCTCTGACGCTGACATTAGGGTTATCGTCAACTGCACGAAGAATTGCCTCGTCCATTGCAAGTGTCCTCGTCGTTCTAGGTCTTTCCCAGTCCCGGGTCATAGGCTGGAATGTTCCGTGCTCCCTAAGACGACGATCAATTGCTTCGAACGTCTTCCTGTCGGGACACCTTCGTTCGGGAAGTCTGTCTCGTTACAAACGTACCGCGCCACGGCTATTGCCCCGTTCTAATCCATACATCAAATGGGCATCTGCCACCTCCGCATTTGTAAACATTGCACTGACTGCAAAACTACGTTCGTGATGAACACTAACCTGTTGATGCTACGTACTGATGTGCTTTATGCTAGTACTGTAGAGCAATGAGTCGCGTCTCAACACAAGCACCGAAGTCAACATTACCTTCCTTCAATTGGGTCAACTGGCGGTGAATCGAATGAGTACAGTACATACTGGCGAAACTAAAATGAGCTCTAACATGGAAATTATGCGTTTCCGGACACATGTCCACATAACATCTTTTCTTTATTTCTGTGTGAGGAACGTATCCTAAAAGTTTGGCCGTACCTTTTTGTAACACCTTATATATATATATATATATATATATATATATATATATATATATATATATATATATATATATATATATATATATATGTGTGTGTGTGTGTGTGTGTGTTTGTGTGTGTGTGTGTGTGTGTGCTTTACGAGGGAATTGCTGACTGGAGACTGATTCTTCACCAGCATGTGGCAAGGAAGACAAACACTGTTGACTAGGGCACCAATTAGCATACTCCAGCAGGATAACGCAAGACCTCATACTGCATTTCTGACCACTAACGCTACAAGGACTGTACAGTTCCTTGACAGGCCTGCCTGGTCTTCTCATTAGTCAGTCATAGGGCACGTCTGAGTGGTGGTAGGAAGACGTGTACTTTCCTGACTGACTCCAGCTTCGAATCCTCATGGTCTGATAACAGAATTTGTATGATATGTGGCAAGATATTTCTCAAGACGATATTAGGCAATTTTGCTTTCACATAAGAAAGAATACTCCAGCGTATTCGTCGCCGTGTGTATACAACCTCAAACTGATGTTGACAGTTAACTTGAGTTTCACAAAGAGTGTAAGCTTGGATTAGGTGGATATTTTTGTTGATGACTGAAGACAGTGTACAGAACAACTTTAAATCACTGTCTAGTGCATTTGCAGGATAATAATTATACATATTAGGAGTAGTATCTTTTAGATTGGTTAGTACTTCCAAGTACATGTGGCAAGTGGAAGCCAAGAATCTTTATTTTTACCTGGGCAGCAGGTCAGCTGTTGAACTATGAACGTCTGGATGCAGAACGGCTAGTCTATATCCAGAGAGGTATTCGTTATGATGCAGTTAAGATCGTGCAGAAAAAATAACGTAGTAGTTTATATGACGTGGTTGCTGGAAGATTGTTAGAAGACAAAGAAAAGCAACAGTCTCACTGAATTAGATATGTATTAATATCTGCACTCACACTCCAATACCTTGTTTATTTACTCTATAACGCAATTCCTCGTAAATAATCAATCAATGTTTGATAATAATAGCGATGGCCGTAACTTGTTTTCACACATCATTAAAACCACACTTCTGGCAAGTTACCATAGAGAATCTTTTTTAACCAAGAGCACCACCAACAAAATAGATCCAGTCAGTGGTTGCCAGTCATTTTAGTTAAGAGAATAGCCTGGAGGAAAAAAGAGCGTAGCAAGCAACGTCTGTGGTACACGCCGCAACAGCTTTCAACAGTTATACATCGCTACTGCGAATCACTGACAATGGTTGGTTGGTTGTCTTAGGGAAGGAGACCAGACAGCGAGGTCATCGGTCTCTTCGGATAAGAGAAGGACGGGGAAGGAAGTCGGCCGTGCCCTTTGAAAGGAACCATCCCGGTATTTGCCTGGAGCGATTTAGGGAAATCATGGAAAACCCAAATCAGAACGGCCGCACGCGGGATTGAACCGTCGTCCTCCCGAATGCGAGTCCAGAGTCCAACCACTGCGCCACCTCGCTCGGTTCAATGACAATGTGTTAGCAGAATAGGCAACATATTGAAACCAAGATGACGTTGAAGTACAAAGATATACAGTTTTCCATGAATAAAAGCAAAGTGTATAACGTATTTTGCCAAGAGTATGACCCATATAACGTAGAGTAAACAGGAAGATCTATACGAACGAGCTTAAATAAACATTGACATTTTATAAAAATTTGGAAACAGACTAGCTTTGCAGAACAATGTTTTAATACATCACACTGATATACACACATGTCCAAGTGTTAGATTCAGGAACGAGACGACGGAAAGTGTCAGACTTTAAAATAATAACCACCAGGTACCTCGAATCAACTATCATGTAGAATTTATGTTCTCACCACAGTTGAATACTGCAGGAACAGTTAAACTAAAACCAATTTCACCTGTCCTTTTTCGCCACACATCACGTGATGATTGGTTATGTTTTTGTACCAATAATTCTATCCTTAAACTTTGAGAAAATGCTTCGAATAACAGCGACACTCTTTTAGGTACCACATAGTACCCTCTTATCCGTATTACTTGCAAATCAGTAAAATAGGCCTCCTGAGCAGTACTCGATAAATATCTAATTACTTCGTTTAGCTCTCTGTGGTTTATTGTAAGATTTAGACGCATTTAGAATTGCCCTTTAATTTATTTGATGGTTGCAGATTTTAGTTTTTAGTACACAATAGAACGTGAATAAGTTTCTGAAGAAGTAACAATACAAAACGGCTTCTAATTGAGATCGTAGGGAACGTTTATTAGAATAAAATCAAGATTATATGTTCTACCAGGAAAACACTCCACCACAAACGAATGACTGATTTTCCTTTTGCTGTGTCCCCTGTAACCTTTGAGGTCCTTCTGGTAGGCAGAAGCAAAACCTGCGCCTCCTCCACCGGCGAGTCACCCACAATGGTCGTCATCTGTCACCCAGCAGCCGCTGAGAGCCCGGCGATGGCTCTGCCGCCGAGGAGGACGTCCTCGGAAGCGATGTCTCCGATAAAGCATTTTATTCTCAGCTGAGTTCTCGTAAGCATTCCGTCCAAAGAGAAGAACTATATAGGTTTTAGAAAACTATTTGTCGTTCAAGAGGGTAAAATCTGTTGCAGCAATCCATAAGAACGAGAAAGATTCATTTGTTACTCTAAAATAATAAAGTAGCTGCAGTTTGTGTTGTATATAACCGTCATTAACTTTCCGTGGTCTGCTTTGTAGAACCAAATGAAAGTAATCTTTAAAGAAAGGGAATAACTAACTCAAGGCTCAATAGAGATTGTAACATAAATCGTAACAGGAACTGTTAGAATTCTCTACTGTTTTTAAACGTCGTATGCGTACCGTACATTGCAACTACATCTACATTTACATGGCTAGTCTGTATATCAAGCTTAGGTGCCTGACAGACGGTTCAGCGAGACACATTCGCACTAATCCCCTGTTATTTCGCTCTCGAACGGCGCACGGAAAAAAATCAACACCTACAGCTTTCCGAGCGTAATCTTATTTCCTTTGTTTTATTATGATGGTCGCTTCTCCCAACGTAAGTCGGCGTCAACAAAATATTTTTCCTTTCATACGAGAAAGGTGGTGACTGAAATTTCGTGAGAAGCAACGAGAAACGCCTTTGTTTCAATGACGTCCATCCCAATTCTTTTATCATGTTCGTGACACTCTCTCCGCTCTTTCTCGATGACACAAAACGCGCTGGTCTTTTCTGAACTGTCTCGATGTACAACGTTAATCCTAACTGGTAGGGATTGCAAGCCGTACAGCGGTAGTCCAAAAGAGGACGGACAAGAATAGTGTAGGCAATCGCTTTAATAGATGTGTTACGTCTTGTAAGTGTTCTACAATAAAAGGCAGCCTTCGGTTTGCTTTCCACACAACATTTTCTGTATGTTCTTTCCAGTTTAACTTTTACGTAAATGTAATTGCTAGATAGTTAGTTGAAATTAGATTCGAATGTTTCATCGTGTAAACGAAGTTTAACGGATCCATTTTAGCACTCATGAGGCTACCCTCACATTTTTTCGCTATTTAGGGTCAATAGTCAATTTTCGCACAGTACATATATTTTATTGAAATAGTTAGGAATTAGTTTTTTTTCTTATCACTTTACTAGACAATAAACGACAACATCGTCTGCAAATAACGTATGACCGATGCCCCGATAGCCTCCTAAATCGTTTATATACATGAAGAACAGGAGAGCGGCCGTAGCACTACCTTGGGGAATGCCAGAAATCACTTTTTTTCCTTTAAACAGTGTAATACTGTGTTTGTAACTTTCGTATTTGAATAAATGGGAGTAGTATCAATTATACTATTTTTATTTTAAAATCTTTACCTCTTTCTTCTTCTTGTGCCTTTGTCCCGCATCCCCAAGGAGTAGGCATGTTTATGAACGTATCTGGCGTGGTTAATGTAAGGGATCTGAAGGCACCGTATCTGACTAACAGTCAATACGCCTTGGGTCCCGGGTTCGAACCCTGTCATTACTTAAATTTTGAATAAGAATAATGAGCAATGGCGGCCGGAGACTACCAGCATAAAAAGTGACTCACCTTCTACCAATGGCCTTGTCATAAAGGACAGGGGAATGGTGAGAGATTTGGGTCATTCTCTTGCCATTGGGGTGGAAAACTGCCCTTAAGAGGCGGGAGAATCAGCTATGATCAACGGCACGAGAATACTGAAGGCAATGGAAACTACTGCAATAAAGGTACTTAACGCGCATCCAGTTGTCATGATGATCTCTCAACTGTAAAAAGATTGCACACTATTTTCCCCTTTAGATCTGTGGGAGGAGCTTCTGTGACGCTACAACGCAGTCCTTGCTATGAATTTTTTCGCTACTTAACACATGAAACTGTTTGTATACGATGTATTGTCTAGTGTAAACATGTATTGTAAATACTATGCTTAAATTATGTAATATTTAACACTGGCAAGACAGGGCATATTTAGTTGAAGTCTACTACTACCCA
Organism: Schistocerca gregaria; assembly: GCF_023897955.1. Classification (NCBI taxonomy): domain Eukaryota; kingdom Metazoa; phylum Arthropoda; class Insecta; order Orthoptera; family Acrididae; genus Schistocerca; species Schistocerca gregaria. The sequence goes on along the minus strand of NC_064923.1, from coordinate 780,132,391 downwards.
CGCCAGCGTGTAGTGGTAGCAGTGACGCCGTGCTCGGAGTAAGACGTACAGTCGAGTGCTGCTGGTCCTGGCTGTGTTACATCTAACGGCTAGTGTGTGGATCTAAGTACGACGGGAAAGTAACGGTCGGCATATCTAGAAGCATGGCCGGGCAAGTTATTATGGATTAAGGGCCATAGTGCTGAAGAAACGAGGACTTAAACGTGAAGCGCACTGAGGGCCCAAGTCGTAACAGTAAAAGCCCGCTGCCACATCGTGTCGCTGCCGTGGACTTCCGTCGGTCCACCGACATTGACGGAAGTAAGATCCACGTAATTTTCGTAGGATAAAATTTTACTAGGCTTGCCAGTGACTGTGCATTTCTCTGAAGTTGAACAATTAATAACAAGCACTTTATAATCGAAGTGTTGCACTTACATTCCTCCCAACAATAACAACAAGTAGGTTCCTTCCGATCCTTACCTTATTGAACCGGGTGTGTCACGCCATTATCAAGAGAAAATATGTTAATTATCAAATTACTTGCACTGACGGTTAAGAGCAAATTTCAGACTTGTTATAGTAGTCAGTTGTTGAACTTACTAAGCTTACACCAACCGTAGTAACTTAATAACAGACTGAAGCAATAAATTTGATTATTAGCATTTATTTCAATGCATATTCAGCTGAAGTTAGTTCAAGGATATTTCATGAAACTGTAAAGTTTATTCAACCTGACAATCCCCCAATTAACGAATTATTATCATTCTAGCCAATCAATTATTGCCAATATATTTCATTATTAGTAGATTAAACTGTGGAAAGTACCTAATTTTAAAGAGAGACTGAGAGTCCATTTTTCAAAATCTCGATAGATAATTATCTATTTTTAATTTCTTTTACAACTTAATCATTTCTTTCGGCAAAATTTCCACTGGCAAAATTTATTTCCAAATTACTCATACAATAACGATCAAGTCTGCTATTTCTCGCAGAATAATCATTACTTACGATTCGGATGCCTTATCCCCACGCGGGTCAAAATTCATGATTCACGGTCATTGTCTATTAGTAATTTCGCAAATTCCGGGAATCAGGGGGGTGTTATACTGCCAGTGTGGTAATGACCACGAGAAGAAGAATAAATAAACAATGAGGTGTAACGTTCTGCGAGAAAAAGCCTGTAACATTAGAAGTTTGAACGATTTAAGAAAGCTAGAAAATCAGAAAATGGAAATGCAAACGCTCAGTTCAAATGTAGTGGGGGTGAATGAAGTGAAGTGAGTAGGAGAAAAGGAGTTCTGGTCAGACGAATATAGGATAACATCAACAGCAGCAGGAAACGGCATAGCGGGAGTAGGATTCTTATAGAATATGTATTTGGGACGGAGAGTGAACTACGGTGAACAGTTCATTGATAGTGTTGCTCTCATGAGATCTGACAGCAGAGAAACAACAACAGGCATAGTTCAGCTATACACGCCAACGTCGCAAGCATAAGATTACGAGGTAGAGAATATGTATCAGGATACTTAATGGGTGAATCATTATGGCAGAGCGATGAAAGACTATCAATCACAGGTGATTGGAAACAGAATACCAAACTTCCTATGTATGTTTTTTCCTTATTATTCTGTAATATTCTCGCAGTCTTTACTAATTCCTGGCGTCCGAGGTGTACAAAATACATCTTGTAAAATCACTTGCAAGTTTTGAAATACAGTGCAACATATCGTATTAATGGTATGAAAGAAATACTGATGTCAGCCGAAATTGGACCCTGAATTAAATTCACTGCTGACAAATGAAAATTTGTTCTTGACTAGGACTTCAACTCTAATTTCCCGACTTATGCGAGCCGTCCCCTTAGCCACCTCTGCTGTCCGGACGCGGTTGCTGTCCCACACATATCCCGAACAGTACAAGTGTAGCGTCCGCGATCAGTTTCCTCACTGTGTGCAGCTTTGCATGATTCCCTCAAGAGTTTGGACGTAGTGTGCATCCGCAGTGATGTCATCATTGCCGCCATGACGCAGATGTATGTATTATTATGTGTGAGGCGTCTGTTCTGTTGTATTTGCCCTACGGAACAGACACCACACATGCAGTAACATAAATCGTAGTAATGTAGGAAACTGCTGTGATTGTGCAATAGTCACACTTATTGTTCTGACTGTAGCACTTATTCCTCTTGAAGCATTAGTTAATAATGTCAAAATTCTATTTTATTAAGGAAAAACTTACTGATCATTTGTTAAAATGTTCTTTATTACAGCTTAAAAAATGGTTCAAATGGCTCTGAGCACTATGGGACTCAACTGCTGTGGTCATTAGTCCCCTAGAACTTAGAACTACTTAAACCTAACTAACCTAAGGACATCACACACATCCATGCCCGAGGCAGGATTCGAACCTGCGACCGTAGCAGTCGCACGGTTCCGGACTGCGCGCCTAGAACCGCGAGACCACCGCGGCCGGCACAGCTTAAATATTGTCGATAATGTGTGTTTAAATTATGTAACGCATGCTGCAGTGCTGTTTATGTAACTGTGCTCTACATTTAGATATGATGGCTATAATTAGTAATTCGATTCAGACGCCTCTCATTGGATAATTACCTACGTAAATAAAAATGTGAGTAGCTCACTCGTTTCAAAAAAATGGCTCTGAGCACTATGGGACTCAACAGCTGTGGTCATTAGTCCCCTAGAACTTACAACTACTTAAACCTAACTAACCTAAGGACATCACACACATCCATGCCCGAGGCAGGATTCGAACCTGCGACCGTAGCAGTCTCACGGTTCCGGACTGCGCGCCTAGAACCGCGAGACCACCGCGGCCGGCCACTCGTTTCAACTCAGTAAGCGCTTTCATGTGAAGTCCCTCGTTTCTTTGGTTTAATTAGTACAAATTTTACTAACGTTAGTCTAAAAAGTCGTTAAAGATTCTTTCTTCTGTTAATAACTAATTAATAAGTATCTCCTACAGTCAATCCATTTATCAAAAGAACTATCTCACTGAGCCCTCACACTTGTTGTGTCGTGCTGTGTTGTAAGTTCTGTGGTTAACTGTCCCACGTGTGCAGAAATGTACGACGGTGTCCAGTCTGTGTGCATACTTCAAGACGCTCGCGACATCCCGTCATTGTGACGTCACGGCTGTGACACAAACGACGTCTGTCGGTGTCCGTGGCTTCCCACGCGCCCTGTCAAACGTTGGTGTGGTGCGCAGCTGAGCAGCCAAGTGGCCGCGCTCAGACCGACCAAGCTTCCTCGAATCTCTCTCCTGTCTGCTGTGTCACACCTTTCAGTTCGAGGTTCCATGAGCTTATACACAGAGTTACAAAAAGGTACAGCCAAACTTTCAGGAAACATTACTCACACACAAATAAAGAGAAGATGTTATGTGGACATGTGTCCGTAAACCCTTAATTTCCATGCTAGAGCTCATTTTAGTTTCGTCAGTATGTACTGTACTTCCTCGATTCACCGCCAGTTGGCCCAATTGAAGGAAGGTAATGCTCACTTCGGTGCATATGATGACATGCGACTCATTGCTCTACAGTACTAGCATCAAGCACATCAGTACGTAGCATCAACAGGTTAGTGTTCATCACGAACATAGTTTTGCAGTCAGTGTAATGTTTACAAATGCGGAGTTGACATATGCCCATTTGATGTATTGATTAACACGGTGGAATAGCCTTGGCGCGGTACGTTTGTATCGAGACAGATTTCCAGAACGAAGGTGTCCCGACAGGAACACGTTCGAAGCAACTGACTGGCGTCTTAGGCAGCACGGAACATTCCAGCCTATGACTCGCGACTGGGGAAGACCTAGAACGACGAGGCCACCTGCAATGGACGAGGCAATTCTTCGTGCAGTTGATGATAACCCTAATGTCAGCGTCAGAGAAGTTGCTGCTGTAAAAGGTAAAGTTGACTACGTCAAGGAAATGTTGACCCCGTCACTGTATGGAGAGTGCTACGGGAGAACCAGTTGTTCCCGTAGCATGCACAGCGTGTGCAGGCACTATCAGCAGCTGATTGGCCTCCACGGGTACACTTCTGCGAATGGTTCATCCAACAATGTGTCAATCCTCATTACAGTGGAAAATGCTCTCTTTACGGATGAGGCTTCATTCCAACGTGATCAAATTGTAAATTTTCGCAGTTATCATGTGTGGGCTGACGAGAATCCGCACGCAGTTGTGCAATCACGTCATCAACACAGATTTTATGTGAACGTTTGGGCAGGCATTATTGGTACTGTCTTGATTGGGCCCCATGTTCTTCCACCTACGCTCCATTCAGCACGTTATCATGATTTCATACGGGATACTCTAGCTGTGCCGCTAGAACATGTGCCTTTAAAAGTACGACACAAAATGTGGTTCATGCACGATGGAGCTCCTGCACATTTCAGTCAAAGTGTTCGTACGCTTCTCAACAACAGATTCGGTGACTGATGGATTGGTAGAGGCGAACCAATTCCATGGCCTCCACGCTCTCCTGACCTCAAACCTCTTGACGTTCATTTATGGGGACATTTGAAAACCCCGGTACCACATGTAGATACTCTTCGTGCTCGTATTATGGACGGCTGTGATACAATACTCCATTCTGCAGGGCTGCATCAGCGCATCATGGATTCCATATGACGGAGGGTGGCCGCATGTATCCTCGCTAACGGAGGACGTTTTTGACATTTCTTGTAACAAAGTGTTTGAAGTCACGCTGGTACGTTCTGTTGCTGTGTGTTTCCATTCCATGATTAATGTGATTTGAAGAGAAGTAATAACATGGAAAGTAAGCGTTTGCGGACACATGTCCACATAACATATTTTCTTTCTTTGTGTGTGAGGAATGTTTCCTGAAAGTTTGACATTACCTTTTTGTAACACACTGTAGTACTCAGAACTCAAAATGGTTTGTAACAAAATCACATAATCATGTTTCACACGGTTTGTAGTTTGAAGATTTTCATTTAAACCAGTTTTAGACAGTACTAAACTGACGCAACACATCGTTCAGTGCAGGTTCTTCAGTACAGACTATGTAATGATTCAATAGCTATCCTATAATACAAGAGATATTTTTATTAACCTATATACAGTTTTTAATCTTCTTTTGAGCCTTTTATTTGTTTCTTTGAATTGTTATTTGCATTCATTTAGATTCTATTTATTTTCTGATTACACTACCTACTGTTTTCTTTAAACCGTCTTTTTTTCTGAGCATAGGTTATATGTTAATATACGTAATTAGAATAATGTGCAGATGTTTCTTCTGTGGCAGTATAATATTCTCTGATTTCTACTGCAGGGCTAAGAGAAAATGTTTCACAATATGTGGAGGGAAAGGTACCAATATTTTCTTTGAATTATTGTCCATTTTATCGAGTTGTATCTCATTTTCAGCATAATAATACTCTGTGCTAAGGAATATTATTCAATAAATTCGATGAACTGAGGGTTTTAATATACGTTGAGAATAAAATCTTGTATGTAATCACTACACTCTCCACTTTCAACAGAGAGTCTCAAAACATTCGAAAACTAATGCTTAAATTATTTTATTTTGGTTAATAAGTTTTAATTCTTGGTAAAAGTGACATCATGGTCGAGCACCTTATCTCGGTTGCTTGTTGTTATGAGAGTACTCACTCATTAAGAGCAACCATCCCCCGAAAATATTTATTCTCCTAATTTTCTGTTATATTAATGTTCCATCTGAGTTTGGTTACAGTTTCACTTTTACAGCTCGTGATTACTTTATGTGTTCAAAGAAATAGTTAATGCGCCCACTCTTCACCTAATAAAATAAACAATAATAAAATAAATGTATGATATGTACTCATCATTACCCTCAGAGTTTCACTCTTATCAATATTAAACTGATTTCCCTAAGTTGTAACATCGTGACCTTACTGTCACATGTCGCTAAGCGATACCGTTTCACTTCCTACCACAGTTTGCTGGTTATTTTATTGAAAATACTGGTTATGTGTGTTTGGCAGGAAGGCTTTGCGTTTTATGCACAAGTATGGTGCAGTACCGGTGTGATTTCAAGATCCTATTGTTGGCAGAAGGCAGTCAGTGAATCTCATTGGAGGAGGGAAGCTCCCCAGAGAGATGGGAAGTTTTTGCAGAAGTGGTGTAGCAGCCTGCTTCTAGATTTTGTGATTAGAGGTGACTCCTGACCTAGCTGTTGCCGCAGCTGGAGAATAATTGACTCCGATACTTTTTAATTTTGTGGACTAAAATCGAAGGTGCCACAGCGCAGCCCAACAAGAGTGAGAAAGATGTTTCTTTGGCTCCAAAATTTTCGTCATCCATTGGAAGTGAATCCCTGGCCTGAGGAGACCGACCAATCGAGGACACTGCTCCAGGCCAATAACAACACCTTTGTTTCAAAAGGGGTTTTCAACTACAGCCTGAAGATGGTGCTTGATGAGCCGAAACTGGTTTCAACAAAATAAATGAAATCCTAAGGACGACTGTATGCGTTTTATTTTCTCACAATTTCCCATCTTTCGCAGTTACCCCTCCCCCCTATACAGAAGTGGAAGCGGATAGGCTTTTGAGTGGAGAGGGTTACGGTTCTGCGTGAATATGGTGAGAACGGACTGATCTGTGGGCAGCCCACGGATGGAGACGATTGAATTATATGGTGTGTAAGTTTAAGTCATTTCTGCTTCAGTTATTCTGGAAATAAGGAACCATCATGGTAGGTATTGTGGGAATAATTTAGTGTAAAGATTTACCACCATTCTTATGTTTGTTTGTAGTAATACTTTGTATATGAATGACCTAGGCTCCACGTGTAGAGTAGAAGAGAAAGACTTTGGCTTCCCAGTCCGGTGGTATAGCGGATTCATTCTCAGTGTTTAAATCGTTCATAATTTTTTGAACTTGGAAGTCGGTGGCTTCATGTAGCCACACTGCCACGTAGTCAATGGCAGTCTAAACACATTCTTTATTATCCTACAGTAAATGTGTTCACTTTCAGTGCGAGAGTGTTGTTTGAAATGCATTTCAAATTTCTATCGAATTCTTCTGTTGTTAATCCTTGCTTCTTCACTGTGGGAATCTGGGTTTCCTAATCACGTGTCAGCAGAATAAAGTGTATTGCATCTTCACGATCAGTCAGCAGAATCACTTCATTGTATAGTGTAGAACATTTAGTTGCATAGCCAAATAATAGTTTGTCTCGAGAATTTAGCAATTTAGAGTATTTTCGCGGTTTTTGTAACTTGATCGCATTTAGTTCGTCTTTTAGTAATTTTCTGACAAATGCTTACCCTATCAGCGTGTGGGTATCGTTAGTAAGCTTTGTTATATTTCTAGAAATTTTGTCGAAACTGTAACTGGGTTTTTTACACATGTGTTGTACCATGTGCGACCATGTGTTAATCACATCCCTAGACAAGATGCTCACCCCTGAGTAGCCATTGGGCTTTTCTGTAGTTTTGGTTGTAATAATACGTTATTTATTTCGATGTGTTGTGGTATGAGCGAGTGTTCGAATGCTGGATTAGATTTCCTATTTCCCGTTCCCCTTGGCTATCCCAACCACCCTATATTATTGTTTCGATTTGGTTCCCTGATGTACTTCACTGTACCTTGAGTAGAGGACCACACCAGCTATTATTTTGGCCGTTGAACCTTCAGTAGAGGACTTCATCAGCTATTATTATTGTTTATGCTGTTGTTTTGTCTGTACTTGATCCAAGTTCAATCAAAGGAACTGTCTCCAGACGAAGTAACTATTTTAATTTTTCCTCCACTTGTACACTTTAATAGTGATATTAACAGTTACATATCATAATAATTAGAGCAAATAAAACTCTTTCATGCTGAGACTTGATTTAAGCTACAAGAGCCATAAAATTGGCCTACAACTTTTCCCTACTTAGGCGCCTACTAATAAAAATACAACCTATTGTACAATTTAGTTTATTGTTCTCACAGTGACAATATTATCTTTGTGCATAATTGCCAAACTCAAAGATCATTCTTTTATTATTCACTGAATGTTCGGAGCACTGTATTCGCTCATCTTGTTTGCTTATTGACTAGGAAAAGCTTTGTCGATATCCCCTAGGAAGACAAGTTTCTTATACGTTGTTAGGAGATTATTCTGGTAACGGCCTTGCAGTATTCAGGTAAAATAAGCAACGGCGTTTTATAGCAACATTATAGAATAACATTGGTCTATCTTATACTGTTGACACAAACAGATTAAACGTTCCAAATTTAATTTTAATTCCAATAAGTTGTTTAGATTAACCGAAAAAAGGTCTTAGTAAAAACTGTATGTCTGATCATAAACTTTACATTCTTAATATATTCTTCATGCATAAAACTTTTTGTGTTCTTATGAAGAGCAAGTTAACCGGAGTACATAAAGAATGTTATCAATGTGGATATTTCTCAAAAGTGTTAATGTGGTATCGTACGAATATAAAAAATGTTAACAACGAATGTACCGCTGAATATTACAAACTAAGTTCATAACATATCAAACAAATCTGAGTGATACAGAAGAAGAAATTGGTTTCAGTAATGAGTCTCAATGTTAATATGACATTGAATAGTTCCAAACCTTTATTAGCAAATCTTTGTAAATAAAGTGGTTTCCAATTTATATTTGTTCAGCACTAATTTCTGAATGATACTCAAAAACTCAGCTAATGATTGTTTTGTCTCAGATGACACTCCAATTGAAATTCTAGCGTTTTCAGCTTTCAACTAAGTTGGCTGGTTTTTTGGTTTGTGGGAAGGGGACCAAACAGAGATGTCATCGGTGCCGTCGGATTAGGGAAAGATAGGGAATGAAGTTGGCCATGCCTTTCAAAGGAACCATCCCGACATTTGCCTCAAGCGATTTAGGGGAATCACTGCGAGTCCAGTGTGCTGACCACTGCAGACATCGCTCGGTTCTAATGAAGTAAGTAATATTGATACTTCGAAAACTATAATCTGTTTTGTTGTTTGTGTTTTGAATGAATACGTTTTGTATATAAAAAGTAGAGGCCATCATTTCTATGCGAATAGAGTGCATTTTCTGTTAGAAGAAAGCCTGTTAATGATTATCACCTTGCAAGTATTTGATAGGGTGTACTCGGAACCGTAATTTTAAGTTATACATTTGTGTATATCTATGAAGAGATTTAGTAACCTTCTAGATCTCAGTACTAGCCTTCATATATGTACACGCTTTTTCTGATGTGTTATTGCGTCAGAGTCTACTGAGTAGTTAGATAACGGTCCATATAACTACTACACTACATTAGACTGAAGTTTGCAGTATGCGACATAAGTTGCAAATGACATGTTAAACGAATGTTACAAAAGACGTAACAGACATGTGTCTCATACCATATGTTATGCACGTATTTCTTTAATGCCCTGATACAGCCAGCACGTTTTTGTCATGTTCAAGGGAAGTACTTCTATCAAGTGTTCAGAGCAGAGAGACGATGAAAGTACGGTGTGACCATTATCGTTGAGCATGAGTTTATGTTTATTTGTATTTCTATTACAGTTATTTGCGAAGACACGCGTTTACAGTTTTAAAAATAACCAGTAAAATGAATCCAGAATTACCGACGAACCACAGAGCTGATTGTTCACTCGCGTGCCTGATACGCTCCGAAGCGAGACGGTATTGTCGAGCGACTGTTTCCACCTATCTGTACAGTGGTATTTCTCGTGATAGAAGCATGCAGCTGGTCACTGCAGCTACGCTCATGAGCGACGAAACAAGAGACATTTGTAACTTTCAAATGTGTTGACTACAGTGTTTTAAGACACATCGGCCGTTAGGAGGATGGGTGAAATGCGCTGCATCAGTGCAAGCGGCAACACCTTTATCGTGGTGTCCACTTGAGGCATTCGGTCTCACACATCACACGAGCTCAAGTACTTCCGATTTCCACTTCGTCGAGGCTGTATTTAGAGAAACTCAATGTGGAAGGAAAATCTGATTTGAAGAGGGCTTTAATCAATTACCATGTTGATGTTAGGGGTCATAGCCGTTGTTTGTAACAGTTCAAAGAGGCTACCGGGTGCAGCAAGTCACTACCCAGGTTGTTAAGGAAACTATAATTGGCGAGGAGTCGTGCTGTCGGGAAGCGATTCACCGCTATGGGGCACAAAAACTATCGTTCCGTGGAGGGTCCTCTGCTCAAAGCACTGCCCATAATACGAGAATGTTATGAGCGCAGGATCACCTCCACTGGAGAGTCAAAGCGACGAAAGACGTAGCCTGGACTGACGAGCCGCGGTAAACGTCATTGCAGGCCCATTACAGCGTACGAGTTCGTTGAAAACCGCATAAGCAATATACCCTTTGCCCAAAAGAGCACCATTCAGATCTGGGAGCAATTTACACGAAAAGAAATGCTGACACTGGCTCTTTCGCAACCGTCTCTCACCGATACGAAGTCAGATACGTACACTTACCTGTTCGATTATAAAATTATGCAGGCGACCTGTGTCTGCAGCAAACTGAACGAGGTGCTACAGAGGTCAGCACTCCGTACTCGCAGTCGGATGATTCTGAGGTTCACATCATGTTCCGCTCACCTAATTTAGATTTTCTACAGAGCCAATAATTCGCTGAAGGGGGACCGACAGGTTTGTAATCCCTATCTTAAATGAAGTGAAATTTATTTGTAAAAAAAGTATCTTCAATAAGAAAACACTGAAAATAAAAATTTATAAAGAAATATGGCTTGTAGATTACACATCTAATACCATTTTAATAGAAGGATTTGTAAAAATACTGATTAATTGTAAGATAATAACTATTTTTGTAAAAAGTGGACATCACACTAAGAAACTACCTACGTGTGTTTTATGTACATAAGGCTTTAACTTCTTTCAGATCTACAAAATAGGGAATCCCCTGTGTTAAAATATGCATGATACTAAGATTAGCATATCCTCTAATTGTGAACAAATTTTAAACAAGAAGGAGGTAAGAGAAGGTACACTTCATTCTTAAAAGAGCATCTTACTGGAAACAGCCATTAAAGCTAACAGTGCATTCCAGTTGCATAAGATGGGTTGTCTGCATTCTCTTCCATCTCATCTTGCAACGTCCTTTGTTCTGCTCCTCTTTATTGTCTTGCCCTTTTTCCAAGGTCTCTAATAAGTCTCTCAGATGCCCGAACTATTTCTTTATTTAAATTTAGCATTTGTTTCACAGTGAAAGGACCAACAGTTGGTGGCAGTCTTTTCAGGACTTCACGTCTTGCAAAATTTTCTTCCCTGAACGTTTCCACTTCTTGAACGACACCGAAGTGCAGAGTGCCAGTTGCCACAAACACTGTCTTCTGAATTCTAGCCCAGGTTAGACCTTTTATGAACTCTTTAGGGAGCTGGGAACGACCATGAAGACATTTCTTCAATGTCTTATATCTGACAAATCTCTGAAAGTTTCTTTCGAAACCTCCACCATGGGTAAAGGTATAGTTTGACTGTGAATAAATACCACACCATTGTTGTGTTATATGTTGTATTTGCACCACGAATCACTTCCTAGGAGGCACAGGCCATGACTGGATTGGTCGTATGTTGAAGAGGTGCGGAAAAAACTGGTTGTACAGCTTTGACAATATCTTCTACGCTGCTAATCATTTTGCCTGATGGTCGTGCCATCATAATTTTGGATTTACCTATGACAATTCTGTCAGTCTATTTTTAGCATCTAATCGTCTGCCATCTTCATGTTTATTTCGCTTCTATACACAGTTGTTCCAGCCTGGAACCCATTCACTTTTGTTGGCGACGTTATGCACTCCACTTTAGTGATAGTTGTATTTTATCCATATTCCTCATATTTCCCCAACTGCTTCGAAAGCTTTTGAATCCTCATCTTCTAAATAACTGACGGCTCTCACCTTCCTCAACTGTTCAGGTTCGTGGAAAATGGACACGTTCACACGGTGTTTTGTTTAAATAATTGTATAAACCAGAAATAAGGCTACAATATATATGTAGTACATATCATTGCCAAGGGGGAGACGGTAGATTGAGATGAATGAAAGAAGAACAAAAAATTGCAAGTGGGAAGTCTTTAGATTGAGATCATTGAAACAAGAATAGAAAATTTCAAGGTTCAACTTGTACGGAGCCTCTTACAGTGATTTATTTCCACGTTCTTCCATACATCCGACGTAGCGATACTTTGCTAATGGTCTCTTTGACAGCAGTACCCTAAAACTACATTTCTCTGAGACGAGGTATCTCAACACTCTCAATTATTGTCAAAATGATGTAACGAACGCTCCACAGTCAAGAGGATGCACTGCTCGCCTCCTTGTTCATCTGACCTCAGTCCTATTAAGGTCGACCAGCACATCATTGACAACAGACACCTTTGACCTCAAACGCTCCGGACGGCACGAAACCATGTTTAGACTAACACTGGATCATAAAATCAGCAGTGGCCTGTGTCATTTCCATGCAAAACTCCGCACTTGTCAGCACTTGTCAGCAAGCACCATCAGACGATGGGATATTTAGCTGCACTGACAAGTGCGTGAATGGTATAGCTGCATTTCGAATGTACCTCTTGATGTGTTCGCACGCGGATTGCTGTGTAAACTGTGTACAGTGATTTCATGAAGAGAATTAATCCTACAAAGTTGTCCAAATGTTAGGCACAAAATTGTGACGTGCTGAATATGGAAATGAAATCGGAGTTAAGGATAGTAATTTGGAATTATAAAGGAAATGAAAAAGAAGTACATGACGTTACGCTGGGTGCATTTACTGATTTTGAAGGACCGGAAGAACTTGAACTTGGAGGTGACTGTTCAAGCGGCACACGACGTTCATCTCCAGGGCAACAGGAACAATCCAGTCAAAGTGAGTACGAAGTATCTCCACTCAAACCATAGAGGTGGTCTTTATTAGGTGTTGCTGACGTTTATGAAAACTAATAAAATTGTGGCTCCAGTTCCAATAGCAAACTAATGCGACGTTATAAGTGCATTAAAATAACTTTTTTCAGATTAATTCTAAATTATGTGTTTAGCGAAATGTGAGCAGGAACTTCTTTCAAAAGAAATACGGACTGTCCCAATTAAAAACTATAAAAGAGCATGTAATATTGCAATTTGATAGCGCAAGATAGTATTGGTAGTATTGGTTTACGGTTCACAATTGGCATATGTAAATGTGTACCCTAGAAACGTCTAAAAAGGTTGGGTTGAACAATCTCAAAGCTTCGATTTTTTTTCTCGACAATATTAAGCCTGAATATGGCATTTCATCCAGGCATATTATTACGTTTGTCACACAAAGGGGCATAGAAAGAGATAGTGATATGTATCGGAAGGCACAACAGTTTCTGGAGAAAGCGAACATGTTTACGAGACAGCAAGGTGTGGAGAAAGTTAATGTTCGGATCTGTGAACAGAGTCAATTCCAGCGTGAAATGTCTCCATCATCAATAGTGTCTTACAGAGAAAAAACTACAGTTAGTGTGTAGCAGTCTGTACATAGCTCTATCCATAGCTACAGAAGTGATGCGGCCTTGTCAGTGGAAGACCAACAAACAAGTTGTACATCTGTTTTCAAGGGTCAAAAGTAACTTCAGGCCCAAATATTTCAAAGAAACTTGAAACAATCTGCCCAAGAAACGCTCATGTGAGACAACAAAGAAATATGAAAATGACTACAGAACACATTGAACGTTCTCTGACTTCAGTCATTGGCGAACAAGTAAAAAGTTAAATGAGTCTATTGCTGTGTGATTCCTGGTCAGGTCATACTAATGGGATCATTATTTCTTCATCATATTTTTATATGTGATCCACAATCAGTTTCCTACACGCTTATAGTGCAGTTCCTTCCGAACTCACTATGCAAATGTAGACGAGATGTGGCTCAAATTCAAAGATATAGTAGCAACAGCAATTGAGAGATTCATACCTCTTAAATTGGTAAGAGATGGAACTGATCCCCCGTGGTATACAAAACAGGTCCGAAGGCTGTTGCAGAGGCAACGGAAAAAGGATGCGAAGTACAGAAGAACGCGAAATCCCGAAGATGAGCTAAAATTTACAGAGCAGGAGATTTGGCACGGACTTCAATGCGAGATGCCTTTAGTAGGTTCCACAATGAAACATTGTCTCCAAATTTTATAGAAAATCCGAAGAAATTCTGGTCGTATGTAAAGTACACAAGCGGCAAGACGCAGTCAATACCTTCGCGGCTCAGTGCCGATGGTACTGTTACCGACGACTGTGCCGCTAAAGCGGAATTATTGAACGCAGTTTTCCGAAATTCCTTCACCATGGAAGACGAATGGAATATTCCATAATTTGAAACACGAGTATCTGCTAGCATGAGTTTCTTAGAAGTAGATACCTTAGGGGTTGCGAAGCAACTCAAATCGCTTGATACGGGCAAGTCTTCAGGTCCAGATTGTATACCGATTAGGTTCCTTTCAGATTACATTCCCTACTTAGCAATCATATACAACCGCTCTCTCACCGATAGATCTGTACCTACAGATTGGAAAATTGCGCTGGTCGCACCAGTGTTTAAGGAGGGTAGTTGGAGTAATCCATCTAACTACAGACCTATATCATTGACGTCGGTTTGCAATAGGGTTTTGGAGCATATACTGTATTCAAACATTATGAATCACCTTGAAAGGAACTATCTACTGATACGTAATCATCGTTCTTGTGCAACGCACCTAGCTCTTTATTCGCACGAAGTAATGGCCGCTATCGACAGGGGATCTCAAGTTGATTCGATTCCGTATTTCTAGATTTCCGGAAAGCTTTTGACACCAATCCTCACAAGCGACTTCTAATCAAGCGACTTCTAATCGTCTCAGTTGTGCGACTGGATTCGTGATTTCCTGTCAGGATGGTCGCAGTTCGTAGTAATAGACGGCAAATCATCGAGTAAAACTGAAATATCAGGTGTTCACCAGGGAAGCGTCCTGGGACCTCTGCTGTTCCTGATCTAGATAAATAACCTGGGTGACAATCTCAGCAGTTCTCTTAGGTTGTTCGCAGATGATGCTGTAAATTACCGTCTAGTAAGGTCACCCGTAGATCAGTATCAGTTGCAAAGCGATTTAGAAAAGATTGCTGTATGGTGTGGCAGGTGGCAATTGACAATAAATAACGAAAAGTGTGAGGTGATGCACATGAGTTCCAAAACAAATCCGTTGGAATTCGATTACTCGATAAATAGTACAATTCTCAAGGCTGTCAATTCAACTAAGTACTTGCGTGTTAAAATTACGAACAACTTCAGTTGGAAAGACCACATCGATAATATTGTGGGGAAGGCGAGCCAAAGGTTGCGTTTCATTGGCAGGACACTTAGAGGATGCAACAAGTCGACTAATGAGACAGCTTACACTACACTCGTTCGTCCTCTGTTAGAATATTGCTGCGCGGTGTGGCATCCTTACCAGGTGGGATTGACGGAGGACATCGAAAGGGTGCAAAAAAGGGCAGCTCGTTTTGTATTATCACTTAATAGGGGAGAGAGTGTGGCAGATATGATACGCAAATTGGGATGGAAGTTTTTACAGCAAAGACGCTTTTCGTCGCGGCGAGATCTATTTACGAAATTTTAGTCACCAACTTTCTCTTCCGAATGCAAAAATATTTTGTTGACCATCAAAATGAAATAAGAGAAATCAGAGCTCGAACAGAAAGGTTTAGGTGTTCATTTTTCCCACGCGCTGTTAGGGAGTGGAATGGTAGAGAGATAGTATCATTGTGGTTCGAGGAACCCTCTGCCAAGCACTTAAATGTGAATTTCAGAGCAATCATGTAGATGTAGACGTTTGGCGAAAGGCGAGTTATTACGCTGACATACTCATATAATTATTTAAATCGTAATTAGTACGGCTTTTGGTATTACACTACTTGAATGCGGAAGTGATTTTGAATGCTGTTGTTGTCTTCAGTCCGTAAAATGCTTCGATGCAGCTGTCCATACTACTCTAACATGTGAGAGCCTTTTCATCTCCGAATAATTACTGCAACCTACATCTCTCTGAATCTTGTTACTGTACTCATCTCTTAGTCTCCCTCTACTATATTTAGTCTCCCACACTTCGCTCCAATACTAAACTGATCATCCTTTGATATCTCAGAATGTGTCCCATCAACCACTGTCTCATCTTAGTCAAGTTGTGCCACAAATCTTTTCTGCCCAGTTCTCATTAGTTACGTAATCTGACCATTTAATCGTCAGCATTCTTCTGTAGCAGCAAATTTCTAAATTTTTCATTTTCTTTTTGTGTAATCTGTTTATCATTCACGTTCCACTTCCATATATGGTACACTCCACACAAACACCATCAGAAAACAGTTCCTAAAACTTAAATCTGTATTTTGGGTTGACAAGTTCTTCTACCTCTGAAACGGTTTTCTTGCCATTGCCAGTCTACATTTTTGTACCCCCTCTAATTCTGTTAATTCCCTGCCCAAATAACAAAACTCATCTATTGCTGTAAGTGTCTCGTTACCTAATCCATCTGTGCATTACCACATTTAATTCTACTTCATTCCTTATCCTTGTTTTCGTTTAACAATTCTTCCAAGTCCCGTGCTTTTTGAAGGAATTACAATGACATCGACAAACATTAAAGATTTTTTTCTCCCTGAATCTTAATTCGTACTCCAAATTTTTTTTTGGTTTTCTTTACTGCTTGCTCAGTACACAGACTCAATAACGTAGAGGATAGGCTACAACCCTGCCTCACTACCTTCTCAACCACTGCTTTCCTTTCATCCCGGAAGACGTACAGACTGGCTTACGTAATATGTTAACAAATAGTTGTATTTTAATGAATGTGAAATGTTCCGTGCTTGTTTGTGAAACTTCACGTAACGTATTTCAATCTCTCAACTTAGACGGTTGTGAGATCTATCGGGAAAGTCCAGTAGGTGATTGCAACTATATCCAGGGGGCACTATTTGTTTTCCCACACAACAGCTGTTCTTTAGTTAGTAATAAGGGTACAAACCTCTTGCTGGTGGAACAATATCCAGGAACACTGGAGTGGATCCACGTAACATACCTCAAGTTAATGTTCCCAACCCGTTACTGGGCCGTCGTTGCGCATCTGCGAGAGCACTCGCATTTCAGCGTATATTAGTTAGAGAGTCGTTGACAGTGGCAGCCAGGGGGCAGAAGTTGCTAAGCGGATTCCGTTGCGACTGGCCACCTACCCCCGTGCGTTCCAGATACGGCCGTGTTTTACGGCTGTGCTCCAGACGAGCGCGCTCGAGGCTGCGTGGACGTTTAGATAGCGGCTGTGTACACAAACTACTGCCCTCTGCTTGTTTTACTGGTGTTGATAAACTCCCCCCGAGCCCTCCAGAAAACAAATCACTTCAGAGGGAGCCGTATGGAAAGAAGGCTAGGGGCCCGCGTCATAGTGCCAAGAGAGTGGAGAACAAAGCATACTCTGTGAATTATCATGCAGAGAAATCCTCAAAATACTTTTCGGTGACTATCAAAGTTCAGAAAAAGGCAAAATTTTTATTTCCTTTTTTATGAGTTTGTATTCTGAGATTCAGTGTATGAGTGTTATAATTGGGCTTCTTGTAAAATGTATATATCTGTACAAGAATATTTAGAGAAGTCATGGCCTGGGTGAGTGATCCAACTCTTTCCAGTGCAATCAATTAGAAGGCAACGAATTACTTTGTATGCGCAGTTTACTGCAGAAAACGCAATCTAATTAACGTAAAAAACTACAGCAACAACGAACAAAAAATTAAAAGCTAATTAAAACTACCCACACGGGATAAAAGTAAAAAGTGTTTAACGTAATATAGTATGCGCATTTTCAGAAAAGGATTGCATTCAAGTTATCTTTGTTACTAAACTCAGCCTGAGATAAAAAAATCTTACACACAGATAATAAATTTATTATAAGCAGCTTTGATCATTCAAGCTCCGATCCCCAGTCTTGAAACTGGATATTTTGAATGAAAAAACGGTGGCGATGATTAAATTTCAAATTATGTTCCCAGCAGCACCTTCGTTGTTTTAGGTTTGAATGACAGATAAATAGGCTGTGAAGAATAAAGCAACGGTCAAGGCAATTTAACTTTCTGGGTCAGTGACAGTACAGCTGCATAAAACACAGTCGAATACGAATGACAGTGAGATTTTAACCGAAAAACTTAATTTAAATCAGAACTTCAATTAATATTTTTTTCTCTCCTTTACGTCACTAGTTTTTACTCACATGATTTATGCATCTTTACCAAATTTCTAAATTGAAATCTGATCTACTTTCGATTTAATTTTTAAGTAAACCAAAATTGTGCAGAAATCAAACATAATATATATATTGGCAGAATGTTTGACTTTCTTACGGCCGCTCGGGATTAGCCGAGGGGTCTCAGGCGCTGCAGTCATGGACTGTGCAGCTGGTCCCGGCGGAGGTTCGAGTCCTCCGTCGGACATGGGTGTGTGTGTGTTTGTCCTTAAGATAACTTAAGTTAATTAGTGTGTAAGGTCAGGGACTGATGACCTTAGCAGTTAAGTCCCATAAGATTTCACACACATTTGATTTTTGAACTTTCTTACGGGTGTGGTCCGGTTAATTAAATAGTTATTCGTATCTGTGTTTTTTGGTACAGTGACGAAATCTTTTTACGATGAGTAAGGAGCACAAAACTAAGATCAAGGTATGGTAATTTTAATGCAGGAGCATAGATTTAACTTACGTTACACAACATTTAACGTAAGTAATGACAAAAACAGACTTACATCCTTGTACCGAAAAACCAAAGGATAATTTACAGTCAGCAGGTATATGAAAGCTAAGTAGCGAACACATTGATTAAAACTTGTGGCTTATTATGTGCGTATGAAACATGGTGTCTTACGATGCCACCTGGAACAGGCCTCGTTAATTAATTACACATTTTATTCAATTGTTACTGGACCATGCATAAAAGAGAGTTGTAATTGTAAACCAATAAAAAACATTGTGTAGACATGAACTTTACAAGCACTCTGTAGCAGTCTCGCGTATTAGAACATAGTTTTATAGTTATTCTTGTTCGCAAAACGAAATAAGTAACTTAGATGTAACTTTATTCCGATTCCATTTTCCGGGATTACTATTGGTACCACAGTCATTCAGCACGCGGAAGATCAGAGCAGAAAGTTGTGGTGTGTGTGGCACGCTACACACACACACACACAAACACACACACACACACACACACAAAGAAACAGCGACATGTGACGTCAGCGACAGCGGCCGTGAGTGCCTATGTTATTGTGATTTCCTCTCTGAGGATGAACTTTTTTAGCATAAATGCAGTATGTAGACAGATATCTAGTAGGAGCAGCACTGCAAAAGTGGCTCACATGTCACTGTGGTACTTGTATTTTTCCTACTACACTGCAGCACTTTGCATGCGAGCACTATCTAAACCTTGACATTTCTCAAAATCTAACAAGAAATAATTCGGCTTGAAGTGCCGAATTATTAGATACCAAATAGATATCTAAAGCAGAGGAATCACTCTTTCTCACTTACTTACAGACACGCACAAACACACACACACACACACACACAAAGTTAATTTGCCGTGATAATTAATAACACAAACGTACACTAAGTATTTGAAGGAGAGAGGCGTTGTAAATACTTTGTTTCACAGACACGTTAAGTGTCGTTTAGTGGAGTTATCAATACTGATAGATACAGCGCATTTAATTCTATCTCTTCTCTCATGTACAGACCTGTGGTTTATGTGCTTTCAGTAAAGTTGAATGTGTTTTTGCGGTAAAAGATATGTCGAAAATAAAATTACTTGCGCACAACAAGTGCAAGCTTTCTTTTAAAATGTGTTCTTTGTTTGATTTGGAACTCGTACTGGCTCGGTTTGTTGGTTGTAGCTTTACTGTTGTTTCGTATTGGGTGATTTTGTGCATTTCCAACAGCGAGTGAAACCAACATATCTGCTGCAACATTGGAACATGAAACTGACCCTGTTTTATAATCATTCTAAGAATCTGCAAACTGGGTAAAATCTGAACTTTACTATTAATCTCTTTAATTAAACACAGTAGTCACTTGCATTAATGATCTGCCTAATAATGCTGTTCATGAAATGGTCCCTCTGCTTTGACAATTTTCGTAGCAAACTGATCCTGAAATGAAAGTATCTCACCTCGTTCCTGAAATGAAAATATCTTACCTCGTAATATAACTGCTGCGAAACTAGGCACTTGCTGCGTTCTGTACGCCAAATGCCAATTTCTAACTACAGTTACTGAGAGCTTAGTGCAATGTTCCAGAGAACAAGTAAACTATTTTTTCACATCACTGAGTGAGACACTCCTTTAAATAAAAATGACTTAGATCGAGAATGTGAACAATGCTCTTAAATGAAATACTTTTTTAACAAACTGTTTTTAAATTATCTGATATATTGTTACTCGTATGAAATTCATGTTACAACTCTCATCAACGTTAAAAAAGGACAATACTGATCTTACTCTCACGAATGTTAGACAAATAATTAATAAACGTTAAAAACAACTTACAGTGAAAATTACAGAACTTTAAATGAAAAATCTTAAGTTCCCTTATACGGATGTCTGATTCAACAATGGTTCCAAACTACGCGTGACTGCAATGCAACTAAATAAAAAATATTACCTTTATTCCTCTTCATACGCTTTTCTAATCTCATTACATGTCATTCCATTCCTTTCTCCTGATTCATAATATTCAAACACAAATCGTTTTACTTAAACACATTTCCACTTAACTTCACGTCTACATTGCCGCGAGTCCTCTGCTCAGCGTCTCACTCGTTGCTACTCTAACGATGGAACTCCAGCGCTCTCCGATTCCCAGCAGCGATGACAAAAACAAGAACATCTTCCATCGGCACAGCTACTCTGACGAAAGATTGTGCGAGAATAATAAGCGATTCAAAATTATAATTTAACGTCTGAGTAGCGAGAGTGCGTAGAAATTCCAGACATACAATGATACACTATAAGTAGACCTGTTTCACAACTTCATACGTTCTCTGCTATGTGCTCGCCAATTACTTTTATTTATTTGCTCTTTGGAGTACTGTGGAGCACAAAGTATTTTACCTCACCACTCAGGATGTCCTTATAAGCGTTCAGCATGAATACTCCTAACATACAAGTGACGATCAAATTGTTTTATTAAATTCAGTTATTATATAAAATTCTTTTATGTTATAAAATTTAATTATCTTATGTTTAGTTTCATGCCTACTACAACGGGATTTATAGACCGTACCAGTCACATTGGGTAACAATCTTTAGGTGTATTCTTTGTCATTCTTGATGTAAAGAACAGCAACACTGTCTAAAAATGTAGATAAATGTCAGAAAATAACTGAAACAAAGAGAGAGAATCCGATATAGTGTGATTATAAGAAGATGATGAACCAAATTGTATAGTACTTAGTGGTAATACTAACAAGCAATACGAAAATGGATGATAACGTAAAATTAGTATTAGGGTAACCGAAGGGACAACTTAAATCTGTCGGAAGGTTCTGGTAAAATGTAGTGAATCCGGAATGCATACTGCACAAAACACTTACAGTGTTTGGAGTCGTTGTCATGCACCCACAACAAGACACCTATAACGAGTGCAGAATGGGGCTACAGTAGCGCTTACTAGAACAATAAACCTTGCCTGGTACCTGGTATTTGAAATATGAACACAAACAAAACTTTATATCTCCGAAAATATAATTATAGTCACTGAAACATCCATAATACAAACAAAAAAAAACGTATTTCACTTTGATCAAAGTGTCTTCCCTCGGATTTAATGACTGACAAACAAAGTCGAGACTGGCGGGCAATACGTATTTGTAGACGTTTCAAGTCTATATGATTCCACATATACATAATGATATTCCAGGAATGTTCATTACTTGTTATGTGATTTTTCCGGATGCATTAGTCCACTTCATCACAGACAGTTTCTACAGGATTACAATCAGGTCATTTAGAATGCTACATGATATTTTTCAGGATTTCTTTTATAATCTTAATGAGATTAGATGTCCATGGTGACAAAGAACGTCTTTATATTGAATAGTTACTCTCTATACTAAAATACATATTTTGTTGACATTTCTAACACAAAAAATAACATTAACGAGTTGTATTTATTCATAGTTATCAGTCGTATTAGCTACGGAGTTTTATCGACAAAAAGAACTCACTTTTGTACTTTCTTTACACTTCACATTAACACTAATGGCCTAGGCTTAGTTTAATTTTTTAGGACTTTGCAGGACACACACACACACACACACACACACACACACACACACACACACACACACACACGTGGCAGAAAACAGAGAGAAAGCGAAGGTGAGGAATTCTACAGCTTTTGGCGTACACGTTGTTCTAGCAACGGTTGGCACAATTTAGTGAAAAAGATATCTGACCTGTTATACAACATTCATAGCTGGTAATTGAACCATTATAATACTGTAACACCACATCTCCCCCTGACCCCGGATGAAATTTATTGTTTCCGTCGTCATTCTGGTGGAGCTATGCAAGGGATTTTGAGTTTCGTTCTCGCCGCTGAGCGGCAATATCCGCTGGCCATTTATTATTTCTTCCCTGCAGGGGAGAGAAAGGGAGTGCGTCACGCGAAGTCCCGTGCTGCCGGTCTCCAGCAGCTGGAATCCGAAGGGGCCCACGTTCCAGCACACTCCGGCAGCGCCGCAGCGCATCTAGCGGCCTGTTGCCGTGTCGCGGTTGCCGCTCTCTACGACTGCGTAACTGTAGATGTATTGACATCCGTGAAATGTAGACGTACTTTCTAGTGCCTCGGAAAAAGTTAGATGTTGGCATCCGTGGAAATACTTTACCTAGTTCAATGTACCGTCGAGATTTTAAATGCTGAATTTGTATGTAGTAATTAAACTAAAATATGTTAATTGTGAACACAGTCGCACTGTGTTACTTTGACTTTTTACTCAGTTCGGTTCTGGTTGGCTCTGAGCTCTATGAGACTTCTGAGGTCATCAGTCCCCTAGAACTTAGAACTACTTAAACCTAACTAACCTAAGGACATCAAACACATCCATGCCAGAGGCAGGATTAGAACCTGCGACCGTAGCAGTCGCGCGGTTACAGACCGTAACGCCTAGAACAGCTCGGCCAATCCGGCCGGTTCAGTTCGCTTCTGTTTCTTCTACTTTTAAATGGCAAAGGTAGGATCTTTATTTCTTTGAGTGACTGCTAAAGTCGCTATATAAAATACTGTATTACAAAGTAGACCTCCTAGGATAATTAAGGACAGTAATTCTGAGTCCACACATCATCTACACAAACCACTGTTTTATGTAACCTAATATCGTGCATTCCAGAACATCGTGGTCATAATACAGAAATTTCATGACGATAGGCAGTTGTATTTCTCAGGACGTACATACTCCCCTCAACCCATAATATAACTACTTTTCTGAATGCAAAAAACGCTAATTTGCAGTAACATCCTGCATGGATTACACATTTAATACACTGAAGCTCCAAAGAAACTGGTATAGGGATGCGTATTCAAATACAGAGATATGTAAACAGGCAGAATACGGCGCTGCGGTCGGCACGCCTACATAAGACAACAAGTGTCTGGCGCAGTTGTTAGATCGGTTACTGCTGCTCCAGTGGCAGGTTAAACGTATTTAAGGGGAGTAGGACGTCAAACGGGCCGACTTGGAGCAGGAGAGGCACCACAGGACATTTTAATTTCCATTGTCTATACTTTTGCAAATAAATTCATAAAGTTTGACAGTATGACGAGGATGGATTTGTTGCTATAGGTACACTTTTCTCCCTAAGTAAGAGAGATTCTTCGATGAATTTTGTACAGCATACAAACCATTGCTATAGGCGTATGAAACTCTAGAA
This sequence comes from Schistocerca gregaria, assembly GCF_023897955.1. Taxonomy (NCBI): domain Eukaryota; kingdom Metazoa; phylum Arthropoda; class Insecta; order Orthoptera; family Acrididae; genus Schistocerca; species Schistocerca gregaria. Next base: position 780,108,450 of record NC_064923.1, on the reverse strand, counting down.
TTTATTCAATTTGTGAAAAAATTAATGACCTGTTACATTTCAAATTTCATGTTCAGAAAAAACTCAAATTTTTTTGTTAATCATCTCAATTTTACCACAGTTTTTTAATAGATTTTGAAAATTCTACAGTTTCATTCACCTGTAAGTACTGTTTCTATGCTGTGCAAAATTCATCGAAGAATCTCTCTCACTTAGGAAGA